>NW_027361816.1:1292500-2492500 GCF_039654945.1 Dendrobates tinctorius | reverse complement strand
TAACGGACCACAAAAAATGCGGTAAGTCTAAAACCAGCTTTAGATGACATCTTGTAGACATAGACTGTAGTAAGATCTGCTTCTACCCTTTAGGCCGGAATCACACATGTGAGAAACTCGGACGAGTCTCGCATCTTATTCAGCAGCACTCGGGAGCGGAGCGTGTGGCTGCATGCATTTCTATGCAGCCGCACACTCCGCTCCCGAGTGCCGGGTATTAAGATGCGAGACTCGTCCGAGTTTCTCACATGTGTGATCCCGGCCTTAGGCCTCGTTCACACGTTCAATATTTTACCTCAGTATTTGTAAGACAAAACCAGGAGTGGGTGATAAATACAGAAGTGGTGATGTGTTTCTAATATACTTTTCCTCTGATGGTTCCTCTTCTGGTTTTGGCTTATAAATACTGAGGTAAAATACTGAGCAAATGCCGACCGTGTGAACATGGCCTTATTTGAGGGCTTTTGTTTGTGCACTGAGGATAATTCCTGTTGCATTCCTGTGATGTCCGCCGGCTATCCTCCGTCACCTCCCCTCTCTGCCGGGTAATTGGCCTTCTTCGCTGCTATTTCTTGATTGCAGAAGCTTTTTACTTCTTATGTTCTTAGCTTCTTACCCACTGGAGATTAATCTGCAGTAACACATGAGCATCCTCTTATCCTCGTGTTAAAGCTGCGAAACCGGGATTGTAGACACATTCCATATTGTGGCCCTCACCGCGTCCATCATGTAGAGATGTTGTCTCAGCCTGTAAACTGTTTATTCAGTGCTGAAGTCATCAGGTTTCTGTGCGCTGTCGGCACATGGTAATGTAAGCTCCACGGCGGTGCGTCACGCCCCAATGATGTCACCAGACACTAGTGTACACTGCCCCAGTATATAATGGCTATGCTGCAATTGCAAGTCAGTGCCAGCTAATACTGGAGGGAAAGAGAGCGGCGTGCCACGGGAATATTACCGCTATGATGGGACATGTGCAAATCTGAGCCACCGAGGCGGTAATGTACATTCGGGCCAAATTGATTGCCTCCACTGCACTAACTCACAAATATAATGCTACGCTTTGAATGTATGTTTTAGACTCTGTTCACACTGTTGTCAGGTTTTTTTTTCTTTTGGGTCAGACTGCTCCTCATCTCTGATGGTCAGTATGGAGCAGTCTGCATGCCGCGGCTCTGTTTTTCCATTAGAGTGGCAGACCCAGATGGACCCCTTTATAGTGAATAGGCTCCTTGCATCCGCAATGTAACGGATCGCTTCTCTGCATGGATTACGCTTTTCTGCACTTAGGAGAAATGGAATTGTCTAACGTAGATGTGGACAGATAGGGAGCCATTAGGGTTCATTACACAGTGGATCCTTGATAAACCATGGCCACTAAATGTGCCAGGACTCTAGAATCCCAATCTATAAGAACACACAGATCATGGATATAGTCAGCTCCTATAACACCACCTATAGGCAATCTCTTGTACGTATGAGCAAAATGCTTTATACAAACCTCTTGAATTTCTGATATATACAAAGTGCAGTAAAAGAGGGACCAGCAATCTGGATATCAAGGCATATCCTGAAATTGACCAATATCAGTTATTTTATTTAAATAATTTCTGACAAAGGTATTAATGTATTTAATATGCATCAGAATTACCTACTTACCATGAGTCATTTTTAAGATCTAAAAATTTTGAGCAACCTTCATTGTAGTCTTCCAAAGAACAGTATTTTATCTTGAACAGACCTTTTTAAAGAGAATTTGTCAACAGGTTTTTACTATGTAACGTGAGAACAGCATGATGCTGTCATTTTGATACAGTCACATTTTTCTCTGCTGTAAATCTAGCAGAGCTCAGAATGTTGAGCTCTGTATAACCCCGCCCACACCGCTGACTGGCAGCTTTCCGTGTACTCTGTATATTGACAGAAAGCTGCTAATCACTGGTGAGAGCGGGGTTACCTTGAGCAGTTGACCAGGAGGCATGAGACACCTGGTCCTGTAGTTAGAATCTCTTGCTGATAAAACACTGATTTTTCTAAATCAGCAATACAAAGCTTAGTAATTGATACATCACTGGAATGAGGGACTTATCCCCTATATCATGCTGCTCTCAGATTACATAGCAAAAAACCTGCTAACAAATTCCCTTTAAACAGATGTTTTCATAATATAGTGAATGTGTAATATGTCAGTATATATCACTGTATTAACTGACCTTTGGGCCCCCCACCAATGCTGAGAATGAAGAGGCCACAGCGCTAGTTTACAAGACCCTTCTAGTGTGTGCGGCAATCCTGGGTACTGCACATCCGGGTCCGGGTGCATCACCGTTCAGGGGAAACTCTAAAATGAGTGCAGCACTAAAGCAGAGTGTCCTTCCGATTATTTTCATGATCGTTGGGATTACTAGAGGTTGTACACAGTCAAAAATTGCAGTGACAACATCATTTTGCTATGGATAGCAAAACTAGTCTGCAGAATCTTTCAAAACTGTACATTCTTTTGACTCATATATTTTCTAGAATTATCGCCTTTGAGCATTTTCTTCTTTGCATTTTCCCTTTCTCTACATTTTCTTCTCAGTCTGGTCCATAAACAGTGAAGTTTTCTTTGTTTTTTTGTCCATGTATAGGAGCTCCGATTCTGAAGAAGCTTTTGAGACCCCAGAATCAACAACCCCAGTAAAGTCCGTACCCCCAGTTCCTATTCCTATTCTTCCAGAGGTTCAAGAGCAGCAACCACAGCAACGCCAAGAAGAAGAGACTCCTTACCTTCCACCAAAGCCTGAAGAACCAGGTAGACATCAGAGAAGACAAAGACTATCTCCTCTTTGTAAACTAAAAAGAACTCAGTTCATTCTGGGGAACTCTCATTTTTTCTGAATATATAAAATCTTTTATTTGTATAAGTGGGTTCGCTATCAAGTGTTTTGTTTTTGTTTGCTGTGACATATTTGGAACCATGAATATGTTAAATGAATTCATTTCCACATGTCCACATCAGGTTATGGAATTATATTAAAAGTTTTTGTGTGTCTTCTTTTTCAGATTCAGTTCCTAACTTGGAAGATGCAGTAGCCCCTGAAGTGACAGTACCTGAGACCTTAAGTGATTCCCCTTTTCGCCAGCCATCTAGATCATTTTCTGTGGTATTTGATGAAGACAAACCTATAGCGAGTAGTGGAACATACAACTTAGACTTAGAAACTGTTGAAATTCCAGAAATCATTCCTAGTTCCCCTGAAGACCCCACTAAAACTCGACGAAAATCCACAGACTCCGTTCCTCTGGGTCGCAATACTCTGTCTAGGTCTCTTAGCTTGCAAGCTGCAGACTTCCAACTTGAAGACTTACCCAACAACCTAGGAGGATCTGACAGTGCTTGTAGCAGTTTGCGTAGGACAAAAAAAGCACGACCAGCATCTCTGAAGAAGAAAACTGCAACTACTAAGAAACAAGTAGAAGCTGGAAACATAGTGGACCCTAAAGATACAAGTTTGGCATTATCCGGGCAGCCACAGGAAGTAGAAGTGGACAGAAATTTGCAAGAGAAACTTGCTCCTTCTCCTCCTCCTCCTCCTCCTTTGGAGATAGATGCCGACTTGCCAGTAGTTGGGATAAAGGAAAGTTCATTTCCCTTAGCCCCAGAGCTGTCCCAGACAGATTCCCAGCTTTGTGGCATTGCAAGTTCTCCTCCTGTTGAGACCTATCAAACACCACTAACAGGAAGGTTCTCCCCACCGATACCTACCCACCAAAAACTTGAAGTGGCCCCTATTGGCCCTGAAATACCAGACAACCCTGCAGTGATCGGGCAATCAGTGAGGCTGGAGTTCGATTATTCTGAGGAGGGACGTGAGGGCCAGCCTCCCTCAAGAAAAGGCAAGAAACCCGCAGGCAAAATGCCACTGCGGAAACCCAAGCCCAAAAAGGCTGTGGAAAAGCCTGATGCTCCTGCCGGATCCCCTAGTCCTATTCCAAATGATCCTGAGGATATTCCCATTGCCAAAGGATCTTATACCTACAATTTGGATCAGTGGGATGATCCAAATTTTAATCCCTTTTCTTCCAGTGGGAAATTGCAAGACTCCCTTTCATCTACTAAAGAACCTCTTCCCGAACCAACAAAACCTATTGTTCAACGATCCGAGTCCCCGGCAAAAACTCCAGCTTCTTTTGAAATAATTACTGAGCAGAATGGAGAAAGCAATAAGCCACCGAAGAAAAAGAAGACCCCGCTCAAAACGTAAGTGACAAAAAGCTTCTATTGCTTGTGGCAAGATTGGCTGCAAAACGAGGGTTTATTTTAAGAATTTGGGCTTTGTTATGTCTATTTAAGAAATCAAAAAGAAAACGTAATCCATAACCTAAAGACAAACCTATTTTTAAATGTATTAAACCTATCGATTTTTCATCCACTGTTAATGCAATAGAAGCAATAGTATTTTGCAGCTTCTGTTTTTTTCATGCTGTCTTTTTCCAATGTGATTGTGAATTAATCATTCAGCAGGTGGCAATATAAAGTAAATATATATTCTTCATCCTGTCTATAGAATAAGAGAGTGATAAACTGGTTTATAAACTGCTACTTGCTTCTAAGTAGTAATGGGTGAACCCTAACAGTAAAGTTTGGGTTTCGTACCAACAACTAGCGTCCGTGCACTGTTCTCTAGGAAGTCCGTGTTACTGTCCGGGTTCGGCGCCCTGAAAATCGGCTGTTGCCCACACTGTCATCTGTCTGACAGCGAGAGAAACATCGGCGGTAAGTTAATTACCGCGGGTCAGAGAGCTGCTTCTCCCACGCTGTCATATGACAGCATGTGAGCCAGCAGCTGTGACCAGTGGTAAAAAGGTTACCGCCGGTCACAGACGTAAGCTGATGGGAGTGCTACACTCATCAGCGTACACCTGCTGTCGATGATAACAGCGAGAGCAGACACGGCGTTGCGAGTATTCATCAGCCAGCACCTGTGCAATAAATAAATGATTTTAAAAAAATGACGTGGGGTCTCTTCTGTTTTTGATAACCAGCACAGGCAAAATTGACTGCTGGGGGCTGCAACCTCCAGGTGTCAGCATTTTCATGGCTGGTTATGAAGAATAGAGGGGTCCCAATCCATTTTTTTTTTATTTTATATACATTATTTTACAAAATGGAGCCAGTTCCCCCCATTTTTTACAAGTAGCCAAGTTAAACCAGACAGCTGGGGGCTAGTATTCTCAGACTGAGAAGGGGCCATGGAAATTGGCCCTCCCCAGCCTAAAAATAGCAGCCCGCAGCCACCCCTAAAAAGGCGCATCTATTGCATGCTCCAATTCTGGCGCTTTGCCGGCTCTGCCCACTTGCTCTGGTGCAGTGTCAAGTGGTGTAATAGGTTTGGGGTTGATGTCAGCTGTTTTATGGCCACTAACATCAAGCCCAGGGCTTAGTAATGGATAGGCATCTTTAAGAAACCTCCATTACTAACCCCATAGTTAGATTGTAAAAAAAACCCAGCCAGCATAAAGTCCTTTAAATAAAATAAAGACACTGACATCTTTTTTTTAAATAAATGTAGAAATGCCAAGTTATACTCACCTTACGCCTAATGCATTGATGCCCATATCCCCTGTAAAAGACAAAAAAATAATAAAACGCCATATTCCTCACCTGTCCGACGAGAAGATAATTCACTGAAATCCATGTCCCATGTAAAAGACAAAAAATAATAAATAATAATAATGATAATCCATTAGTGGGCATGTCCCACGACTATCTAGATGATTTGGATAGTGGTCACATCAGTGATGCTACCCCTCTCCACTCTAGCCGCAACGCACTAAGACAGGAGCATGAGAACGCTTCTGCCATGTGTAAAGGTTATCTGAGACAGGTCACTGGAGTTCATAGCTGATGAACCCCAGTCACCTCACTTTTGGCACTGCTCACTGTGTGAGATCATTTTTCTGGGGCTGCTATTTTTAGGTTGGGGAGTGCCAATATTCATGGCCCCTTTCCATTCTGAGAATAAATTTTTAAATAATTAAAAAAATGGCATAGGACCCTTATATTTTTGATGACCAGCCATGATAAAGCTGATAGCTGAGGGCTGCAGCCCGCAACTGTCGGTTTTGCCTGCACTGGTTATCAAAAATAGAAGAGTCCCCACATCATATTTTTAAAATTATTTATTTATTGCACAGGCGCCGGCTGATGAATACTGCCATCAGCGGAAACTGCATTCGCTGTTATCAGCAACAGCAGGCGTACGCTGTTGAGTGTAGCACTCTCATCAGCTGACGTTTATGACCAGCGGTAACCTTTTTTACCATTGTTCACAGCTGCTGGCTCACATGCTGTCACCTGACAGCGTGGGAACCGCAGCTCTTTGACCTATGGTAACTACGATAACTTACCGCTGATCAGAGCTGCTGGTGTTTATCGTGCTGTCACACAGATGGCAGCCTGTATTTGCTGTGCGGTCACGCAGATGACAGCGGGACAAAAAATGGATGTTCAGGCCCCCCATTCATCTGAATGGTGTTTGGGTTCGAGTTTGGGTACTTTTCTGGTATCTGAACCAAACTTTTTTTAAAGGATCTGCCGAAGCCACCGGACCCGAACATCCACGGCTTTGCCCATCACTACCTCTGAGGAAAAGTATGTGGAGAAATGTTTCCATTTTTCATCTAAATTAGGGCCACTTGCTAATCACAAAATAAAAATCCACACAAACCCCAAGCAAATATTGCCTATGTTTGGAGTCGAAACTAGGTAACAAGAGAGGTAACTATAGTGGGTGCTGAGCATTGTTCCCTCTACTCTTCCGGACTTTGGAAATAAGATACCTGGCAGCTGATTCTTGCTGCCCAAACCATGGGAAGCAAATATCATAGTCTGGCTGCACAATTGCAGCAGGTATATATTTCTCTGAAATGGTCTGGCGTCTCAGAAGCTCAGTGCTACTCAGTGGTTATCAATAGTGATGAGCGAACGAGCGCGGATAACGTCTTATCCGAGCACGCGCGGGTGTTATCATAGTACACATGTGGGGAATGACTGTTTGTTAGTGAGTCTCCAAATGTGTTCAGGCTGTCTAACAGCCAGAAATCATGCAGCCGCAGGGACTTGAATATAATATACGGGCACTGCCAGATGCTTGGATTACACCCGAGCTTGCTTGGATAAGACGTTATCCGTGCATGTTCGCGCATCACTAGTTATCAACCAGTTACCTTCAGCAATGTGGTCCCCAATGCTAAATTTCCCCAGGGCCCCTAGATGTCATGAATCAGAACGGATATTTTAAAAATCTGGAGACCATAGGTACAGATGAGACTATCTTCTCCTAGTGCTGCTTCGGTTGATTGACAGGTCTCCCCCATAATAAGGGGTTGGAGCTTTAAAGGGAACCTGACATGTGAAAAAATTATATTAACCTCCACTTATGGAGTTAAGCTGTAGATCAATAGCGTTCTGAAACTTGGATCTCTGCTGCCAAGAAGAAATGAATTTTTTTCCCCTACGGCAGCATTTGGTGTTTAGTCTCGGGGGTGGCACCACACCGGTGCGAGTTCAGTCACCATTCAGTATATAGATGGCAGTGACTGACTGACAGCTGACCCTAATGCTGATCCGATTGTCAGTCAGTGTCGAGGAGCGGTTATAACCGCTGCCCTCTATACACTGACCGGTGACTGAACCCGCGCCGGCGCTGCCTTAATGACTGAATGCCAAACACTGCCAGGTGGGGGGGGGGGTAAAGTTAATTTCCTCCCAGCATCGTGGGTCTCTTGTTCGGTGCAGGGAAGGTTCAGAACTCTATTAAACTGCAGATTAACCCCATATCTGCAGGTCAATACTGTTTTTTCACATGATAGGTTCCATTTAAAGATCCACAATTCTCTTCAAAAACGCTGTTTATTCCTATAGGAAATTGACTTTGCTGTATATAATGAGAGTATTTTGAGCGTTTTGGGTTTTTTTTTTTTTCCTGAAGAGGTTTTGAAAAAAGCCTGATGGAAAAACACAGTGTATGTCGGTTTTTTGAGGAGGATCCAAAGAAAACCTCTCCAAACTAGGCCCTGTCCATTCAAAAGGCTGCAAAAAAATGCCTTAGGAAAAATCTCTTCCAATACTCTTTAATGCCATTTCAGGAAAAGAAAAGCACTGCCAGAAGAAGGAGCATATTCTGAAAAATTTTCAGCTTGAAAAACTCTTTGTTTTACCTCACAACACACTCTGTTAACGCAGCCTTAGAATATGTGCTCCTGACGTCTCCTTCAAGCAGGCGAACCTGTCAAAGTTTTTGAGAGCAAGGTGTGTTAGGAAACGCCACTTTTTTTTTTCTGTGCCTTCTTTTTTAGTGTTTCTTTTGGTTGTTTCTTGAGTGCTTATTCAACATTTTTGACTGCCAACATTTTTTGGGGCAGTTTTGTGGTGTCTTTTAACTGTTTTGAGCCTTCCAGTTGACTTCTATTATAAAGGAGTATCCTCAGAGCAGAAGACGCCCGAAAAATGGTCCTCTCGCTTCTTCTAACAGCTTGGCGTCTTTTGTAACCTCTAAACACGTGAACAGCAATTTGTTTTTACATAGAAGTGCGTATGTTTTTTCTTTTGAGCATTTAGGGAGCGCTTTTTTGGGGTTTCAGATGGGAAAAAAACGTATGCAAATACTCTTCAAAGTGTGGGCCTCATGATTAGCCATGTCTATTTGAGATTGTGTTCTTGGAGAATATTATTTTTAACGATAGGTCTATCGATCCAATAGTATGTCTAGAAAATATACCACGTCCCCTCCCCGTATGGGTTTACGTGTCATATAGATACCACTATTTATATATATATTGTAGAGTAAAATCCTATTGTTTGCGGTTTGGACGGTTGTTGTAGCATTTGGAGAAGCTCCTTCTTGCTGTATGTCGGTGTTTGTCTTGTGGTGCCGTGGAGGGCATATTTCAGTACGTACACAGCCTGTCTGTCTGTCTCTTTGTCTCCGTGTCCTTAGGATGGGTGAAGATGTCGTGTCTGTCTGTTCTCTCTTGTAAGTAACTCGTCATTTCTATATTCCTCCCTTGTTAGTGTCTCCATTGTTTCTGCATGGATTTCTTTTCCTTGGCTTGTCTTCTTCCTCTTTGTCTCCGCTGCCAATTTTCGCTTGTTAAGTTGCTTCCTACCTACCATAAAACCCCTGCAGTACATGGTATCATGCTTGTGAACATGTGGCGTGTGCAGTCTATGTCAACGGCAGTGTTATTATGACGTCTTGGGAGAAACGTTCAGGAACCGCTCATTTGTACGTTATTTCACTCTTTCTATACAATGGGCCATGTATTTTCATGCTGCAAATTAGGGCTTTATTTTTTTTTATTTTTTGTCGTTTTAGTTTTAAATGTTAAACTAATTCTAATTAAAAGTTTGACTCGAGACATCTGTACAAATTCTCAGATGCTTAATTTGGAGGTGACATAATGGGGTAACACATGGCACCTCTTAATATTTTGACATTAAAATACTTTATCCAAGTCAGAGAAAGTAGGCTAACAACCAATATGGATGCCAAGATTTATGGGGTCTTCTTTTTCATCTGATTTTGCCAGATAAAGGCTATAAGCTTGACATTTCCACCAGTATTAAAAGGTTATTCCCAACATAGTAAGTTATTAGTCGCGTACGGGAGGAATTAGTAAGTTAGGATAGGGGATAATTGAATTTCGAGAATGGGGCTCATTGACCCAGAAATCGGGCCCTCAAGAGCCCAGTCCTAAATGGAGAGGAGGTATGCATGCTCGGCATCTGCTCAATGCATTGTAAATGGGACTTCTGGAAATAGCCGAGCGCTGTACTCTCTTGTAATCTTCTCTGACAGTTCCATAGAGAATGAATGGAGCAGAGACTGAGTATAAGCACGCGGGTTCTGGAACCCCGTTTTTTGGATCGCTGGGGATCCCAGCAATCGGACCACCAGCAGTCGGTACGGTATTCATTATCTTGTAGATAGGAAATAACTTGCTATCTTTGGAATAACCCTTTAAGTGCAAATGATTGGCTATATATTGAATACATGATTGATTTGGGTAGAACAGAGATTGTTTTCTGTCTCATAGAAAGAATCCCAAGCAGGGAATCCCCTTAAAAAGGAGCATGTGATCTGGAAAAACTGCCGTAAGGGCTCATCCAGAAATCCGATTTTCGTGTACGAGTGCTATCCGTGGTTTACACAAGTAGCACTCGTACTTTGCACATGTCCTGATATTTTGCTCAGACTGAATGGACCACAGAAAGATATTGGAGTGTCCGATTTTGATTCGAGGGTTGGATCAAAATCGGGAATTAAAGTCTGTGGGTCCATGAAAAAAAAATGGACCACTCTCTGACATCCGAGTGTGATTCGATTTTCACGGACTGTCTGAAAGGAGAAGTTGAAGAAACTTTTTCTTTTTCTCTCTCCACATATGAGAAAAATGATGACACTCTGATTATAATCAGTCCTCTTTTCTTGTACGTGAAAAAAATTGTACTTCTGAATGAGGCCTTAGAATTGATCAGATTTCCCATAAACTTTTATAATTAGTAAGCCGCTGAATAGACGTCTTGAAAGGGGTTTTCCAGTCTCAGACATTTATGGCATATCCATTCACTTCTATGGGAGTACTGAAAATTGTGATTTATAGATATGCCATAAATGTCTGAGATGGGAATTGCCCTTATACAACCAATGAAGATCTCGGGCTCCTGCACATTGCCGTGCTCAGGATTTTTGGCCCATAGACACCAAGGATGACTAGCACATTGTGTAGGCCCATACTGAACCTTCAAGTCTTACCAATTTTACACAGCTACATGGAGGGTCTTTTTCTTAATAATTCCAATAGAACCCAAAAAATGCTTCACACTGAAATACATGTAATACACAGGGGATTGCCCCTAGAAACATTGCTATTAGCGGAAACTATGGTGCCCTGCAGAGCCACCTGTAGTGCAGTCCATAGGTGACAGACTGGGCTCGTGCACATAGTAGGGCTCATACGTACAGCAATATGTGTAATACCAATTTAGTGTTTGAGTCATTGAACCTAATGTACACATCATTTTGACTGTTTAAATTGCAAATTCCTGACGGGTCATTCAGACGATTAGACAGTTGGTCCATTTGCCATCCGTGTGTGTTAACATAGAGAGCACGCTGACCCATTATAGCTAGTGTGCCAGTGCACATGGCTGATTACCCACAAGGACCATGGTCCGTAAAAAATGGCAGCATGTCCTATTCTGATCTGTTTTATGGAAGCAGGTACCTATCCAGAATAGTGCCGAGCCCATGGAACTACACACGTCCGGATGCATCTGGCCTGTTTTCCAATACGGCAGTCTGATCTCGACTTTTTTTTAGAGATTTGCTTGTGGTTGTGATGTTTTTTGAGAGTTTTGTTGACTTTGTTTTATCTTTTCATGCGTTTTAGTGACACATTTAGGGTGAAGAAATCACCAAAACGCTCTCCAGTTACTGACAATGGCTCTGAGGTATGTATTTATGGAAACGCATGTAATATAATCTCTCCAGGCAGCAAGTTTACTTTCCAAGGAACTTGGCACTGTACAGAATTTGCATTATATATTACATGGATTGGGAGTGATTTTGAATATTATTTAATTAATAAGTCATACTATCTTTTTTTTTTTAAGGAGCTCACGATACTGTGCAAGTCAGACAACGCCCCCGTAATAGTCTCAGAAGAACATGCTACCGATGAGGAGAAGCTGGCCTCTTCAGTGAGTAGCCAAAAATGGACGTGCATGGCAGTGGACCTGGACCAGGAGAAGCAGGACTACCCCCAGCCATCTGATCTGACCAGCTTTGTCACTGAGAACCAGTACCACGGATCCTCAGACGGTACTTCTCTGCAGATTCCTGTGTGCATTTGTAATTTTACCCTTTCCACTTAGTTGCTAGACCCTGTACATCACTACAAGCCCAGTCAGAAGCAGCTCATTTATAGATTTGTTTGCCCTTGAATATGTGCTTTGCTACTACATTCTATTGATCAGCTTAATGACAATGGCCCTCAGATCCTGTACACTGAGTGCAGATCCATCTCTCAGTATTATGTGAACATAAGGCTATGCGACCTTATATCAAGGAGTCTTTGGAGAAGGGTCATATTAGACCATCCTCTTCACCCTTAGGTGCTGTTTTTTTTTTTTTTGTGGCCAAGAAAGATGGTTTATTAAGGCCTTGTATTGACTATCGTTCCCTTAACAAAATCACTGTTAAATATCAGTACCCGTTGCCCCTGATTTCTGATTTATTTTCCAGAGTTAAAAGTGCCTGTTGGTTTACCAAGCTTGACCTCAGGGGGGCGTATAATCTTATTCGCATCAAGCACGGGGATGAATGGAAGACGGTGTTTAATACTCCGGAGGGACATTTTGAGTACCTGGTGATGCCTTTTGGGCTCACTAATGCCCCTTCTGTCTTCCAGTCTTTTATGAACGATATTTTCCAGGACTTTGTGGATAAGTTTTTGATCATCTATCTGGATGATATTTTGATCTTTTCCAGTGATTGGGACTCTCATGTGGAACATGTCCGAACTGTGTTCCGGAATTTGAGGGAAAATTCTCTGTATGTTAAGGGATCGAAGTGCCTCTTTGGTGTACAGACGATTTCATTTTTGGGATTCATTTTGTCCCCGCCTACTATTGAAATGGACCCAGCCAAGATACAGGCCATTTATGATTGGGTTCAGCCCACTTCTTTGAAGGCTCTCTAGAGGTTTTTGGGTTTTGTTAATTTCTACCGTAAATTTATAAGTAATTTTTCTGGTATTGTTAAACCACTGACTGATTTGACCAAAAAGGGCACTGATGTGGTGAATTGGTCTCCAGAGGCAGTTTCGGCATTTCAGGAGCTTAAGCGGAGATTCACTTCTGCTCCGGTTCTACGGCAACCTGATGCCTCACTCCCATTTCAGGTGGAGGTAGATGCTTCTGAGATTGGTGCAGGAGCCGTTTTGTCCCAAAGAGATCCGGTGACTTCTAAAATGAATCCCTGTGCCTTCTTTTCTCGAAATTCTCCCCATCTGAACGTAAGTATGACATGGGCAATCGGGAATTGTTGGCCATGAAATGGGCATTTGAAGAGTGGAGACATTGGTTGGAGGGAGCTAGACATCAAGTTGTGGTCCTCACCGACCACAAGAATTTGATTTATCTTGAATCAGCCAAACGCTTGAATCCTAGACAGGCTAGGTGGGCCTTGTTTTTCACGCGTTTTAATTTTGTGGTCTCTTTTCTTCCGGGCACTAAGAATGTTAAGGTGGATGCCCTTTCTAGGAGTTTCTTTGCGGATTCTCTTGATGTGACCGAGCCTACTACCATTCTAAATGAGGGTCTAGTTCTTTCTGCCATCTCACCCGATTTGAGACGTGCCCTGGAGGAATTTCAGGAGGACAAACCTGAACGTTGCCCTGTGGGAAAATTGTATGTTCCTGACCAGTGGAGGAAAAGAGTAATGTCTGAAATTCATTGCTCCGCGTTGGCTGATCATCCAGGTATTTTTGGTACCAGAGAATTGGTGAGTCGGTCTTTTTGGTGGCCTTCCTTATCTCGTGATGTCAGAAATTTTGTGCAGTCCTGTGGGACTTGTTCTCGGTCCAAACCCTGTTCTCGTTCTAGTGGGTTGTTGATGCCCCTGCCGGTGCCCAGGAGGCCATGGACCCATATTTCAATGGATTTTATTTCTGATCTTCCTGTCAGAGAATTACTGTTATCTGGGTGATCTGTGATAGATTTTCTAAGATGGTCCTTCTTGTACCACTCCCAAAGTTTCTATCTTCTTCTGAGTTGGTGCTCTTGTTTTTACAACAGGTGGTTCGGTTGCACGGGATTCCTGAGAACATTGTGTCGGACAGAGGAGTCTAGTTTGTTTCCAGATTTTGGAGAACTTTTTGTTCCAAACTGGGAATTCAGTTATCTTTCTCCTCTGCATTTCATCCTCAGACCAATGGGCAGACTGAGAGAACAAACCAGACTTTGGAATCCTATTTGAGATGTTTCATATCTGCTGATCAGGATGACTGGGTCTCATTTTTGCCCTTGGCCGAATTTGCGCTAAACAATAGGGCTAGTCCTGCCACTTTGATGTCGCCCTTTTTCTGTAACTTTGGGTTTCATTCGGATCTCTCGATTTTCTTCAGGGCAGGTGGAATCTTCGGCCTGCCCAAGTGTGGATTCTGTGGTAGAGAGAATGCAGCAGATTTGGGACCAAGTGGTGGATAAGTTGTCCCACTCTCAGGAAAAAGCCCAACGGTTTTCCAACCGGCATAGGACCATTGGTCCCCGGTTAAAAGTGGGTGATATGGTTTGGTTGTCTTCAAAGAATATTCCTATGAAGGTTGCGTCTCCAAAATTCATGCCAAGATTCATTGGACCTTATAAGATTTTGGAAATCCTTAATCCCGTTTCTTTCCGTTTGGCTCTTCCAGTTACGTTTAAGATTCATAACGTGTTCCATAAATCCTTGTTGAATAGGTTTGTAGAGCCAGTAGTTCCCATGGCTGCGCCTCCTGACCCTGTATTGGTTAAAAGTAATTTGGAGTATGAGATTGAGAAAATATTGGATTCTCGTTTGGCTAGACGGAGACTCCAGTACTTGGTCAAATGGAAGGGATATAGCCAGGAGGATAATTCTTGGGTCTCTGCTTCTGCCATTCATGCCGAAAGATTGGTTTGTGCTTTTCACCGAGCCCATCCTGACCAGCCTGGTGGCGTGGATGAGGATTCAGTGACACCTCCTCAAAGGGGGAGTACTGTTGTGAATTCTCTCTCTGTCTTCCCTCTGGTGATTACTGAAGGTAGTGGAGCTGGTCAGATTGACAGAGGGGTTGCGAGTTCTCTTTCTGGGCTCCCTCTGG
Source organism: Dendrobates tinctorius (assembly GCF_039654945.1). Classification (NCBI taxonomy): domain Eukaryota; kingdom Metazoa; phylum Chordata; class Amphibia; order Anura; family Dendrobatidae; genus Dendrobates; species Dendrobates tinctorius. The sequence continues at coordinate 2,477,608 of NW_027361816.1, read as the reverse complement.
TGGTTACTGGAGGTAGTGGAGCTGATCTGATTGACAGAGGCTTGCCACCTAATAATGAGGAAGACGATTGGAGATCTGGGGTTTCAGATTGGGATTTAAGACAGCTGACTCCCTCTATCCCTGCTGGTGATTTTCTTCCTGTGCCCCCTGAGGTCTGATGTCTTCTGCTCTGTCCCTGCATGTTCAGCTAAGTGGTTCATTTGCTACTCTGTTTGCATTTGATCTGGTTTTGTCTATCTCTGCTTTGTGTGGGTCAGCCAGCTCCGGCTGGGGCTGTGCTGAATCACCGCCCATATGTTACTGCTTGTGCCAGTTTGTTTTGTCCCATTCTATTGGTCTCTTTTTGCTTTGCTTTCAGAATATACCAGAGTGCTGATATAGTGGGGGCGAAGTCGTGCGACTTCAGTGTTTTTGTGCATCAGACGTGTTAGACTTTTGCAGGGTTTTTTGCGTGATTGCAGACAGTGTCTTTCCTTTCCTGCCCTGTCTAGTTAGTGTGGGCCCCTTCGTTTGCTCAGTCTATTTTTCTGCCTGCGTTTGTGTTTTCATCTTGTCTCACCGACAATATATGTTTGGGGGCTATCTATTCCTTTGGGGTCTGCTCCGGGGCAGTTTAGATTTCCCCTTTCTTCCTTTAGACTTACTTAGCTCTCCGGCTGTGCCGAGGCGTCTAGGATCATCGTAGGTATGCTCCACGGCTATTGCTAGTTGTGTGGACAGGATCAGGGGTCTGCAATCCGCTTAGTTACCAACCTCTCTGGTTTTCTGTTGCTTAGCCTGGGCCTGCTATCCTCCTCAGTGACCCATTCATAACACGTGTGGCTCTTAGTTACCCGCTGTTTACACTAGATACCAGTGTGCACGTTGGTATCTAGGGTAAACAGCGGGCATCAAAGAGCCACGCGGCTCTTAGTTACCCGCTATTTACCCTAGATAGCAGCGTGCAGCGTCGCTGATTGTTGGTCTCCCGCTGCCACACGCAGCAACGCGTGCTGGCCAGCGGGAGACCAACGATCAAAAAATGGCCCAGGACGATCCTGCACGATCAGCGATGTCCGGCGGGGGGGCTGGTCGCTGATGGATGTCACACACAGTGAGATCGCTGGAGAGATCGCTGATGCGTCACAGAATCAGCGATCTTGCTAGCGATCTCGCTGTGTGTAATGGGGCCCTTATACCCTTTGTAAGTCTTGGCTTTGCTAAGAATAACAGATCTGATGTCCTCAGATAGCTCCTTTGTCTTCACCACTGTGACAAAGTTACAGGGCCTACCATGTGGCTCTTTAAAACACTGAAGTCATCATTCATTGGCTAATTCATGTCACATGGGCACCGACAATCACTGGTGATTCTCATTTGTGATTTACGACAGGTGAGTCAAAATGCTTTTCCCTACTAATTTAATGTAAAACGGTGCTAGTACCAGTGCACAGCAAGTTTTAGGTTTTTCTATTTTTCCCACCCATTGTTTTTTGTTGTAAATTGTTTATCATTTGCTCTTTAGTATTTAAGGCCTCTTTCACACTTCAGTTTTTTGCATCAGTCAAGATCCGCCAAAAGGAGGGATGGCGGATCCGTTTTAGTACTGATGACAACGGATGGCACCTGTCCGTTTTTTTGACGGATCTGACAAATGAAGTATTTTATAGGAATCGCAGCCTGAGAGAGAGAGAGAGATAACACGAATGGTCTATACAAAAAAGTGTTTCACTTGGATCTTTTTTTTCAAGAGATATTCCACATTATGTGCATAAACGTCATGGGTGCCAATAACGATGAGCAAGATTGTACGTTGAAATATTCTTAAGTTCATTTATTTTTCAGATATAGATTATGGAAGCTCCTACGGCATCGAATATATGGAGAAGACTGGAAAATGCTCTCCGGTAGGACTTATTCTAATGGATATTTCAATCGCTATCAAATTTGGGAGCCCCATTTTCTACAACATTAAAGAAAACTGGAGTTATGGAAACTTTCCTATTCATTTTTTAATACCAATGATCCCTTTAATTAAAGTCAGTAGCTGGAAACTGACTTCACATGTGTAAGGTTAAGGCCCGTTTGCACCGGTTGATTTCAAGGCGTAAACAAGGGTCAATCGACTATATATAACTGGCGTTCATGAATGGCCTCTACACATCCAATCTAAACAGTGAATAACTGTTAATATGATCGTTCTGTCCCGGCATAATGTGTGTGTAATTGGCAGCAAATCCCATGTTCCACGTCGATGTGCTGCAAACAAGAATACACTTCATGCTGGCATAAATGATCCAAGTCGCACGAGCAAGCGTTTTCCTTGTTCATTGGCTGATCAGCGGCACGTGTATAAATGGGTCGATGATTGGGAATTAAATGTCTTGTGTGCACTAATTCACCAATTTTTTGCCCTTGTAAATGGATTTTAAAAAATATATTTCTCTGGATTTTTTTTTTGTATACTGATTAACTCCTCCAATTGTCGCTGCTACACTGATTCTGGAACAGTTTTTCTTTTTATGCCCCTCTGTTCCAAAGTTATTCCCCCCATAATAATAGTTAAAATTTTCTATTTAACCAACTGGGCGTATACTACAGAAGTTTTATATGGGCGTGGCCATGTTATGATTGGCCAACGTCAGAGGAGAAAAAGGAAACGCCCTCAAAAAGTCTGTGCTACACACCCAGTTGGTTGAAGAGAACATTTCCAGCATTATTACCAAGGGAAATAACTTTGGAATGGAGGAGAACAGATTAAAAAGAAAAACTGTTCCAAAATCAGGGGAGCAGTGACAATTGTAAGAAGGTACTCCGTTCACATAATAAATTCCAGTGAAAGGTTCTCCATAAACCTACAGTATTACATTAGTTTTCATGGGGCTATTATTTGCTCTGTGTCATTGTGTACGTGTATAGCTAAAGCCTCGTATTTAGCCTTTGGGTATTTGCAAAAATCAGTCTCGAACAACGTGTCCTTGAACAGACCAGACACATAACAGGAAGTAACCTGCTTGTCTATGCCGTAAACCTGTCCTGCTATAAATTAGATGCCATTTTGCAGAACTCTTTTGAAGTTCTTCTATATTGTTGACTCGTGTATAATTACAACATAACAGTCAGCCCAATTGATTGGTTTTGAAGAAGGTTTACATACGGGGTGTGACAGCAGTCTGCATTTTACACAGCTTGGCTCAGTCTCGCCTGTATATTGTAATATTTCCCTAGATCCGTGACATGCCTCAGACGCAGTCCATGTATCTCATGTTTGAGGCTTCCCCGGACAGCCAAGGAAAAACACCAGCCAAGTTCTCAGATTCTTGCTCTACTGGAACCGAGTAAGTATCTAAAGAACGCTGAGGGTGGTATATAGAGGTTTAGAGCTGTCTCTGGAGTGATGATATTTGCATTGCAAATGAGTGACCAAATATTTTGCTATAAAGGACTGGTGTATCGAGGAGCAAAGTCAGTCTGACAGTTGTACTTTATATTTACATATGGTCTATGGTTTCTTGTTAGCTCCAACTTTGAGGAAATGGACCCTAACTTATGCTCAGGGCAGCTGTCCATCTCAAGATCTCCACCTATTATGCAAGACAACGTACGGCAAATTGTTGAGAGGTCACTGCAGAGAGAGGACGATCCACAAGTTCTTGGGAGTGGCAAAATGGAGCTGGTAAGAACACAATGGATAATACAAGAAAAATGTAATACCGAACTGTTAGTGTCAATAAACAGATAAATAGATATTATGGTCAACCATGCTGTTAAAGATCTACTTTTTTTTATTTAATTATCCTCCAGGCATTGCAAAGTTATGAATTTTCATAATATATTTCATGACCATATTTTGCTTCCTTTTTCCCAAACATTATCCTGCTGTGCTGATTCAATTATTAGTTTATGCTGCTCTTTTAGAAGCTGCTTTCAACTGCTGCTCCGCAATCTCTGTACATAATGTTAATGCAATCCCCATGCATAGTAATTTCCCTGTCTGGCTATGGGGGATGGGGAGCAGAGAAGCATCCTATGCACAGATTGTTTGAGTATAGTGTAGGGATGTTACTGAGCAGCAGTTGAAAGCATCTTTTAAAGGAGCATTAACTGGGCATTGAAACTGTATTATTCTATAATATTTTGGAGAGAAGAAAGCAAAAGAAGGTATTGAAGTATATCACAAATGTTCACACCAATGCAATCCCTGTAGGATAACTAAATTAATTGAAGCACTTATTCTTTAAGGCAGTTGCTATGTCTGCTCTATGTTAATGGAAGTCTATGAAAGACTTTCACCTCAGGTTTACACCATTGTCTGAAGGCACCATAGCATCTTGTAGAATTGGTTTGTTTTTTTTTCACAACCCATCTACTTTACAAGTTATAAAGTGAGAAGACTATATTGGCAATCTGTTGCAGATGTGATGGTGTGAACCAGACACTAACATGGGTTTTTGTTATTAGTTTTAGTATGGCATATTTTTCCTTGTACATACACCCTAGTAGATATTATAGAAGTGTTTTACTTGACCGCGTATGGCCAATCTGGGGTTTTTCCCTCATCCTGTACCCCCAATATACACTTCCCGTAGTAGGAAAAAACACCCACCCTATTAGAATAAAGACACTACACATTATCTTCTTTGGATAATTTTGGCAACAGCGGCCAGTTTATTAACAAATTACATAAACATTTACAATAAGTATTAAATACACAATCTTATATGACATGAGTGGAGGGTTCTTGGAGCCCCCCAAAATTCTGGCTAAATATTTGGCAAAAACACAAGAACTTAAAACTCCACGTTACCCTCAGCCGTAAACCAACAGCTCGAGGGCACCATACATCCCATTCCGGGAAGTCCAACCACCAAAAGCTCCCAGGTAAAACCCCGTCCAGAGCCGTAACCAAAAGCCAGATCCACCGAAACAATTTTTAACTGTCCAGAATTTTAACTTCCAATTCCTTTTCACTGATTCAGCGTCAACTCCAAGAACCCCACCCCCCGCCAGCCACGCACAGCACTGACAACCTCAGGCTCGTGAGTGCCCCAACACCACCAGTGCTCTTTCGATTCCACCTTGTATCGCCAATGGCCATAAATCAATTCCAATCTCATTCAAATGAACCCCGTCGTCCCTCCAAAAATTACCAACCCCCAATTCGAATTCAAAATGCCGTACGCAGATACCCCCATTTCTGGAAACAAAACTGGATACGGCCCGGTTCAACTTCACCCTGGCCCTGTTAATCCCTTTTAACGATCGGGCCGCCCTCCACTTCTTTCTGGGAACAATATCAGACTAAACCATCAGCACCTCAGGAAACGATGCCCACAACCTCAAAAAGTCAAAACGAATGTCCCTAATCAACTCCCAGACAGGTTTGACGCCCAAATCATTTCCTCCCAGATGTACAACCAAAATGTCGGGAGCCTTATCCAAACGAGCAAATCTAGAAAATTCTGACAAAGGCCTGCTCCAGACCATCCCTCGAAGTCCCAACCATCGAATGGCAACTCGATCCCTTCGAAAACCCAATTGCCTACCATCCGGCCTTACATCCGCCCGAAGTGCCCCCCAATATACAAACGAGAGTCCGAAAATCCAGGCCAAGTACGGATCCCGACCTGAAATACATAACCAAAACAGCAATTGTTAATCACCCCCAAACCATTCACCCCAGCCCCATCAATGCCGCACATATGTCAAGTATGGATCGGAATTCCAGCAGCCGATACGCTTGATCTTGTCCACCCCCAAACCATGACTATCTGCTTCAGAGGACGCACCAATCCTAAAAGAATGCGACCCGTATGAACCAGGAGGGAGACCCAACTCCCTCAAACCTTTCTTAAGAACCGCAATAAACTGAAAACAAGACAAAAATGCACCTCCCTTGTGGCACAGTAAGGGGCCCACTCGACCCGACCACAAGCTCCAATATGACTCCAAACACTTTTCCGGGCACATCACAGCCCCTTCCACTCTCCCCAATACCACTCGCTTACCCCTTCCCAACTGATCAGTTTTTGAACGCCGAATCCAAAAAACAATCCCCCCATTCCAAAATTCACAATCCTACGCCAGCAGACCTCTAGCCCTGTCTCTACTACGCAACACTACGACACTATTTCGCCTATCCGCATAGCCCCAAAAGACGCTAAGGAAAAAGCCAACTTGAACAATGCCACCTCAAATGGAGAACTACAAATCCTTTCCAGAACTCTCCCCAACCCTTTCAGCGTGCTAAACTAAATAGGTCGACGCCTGTCAAAACTCTGGGTCCCTTTTTGGAAACCTTTTAACGCTTGTCTAACCAGGAAATTCTTTGTGACATCGACCGAACCTTCCAACTTAAAACCAAAAGCCAGGCCAGCAATGAATTTATTCACCTTCGTAACTGAGCAGCCCGTTTCAGCCGCCCTGCCAACCAGAAACAACACCGCCGATGTCCTGTCTTCTTCGGACTCCATTGCTCCCCAACGGGACACCCAAGCCCGCCATATGTTCCATGCTGCTTCATATGACGCCCAAGTTTGTCTCATAACCGACTCCTGGATCAATGTTCCTGCCCGTCCGTAATAATCTGCCACAAATGCAAAGGCCATTCCGCTCCTGAGGCCTCCGCGTCTGGTGCCAGTTCCCGGAAGCGCTCCCACTGCAAACGAGACAAAGCATCCGCTATAGAGTTTTGCACGCCCGGCACATGCACCGCAGTAATCCAAGCGTTCAATTCCAGGCACCATACCACCAATTTCCTCACCAGCTTAATCACCGGGGGAGAAGAAGTGGACAAAGTGTTGATCACTGACACCACGCTCATGTTATCACAATGAAACCTAACTCTCCTATTCTCAAACATCTCGCCCCAAATCCATACTGCCACCACAATTGGGAACAATTCCAGCAAAACCAGATTTTTCGTCAAGCCTCTCTGATACCACCGATCGGGCCACTTGCCAACGCTCCACTGACCCCTACAATAGGCCCCATAACTGACCCCGCCTGCTGCGTCCGTATAAATCTCACAATCAAAATTGTTCAAAAATTCCTGTTGAATCAAAGATCTACCATTGTAATTTTCCAAAAAACGCTGCCACACCGCCAGATCCTCCCTGTGTTCCCTAGTCACCCAAATGAAATGATGCGCCAATCGCACCCCAGCAGTCGCGCCGGACAACCTACGGCAAAAAATTCGGCCCATGGGCATTATCCTGCATGCTAAATTCAGTCAGCCTAGCAATGACTGCAATTCTTTCAATGTCACCTTCCTTAATCTCCTAACCCTGAGAACCTCCTGCTTCAACAAGGACAATTTATCCTCTGGTAGCCGACACTCCATTCTTTCCGAATCAATCAGTATGCCCAGAAAACTCAAAACCGTACAGGGGCCTTCGGTCTTTTCCCTCGCCAACAGCACCCCAAAAGTCTCTGCCACCCATTCCATGGCGGCCAAGGTATTCCTACATAAAACCTACTCCGGTGGCCCTATAAACAAAAAATTATCCAAGTAATGAATGACAGATGGAACACCGGAAACATCCCTAACCACCCATTCCAAAAAGGAACTGAAAATTTCAAACAAAGAACACGAGTTTGCGCAACCCATCGGCAAACACCTATCCAAGAAATACCCCCTTTCCAAAAACATCCCAACAACGGAATGCTATCCGGGTGCACTGGTAGCAATCTAAAGGCCGACTCAATGTCGGTTTTTGCCAACAAAGCCCCCGTGCCGTATTTGCGAACCCATTGTACTGCCGTGTCAAAAGATGTGTATACTACCGAACACAACTCCTGAGCAATACGATCGTTGACCGACAACCCCTTTGGGTAAGAAAGATGCTGTATTAACCTACATTTATTAGCCTCCTTATTTGGCACCACCCCCAATGGGGAAACAATCACCCCTTCAACTGGTAGCGATACAAACGGCCCCGCCATCCTACCCAGCTCAACTTCTTTTTGCAATTTAGCACTAACCACTTCTGATTGCACATCAGCCGACCTCAAATTTTTAATAGAAAAAGGTACTACGTGGCTGGGAGGGGGTATCCTAAAACCCTCTGCGAAACCCGTCCGGATCACCCTGGCCTTATCTTGATCCGGGTATCTACTTAGAAAGGGGGCCATCCTTTGAAGCCTCACCGGCGTCTCCCCCTTGACCGTCACCCACTGCTGGCTTACCCTTTGCTTTCCTAAAACATTTTGAGGCCCCGTGTGAGCCACCGTTGCAATGGGAGCACACATGTTTGAATTTACAGGTGTTGCCATATTTGCACTGCCCCTCATTGAATTGCCAGCACGTTCCTCATTTTTCTTTTCCTCCTTGCGCACCCTGACCACTGTTTCCGAGCCCCCCATGCTGATTGCCACTACCTCCGCTCCCGTGAAAGGACTCCCCGTACCTGACTGGCGCCATCACTTTCAACCAGAGTCCAATGTCCTTTTGATCCCACCTAATCTCTGGCCTCATCGCCTTCCTCTGCCTAAACTGTTCGTCATAGCGCAGCCACGCCTGCCCCCCATAAGTACGGTGCGCCTTACCAATCGCATCGAGGTAACAAAACAGACCCGAACAATTTTCGGGAGCCTTTTCCCCTATCACACTTGCCAATATCGCAAATGCCTGTAACCAGTTCACAAATGTCTGCGGAATAAGCTGCCACCTCCGTTTTTCCTCGTCTTTCTTACTATCGTCTTTCTTCCTCCTATCCAAATTAAACTTTTCCAGGGGGAGAAGAGACAAAATCTCCACGTACTCATCCCGCCAGATCTTGTCCTTCACCTCCTTTTTTAAATGCGCCCCCAAAGGTCCTTCAAAGCACACATACACTTCCCCTCTTGCCCTGTTGTCCAATTTTACTGAATCTCCCTTATCCTTCTCAGTCTGAACAGATACTGATACCCCAACTGGCCTCAATGACTCCCCGACCAAAGGTGGACCGACCCCCACACTCGGGAGCCAAGCCGCCACGGGTGACGTCTCAGTCTCGCTCCCCATTCTTTTTAAAACTTGGGACAAACTACACAACACCTCCCGCAAGCCTGGCATCTCCGCCCCAATTACTCCCCCTATCCCCCTTCCATCCAACCCTGACCTCTGACTTTCCCCGACCCCTTGTGCTATTGGCCCTGTGGGCGACAAACAAGACATGGACTGCGACTCTCCCCTGTGCTCTCCTCTCAGCCGGCCCTCCGCTAGGGCCGCCGCCAGATGCCTCTGCTGTGGTGGCACTCCCGGGGGCCACGTCCATAGCGGTGCCGGCCCTCTCCCCTGGCCTGCGCGCCTGCACCGCCACTGCCCCCGCTCTCTCACGGTAGGTCGCTTGCCTCCCTGCTGCGCCGCGGGCCCCAGGTGCCGCACTCCTCGACATTGCAGGCCACACTTCCGGTGCGGCCCTCGCTTCCGGTGCGGCCTTCGCTGCCGCCTCTCCCCGCCGACCTGTGCCCGCCGGCTGGCTCGGTGGATATGTGGCGCCCCTGAGGGTTCAGTCGCCACAGAGGTACTGCACCTCCTCCTGAGGTGTGGTACCCCACCGATCAGGTAAGGTGGAGACACCTGACCACGCTCCAACACCTGCATCCCACACAACACAGTAGCAAAGCACCCTTTGGTGGCTCCCTGCTTGGAACACGAAGCGTGCTAGGAGGCGGGTGGAGTTTAGTTGGCTTCAAAAGAGCGGGAAGAGTTTAGGATTTAGTCAGTCTGACAGAGTCAGTGGAAGAGTGAAGATCCCCTGAGTGGGATGGATGAAGGAAGTGCTGCAGCCGACCTCAGTGACCTGGGTCCGCTGGCACAGGAAAGAGACATTGATGGAAAGCCTAACTCTCTACATAAGAAAGAAGGATTAGTACGGAACGTAAGGAGAGGAGGACTAAGGATTAGGGCTAGAACAGAACCCTTCCCAGGTTCACAGCGCAAGGCCGGGGTCCGGTCCCCGAGGTTGTATGGATACTAATGGTCCTGCAGCAGACACCGGAGGAATAGAAGTTGTCACCACTTTATTCCCACATCAGACTTGGGGGCACAACAGCAACGAGAGTGAACCGGGACTTAGTAGCAAGGAGTCCCCGAAGCAGGCTACAGCTGTCTGCCGTACAAGTAGAGCTCATAGGAACATCTGACAGGAGGAACTCCAGTGTAACTCAGTACTGAGAGTACTTCACTATAGGCGCAAAAGGGAGACGTTCAGAAAAGGCACATTTGTTGGCGGAGTGTTGGAACGGAGTACTTCATCTTACCTGGAGGTTGGCTGAGCCCCTGACCTGGAGGAAACGGCACCGAGGCGGGCACGTGTATGCTCAACAGACTTTGAGTAAAGCTTTGGAACTACATGCCCTGGTGTCCTCCGCTTATTACTGTGCCAACGCACTCAGCACTGCTACATCTCGGTGCCAGACACACCCTCTCCCTTAACACCTATCTTATTCATCTACACTACCCTGGGACTACAGCCCTGCCTATGGAGGGTTACACCATCATTGCTGCACCATACCATCTGTCCCAGAGGATCTGCCTGCAGCGTCGGCTTAACATCTTCATTGCCGAACACCACAGGGGGTGTCACGAATCATTCACTCATAAACTTTATTCCATCACCCTTAACCCCTCTTTTACAATGGACGCCCAGGGCCACGGACCGGGTCACAGCTACTGTGACATCTTCCATTGAAATCCACCAGGCTCGGCTCCGAGTACCCCATGGCCCTGGCACGGGGCGATCCAGATTCCTGCCGGGCGGCGCAGGGCGAGATGAAGCCGCGCAGCTGCCGCCAGCCTCCGCAGGGTCCCCGGAGGGGCTCCTTGGCCTGCGCCGGCTGCGCGTCACTACCTCCGGCGAGAGCCTCTCCAGGGGCCTGGTCCTCCTCCTACCCGCGCTCTCCCTGGTCTCGGCATCGCCTAGCAGGGAGGAGAGCTGCTCCTCCAGCCATCCTCCCCTCCTGGAACGGACGACGTCCCGCAGCCTCTAAAGCAGCAAGTCCACGGACGCCATGGTAAGGACTGCTGCTGTCTCTGTCTGTCTTCTCCTGCTGTCCTTCCGGCCGAAGTGAGGGGTTCCCGCACCATTCCTGACTCTATATAACGCCCCACCCCCAGCTCTCCTCCCCTATCCCTGAACGACCAATCCCATCCTTCCCACCAGATTTTAAAACAAAATAAAAAACCCCTTCATGTCCCCAGTGCAGTCATGTGGGGCTTACATATGAGCTGCGCCTATTCCTGCACAGTCTTTTTGCTCGTTCCATTTGGTAAAATAATGAAATTAATGCTGCCCAATAATCTTATATAGTCACCAGCTGAACTAGATGCAACCAACGGCCATGTCTCCTGTTTTGCCCCCATATAGATTGATGCTCTGTGTGGGTAGAGGGGAAAGCAGCTTTCTGACATTTCTAACAATGAGCTGTCGCCTGTGTATCAATAGGATCAGGCGTTTATTTTCAGGATGCCCCCGTACACATTAGGTGGTCGGCCTGTCTCCAATAAATCAACAGTATGCTGCATTTAATCCAATGTGTTTGAGGGCCTTTACTCTTGGTTGTTTGGGGTCTTTCTTCTACCCATATGTTCTTCTTTCCCTACAATGTGGTAGTGAAACAGATGTAAAAAAACAATCCTGTAGGTTGTTTTGGGATCATACAGTTGTGGCCAAAAGTATTGACACCCCTGCAATTCTGTCAGATAATATCAGTTTCTTCCTGAAAATGATTGCAAACACAAATTCTTTGGTATTATTATCTTCATTTAATTTGTCTTAAATGAAAAAACACAAAAGAGAATGAAGCAAAAAGCAAAACATTGATCATTTCACACAAATCTCCAAAAATGGGCCAGACAATACTTTTGGGCCAGACAAAAGTATTGGCACCCTCTGCCTAATACTTGGTTGCACAACCTTTAGCCAAAATAACTGCGACCAACCGCTTCCGGTAACCATCAATGAGTTTCTTACAATGCTCTGCTGGAATTTTAGACCATTCTTCTTTGGCAAACTGCTCCAGGTCCCTGATATTTGAAGGGTGCCTTCTCCATACTGCCATTTTTAGATCTCTCCACAGGTGTTCTATGGGATTCGGGTCTGGACTCATTGCTGGCCACCTTAGAAGTATCCAGTGCTTTCTCTCAAACCATTTTCTAGTGCTTTTTGAAGTGTGTTTTGGTCATTGTCCTGCTGGAAGACCCATGACCTCTGAGGGAGACCCAGCTTTCTCACACTGGGCCCTACATTATGCTGCAAAATTTGTTGGTAGTCTTCTGACTTCCTAATGCCATGCACACGGTTAAGCAGTCCAGTGCAAGAGGCAGCAAAGCAACCCCAAAACATCAGGGAACCTCCGCCATGTTTGACTGTAGGGACCGTGTTCTTTTCTTTGAATGCCTCTTTTTTTCTCCTGTAAACTCTATGTTGATGCGTTTGCCCAAAAAGCTCTACTTTTGTCTCATCTGACCAGAGAACATTCTTCCAAAACATTTTAGGCTTTTTCAGGTAAGTTTTGGCAAACTCCAGCCTGGCTTTTTTATGTCTCGGGGGTAAGAAGTGGGGTCTTCCTGGGTCTCCTACCATACAGTCCCTTTTCATTCAGACGCTGACAGATAGTACGGGTTGAAACTGTTGTACCCTCGGACTGCAGGGCAGCTTGAACTTGTTTGGATGTTAGTCGAGGTTCTTTATCCAACATCCGCACAATCTTGCATTGAAATCTCTTGTCAATTTTTCATTTCCGGCCACATCTAGGGAGGTTAGCCACAGTGCCATGGGCTTTAAACTTCTTGATGACACTGCGCACGGTAGACACAGGAACATTCAGGTCTTTGCAGATGGACTTGTAGCCTTGAGACTGCTCATGCTTCCTCACAATTTGGTTTCTCAAGTCCTCAGACAGTTCTTTGGTCTTCTTTCTTTTCTCCATGCTCAATGTGGTACACACAAGGACACAGGACAGAGGTTGAGTCAACTTTAATCCATGTCAACTGGCTGCAAGTATGACTTAGTTATTGCCAACACCTGTTAGGTGCCACAGGTAAGTTACAGGTGCTGTTAATTACACAAATTAGAGAAGCATCACATGATTTTTCGAACAGTGCCAATACTTTTGTCCACCCTCTTTTTTATGTTTGGTGTGGAATTATATCCAATTTGGCTTTAGGACAATTCTTTTTGTTTTTTTTCATTTAAGACAAATTAAATGAAGATAATAATGCCAAAGAATTTGTGTTTGCAATCATTTTCAGGAGGAAACTGAGTATTATCTGACAGAATTGCAGGGGTGTCAATACTTTTGGCCACAACTGTACAAATCACCGTGATTATTGGTTGTTATGCCGGACCCTTGAAGAGACCGGATTAAAAAACCAAGCACGTGGACCTAATTCTAGTTCCAGAAACAGTATCAATTAAGCCTTGAGGCGAACAGAAACCCCAGCGCATTTCATGAACTCCTCACTGGCCTCTGATGTGTACATGATAGCCATCCCCTAGGGCTTGTGGTTACTGACTTAACACAGTAAGGATAAAGAGTGTGATCAGTAATTGTTTTTTGGCTTTGCATGCAATTCATAAGCTTCTAAGAGAAACCGTATTTCCTCATGAGAACTAAAGAAATAAATTATATTAGCAACTGGCAGCTCACAGCGGATTTCATGCCTCTGGAATTACGGACAGAAGATCTGGGCCCCTCTAGTGTTGTAGACCTGCAAGGAGTGGACACGTACCCAAGCGTATCTGGCTATTCCTACCTCTAGCCGGTGGCATACACAGAAATCATGAGGCCCCATAGCAAAAGTCCGTTTCCCTCCACACACTGACAAATAAAATTATTTGTTGAATTAAGAAAGGTCACATCATATAGGCAAACCTTAGACAAGGTGGACATGAATTGTAGCACTTACATAGAAATGTACCCTTACTGAAGCCCATTAATACTGAAGCCCATTATTGTTCTCCCACACTACCATACTGCTTTCGTGGTCCAGGATTTTTCATAAATTTGCCTATTTTTAAAAGCACTTTACAATTTTACCCATTTATCATGTGGAGAAAAAAAATGTATCCTATCGGGAAGAAGAGTGTTTGGACCCCTCAGGCACAATAGCCCCAGTACAACTGCTACTCTTGCCCACCCATCTAGCAACACCACTCTACTGTAAAATAATATTCTGACTTTTTGCATTTTTTGATGACAGGGTTCCCCTGAGGACAACTATGTGGCATCCGAGGCCTTAATATCGCGGATTTCCCACCACACTGCCCTCTGTGACCAGCTTAGTTACCTGGAGCCGGATTTAGCGGAGAAGAACCCACAGGCCTTCGCACAGAAGCTGCAGGTTTGTTTGCCTAAAATCTGAATTCATGGCGCTCTTTCTTGCCGAGTTTGCACTATATTTCCCATAATGCTCTACTAGCCTACAGAGCATCCTGGGATATGTAGTCCAGGTGGATAATACGCCTTTGTATGGTCTTCCCCGTCTGCTCTCCTAGTCTGTGTAATCTCTTCCCCCCGTGTGTCTCTCTCCTTTTCCTACGTTTGGTTTTCTCCACCTAGTTGTACTTTTCATTTCCTGCCAATGCCGATTATTATACGCATTTCTCCCCTCCTTGTCCTTTTTCCGGGAGTAGGAGGAGTTAGAGTTTGAAGCCATGCGAATTGAGGCTTTGACGCTAGCCAGGCACATTTCCCAGTCCTCGCAGGGCACAGAGGTATCTGGGGTGCGTGTGCAGTGATCAGACTCTGCATCCATCTGCTGGTGTGTGTCCGCTCATCCCCCACAATTCTGTCTGTGTCCCGCCGTGTCCCCCTCACCCACCCATCACTATTAACCCTGAAGTCTAGCTGAATTCATTATATTAGGATTTTCTTTAAATAAACTTGATAATTACAGTTTCAATCAAACTCTTTTTAGTATGTGCAAAGTTATAAAATACATTAGGGAAAATTTCTAAATTATTGTCATTTTATACATTTTTTTTAAAGTTAAAAAAAATAAGATACTTAAACCACTGATATGTCAGGGAGCTGATAGACAGAACCCCATCAATCTGAGACTGATGACCTATCCGAAGGTTCCCAGAGAACCCTTTAAAAATCTCTTTTGCGGTCTATTTTTGCTTCACATCCATATAGGTTTTTCTTTAACACTGCTGAGATGTTGCTACAATTGGATCCAGTTGAGGCAATACCATGTGAGTTATAAGATATGGCTTATAAAAAAAACCCTCATCCATACGGGCATCATAAAAGGACCCTCTGACCTGAAATACCATGAATGAGCCAGAAAGCTACTCTGTGAAAGTGGCTCCTACATCCATGCTTTACATTTCATAGCTCTTTTGATGTGAGATGAATCAGAATTATGGGGGGGAGTCCCGCCTCTTAATCTAAAACACGCAGTCAAATTTGTTGACAACATACAGATGTTAAAAATGGTGAGTAAATGTACGACACCGTGTATGAAAAAAATTGCTGAATCTTGTCGTAAAGTGATTAGGAGTTATTTTTCATAAGGCCAGAAATCCCCTTTAAGACAGTCCATAAAACAAAATATGGTTGTCTTAATTAGCTCAGTAGGTTTTGCCTAATTTTCCTATTTTTTTTACTCCTTTTTTTTGTAAATTGTCCAGTTGGGAAAACCATATCTTTGTTTAAAGGGTCCCACAATAAAAAGCTAAGGGTTTCCTGCTGCTTGGACCTTGAGCAAACTGATGTACGGTAATCTCTGCAGGAACTCAGTAGGAGGCATTTAATTTTACTACAGCACCTCCGCAGGAGAAACTAAGAATTACACAGAACCTATTAAATTAATTGCTTTACACATGTTGAGTCCTCCAGATCTAGAGATACACTTTGTAAGTGCTCCCTGGTCATACAAGATATAGAATAAACGGGCACCATCCACAATGTCAATTTAGGTGGGATCACCTAGTGCATATAAATGGATTGACATGGAAACACATAAAGAAAAAAAGTATATGCACACAAATAGGGATCACCACAAGGATATGATAATCAAAAAGTATCAATTTTATTAATGGACACAACAAACAGACACTTTGTTTAAAAACAATTAAAAAGTCTGAACAACCAGACACTGATAACAAAACAAAGACAATGGGTCATTTTGATAAATAGTTAAATACTATGGGTCCCAAGGCCAACCATTCAGTATAATGCCAGGTATCTGCTAGTTACCATAACCTAGGGTCTATCAAATCAATTGTAATGACAATCATGATCTTGGATCAAAAATACCATATTATCAATAACTACTATGGTTACATAGAGATTCTACATATGCCATGAATAGAAAATTGAATACTTATCATGTTGCCAACACAAATAAACATACATTAACAAGTCCCTTTCCCTAGCATGATATTACCTGGTTTCTGAGGATGAACAAGCTACCGGGTAGGTTACATGGGACCCCCAAACCCACGCGTATCGACACAGTGATGTGTCTTTCTCAAGGTCAGTGTAATGTTCTGTTGAGATCCTTTATATATACCTATCCAATTAGTAATCACTCTTACCAGCTGAGTTTCAAGTGGGGGAGAAAAAAAAAAAAAAGGTGGATCAGTTCTGTGTTTAATGAGGCAGCGTCCTGCTCCCGTCAGTGTGCAGGCGCCTGTATTAACTGACGGAAGTACCATGGAGTTGCCCTTACTAAGCATCTATTTCCACTGCGCACGCGCCCAAATGTTTTGCCAAGAGTTCAGTACTTCCTCCTCTACTCAGTACTGAATCAGTAAAGGTGCGCAAGCACAATGATCTCCAATACACAGGCGCCTGCAGCGGCAAGCTGCTGGTAAGAGTGATTACTAATTGGATAGGTATATATAAAGGATCTCAACAGAACATTACACTGACCTTGAGAAAGACACATCACTGTCGATACGTGTGGGTTTGGGGGTCCCATGTAACCTACCCGGTAGCTTGTTCATCCTCAGAAACCAGGTGATATCATGCTAGGGAAAGGGACTTGTTAATGTATGTTTATTTGTGTTGGCAACATGATAAGTATTCAATTTTCTATTCATGGCATATGTAGAATCTCTATGTAACCATAGTAGTTATTGATAATATGGTATTTTTGATCCAAGGTCATGATTGTCATTACAATTGATTTGATAGACCCTAGGTTATGGTAACTAGCAGATACCTGGCATTATACTGAATGGTTGGCCTTGGGACCCATAGTATTTAACTATTTATCAAAATGACCCATTGTCTTTGTTTTGTTATCAGTGTCTGGTTGTTCAGACTTTTTAATTGTTTTTAAACAAAGTGTCTGTTTGTTGTGTCCATTAATAAAATTGATACTTTTTGATTATCATATCCTTGTGGTGATCCCTATTTGTGTGCATATACTTTTTTTCTTTATGTGTTTCCATGCTCCCTGGTCATACTAATAGATGAAGACCCTGAACAGGGACCCCCACCAGTCTTACATTGCATTTCAGGGAAATATTAATGTTTGGATAAATGTAATTTGGTTCCTTCACACAAATATAATGTAGGAAGTCTCCATATATAACCTGTATACTCTGTACTTCTCATCACTGGCTGGAGAACTAGAACTAAAGAGCGATGACCATAGTTACACATGTAGTTATATTGCATCAACAAAGTCTTAGTAATACCGACATGGTACATTGCGATAATATAGGAAGAAGGGAAAAATGTTGCAAAGTCGTCCCAAAAAGTCCCATTTAATAATTTTCCTGTATTCACTCACTTTGCATATTTTCCAGTATAAAACACTGCAGTGTCAGGAAGCATTTGACAAAAATAATATAGGAGTCCAGAAAATGAAAGAAAGGCAATTTTATCCACCATTAGAATGGAGCGGTAGTGCGCATGCTCAACCGCCGCTTCATTCATTACCTATTCCGTTTTTTTATGGCAGTCCCATAGAGAATGAATGGAGCATAGATCGGAAATACATATTGCAGCTCCATTCTAGCGAGGATGTAAGTGCCCTATTCTCACCATCGGTGGGGATTCCAGACCCCCACCCGTCTATAAAATATCACTAGAGTTGGTGCAAATCAATTGGCAGGACCCTGTCCATCTCAGCGTCCATGATATCTGGCTGCAGTGGTCAAATCCCCAGTGATCTTTATATGAGCTATCACCTATCCCGTAGATAGTTGATAATTTATCTTCACTTGACAACCCCTTTAAGTCATGGAATCGATCCATCTTTTGTTTTAGTACTTTCCGGAAGATATGAGCATTTTCCAGCTTATAAGGTTCCCTTTTCCTTCTGACGGTCTCAACTAGGAGGAGCCCCTTCTGTCACTAGTGGAAAAACAAACTAAATTTGGTAGAAGTCACCTAACGTGTTCCCGTGCACCACTGCCTGACCGGTGTCTGATATGTTCTGTGCATGAGTATTGCAGTCTGGTGCATGTGAAGGTACAGAAACACATTCAATATGCTTCAGATACTAACAAAGTATAGCTATCAGTTAGAGATATTGCAGCAATTCTTGTTTTCCCGTAGTCGTCATCACTCTAATTGGAAATGTGTAGTCTATTTGTATAGCAGATATCTAATCGAGACATCCCCCTTACCATACACCCTAGTAGGCAAAGGATGTCCTTTATGACTGGATAGTCACTGACCTGTACTGTCTCACAGCCCGGAAGCCCTGAGCCATCTTTGTATTGCTTGGGGATCATTCATTTGAATTGTTGTCAGTGACGCAAAATCAGATGTTTGATACCCAACCTGTATCATTAGAAGCAGTAGCAAAAGTTATGAGCTACATGTGCATTGTGTGCTATTAATTTACAGGCAAATTGTACTGGTACATAGAGATGCAGCGCAATGTATCAGTGCATTTCTATGTACCTGTATTCTAGGGGTAAAATAAAAGTCACTTTTGTTTCTTACTATAAAATTACGAAATAGTATATATAATACTACATATAATACTGACATTTTTAATTGACTTTTTACAAACAGAAATCAGCAAGCACAGACATATTTAGTATCCCTGTAATTGTAGCAACCTGTTCAACAGTGAACAGATTGTTTACGGTGCATGGCATATAAAAATGGTTGATTTTTTTCTCTCCGTTAAATCCAGAAAAATGTAATAAAAATGTAGCGTTGAGGCAGAGTCCACGTTTAGTGTAAAAGCTGCATTTTTTCTGACTCCTTTTTTCTGCACATTTTCCTTAGGTGTCTGCACCTGACTTCACAATAACAATCTTCTGTGATTATTGCGTTTTTGCTACGTCTTTTTTTTCCCTACTTATTTAATACATTTTTGGTTCAGATTCGAAGCAGCATTTTTAATAGTACAATAAAGCTTTGGATTCTGCACTTAAAAATGCATTTTTTCAGGCTCCATATAGAAGCTTATAGAGAAATATTCAAAATATCTCCATTTATTCAGTATCGAGTAGGTTATGTACAAAACTACGCACACTTACATGACTTGTCTGCTATCAATGAGAATATATTGTTGTCTGAGTACTGTTCTGCCATGCTGCATGCACACAATTCATCAATGTCTGCTGCTGGCAGCTCCCTCTAAAATTGCTGATCAGTTATGGCTCCCATCAAGCAGATCTGGGAGAAGTCCGGAGACATTAGTCCATTCATAAAGATATGGAAGAACTGAGCCTAGCACTGACACTGATCCTTGTGGTCCCAAGTGTTAAACAACTTTCACAGTTTCACTACTTTTAGTGGAAAAAACCCTTACCAATGTTGAAAGCACCTCTTGTATATTTCCTGTACATTTAAATCATGTGGTCATTGTATAGTTTCCGTAATTAATAAATCATGTGCTTAGACTGGGGGTCTCCATCTGAAAACTTTTCCCGGTCGGCTTAATTTGTTGTAAAATAAAAAAACAACAAAACTCACTTTACTTACCTTGCTAGGGTGAAGCTCTTTGTGCTGATCTGTCTTGTTTGGTTGCAGTGGTGAAGATACATAAACCGTGCTGCAGCCAATCACTAAGCTCAACGGATCACGTGGTGGAGCCACTGACCTCAGTGATTGGCTGCAGCACTGTAGACATCATGTAACCATTACAGCAAAATAACAGAAGCCGAGGTAGTTCTGGAGACACGACACTGGACCCGGGGAGGGCAAGTAAAGTGTGGTTTGTTTTAATAATGTAAATTAAATCGGCAGGGAAATATTTTTTGAAATGGGACAACCCCTTTAAGGCTAGGACTACGTGGCAACAACGTGTGCCACACGACATGCAGATCGCGGTGTCGCGTTGCAGCATCGCATCTAGTGAGTTCTATGTTGTTGCAAATATGACACAGAGTGGGAAATGTTTCCAAATTTGTTGGTTTCATATCGCATGTCACTCTTTTGCCTTTTACTTTAATGCATGTGGCTGAGACTGCGTGCGACTGAGGTGCAACTGAGACTGCGTGTGACTGAGACTGCATGCGACTGCATGCAACCTTGTACGCCCTCAGAGTCGTCCTGGATGGAGAAAGAAAAATGTTGTGAAAAAGAAACGGAGAGTGGTGGTAATGGGGGATTCCCTGTTGGAGAGGCCGCTATCTGCAGACCGGATATAACCTCAAGAGAAATGTGCTGTCTTCCAGGTTCAAAAATTAAAGATGTGTCTGACAGGATATCAGGACTCTTCAGACCTACAGATGACTACCCATTCCTGCTACTACATGTGGGGACAAATGACACCGCAAGAAACGACCTGGAAACCATCTGCAGAGACTTTGAAAACTTAGGCAAGAAAGTGAAAGAACTGGGAGCGCAGGTGGTCTTCTCTTCCATCCTCCCAGTGGATGGCCATGGAACAAGGAGGTGGAATAAGATTCTGCAGGTGAACAACTGGCTACGTCGATGGTGCCGTCAGCAACGATTTGAATTTCTGGATCACGGAGTGAACTACTTATACGATGGACTACTTGCTAGAGATGGGGTGCACCTTACGAAGACTGGAAAACAATTATTTGGAAGTCGCCTTGCTACACTTGTAAGGAGAGCTTTAAACTAGAACAATGTGGGAAGGGAAGCAAAAGGCCAGAAAAAGCCATACACCTGACAAATGCTATTGAGAACTCTGCTATTAGAAGTGGAAAGGAAGAACAAAGACAAAAGAATCTAAATAATAAAAATATTGGAGAAAGAGAAACCAATCACAAACTAAAATGTTTCTATACTAATGCACAAAGCATGGGCAACAAACAAGGAGAATTGGAACTACTAATGCAGGAAAAGAAATATGATGTCATTGGAATCACTGAAACTTGGTGGGACGATACACATGATTGGAATACAAGACTAGAAGGATACAACTTATTTGCAAGAAACAGACTTGATAAACGAGGAGGAGGTGTCGCATTGTATGTTAGAAACGCGTATATCTGCACAGAGATTGAAGCTTCAGAGACTGGGAGTTCTGTGGAAACTGTTTGGGTAAGAATACAAGGACAGGACAATGGAAAGGACACCATTGTAGGCATTTACTACAGGCCGCCTGTGCAAGCTGAAGATATGGATGAACTCTTTATGCATCAAATGGCCGAGTTCTCCAAAAAATATGACATAGTGGTCATGGGAGATTTCAGCTATCCAGACATTTGTTGGGAATCTCTCTCAGGCAAAACTATCAGGTCAAGGAAATTCTTATCCTCTCTTGCTGACAACTTTATCTTCCAAAAGGTAGGAGAGAAAACAAGGGGAACTGCTACCTTGGATCTAATCCTTATAAACAGGGAGGAAATGGTTGAGGAGGTAAAAGAGGCTGGGACCCTAGGAGGTAGCGACCATTTTATTTTAGAATTTTGGATAACTAGAGGAGGAAGACCTGTGAAGACTCAGACGTCAAGGTTAGATTTCAGAAAGGCAGATTTTAAGGGATTGAGAAAGAGATTTGGAGGGATCCAATGGCTGGATATCCTTAAGGACAAAAATGTCCAGGAAGGATGGGAAATCTTGAAAAATGAAATTCTCAAAGAATAATCGTTAACAATTCCGAAAAGAGGGAAGAATAGGAAGCATTTAAGGAAACCAGGATGGATGAACATAGAACGTAAGCACATGCTGAAAAGGAAGAGAGAAATGTTTATAAAATGGAAAGAGGGAGGCATATCTAAAGAAGAATATAATGCTGTCTGCAGAACCTGCAGGGCACAAATCAGATTACTAAAGCTGACAATGAATTGAGGCTTGCAAGAGACGTCAAAAGCAATAATAAAGATTTTGGGGATATTTCAAAAGTAAAAGAAAAGTCAAAGATGCTATAGGATTTTTACAGGATGAAAATTATAAAATGGTAAGACAGGATGTTGAGAAAGCCGAACTTTTAAATTCCTATTTTGCATCTGTTTTCTCTCAGAAAGGAAATGTAGCATCAACTATTCTTCACTGTCCTATTAAGGGAATAGAAGAATCCAGGATAACTATAAACAGAAATATAGTGAGGAAACACTTAGCTAACCTAAATGAATTCAAGTCTCCAGGTCTAGATGAATTACACCCCAGAGTATTGAAGGAGATAGCTGAAGAAATTTTTGAACTGCTCTCCATAATCTTTGAAAATTCGTGGAGAACAGGAGAAGTCCCAGAAGACTGGAGAAGAGCAATTGTTGTTCCTATCTTCAAAAAGGGGAAGAAGGTGGACCCAGGCAACTATAGGCTGGTGAGTCTGACTTCTATACCAGGAAAGATCTTTGAACAAATTTTTAAACAACATGTATGTCAGTACCTGGATAAGAATGAAGTGATTAAACAGAGTCAGCATGGGTTTGTAACTAATAAGTCATGTCAGACTAACTTAATTTCCTTCAAAAAGATATAAATAAACTGGAGCAGTGGGCAGCAACTAACAGAATGGTTTTTAACATCTGGGCAATAAAAATGAAAAAAGCATATACAGAATGGGAGGAATAGGGCTAAGCAACAGCACATGTGAAAAAGATCTATACTAATAGATCACAGACTGAATATGAGTCAACAGTGTGATGCAGCAGCAAAAACGGCAAATGCAATTCTAGAATGTATTAACAGAAGCATGCAGTCTAGATCATGTGAAGTCATTATTGCCCTCTACTCCTCTTTGGTCAGACCTCATCTGGAATACTGTGTCCAGTTTTGGGCGCCACATTTTAAAAAAGACATCCACAAACTGGAGCACGTTCAGAAAAGAGCGACCAGAATGGTGACCGGTCTGCAAACCCTATCTTACGAAGAAAGGTTGCAGGATTTGGGAATGTTTAGCTTGCAAAAGAGAAGACTGAGAGGAGACTTAATAACTGTCTACAAATATCTCAAGGGCTGTCACATTGCAGAAGGATCATCTTTATTCTCATTTGCACAAGGAAAGACTAGAAGCAATGGGAAGAAACTGAATGGGAGGAGACACAGATTAGATATTAGAAAAAACTTTTTGACAGAGTGATCAATGAGTGGAACAGGCTGCCACGAGAGGTGGTGAGTTCTCCTTCAATAGAAGTCTTCAAACAGAGGCTGGACAGACATCTGTCTGGGATGATTTAGCGAATCCTGCTTTGAGCAGGGGGTTGGCCCAGATGGCCCAGGAGGTCCCTTCCAACTCTACGATTCTATGATTCTATGAGACTGTGTGACTGAGGTGCAACTGAGACTGCACGTGACTGAGTCTACGTGTGACTGAGACTGCATGCGACTGTGTGCGACTGAGACTGCGTGCGACTGAGGTGCAACTGAGATTGCATGCGACAGACTGCATGCAACTGAGACTATGTGCGACTGAGACTGCATGTGACTGAGACTACGTGCGACTGAGACTGCGTTCGACTGAGGTGCGACTGAGACTATGTGTGATTGAGACTGCATGCAACTGAGACTATGTACGACTGAGACTGCTTGCGACTGAGACTGCGTGTGACTGCGTGCAACAGACTGCGTGCGACTGAGACTGCAATATAGCAGGTTTTTGTTTACAGCAAACCACAGCTTTAAAATAATCACACGACGTCAAATTGCACAGATGTTTTTGGTCGTGCGACTTGTCTGAGCATTGCAGTCGCAGGACATGTGTAGCTCCAGCTGAATATTTACCTTGTGCAAGCTAAACAATCCCAATGTTCATATGAAATAAGGAAGGAGCCTTCTGAAAGTCGTAACATCTGGCTCTCCAGCTGTTGTGCAACTACAACTCCCAGCATGCCTTATACTGGGAGTTGCAATCTTGTGTTTGCTGTGATTTTTATTTCTAAATGATTTTCTGCCTTGTTATAGAGACACAGGGAGGCTGAGAGTAGTAACCTGCTGTACCACTGCTGGCCCTGTTCAAGAACTCCACCTGGCTGTTCATTAACTAGTCATGGGGGGCGGTGTGACCTTTGGGTAAATCACCTCTCCCAGTAGTACAGTTGTTCACTGGGGAAATACCAGTTTGTCCTCTACTGTAGACTGGATGGCAGGGATCTCTTGTAGCAATAAAAGGAGTTTTTTTCCTTGCTTTGCCTGCGCTGCCGTCTAACCAAAGATTGTCATTTTCTGCATTTCCTTGCATGTAATGAGCCTTTACAATGCAATAACAACGGAAATGGCTTGTAACTACCTGTTCTTCCCATCTACAGTCTGAAGGGTTGGATTCTGCTGACAACGGCCTTTCACATAAATCACTATACTCTCGTTCAGTGGCAATGGAGACAGCTGGGAGTAGCCTTTTACATACCTATAAGCAACCTGACCTTGACACAGCACTTCAGCTTGCAAGAGAAGAGGTAAATGCTATCAGATTCTCTTATTAGCTCTCTTATATTTCTATTCTACCTTTCACATAAATACTAAACTGCTGATTTTTGGAATTAGGACTCTGTGCAGCATGTCACATTTTCATTTTAAGTTGTAGCTGCAGCCTTTACCCACTAGGTGTCGCCACTTCAGCATAGGATTATCTCAAACCAAAGCTGTAACATCTATAGACTGAGCGGTATGTAAAGGGACGACCATGATTGTAATATTAGGGACAGGTTATTCTGTGCTTCATTTCAGTCCTAATTACACACAACTCAGTCAACTTAAATCTAGCAACACCAATATATAATCCCTGGGCACGAGTGGATTAACTAGAGTCGGATGGGCCCCAGTGCAAAATTTAGACCTGGGCCCCCACCTGCATTTTAGTCAGATATATGGGTCCTTGTAGCCTTATAGATCCTATAAAGACATATGTGTTCGAGCCATGTAATAATGTCTCCAATATAGTAATGTCTTCCATTCTGGCCCCCTTCCTGTAATAATGTCCCACATTCTGGGCCCCTTTCTGTAATAATGTCCCCCATTTTGGGCCCCTTCCCGTAATAATGTCCCCCATTCTGGGCTCCTTCCTGTAATAATGTCCCACATTCTGGGCCCCTTCCTGTAATAATGTCCCTAATTCTGGGCCCCTTCTTGTAATAGTGTCCCCCATTCTGGGCTCCTTCCTGTAATAATTTCCCACATTCTAGGCCCCTTCCTGTAATTTTGTCCAACATTCTGGGCCCCTTCCTGTAATAATGTCCCTCATTCTGGGCTCCTTCCTGTAATAATGTCCCCAATTTTGGGCCCCTTTTCGTAATAATGTCCCCCATTCTGGACTCCTTCATGTAATAATGTCCCCCATTCTGGGCCCCTTCCTGTAATAATGTCCCCCATTCTGAGCTCCTTCCTGTAATGATGTCCTCTGTCCTGTGCCCCTTTCAGTAATAATGGAAGCGTTGGAGCGGGCTCACATTCAGCTGAAACAGTATCACACGTCATCAGGCACATCTCACATCACCAGGCCTGGTTGTGGTCTCACTCTTTGCATCCGCATTTGTGATGCCCCTCTGGGCACACAGATGTATATATCTATGTTATCATTCCAAAAATGTAATAAAAACTTCTACAGATCTGAAGCTTTATGCGCACTGATATGATTCTTTACAGTCACTTTTTGCATAAATTAATGTGATTACTTTGTTTCTTTACTGCCAAATCCTAACTTTCTTATTAAAGTGTCTTTTTATCACTTAGATTGTTTCCAAAGAAAGGGAGACCATGGAGTGGAAGAAGAAATATGAAGAGAGTCGCTCTGAGGTGGTGGAGATGAGGTAAGCTAAAGTCATTTTGAGAAGTTATAATGTCTGATTTGTCAATCATACTTTAAGTACTTAGCCCCAAAGTCAGAACCGAGCAGGACTGTCCTCTTTGTACTTTTGAGGTCTTTTAATAAGGATATGGACATGATTGTCCCTCTCCACACAAAATAAAATAAATAAAAATTAATATTGGGCAGGGGCTATTGAAGCCCGTAGATGCCCTTCCATTGTCCCCATAAAGTATGATGGCAACAAAAATGCCTCCCAAACCAGTATGATAACCCCACAGTGAGTTCCTCCATACACAGCCTGATTACCATACACTACCACCCCACCCCCTGGCAAAGTATGGCCCTCCGTACATTATAATGACCCCCACTAACCCCCCAAACAGCATACCCCCCCACACACACACAGTATGATGCCTCACCTGTGACCCTAATACTGCCCTCCACACAATATAATGACTCCCATATAGCCCTCCTTACATTATAATGGCCCTACTTTCAAGTTAATGGCCCCTACACACCTTCACGCTGTATGATGGCCCACACACAACCCCCCAGTATGATACCGCACCTGTGACCCTAATATTGCCCTCCACACAATATGATGATCCCCACAAAGCCCTCCATACATTATAATGGCCCCAGTCCTCCACATTGTATGATGGCCTCCACACAACCCTCCACACTATATAATGGCCCTCACACAGCCATCCAAACAGCATAACGGCCCTCACACAACCCTCCCCACAGTATCATGGACCCCACACAAACCTCCACAATGTATTATTGCTCGCCAAACAGTATAATGCCTCCGCACACAAAGCATTTAAACAGTATAATGCCCCCACATAGCCTTGAAACTGTGTAATGGCCCCCACAGAGCTCACCATATAGTATAATGGCCCCCACAGAGCTCATCATATAGTATAATGGCCCCACAGAGCTCATCATATAGTATAATGGCCCCCACAGAGCTCATCATATAGTATAATGGCCCCCACAGAGCTCATCATATAGTATAATGGCCCCACAGAGCTCATCATATAGTATAATGGGCCCATAGCATTCCATATAGAATAATGCAACCCCCCATCCCTCAAAACAGTATAATGGTCCCCAACAATGTACATAAAAAAATACTCACCTCTCCCCTTTTCCTCACTGCCCCGATCTCAGCAGCGTGTCTTCTGAAGCTCTTCACTGCTCAGCACAGTGGGCGCGATGTAATAACATCACCACGCCCGCTGCGCTGAAACTTTTTTCATCATTGATTTCGACTGTACCAGCATCAAGGATGCCAATACAGTTGAATGTTTGATACCAGGAGGGGGAACCCAGTGCCTGAGCTGGCACCGGGCTCCTCCGACTCATGGGCCCCATAGCAGCCATGTGGTCTACTGCTATTGCCGGAACACCACTGGTTATGGACACTTTTGGGGACATTTTTGTTTTACTTAATATGCATGTACTGTATATCGGGCTAAAAATGATCCATTAGTGAGCTCCTTCTGAAGGGAGAGTTTGTAACTCTTATTTGTTCTTTGCTGAGCTCCTATCAGCTGATCATACTAAAGTTCAGCTCAACTTTGATGTGGTCTGAGATTATAAATCAGCACAGAGGAGCTCAAAAAAAGACCGATACAAAAGTTGCAAACTCCCATTAGGACAGCTCACTAATGGATTCTCAGTTAACTCATTCTGGAGGGAGAAATAGACAGTGTAAGGGCTCCTACTCATCTGTAAAGAAAACAGCCGAGTACAATCCTATAAAAAATCCTGACCACTGTTAGCCTATGAGTCCCTGCTCATCTCATAGGGCTGAGAAAAAAATCGCAGCATGTTGTGATTGTCCTCATATGTCAGATGATATTCGCCAGTGCAAGTTGATGTGTGCAATAAAAAAATCGCACAGCACTCAGACCATGTGAGTGTCGTCCGATTTTTACACACTGATATTATTGAAAACCCGAAATTTCAGCAGCTGCGTACAGTAAAATCACAGCGTTACCCATCAAAATAGAATAGATATATACATAGAATAGATATACAAATGTCATTGACATACATAATTAGTACAGTGCTTGTCGCTTACAGTACATGTATTAAATTAATAAATAATTCTTTGAAAAAAATGGTGTGGGGTCCCCCGACATTTTTTTAACCAGCAGAGGGAAAGTGGAGAAGTGGGGGCAGATGTTTATAGCCTGGTAATACACATGTAGCTTCCCAGGCTATTAATATCAGCTCACAGCTGTATACGTAGCTTTTACTGGTTATTAAAATGGGGGACCCCCAAAAAAAATGACTTAGGGTCCCCCTATAATTTATAACCAGTAAAGGCTACACAGACAGCTGCCGGCTGATATTAATAGCTTAGGAAGGGGCCATGATTATTGGTCCCCTCCCAGACTAAAAACATCAGCTCTCAGCCATCCCAAAAATTATGTATCCATAAGATGCACTAATTCTGGCACTTAGCCTCACTCTTCCCACTTGCCCTGGTGAGGTGGCTAGTGGGGTGATAGTCTTGGGGTTGATGTCACCTTTGTATTGTCAGTTGACATCAAGCCTGGGAGTTAGTAATGGAGGGGCGTCTATAAGACGCCCCCATTGCTAACCCTACAGTCAAATTGTGAAAAAATAACACCCAGAATAAAGTCTTTTATTTGAACAAAAAAACACTGACTCCTTTACTGACTGTTAATTAACCAAAAACACCTTACGCCTAATCCACTGAAGCCAGTGTCACCTGTAAAATGATTAAAATAATAAACAACCATATTCCTCACCTGTCCACTGAAAAGATAATAATCCAAATGTCCCACGACATGTCTAGCTCTGCTACATCTACGGTAGATGGCAGGCTGCATTGTTTCATGACTATACAGCCTGCCATCCAGCAGAGACACTGAGCTGTGCGTGCTTGCTCAGCTCAGTGCTTCGTGGTGAACTCCTTCCACCTCACTGATGTCACCGCGAGCATGAGAAAGTTCTCGCGCTCACAGTGCCATCAGAAATATCATCAGAGTTCAGAGCTATCATTTTGTATCTAATTCTTCTTTCTCTCTAAATCGGACTTTTTTTAATGGTGGTGGGTATGAGCTCTAACATAGAAGCTATAGAAGGGAAACCGTTCCATTTTTAATAGAGCCAAATTCCAATTTTTTTTTTAGCCTAAAATACTTGCATTTAAAGGGAGTCTGTCACCCCAAAATTCATTTTAAATGGGCTACACAGTGTTGTAGGGGGCAGTGAGTCGCGTCAGCAGAAAGGCGGCCGGAAGGAGAACATGAGTGGCTGCCATACCCTGACAGTATTGAAACGGCGCTCGCTGTAGGAAGCGGGGTAAGGGCCTCAATATGCACGTAGCAGAAAAAGCGCATTAAATGCTAATCATGAGAACTTATCCTAATACTCACCTTTTCTGTCTCTTGCTGCCAACACGTCCCCGTTCTTCCAGCAGCCTGTGCTCACCTTGACATGTTGATGGGCGTCGTCACGTGACCTCTGCAGTCAATCACTGTAGCAGTAGCATGTCAACACCGTATAGGTCACTACTGAAAATGAGAAATCCATTGTGGAGCTGTGAGGACGGCAAGCCTGGCAGGGTGACCTAGGATGTAATGTACCTACAGCTGTGTGTCAGAGATGCAATGTCACACAATAAAACGCCATCCTGCTTTTATGTCCCATTATTCTACATGCTGCGGCCGCTGAGGGGTCGTCTGTGAATTTGTGATATACACTATGTAGTGCTGGGTGGACAACATGTGACATAAGTCTAGGATCTAGGTTATAGTATTAATGGCTCTGTGAGCCTGAGCTTTTTTCAGCAGAGCAGCCGATCTTCTTGTTGACTTCTGTAATCCTGCTTTTTATACCTCAGACGGCCCTGCGAATCCTAAACCCTAAACCCGTCTCCATATGGTGGTGGGATCAGCGCAGCCGGTAATTCACCTGCGCTGCAGACAGGTCTTGGGGTGGTAGCACATAGGGAATAGTCTTGAGTATGTGCATATATTGAGTATTTGCAACAGATTTTTCTGCAAAAATCAGAGTGTTTGCAGAAAAATGCTGCTTAAAATACGGACATTTTTCTGCCATTTTATTTGCATTTTTTATGCTCCCCCCCAATTCATTTGAATGGGTGAAAAAAAGCTCCAAAAACCCTGTGTTGCACATTGGGAGGAGAAAATAAGCGATATGTGCAGGATGTTTCCGAAATACTCACTTTGCTGGTACTGTAAAATGCAAAAATGCACGGAAAAAAAATGCACCAAAAACACAATGTATGAACAAGCCATAGGACTGTCTGAGAGGTTACTTGTCTTTTATGCAGTAAAAATGCCATTTATTGCATTCATGATATACATAAGATGGAAATGACTGATATTAAAGGGATTGTTACGTCAAATGATATTGATGACAAATGTAAGTCATAAGTGTCTGATCAGTTCAACGCCCGGCCCCCCACGGATCAGCTGTAATCTGCAGCAACCAGTGGATGCAAACATTGAATGGAGCTGCCTTGCGCTCAAGAGAATTGGAGCTGATCTGCAGATTTTGGCACCTGGAGATAATAACAGCTGATTAGTGGGGATGCCGGATGCTGGACCTACTCCGATCTAATATTAATGACCTAACCTAAGACTAGGGTCACACCGGCGTTTATTTTCTCATCCCAGAGAATCAGGCCTGTTATACTAATCATACTCTGATCAGAGTGGGATCCAATTTTCTCGGGTCAGAACAAGATGGAAAAAAATATCTTCATCTCTCCATCTTCCACAGTCTGTCAGTCCGTGGAAATCAGTCTGCGCCCAGATGTCATCCGAGTGGAGTCCGATTTCTTCCCACTGACTCATTAACTTGCATGGTTGAGTGCGATCTGATCGAACCCAACATTGGGTACGCTGATGCTGCGCCTTTTTCCTCGGAGCAACAAAAAAATTGGACGTGTGTATAGAATAAGAATGGTCCGATGTTTTGACTGATCGCAGTCGGACCCAAACTATGGTGATGTGCAATAACCCTAAGGACAGGTCATCAGTGTCATATGACTGTACAACCCCTTTAAACATTCAATTAAATGATATTTTATTGTAAAATGATTTCTACATATCAGTTTGAGTGGCCCCGCTACGTTGCCACTTTTCGAAGGTCACATCCCAGCGTACTGGAGTGGCTGTAGGTTTGTGACATACATTTGAATTGGGTTCTCAAAACCCATCTGCAAGTAGAGAAAAAAAAACAATGCGTAAAAATGAGAATATTCATTATTTTACTGATAGAATGAAATCCATTGACAAATCTGCTTAGTACGTACAGTGAAGGAAATAATTATTTGATCCCTTGCTGATTTTGTAAGTTTGCCCACTGACAAAGACATGAACAGTCTATAATTTTAAGAGAAGATTATTTTTAACATTGAGAAATAGAATATCCAAAATAAAATCCAGAAAATCACATTGTATAAATTGTATACATTTATTTGCATTTTGCAGTGAGAAATAAGTATTTGATCCCTCTGGAAAACTAGACTTATTACTTGGTGGCAAAACCCTTGTTGGCAAGCACAGCAGTCAGATGTTTTTGTAGTTGATGGTGAGGTTTGCACACATGTCAGGAGGAATTTTGGTCCACTCCTCTTTGCAGATCATCTCTAAATCATTAAGATTTTGAGCCTGTCGCTTGGCAACTCAGAGCTTCAACTCCCTCCAAAAGTTTTCTATGGGATTAAGGTCTGGAGACTGGCTTGACCACTCCATGACCTTAATGTGCTTCTTGTTGAGCTACTCCTTTGTTGCCTTGGCTGTATGTTTTGGGTCATTCTCTTGCTGGAAGACCCAGCCACGACCCATTTTTAATGTCCTGGCTGAGGGAAGGAGGTTGTCACTCAAGATTTTACAGCACATGGCTCCATCCATTCTCCCATTGATGCAGTGAAGTCCTGTGCCCTTAACAGAGAAACACCCCCAAACATGATGTTTCCACCTCCATGCTTGACAGTGGGGACGGTGTTCTTTGGGTCATAGGCAGCATTTCTCTTCCTCGAAACACGGCGATTTGAGTTAATACCAAAGAGCTCATGTCACGTCGCCATCGGATACAGGGACTGCTGTTCCTGCTTCGGCCACTAGGAGGCACCAGACTGGCACGTCGCCGTCAGACCCGAACTCTGCTATTCCGGTCTCGGCCTCTGGGAGGCGCCAGACTGTCATGTCACGGTCAAACTCGGGAACGGCTGTTCCTGCCTCGGCCACTGGGAGGCGCCGTGGTCCGCCTGTGGGTACTGCTAACAGTGAGGAGGCTCCTCTGCAGGCATCTGGCGGCCGCAGGCTGAGCTCCTCTGTCGGTCATGAAGGGGTTGGTGCATCACCATCTGGCCTGGTACTGGGGGCGGTCCTAATGACGTCATCAGACCGTGAACCTGTGAGGGATGATCTGATCCCTCAAATACCTTGGGGCTGGTCTTGCAGGCCGCCAGATACAGTCTTGGTTTCTCCAGTGTGCTAGTTTGTTGTTTGCTATCTTTGATTCTGACCTTTGCCTGGATTTATGACTCTGCTACTGTCTGATGATTTTGTACCTCTGCCGCCCTCCTGGTTTATGACTCTGACCTTGGCCTGGATTTGACTCTGCTCCTGTCTCCCGTTTTTGTACCTCTGCTGCCCGCCTGGTTTAGACTTGGATTCCTGACTACGCTTTCGGTCCCGTTTTTTAACCCCTTTCTGGCGACCGTCCTGCTCTGATCCGCTGCTCTTATTCAGACAGCACCTCCTGGTCTCTGCTGTAAATCCAGGTCCCTGTATAGGGGTAAAGGGTATCGGGGTTGCTCGGGGTGCTGTCTTTCTGCAGCCCAGACTCGCAGACGGTCGTCACAGCTCAATTTTTGTCCTATCTGACCACAGTACCTTCTCCCAATCACTCACAGAATCATCCAGGTGTTCATTGACAAACTTCAGGCAGGACTGCACATGTGCCTTCTTGAGCAGGGGGACCTTGCCGGCACTGCAGGATTTTAAACCTTTACGATGTAATGTGTTACCAATGGTTTTCTTGGTGACTGTGGTCCCAGCTGCCTTGAGATCATTAACAAGTTCCCCACATGTAGTTTTAGGCTGATTGCTCACCTTCCTCATGAGCAAGGATACCCCACGAGGTGAGATTTTGCATGGTGCCCCAGATCGATGTCGATTGACAGTCATCTTGTATTTCTTCCATTTTCTTACTATTGCACCAACAGTTGTCTCCTTCTCACCCAGCGTCTTACTTATGGTTTTGTAGCTCATTCCAGCTTTGTGGAGGTCTATGATCTTGTCCCTGACATGACATCCTTATAAAGCTCTTTGGTCTTGCCCATGTTGTAGAGGTTAGAGTCTGACTGACTGAGTTTGTGGACAGGAATCTTTTACAAAGGTGACTATGTAAGACAGCTGTCTTTAATGCAGGTTAGGAGTTGATTAGGAGCGTCTAACTGGTCTGTAGGAGCCAGAACTCTTAGGCCGGGGTCACACTGGCGAGGAATACGGCCGAGTGAGAGGCGCTAAAAGCACGCATTAGACATAGACCAATGATTCTCTATGGGGTCCCTCGCACCAGCCGTATATTTCTCATCCGTATTCTACGCTCCGTGCCAATCGCAGCATGCTGCGATTGTCAGCGTACTACGGCTGTAGTACGCCAATGCAAGTCTATGGGTGCGCAAAAAATACGGATTACACACGGACCACACATGTGACTTGCGAGAAATACGCACCCGGTGTCTTTTAGCAAAGCCGGCAATTCAGTGCGCTATACAGTAAACTCACACTGACAGGTTTAATAAAGAAACGAATGAATAGATATAGACACATAGAATGCATATATATATATATATATATATATACAGTATATATATATATATATATATATATATATATATATATATATACATGCATTCTATGTGTCTATATCTATTCTTTGGTTTCTGTTAGAAACCCTGTCATAGGGCTCCATTATATGTCCATTTTGCAAGCCGGCGAGAAAATCTCACCATACGGATTACATACGGATACTTACATGCGCAAAATACGCGACCACACCTTGATTACGGATGACATACGGAGCACTATTTAGGGGTCATTCATCCGTATTACGCATGTAAAATACTGACCGTATTTTGCGTCGGTTAGTGTGACCCCAGCCTTAGGGTAAGTGCACACTTAGTTTTTTGGTTGTGCGGATCTTGTTGGAAAATCCGCAGGTAAATCCGCAGGACAAAAGTCCTGTGGTTTATCTGTGGATTAGCCTGTGGTTTTGCCCTGCGGTTTCACACCTCATAATAATAAGGTGTGAAACCGCAGCGGAAACCGCACAAAGAATTGACGTGCTGCGGATTGTAACCCGCGGAAAAATCCGCAGCATGTGCACAGCGTTTTTTGTTTTTCTTAGGAAATAAAGGTACTGTACAACGCAGCAGAATCCACAGCGTGTGCACATACCCTTAATGATTGGTAGGGGATCAAATACTTATTTCTCACAGCAAAATGCAAAAAATTTACATAATTTATACAATGTGATTTTTCTGGATTTTACTTTTGATATTTTATCTCTCGATGTTAAAATTAACCTACCCTTAAAATTATAGATTGTTCATGTCTTTGTCAGTGGGCAAACTTACAAAATCAGCAAGGGATCAAATACTTATTTCCTTCACTGTAGCTGGAACGCTGCAATCCATGGGGCACATTCTCAGGCCAAATCCACAAGAAAAATCGGCATGTGAGATATTCAGTTTTTGCTCCGGATTTGTGGCAAAATTGACTACAGAAATCATCTACCATGTGTAGAAATAAAATAGATGAATGTAAAAGGGAATCTTTCCTCTAATTCATGCTGCCCACATCACCGGCTGTATGAATCAGCAGCTGGCTACATGATTTCTGCCAGGTATATTTCTCTCTAGAATTTTCAGAGAAAATAAAATCTAAATATCTGGGCAGGGATCTCAGGTACAGTTTATAGAAATGATTTTCAGGAACAGAAATTTGTGTGAATTTCCCATTATTAATAATAAACCTTTCCTCTATTCTTTTTTTACTTCCCTTTTATAGGAAGATTGTTGCAGAATATGAGCAGACAATAGCGCAGATGATCGGTATGTATCCTACGTGGAAATGTGAGCTGTGAATTAACTGTTCTGTTTTTGGCGTTAGGCTATAAATTCCCAGAAAATCCTCATTTACCTTTTACAGATTTTAGCATAAAACAGTGTTAGAAACAGAAACATCTCAGTTAGTGATGCGCGAACGTGCTGGGATAAGGTGTTATCTGAGCATGCTCGAGTGCTAACCGAGTGACTAGCTTGCTCGAAAAATATGTTCGAATCCCTGCGGCTGTTCAACAGCCGCAGCACATGCAGGGATTGCCTGACAAACTGTAGAACAGCTGCGAGACATGCTGCCGCCGGAACTCGGACATAGTATTCGAGCACGAAGTCACTCTGTTAGCACCCGAGCATGCTCAGATAACACCTTTATCAGACCCCGTTCGCTCATCACTAATCTCGGTGCATTTATAACTTAAAAATTGATGTCAAGCGTTTGTCTGTTTTTACGCCTGGAGATAAGTCAGTCTGCTGAGACCTCCAATGATCAGATATAATGTGTTGGAAAACCTGTAGCAAGTATTAAATTTCTCTGCAGCGCCACCACGGGTGAAATGAAGCATTACACAGTGACCATTCAAATTTATTGCGGTTTATACTGTATAATACACAGCGCAGAAAACACTCTATATAACTGTCCTTGACGCTGGCTAATGGATGAAAGTCCGGTATGAATTTAGAATTTCCTGGTAGATTATTTAAAAAAAAAAAAAAACAGATACTCCCTTTAAATTTCTATGATCCTGTACACAGCTCAAAGAAGCTTCTGCATGATAACACACAGGAAGCAGTAAGTATGAA
Organism: Dendrobates tinctorius; assembly: GCF_039654945.1. Taxonomy (NCBI): domain Eukaryota; kingdom Metazoa; phylum Chordata; class Amphibia; order Anura; family Dendrobatidae; genus Dendrobates; species Dendrobates tinctorius. The sequence continues at coordinate 2,441,615 of NW_027361816.1, read as the reverse complement.
TTGCCCAAATTATCAAGACTTTAATCCAGTGCAGGAGATGTGGCGTCAGCAAGTCCTTTGCACTCACTATTCCCAGCAGGTGCAGCCCATAGGTTCTCCCATAGGTGCCCAGTACATTGCACTATGGCAGGGTCCCCAGCTGTGGCAAAGGGGCTGCTTGGCATCTGGAGACACCAGCGCCAACATGCAGCTGCATCCTCTGCGATCCCACTTGTATTTGGGATTATCTTTTGCTATGTTCGGTTCTTTCCACTTCCAGCCTCCCTCCATTACTTTTCGCTTTACCCACAGTTTTGTCTCCTAAACTCTTCTAAATTGATCTAATTTACTTTGCATAATTTTATTTTTTTACCTCCTGCTTTCTGCTTTTATTTTTTTTGCTTGCAAACATAAGGCAGCCCAGGTAAGAAATGAATGTGCCCTTTATGTCCTGTACTTGTGAATCAGTAAATGTGTTCGGCGAGTCATCAGCCATGATAATGGCCATGCATCACAATACTGCAAAATACATCACCATGGTATAGGCTGATGACACACGTAGGTGCTCTTACTAGATGCTGCTGGTTACTGATGCCCTGAATAGAAGTAGTTCATAGAAGTAGGGGATCCTACCGGTAGGGCCCCTGCAGGACGGTGCGTCTCTGTCATTCTGAGTACTGGTGGGGTTTTAAACAAGTGAAGAAAACCCTTTAAGGGGAGGGTCACACTATCGTATTTTCTCTCATCTGAGAGAGTCGGGTTGATTATGCTAATCACACGCTGATCAGGGTGTGAACACCGTGTGATCCGATTTTCTCGGATGAGGAGAAGATCGAAAAATAATTTTTTCATCTTCTCCATTCTGTCTGTGAAAATCAGACTGCTCTCAGATGTAATCTGAGTGCAGTCTGTTCATTTCCATGGACTCATTGACTTGCATTGCCAAGTGCGATCCGATATTCGGATCCAACTTGGGCATACTGCAATTTTTTTCCTTGAACCAGCTCTGGCTCATAGAATAACTTTAATCTGAGCGTGATCCAATGTTTTGTTGGATCGCACTTGGACCGAAAATACAGTCATGTGCACAAGCTCTAAGATGGGTGCATATTTCTCCACTTAAGCTGCTTAAAACCGATTTCCTTAATCTTATTTGTCTTAAGATGTGCGGTAGGATAACGTAAAGGAGTTTTCCCAATCAATAGATCTTGGAATAATAATAATTTTCACAATTAGATGTGTTTAATAAAATGTTCCTGTGCTGAGATCATCTTATAAATGTTCCCCTGCTATGTGCTGTGTAATGGCCGTGTTTGACCGTACAGGAACATGGTCTGATCACACCACAGCTCCTGGGCAGGGGAGGAAGCAAAAGAGTGTACAGACATTACAGCACGGGATCGCAAATGATTTTTTCTTTCATGTAAAACATTTTTTTTAAATCAGGCAGGGAAGTGATTTTTCACAAAAACAGCTGTGATCCCCTGCTGTAATGTCTGTATATTCTTTTGCGTCCTCCCCTGCCCAGGAGCTATGGTATGATCAGACCATGTCCCTGCACGGTCAGACACCGCCATTACACAGTACACAGCAGGGGAACATTTATAAGAATATCTCCGAGTAGGATCATTTTATTTAAACACATCCAATTGAGTAAAATATTATTATTCCAAGATCTATTGATTAAAATTGACTTTAAAATGAACTTTGTTCGTGGGAAAATCTCTTTAAGGCCTGTAATCACTTATGACAGCACATGTCTGTTTTACCAAATATCTGGAGAGCCGACTGGTCTTTTTTAAGGAATTACTGGAGTCATGATCTGCTCCTCTGCTGCATCCTGTAATTTATTTTATGACGTCCTGTCAGCTCTCCTAACAGTCCAAGGCTGGAGCATATATTCTAGTAAATTAGCCTGTTATGGTTCCTCTGTTATTCCTACTAGAAATGTACGAATTAATTGACAGCTGGGTATTGGGGGATGACCCTATATACTCTGACACTGTCCAATCAGTGCTAACTGTAAAGTGACACTTCCCTTAAAATAAGAATGGTAACACCCAGATGTCAATTTATTCATAAATTAACTGAGGAACTGCAAAATATACAGTTCTCTAAGAAAATAATACAGAATAGTATGACTGATTAGCGGTAAGAATTGTCTGATTTTGGATTTGTGCCTGTTTTGCTATCACTGGGAGGAATGAAGGCGACACGTATAATCTTGTCGGTTATATATGGAGATGGCTACTTTTAGTACGCTCCTGTTCACACCTGTCTGGAAGTGACGTTCAGTCTTTTGATATTTGATAATCTTCTCTTGTTTTGTGGGACAGACGATGAGCAGAGAGAGAAGTCCGTGTCCAATCACACGGTGCAGCAGCTGATCTTGGAGAAAGAACAAGCTCTCGCCGATCTTAATTCGGTAGAGAAATCCCTGGCCGATCTCTTCCGAAGATATGAGAAAATGAAGGATGTGCTGGAAGGATTCAGGAAGGTGAGTGATCCAATGCTGCTGCTGCCGCTTTACTATAGTGAAGGACGTGGTGATGTATAAATGGCATGTTCTTCTACAGAATGAGGACGTGCTGAAGAAATGCGCTCAAGAATATCTGGCGCGAGTCAAGAAGGAAGAACAGCGGTACCATGCTCTGAAAATCCATGCAGAGGAGAAGCTGGACAGGTAATGAAGGGTTAAGGTGGGCGCACTACATTCACCATTTGGGATCTCTGTTCTCGTCATTAGTTGGGGGATCCCCCAGGGATCATAAGTTTATCACCTGTACTGTGAATAGGTGATATATGTTATTTATGGGGAAATCCCTTTAAAGTAGGGATGACGGAACCAATCCCATGGGCAACATGAAAATGTAAATGGGTATTACCATCTGAGACCCTTATTTGGGAATATTGCCTAAATGTCTGAGACTAAATGTCTGATAAATGCTGCTTCAATTTTCCGGATTTCCCACATGACTGTTTTACTATCCGCATAAACACCCCCTCATCTAGTCCTTTCTTGAGTGCTATGAAGGGGTCCGTAGTCCGCCGTTGTTGCACCATTAGTGCTGTCCGTAGCCCCCAAGCCGCAGATTGGGCACCCCATCTTTAACACCATGGGGAATATGAATATAACTATATTTCCATAGGGTTTGCAAGTATGGACTGAGCTCAGGAGCTGAGCCCACGCCATACGCGGCATCTGCATGTAACAGTAGTGACAAGAGCTAGCTCCGATCACTTCTGTTTAGCCATTTAGAGGCTGCTATCAATCAGTGTTACTTGTGCACCGACTATCATCACCATCCTTCCCCCACAATAAGTTGGCCGCGGTCATCCCACCTCAACAAAAAATGCAATAAAAATGTCGTATTTTGCACCCAAATGGTATCAATAAAAATGTCAGCTCGCCAAACCAAAAAAGAAGCCCTCACACAGCTCTATCAAAAATTATAAAAAGTTACAGGTCTCAGAAAGTGGTGACACAAACTAACTTGTTTCCGATTTTTTTTTTTTTTTCCCCTACCATTAAAATAATAAAAACAATGCCACTGGTTTGGCATCACCAAAATCATGCTGACCTGAAGAATCATATTGTCAGGTCATTTTTATCGCACAATGAATGGCGTAAAAACAATACCCAAACCATAATGACGATTTTTTTTTACACAATTTGGTCCCACTTGGAATTTTAGTCCCAATTTTCATAAAATTTTCTAGTAAAAGGAATGGTGTCATTCAAAACTACCACTCGTCTCTCAAAAGCACGTTGTCATAAGGCTATGTAGATGGAAAAATGAAAAAGTTATGACTGAGGAAAGAACGAAAAGACTATATAACAAACATTGGCCACAACAGGAAAAGGTTTAAAGGGATGGGCTCATTAAATAAAAAAATAATCTATTACCTGCCTAGGGAAACACACCAACACCTTGCATCCCTGTTACAAAAAGTAGGGTGCAAGCAACTAAGAACCAGTCAACAAGCATCACAGCCCCTTCAATTTGCTGATTGGCATGGATGCCAAGAGTCAGACCCCCAGTGATCTAATAATGATTGCCTACGCCTATTCCAAGTATGAGCAATCAATTTTAAAAGGCTCCTTTAACATAAAGTGTCATAAGTCATCATAGAATATATGTCCTCTTACAGAGCTAACTCAGAGATTGCTCAGGTGCGCGGCAAGTCCCAGCAGGAACAAGCAGCTTACCAAGCCAGTCTGAGGAAGGAACAGCTCCGAGTAGATGCCTTAGAAAGGACATTGGAACAGAAGGTTTGTGCAGGCAACTCCTCTCCCTTCTGTCTTTGACTTCACACCACTCTACCTTCGACTTCTCACCCTTCATTCTTTGATTTTTCACGCTCTTTTTTTTTTTTTTTCACTTCTTGCCCCTCTTTCTTTGAGTTTTCGGTCCTTTTTAATGGACTTCTCACCCCTCTTTGACTTGTCACCACTTTTTTTTTTTTCCTTCTTGCCCTTCGTTCTTTGATTTTTTTTTTTTTCACCCCTCTTTCTTTGACTTCTCACTGTTCTTTCTTTCACTTTTCATCACTCTTTTTTTTTTTTTTTTTTAATATTTATCACCCTTTTTTCTTTGTCTTGCCACCCCTTTCTTTGACTTCTCATCTCTTTCTTTGACTTGCTTCTCCTCTTTCTCTGTCTTCTCGTCCTGCTTTCTTTCACTTCTCACTTCTCTGTCTTCTCCACCCCCTTTATTGAACTTCTCATCACTCTTCTTTGACTTCTCACTTTTCTGTCTTCTCACCTCTCTTTCTTTGACTTCTCGCCAATCTTTCACTTTCCACCCCTTTTTTGTCTCTTTGCCCCTCCTTCTGTCTTCTCTTTGTGTTTCTCATCAATTCTACATTTCTCTGCAGAATAAAGAGATAGAAGAACTCACCAAGATCTGTGACGAACTGATTGCTAAGATGGGAAAGAGTTAACCGGCTTCTTTTCCTATGAGCTGCTCAGTTTCCTTGCAAAGTGCAAGTGGGATGATGTGGAGATCCAGACTTTTATGTTTGTACCTGAAATGTTGAGAGGAGGAACTCACGGTTCGGGAGGCTTAGGATGCGTATGACGCAAATTTCTCTCCTGCATGTCCTTCCTGTATCAGGGAGGCAGACAACCGGCCCTGAATTTTCTTGCGTATTGTCAAGTTTTATATGGCTTTCTTCTGATTGAAACACTGAGCTGTGAGCTCGTCCTATGGTCCTGCCGGGCAAGACTGCATCATATTTAAGACGTTTCATATACAAATTTTTAGGGGCACCCTCCTTGATGGACTTTATTTAAAATGGTGGTAAGAAAATATCAAGCAAAGGCTCATAATCGCATGAACGGTATGCTGTAAATAAATCTGTATTCTGCTAACACTGGAGAACCAATCTTATCCTTCCTACATGGCTGCAATGTCTTTGTTGGTCTGTTCTTGCTCTTTATCACAGGAGAATGACTTGTCTATTTAATGGTTGCACTGATGATGACAGCTTCAGTATTTGCCAAGGACGCAAAACTTGTGTGCCACTGGCAATTAAAAGGTTTACCCAAATTGTACATGGGGCGTGTGTCATGTGTCTCTTCTCATGTGTCTATTTGTGTTACTGTGACTTTCTAGAACATTTAAATCTGTCTGGTGTTCCAAGGGGCTCACAATTTAGTTTTCCTATCTCGTGCACAATCTGGGCATTTTTGTAGGTGTTACAGATCACTGCACAAATATATGCGTCTCCACTAGAGTTGAGCGATACCGTCCGATACTTCAAAGTATCGTATCGGATGGTATCGGCCGATCTTTAAAAAAAGTATCGGTATCGCCGATTCCGATACCGGAAGTCCCATTCAAGTCTATGGGACTTCCGGTATCGGAATAAGAAAAACCCTTTCCTGCCCTTGTACAGCCTCTCTGGGGTCTGTACGGGCCTTTCGGGGGGCTGTGCCGGCCTGCCAGGGGGTCTGTGCAGGCTCCGGTGGTCTGTGCCGGCCTGCCGGTGGTCTGTGCAGGCTCCGGGGGGCTGTGCCGGCCTGCCGGGGGGCTGTGCCGGCCTGCCGGTGGTCTGTGCAGGCTCCGGGGGGCTGTGCCGGCCTGCCGGGGGGCTGTGCCGGCCTGCCGGGGGGCTGTGCCGGCTCCGGGGGGCTGTGCCGGCCTGCCGGGGGGCTGTGCAGGCTCCGGGGGTCTGTGCAGGCATCGTCCGATGGGACTACAAGTCCCATCGGGCGATGCCTGCTACCATGACAGTGATTGACACATTAGCCAATGATGGGACAGTAGTAGTCCCATCATCCGGCTAATGTGTTAAATGTAAAAAAAAAAAAAAAAAAAAAAAAAAAAAAATTACATGCTACATACATACAACATGCATACTACATACATGCTACATACATACTACATATATACTACATGCATGCTACATACATACTGCATGCTACATACATACCACATACATACTACATACATACTACATATATACTACATGCATGCTACATACATACTACATGCTACATACATACCACATACATACTACATATATACTACATGCATGCTACATACATACTACATGCTACATACATACCACATATATACTACATACATACTACATATATACTGCATGCTACATACATACTACATATATACTACATGCATGCTACATACATACCACATATATACTACATACATACTACATATATACTGCATGCTACATACATACTACATATATACTACATGCATGCTACATACATACTACATATATGCTACATACATACTGCATGCTACATACATACCACATACATACTACATACATACTACATACATACTACATGCTACATACATACTACATGCTACATACATACTACATATATACTACATGCATGCTACATACATACTACATATATACTACATGCATGCTACATACATACTACATGCTACATGCATGCTACATACATACTACATACATACTACATGCTACATACATACCACATATATACTACATACATACTACATATATACTGCATGCTACATACATACTACATATATACTACATGCATGCTACATACATACTACATATATACTACATGCATGCTACATACATACTGCATGCTACATACATACCACATACATACCACATACATACCACATACATACTACATACATACTACATACATACTACATGCTACATACATACTACATGCTACATACATACTACATATATACTACATGCATGCTACATACATACTACATATATACTACATGCATGCTACATACATACTACATGCTACATGCATGCTACATACATACTACATACATACTACATGCTACATACATACCACATATATACTACATACATACAATACATTCATACAATACATACATAGACATACAGTACATATAACATAGAGTAACATACTTACCAATACTTGTCACATTGTTCCCCGAAGCCATTGTCGTCTACGGAATAAATATTAACATAACAAACCACAAAAATACTCACCCACGATCCGAAGCAGTCCACGAGTGTGTCCCACGACGATCTTGGGTAGAGAACTGCAGCATCAGATGATGCTGCCGTTCTCTACGGGCTGCAGGAATCCAATGACGGAAGGTAGGTATCCTTCCGCACTGTATTCCTCCGCCACTTAAAAAAAAAAAGTCCCTAGTCTCACTTTATGCCATTGCTGTGTGGGAATTTCCCACACAGCAATGGCATAAAGTGAGACTAGGGACTTTTTTTTTTAAGTGGCGGAGGAATACAGTGCGGAAGGATACCTACCTTCCGTCATTGGATTCCTGCAGCCCGTAGAGAACGGCAGCATCATCTGATGCTGCAGTTCTCTACCCAAGATCGTCGTGGGACACACTCGTGGACTGCTTCGGATCGTGGGTGAGTATTTTTGTGGTTTGTTATGTTAATATTTATTCCGTAGACGACAATGGCTTCGGGGAACAATGTGACAAGTATTGGTAAGTATGTTACTCTATGTTATATGTACTGTATGTCTATGTATGTATTGTATGAATGTATTGTATGTATGTAGTATATATGTGGTATGTATGTAGCATGTAGTATGTATGTAGTATGTATGTAGCATGCATGTAGCATGTAGTATGTATGTAGCATGCATGTAGTATATATGTAGTATGTATGTAGCATGCATGTAGTATATATGCAGTATGTATGTAGCATGTAGTATGTATGTAGCATGCATGTAGTATATATGTAGTATGTATGTAGCATGCATGTAGTATATATGTAGTATGTATGTAGCATGTAGTATGTATGTAGCATGCATGTAGTATATATGTAGTATGTATGTAGCATGCAGTATATATGTAGTATGTATGTAGTATATATGTGGTATGTATGTAGCATGTAGTATGTATGTAGCATGCATGTAGTATATATGTAGTATGTATGTGGTATGTATGTAGCATGCAGTATGTATGTAGCATGCATGTAGTATGTATGTAGTATGTATGTAGTATGTATGTAGCATGCAGTATGTATGTAGTATGTATGTAGTATATATGTAGTATGTATGTAGCATGCATGTAGTATGTATGTAGCATGTATGTAGTATGTATGTAGTATATATGTAGTATGTATGTAGCATGTAGTATGTATGTAGCATGCATGTAGTATGTATGTAGTATTTTTTTTTTTTTTTTTTTTTTTTTTAACATTTAACACATTAGCCGGATGATGGGACTACTACTGTCCCATCATTGGCTAATGTGTCAATCACTGTCATGGTAGCAGGCATCGCCCGATGGGACTTGTAGTCCCATCGGACGATGCTTGCACAGACCCCCGGACATCAGCACAGCCCCCCGGCAGGCCGGCACAGCCCCCCGGCAGGCCGGTACAGACCCCCACAGGGTGCACAGACCACCGGCAGGCCGGCACAGCCCCCCGGCAGGCCGGTACAGACCCCGGGCAGTCCACACAGCCCCCCGGCAGGCCGGCACAGCCCCCCGGCAGGCCGGCAGAGACCCCCGGAAGGCCCGAAATGACGGCGCATCATGATGCGCACACACCGCGCATCATGATGACGTCAGGCCGTCAATCAACTGAACTTCCGATTCCGATGCCGAATTCCGATATTGAAAAAATATCGGAAGTCGGTATCGGAATTCCGATACAGCAAGTATCGGCCGATACCCGATACTTGCGGTATCGGAATGCTCAACACTAGTCTCCACGCAAATATCAACCTCAGGATCCAGTGTTGCAAAGATTCATAGTTGGTAGATGAGCCACCACCATATTGGACTGGGATTCCTAGGGTCCATCAGGCTGGTGGACCTGTTGTTGTATCTGAACCCAGTACAGCAGGTGGACATGTCCTGTCCTGCTCTATAACCTTGTTAGGTTTTGCTGGTTCATCGGACACAAGGTGAGAGCGGCTTCATTTTTTTCTTCTGTTATACTGTGTGTACTTTACACGATCCTGATGACGCTCCTGTCTTTAAAGGGAACCTGTCACCTCCACAAATGCTATTTAGCTGTAGATATCTAATAGTCAAATAAAATTATGCCTGCCTTACTGAAGCAACAGCTGCAGGGTGAAAATGAAGTTATATTGTCCCTGCAGCCTCTCCCACTTCCAGTCATTGGAAACGGAGCAGTCACCAGTAACTATACTGTGAATGTGCTGTAATCACTCCCTGGCACAATGTTGACAGTCTGCTCTGCACATATACACGGCTCACACAATGCAGAGCAGAGTCTCAGTCAATATGCTGGGGAGCGATTACAGCACGCTCATTGCGTTGTGAGTGGCTGCAGGGAGGTAGCACTTCATTTTATCCCTGTAGCTGCTGCTCCCATAAGCCAGCTACACAGGATTTAAATTCTGTTTTTACAGTTTATCCCTTTATGTGCAGATCAGTAGCATTTCTTTGACAGATCCTCTTTAAATAAAAAATGACTTAATGATTTTTTTATGTAAAAAGTCAAACACAAAGGAACATTCATGACCAAAATGTAAAAAAGATAATCTTAAAGCAAACCTGTCACCAGGTTTGGCCAATACGAGTTATGGCCACCGCCTTTCAGGGCTGATATACAGCATTCTATAATGCTGTAGATAAGCCCCCGATCCAACCTGCAAGAGAAGAAAAATATGTTTTATTATTCTCACCCGGTGGGGGGGGGGCGGTCTGGTCCGATGGATGTCACAGGTCCGGGTCCGGCACCTCCCATCTTCTTGTGATGCCATCCTCCAGCTTGCTTCACAGGCTCCCCGGCATAGCGCTCCTCTGCGGGCGTACTTATCTGCCCTGTTGAGGGCAGCGCCAAGTACTGTGGGAAACGTCAGAGATCCAGCGCCTGCGCACTCAACAGGGCAGATAAGTACACCTGTGCAGAAGCGTGATGCCGGGGAGCCATGAAGCAAGCAGGAGGACGACATCGCAAGAAGATTTCTTCTCTTGCTGGTCAGATCGGGGGCTTATCTACAGCATTATAGAATGCTGTATATCAGCCCTGAAAGGCAGTGGCCGTGTCTTATATCGGCCAAAACTGCTGACAGGTTCCCTTTAAGTGTAAAATACAACTTATTATTCCATCTAGAAAAATTACTATAAAAAAATACATAAATACATAACCCACTCTTCAGATTCATTTTTGTCCTACTTTTGAAGGTGGGGAAAGCTCCAGACATGACAGTGTAACATCTATTTCATGGACACATCTTAAAAAGGCTCACAATGTGCCCAGCAGAAGGATGGGATTAGTGTATGGGTGGTAGATGCCATTGTTTGTCATCTCAACATAATAATGTCTTTTAAAGGGGTGTTCTCAAGTTTGGAAGTTCTCTTTAATCCATGGAACAGGGAATAGCTTCCCAATCAATGGGAGTCCAACCTCTGGGAACCCCATCGATTTCGAGAACCAGAGCCCTGAAGAGCCCCGTGTGAATGAAGCAGTGGTCTATCTTGCAATTTGCCACTCCATTTATTGTTATGGGAGTGCTGAAGACCATACGAGCTCTGCACTCAGCTATCTCTGGTGGTCCTATTAAGAATGAATTGAGCGACAGTGCGCTTGATCAACCACCGCACCAGCCATGTGGGGCTTCTCGGAACTCCAATTCTTTGGAGTGGTGGAGATTTCAGTCAATGAGGGATAACGTCCAAACTGTAGAATCCCCCTTTAGGGAGGACAAAAAAAGAGACATGCAGTGTTTCATGTGAAGAAACATAAGCATATGAATAGCTCTCTGTCTAGGATGCTTTTTACCTGGACCCAGAGGCCAACATATCATTGGGGCAAGTTTTGCAGCCGCACAGGGGCCAAGAAGTAAGGGGGCCACTATCACCTGCAAATCAGAGAGAATTCTGCATTATGATGAACAATTGGACTGTAAAGGGCCCATATAATGTTCTTGCTCTGGGGTCCTTTCCTGTCTGTGTCCAACACTACCAGGACCAGTTGTGGAACTCTCTTGCATATGTTTTCATACGATATCATGAGCTGCTGCCCACGACTTTCTTGGCTCAGCAGTTATCAACCCTGACTTCCAATGGAACCAAAATATCAATATGTCTACGCTGGAATTACTCTATTTTTAGTGCTTAAAAATATATAGATTAAAAGAACATATACAACCTATTTACAAAAAACGGCCCTTGTGCTTTAACAGAGTTTCTCAAGAGTTTCCTAATGGAAAGCAATGTTTCGTGTTTGAACCTAATGAGTTAGCGTTGGGTTCATCACACACATAATACACTGTTTTCTCCTAGGATAAAGTCGAGAAACACTGTTAAAGCAAAAGCACCCATTGGTAAATAGACTGTACATGTGATTTTAATCTGTACATTTTTGAAATATTAAAAAAGAGTAATTCCATTGTAGACATATCAATTTAATATTAAGAGCAGCGCCTAACTGAAGGCCAGAATTTTTTGCCCTTTTTATTTTGGTTCTATCAGTCATCCATCACAGTCTCTGTTTAATGTATATGCCGCCTATATGATAAATGGAGGCCAAAAATGCTAAGTGGTCGCGGCCTAATGTGGTTAAAAAGTCCACACAGATAATAAACTTGCTCGCTTTATTTTTATTTTGGTCTTGTGTGTTTCTTTTTTGGTTTGTATTTGATGTGTTCCATGCTAACCAAATATAGGATAAATAATTAGTATGGCCTTATATTATTTAGAGTATGTGCATATTTTTATGCCTATTTATTATTATTATTATTATTATTATTATTATTATTATTATTACGATTATTAGTTGGCATTTTGAGATTCAGAACCAATTGCTCATCATTATACATATGTTAAAGTCAACTTACAATATTAGTTGGTTCCAGGACAACTATTCTATTTTTCACGGAAAATTGTAATCTTCACTTTGGAGGGCCATGAATATTTGTGGACGGCCCATTAAAGGAGTTTTCCAGGCTCCTGCTTCAAGTTTGCAGTCACTCTATGTGACTGCAGACTAGTGAATCCTCAGAGCGAGCACATTATGCGCTGTTAGGATGCTCGGGTGCCAGTGGTTTGCATATTCCGACTAGACGTATCCGGCATCCCTAAATTCACTTCTATTGAGCGAGGCCGTTCAAGTCTGTTTGGCTAATGACCGCATATATGCAAATCAGATACTTGTGGTCATGCGCCCTCCCACCCGCTGCTGGCACCAGAAGATCCTGACCTTGCACCATGAGCACGCTGTGAGGATTCACAAGACTGCAATCACATAGCGTGACTGCAGACCTGAAGCCCAAGTCTGGACAACCCCTTTAATTTCAGTAGGTTGGTGCCAAGTGATGCTTGAAGGAAACCTGTCATGTCTGATTACTCTATTAATTTGCAGATATTGGGTTAATAATATTGTGAAGGTGCCCGACCGCTGTATGAAAGTGTGTCAACTGGGAGAAAATGAACTTTATTCCTCCCAGCAGCCTCCGACTTTCAGTCATATAGGTGTGCCAGTGCGGCTTCAGTCACTGAACAGTATACAGTGAGCAGCGGCTGTATGCATGGCCCGGCACTTTGAGGGACAGCTGTCTACAGTGCAGCCGCCGCTCAGTGCTGCTAGCGATGACTGAAGACTCGCCGCCACGCCTGTATGACTGAAAGTCGGAGGCTGCCGGGTGAAACAAAGTTACCGTAATTTTCTCCTAGGTACCGCACTTTCAGTATAGCAACCAGGTACGTTCATAACGCTATTAACCTGTAAGTCAACCCTATATCTGCAGTTGAATAGCGCTATCAGACATGACAGGCTCCCGTTATTTTGAGCAGCGGATGACAGCACTACTATTGCTATGGGTGTAAGAAACCTAGACTTTTTCTCAATTCTTCTTCATGATGTAACCTTGACCTAAAAGCGTTAATTATCTTGAGAATTCAGGAGGTCACAATAACCTGGGTTAGGAGGCTTAGAGTGGTAAGATGGGTGTCTGTTGGAGAGATAATGTGGATGACAGGAGCTTTTAATAGGAATGAGTTGTTTTTCTGGCAGTGTGTGCAGCCCCCTTCATGAAGAGATTTACAAAAGACGATAATCCTTGCAGTAGCAGCGGCCTTCTTCACCAGTCTGTAGGAAGCCCAGGCACCGGCACGGTCACCATGTGGCTGGTGAACACTCTTCTGCTTCTCTCTGTTCTCAGGATACAGGAAGGTAAGTAGGGACTGGGATGTTTTAGAGTAAATGTCTTTAGCGGGAAGTTATAGCTCATGAAATGTTCCTGGTCTGCCACCTACGCTTGTCTTACTGTCTACATGTCATTCATAATTAGAAGTCATTTGGGTCATCAGATGGGACCAATGGGGAGAAGTAGACAGCAATATCTTCTCCCAAACTGTCAGACGTTACCAATTAGGCCGGTTTTATAAGTCAGTTTTTTTTTCTCATACACGACAAAATATATATATATATATATATATATATATATATATATATATATATATATATATATATTTTTTAGGGTATGTGCACACTTTGCGGATTTTGCTGCGGATCCGCAGCATTTCTGGCCCTGCGGGTCCGCAGCAGAATCTGCTGCGTTGTACAGTACCATTTTACTCTATGTAAAGTGGAAACCGCTGTGCACATGCTGCGGAATTTTCCGCACGGTTTTGCTGCTGTTTCAAATCCGCAGAAAGAAATGACATGTCACTTCTTTTCTGCGGATACCGCTGCGGTTTCCCATCTCCTCCATTGTAGAGGTGATAAACCGCAGGGGAAAACCGCAGCCTAATCCGCAGGTAAACCGCAGGTCTTTTGACCTGAAATTTACCTGCGGATTTTACAAAATCCGCGGGGAGAAATCCGCAGCACCTAAAAACTACGTGGGCACATAGCCTTTATGTGCTGGATCCATTCTTGGTCCATATCTCAGCTTTTTACAATTCTTGTTACATCTGTTTCTGTAAAAAAAATTACAGAAAGTACATTGATGACATCAATTTGCTATCTGTTTATTTTCAGAGCCATTGGCTTGCGTTGATGAGGTTGATGAAAGTGGGACACGTCTCCAAATTTATTGCGTGGACAATCGTTCCGCAAATAAAAAGGACACGTGAAAAGGAAAATTCATTGTAATAGGTCCAATATCTTCCGTAAAAATAATGGATAGCACACATATTGAAAAAGCTTATATTGAAAGAGCCTTTCGTATGAGAACATTATCTGACCAGCTAATTGTGGTGCCACCAACTGGGGGAATCACATCACCTGCACTATTTGACCAGACATTGGTCAATTGGCAGGGCTGTGCAGTCGGTAAGCCAAACCTCCGACTCCTCAATTTCCATGACTCCGACTCCACCAAAATGGGCTCCACATCCCTGCCAATTGGTCCACTTATCAGTATAGGCAATATATCATTTCATGTAGTTCTCAGCTCCCCTGGTTTTCTGTAGTTTCTGGTGTTATTGGTGCACAGACTTAGCTTCTCCATCGTAATGTTTGTTCAGGGTCATATTTGAGACTTTCCCATTAACCTGTCTGACCAACAACCATTTCCTTTACTATATTTACATTTTTTTAAAGGGCGTCTGCTAGATATTTTTGTATTTACTTGCCTTGGTAGAGTAGTCATCATTAGTAGGTTTTTCCTCTGGAAAATAAACACATTACGATGTTGATTGAGAGACTCCAAAAGTTTGTGGTTTTGCAACTGCAAGCTAAGTATGCTAATCATGGTTTTCAGTATTACCGTAGGCACATGGATAACTACAATTATAATAAATGTACCTTACAATGACGGCGAATGGGGAAAAACACAGGCATTGGGGCCCTTTTCAAGAAAAAAAACTTAGCAAAATTGAAAAATCCCATCAGCAAATTCTCCTCTTTATTTTTATTGCTTACACTGGTTGCTAGATACTGGGAATCATGAGTCCTCTGGTGTCTGGGCTAGTCGTTTTGTCAGGGGCAGAGACCGGAGAACAATCCTGGGTTGTGTGGTTCTTCTGGACTGCGATTAATGTTATGTAATATTCAATATTCAGAAATAATTACTTTGGTGCGAAATATAAGAGGATTTCCAGGATTTTACTCTTAGGATAGACCAATTGTTGTATCATAATCCCACCCCCACTAAAAGGGAGCACATTGAAGGTGCAGGACTGTTCACTGGAGCTGCTTCACCTGGCACAGTGACTACACCAGTGTGGATTTGCTTTGCACTGGATACCAGTCCGGCTTACTGGAGTGTAGCTTCTCTTCCATTCTGCTGACCTGTGGGCTAATGCAAATGCATTAATGCTCTCAACTGTGTACAGTTTTGGGCACCGGTGCTCAGGAAGGATATGACGGAACTCGAGCGAGTACAAAGGAGGGCAACAAAACTAATAAAGGGGATGGGGGAACTACAATACCCAGAGAGATTAGCAAAATTAGGATTATTTAGTCTAGTAAAAAGATGACTGAGGGGCGATCTAATAACTATGTATCTAATATATAAAGCTCAAGTGTGTGTATGTATGTGTGTATGTCCGGGATTGGCATCCGCACCGTCGCGGCTACAGCCACAAAATTTGGCACAGTCACACGTCTGGACCCCGAGAGTGTCCTAGGCTATGTTGTGAGGCGAAATTTTAACCCCGCGCGTTCCAATTCACCAATTTTGCCCCTATCTACATAATAGGGAAAAAGTGTGTGTGTATCAAGCCCCGCCCCTCATGATGTTATAATGGTTGACTATGGGATGGAGGATGTGTGATGGGTATATGGGCACTGGACTATGGGATGGAGGATATGTATGACGGATATACGGCCACTGGACTATGGGATGGCGGATATGTATGATGGGTATATGGGCACGGGACTGTGGGATGGAGGATATGTATGATGGGTATATGGGCATGGTACTATGAGATGAAGGATGTGTGATGGGTATATGGGCACTTGACTATGGGATGGCGAATATGTATGATGGGTATATGGGCACGGGACTATGGGATGGAGGATGTGTGATGGGTATATGGGCACGGGACTATGGGATGGAGGATATGTGTGATGGGTATATGGGCACGGGACTATGGGATGGAGGATGTGTGATGGGTATATGGGCATGGGACTATGGGATGGAGGATATGTATGATGGGTATATGGGCACGGGACTATGGGATGGAGGATATGTATGATGGGTACATGGGCATGGGACTATGAGATGAAGGATGTGTGATGGGTATATGGGCACTCGACTATGGGATGGTGAATATGTATGATGGGTATATGGGCATGGGACTATGGGATGGAGGATGTGTGATGGGTATATGGGCATGGGACTATGGGATGGAGGATATGTGATGGGTATATGGGCATGGGACTATGGGATGGAGGATGTGTGATGGGTATATGGGGACTGGACTATGGGATGGAGGATATGCATGATGGGTATATGGGCACGGGACTATGGGATGGAGGATATGTATGATGGGTATATGGGAATGGGACTATGAGATGAAGGATGTGTGATGGGCATATGGGCACGGGACTATGGGATGGCGAATATGTATGATGGGTATATGGGCATGGGACTATGGGATGGAGGATGTGTGGCGGGTATATGGGCATGGGACTATAGGATGGAGGATGTGTGATGGGTATATGGGCACTCGACTATGGGATGGAGGATATGTATGATGGGTATATGGGCACGGGACTATGGGATGGAGGATAATTATAATTTGCTATAACTAACCACAGTTAGTTACCATGACCGGGCAGCGCCGAGCTCTTCAGCTAGTAAGTATATAAGGGGACAATACAAATATCTCTCCAAGGATCTGTTTATACCAATGAAGGTGACAGTCACAAGGGGGCATACGCTGCGCCTGGAGGAGAGAAGGTTTTTCCACCAACATAGAAGAGGATTCTTTACTGTTAGGGCAGTGAGAATCTGGAATGTCTGAGGAGGTGGTGATGGCGAACTCAGTCGAGAGGTTCAAGATTGGCCTGGATGTCTTCCTGGAGCGTAACAATATTGTATCTTACAGTTATTAGGTTCTTTAGAAGGTCGTAGATCTGGAGATTTATTCTGATGGAATATAGGCTGAACCGGATGGACAAATGTCTTTTTTCGGCCTTGCTAACTATGTTACTATGACTTCTGAACTGATGCTATATTTAAATTAACAAATGTAAAGTTTTACTGAATCTTTTCCATAAAGCAAGTCGTGTACCTGTGGAGTTGACAGTTTTGCAGTTGAGCCAGGGCTCCTAAAGGCCCTTTTACATTTAGCGATGCACCAGCGATCCAACCAGCGATCCGACCCGGTCAGGATCGCTGGTGCATCGCTAAATGATCGCTAGTGAGCTTTCATACAGAAAGATCTCACAGCGATGCAGCAGCGACGCAGCGCACGATACTCATCTTTCACACACAGCGATCCTGCGTCCTCCCACCCGCCTCCACGCGTCGCTGGACGTCACAGCAGGAAGTCTCAGCAGGAAGCGCCCGACGAGAAATGGAGCTGGACATTCTCGCGCGATCAGCGATGAGCAGCGGGGGAGCCGGTCGCTGGTAAGTATCACACATAGCGATATCGCTAGCAATATCGCTATAACGTCACAAAACCAGTGATGTTTTAGCGATATTGCTAGCGATATTGCTTAGTGTAAAACCCCCTTAAATCAGGGTGACACATATGTCCTCTGACCACAACCACTTTCCATAACCTCCACAGCAACACAGGTGTCCAGCTTAAAAATTCTCTCTGATCCCTCCCATGCAGAATTCATGAACAATCCTCTTAATGATCAGGCAGAGCACTTACTAAGCTCCCTGCCCGATCATGGAAAGTACTGTGCAGTCATTTATTAGTTGCAAAGTTTTTTCTATTTCCGTGCACTCATCTCTGAGATGCATTCGGCTTAGCAATCAGTGTTCAGCTTCTTTTTGTGGACTGTGTAGTCCATAGATGATGTGAGTGAGTAGCCTTTGTGGAGGAGGGAGCAGCCTGTGTGCAGGAGGAGCAGCCTGTGTGGAGGAGGGAGTAGCCTGTGTGTAGGGGGAGGGAGCAGCCTGTGTGCAGGGGGAGCAGCCTGAGTGGAAGAGGGAGTAGCCTGTGTGGAGGAGGAGGGAGCAGCCTGTGTGCAAGATGAGGGAGCAGCCTGTGTGCAAGATGAGGGAGCAGCCTGTGTGGAGGAGGGAGCAGCCTGTGTGGAGGAGGGAGCAGCCTGTGTGGAGGAGGAGGAAGCAGTCTGTGCAAGAGGGAGAAGCCTGCATGCAGGAGGAGCAGCCTGTATGGAAGAGGGAGAAGCCTGTGTGCAGCGGGAGGGAGCAGCCTGTGTGCAGGAGGAGGGAACAGCATGTGTGGAAGAGGAGGGCGCAGTCTGTGTGCAAGACGAGTGAGCAGCCTGTGTGGAAGAGGAGGGAGCAGCCTGTGTGGAGGAGGGAGCAGCCTGTGTGGAAAAGGAGGGAGCAGGCTGTGTGGAAGAGGGAGTAGCCTGTGTGGAAGAGGAGGGAGTAGCCTGTGTGGAGGAGGAGGGCGCAGTCTGTGTGGAGGAGGAGGGCGCAGTCTGTGTGCAAGATGAAGGAGCAGCCTGTGTGGAGGAGGAGGGAGCAGTCTGTGTGGAGGTGGAGGGAGTGTTAAAAAATGCGTATTCTTGTAGAATATTCAGGACTAGTTACCAGACGACAATGTTCTTATAAAAAATGTAGTGGTTTATTTGGATTCTTCCATCAAAGAAAAGATTATCACAGAAAAGCATAAAAATAGGTGAAAGAGAGATTGTCCATTTGTTCATAGCTAAGCTTGTAACCTTCTTTCCTGGAACTCTGAAAAAGACGTGTCTTGTAGTGCGTAGCTTCACTGGATGGTAGTTAGATTACATACCAGCTGTCCGTAGTGTCGTGGTCCAGCACAGAAGACTCCTCGAATGTGTGTTTCATGGTGATAGGGAAGGAGAGAACGACCCCCCCTAGAGTAAGCCCCCACCTTAAATATACGTCTCTCAAAGCACGTGGTCTCTATAAATGGAGCTGACATTTCCAATGAGCTAAACTTACAAAAATAGCCTATGTAGTGCCAGCTAAAGCAATGTACAGAACTGAGTGCAATAAGAAATTAACAACCAAATATTAATATTTAACAAATTCCCCCTTTTGAGGGTGAAAGACATTAATTGGAACCCTCAAAATATAAGATCTTCTTTCTTCTTCTTTAACAAAATAGTTTAATATCAATAATATCAAATTATTGTTATACGTACTCAATGACATAATTGATGTGAATTCATGTTATTGTAAGCCGTGAACAATATTCATATAAAATATGTATAATTATACTTCCCTATATCTAAATTGAAGCATCTCAGGTCCAGTTATCATCATCCGATGTCATCTGGTCTTCATTTTGATTTCTTCTGTCTTCTTCTTGATTCTTTTAAAAAAGTTTTTATATGATAATTCCTTTGAAATAGCATATAGATGTTGTAGAAATCATGTCGTGTGTCAAATCAAAGTCCATGAATTCAAATGTTGATAAGAAAACAAAGTCTATAGATGAAATGTAGCTTTAATATCTGTGCAGTGTCACCTTTAAAAACCTGGACTTACATTGGCTTGCCTTGGATAGTTCTGGAATCCTTCATCGGCACTGGTCTTTGAACAGGTGTGACGTCTCTGGTCAGCAAAGCAAGGGTTAAAATTACTCTTCCTTGGTAAACATATCACCAGTCCTTAAGGCCCTATTACATTTAGCGATGCACCAGCGATTCCGACCACGATACGACCCGGTCAGGATCGCTGGTGCATCGCTAAATGATTGCTAGTGAGCTGCCACACAGGCAGATCTCACAGCGATGCAGCAGCGATACAGCGGACGATACTTACCTTTCAGACGCGGCGATCCTGACGTCCTCCCGTCCGCATCCATGCGTCGCTCGTCGGCGCCAGCAGGAAGCGCCCGATGAGAAATGAAGCCGGCCGATCTCGCGCAATCAGCGATAGACAGCAGGGGAGCCGGTCAGAGATAAGTATCACACATAGCGATATCACTAGCGATATCGCTATAACGTCACAAAATCGGTGACGTTTTAGCGATGTTGCTAGCGATATCGCTATGTGTAAAATCCCCTTAAGTCCTAATGCACAGGACACATGTCAGGGTTGTAGCTTCCTGACAATTACCTTCATTGTTCACCAGCCTTCATTGAAGCTTTACAGGTGATTGAAAACTACTGAAACTTGATAAGAACGTGATAACACCGTTCATCTCAGCATCATAGGATCATCGTCCTCAGTAATTGTGACTGTCAGTGGTGGATACTGCACTTGTAATTAACACAGTCTATTAGTCAGAAATCATAGCTTTGTTACCTTCTGGGACTTCTGGATTGCATTCTTCTTCTTGCAACTGGTAAGAATCAATTGAATATTGAAAAATATGAAAAGTCTTTATTAACGTAACTTCAGTATCTTGCTTGAAGTCTTCATTCCCTATTCTATACCAAATCTGGTAATTTCCCTATCCTATAATATCACAGCGTACCATAGCAATCAGTAATGTCCATATAATTATTATCAGAATTTGCACCATATATGGATTTCAATATTTGAAATAATAAAACAATAATAAGTGATAATACATTATTATCCATATTCTTCTTGTGATAAAACATTTTTTTATGCCATAGGTGTAATTACCTTTTTCAACCCATAGGTGTCAGTGTGTTTTATGTAACAAGTGTTTTCATCTTTATTAATGAAACTTTATTAATAGAATATATTAATTATACCAATAATATGTAAGAATGTATAGCCATGAACCAAAATAAGAATATATGAGTGAATGAATGAATGAATGAATGGATGAATGAAAGAATTGTTGCATATAACTCAGAATTGAAACATTTTCCTTTGTAATGGAACCATATCATCGCTATATTTAATGAAGCAATATTCTCATAGTAGATATTACATTATTAAATATTGATGTTTTTTTTTCTTTTCTTGATTGACAAAAAAAATAAAAATTTAAGAATTAAAATAAAAATAGAATAATAAAAATTGAAAATGAAAAATAAAAATAAGAATAAAAATAAGGCCTTTATGTTGATACCAAATGCAGAGTAGTTATGTCCTCAGTAACATATACCCTTAATATTTCCATGATCTGGATTATTTAATTGTCATAAACTTGTGTTACCAAAATATTTAAATTATGCAACTTTGCATATGATACTCTTCTTAGTGTAAAGAAATGACTCTTTATAATACTTAATGTTATTATACCCAATACTTATACCATTGTACCTTATTAATATTTCTTCTTTATTAAAATGTGTGAAGAAGAGGTATTAATCAAATGTGATGATTTAGTCAGGATCAAAAAACATTTTCCCCCTTAATACCGAAAAACATTGTTTCATGAAATAATTCATTTATCAAAACCAAAATTAAAAATAATTAATTTATAAATTTTGTAAATTTTATATTTGCTTATACCATTTATTTGTCTGAAGATTTGTAACCATTTAAAATTTATTTGAATATCATAAAATTATCCTTTAGAAAAATTAATTTAAATGTAGATTTTCTTCCTAAATCATTTTGATGTGCGATTGCACCTATCCACAATTAACTAAATCAAGAAATAATTACTAAAGAAATATAGAAATATATGTTGTGCAGCATTAAATATCTTAATATTCTAATAATTTGACTGACCTGCATATTTCTTATAAAGACAAAGTTTTTTTTGTATTTTTTTTTGCATACAGAATCCTGAGGCCTCTCATACATCAAACGTATCACATTACTCCTAAGCAGCTGCTCATACACGCATCTGTCACTCAGACTGCGTCACATATAAGTTCACACCACAGATTCCACGTACGAAGTTGTGATGAATACATGTATTTTAACCCAAATTATTGTATCCTAATGATCAATGCATTGTAAGCTATTAAATTTATTATCTTAATATTTCTTTGAATATTCCCCAAATACACATAACATAAATATATGTTGAATTGGCTATACACTTGAAACTTTAGGCCGAGTAAAAAAATTCATTTGACTTGCAAAAGCTGAGAACCCCTTAAAAATTCTTTTCACTAAGGCTACAGGGACATGGTATTAGAACAAGATTCAGATTTCACATACTGTGACTTGTCGTTCATGCCATGCAGTAAGGACATCCACACAGAACACATTTAAGATGCAGTTAGTTATTTTCTTTTAAGTGTTAAATGTATAAAATCATGCAATTATTGCAACTTCCTGTGTAAAAAAGGCATAAATCCTTGTAAGAGAATTTTCCCGATTAAGGCTAGTTTCACACTGCGTTCGGCGCACACGGGCGCACCTTCAAAAGTGCGCAGCACACACCAAAATCCTACTAGCACACGGCCAGCGCACGATCTGCGCACCCTATGCTAAAGATAGGGTGTGCAGATCGCAAGCGTCCATGTGCGATAGTAGGCGGCGATGACAGGATGGGACGGGCAGGGAGCCGTCAGGGGGCGGGGCTTAGCGGCGCCGTGCGCTGCGGCGAATAAACGCTAGTGTGAAACTAGCCTAAGTCCTGCTTTGAAATGAAAATTCTAAGGAAAAATAAAAGATAAGGTTAATGTCATATTCATAATTCTAAATATTATTACTGGAGTAGATTTTAATTTTCACTAAAAAATACAGTTCTACAGTCTCTACTTCTACACTCTATATATACTGTATGAATATGTAGATCTACAAAACTATAGAACTACAGAATTATACTCTAAAATAGTTACATATAACTGACTAGTGCATTGTATAACACTTTTACACAACATTTAACTACATTTTTAGCCAATTCCTAAACCCAATCTTATTTCTCTGTCAAAAATGTCCTGAAAACTTCTTGCTATTCTGAAGCTGATGGATTCTCTGTCTCTGATCAGCTCTGTTAATGAACTCTTCAGCTCAGAGCCAATGATCTCACTCACCACCTGCTTCTGTCTGCCAAAATCCGCCATCTTTTTTACAGAAAGATCAGAACTCATCATTCCATAAGGCTCAAGGCAAACATGTGATTTTCTTCGTTCTTCATAGATTTGATTTTGGGGATAACTCAATTTAAAAGACTTTGATAATACAGGCTTCTGATAAAGTTTTACTCTGCCTGATTTTACAAAATTAGCACGTTTTATCCTCCTTTCATGATTTTCATGCTTTCTAGCAAAATCAAGGGATTGCGCACATTTAAATAAAGAATCTTTTTGTGATGCAATAACACGAGATGCAGGATTTAGAAACCCAAATTTGGTTACAAAACTCTTTATCAGGGACTGTGTTTTGACATTTTCAAACTGTACAAGCGATCAAATATGGACATGAATGTAAAAGTGCATTCTTTCCGACCAATCCTTAATTTTTGAAGAATATCAATATCTGGATAATTTTCATTTGATGCACAAAAAAATCAGAATTATCTGTCTTTATCATTTAAGTTCTCATGTTTTTCACCAGATATCTTTAAAGATAATCGCCTGGCAAAGGTTACAGGGATCCACATTTTAAATAAGTTCTTTTCCTCGTTAGTTAAATCAAATTTGTCAACACAACTTTCAAAAACTTCAGAGTTTCTACAAACATGGATTTTGTTATCATATGCAGGAATGATTTTGCATATTTTTAACAAATTTTTTCTTACTTTACTTCAGAGTTGGGCCTCTGAGTGGTCTATTTTTAGTGATACGTCTTTCCCTTGTACGGCACCTACGTCAGTTCTGAAGTCTCCTCCTACTTCTCCATCTTGTTCCTCGTCTGCAAGGTCACCTTCAATGGCTGCTGCCATTTGCCTTTCATCTTGTAACTGCTTTTCTACATTACAAAGAATCTTGGGAACATCACTATTTTCCTTTACACAACAATCATTTTTGGATTTCTCTGATACAAGTTTGTGGAAAACATCTACCATTTGTAAAATATTTTTTTAATTTCTCTCTTTCTCTACTAACGGTAAATAACTTAAAATCTAACTTCCACTTCACATTCTGCATATAAGCTGAGCCATAAAACGTCTAAATTAGACTCGTCTACAGACTTAAATTTCAGTTTACTCTGCTTAGAAAAAGAAGTAATGACATCCATTTTTCTTACCTTGAAATATCTCAGCTTGTAGTTCCTTTGATGGACAACGCTGGGCTCTTGTCTTCACACGTCTACCTTCAGCACGTATGGCACTTGTAGTACATCTCAATCCATCTGGCAATTCTTAGTCCTCACTTCTAGGTTCTGTCTGATTCTTGTGACTTGTACATAGTAGTGGAGTTCCTGATAACTTGCAAATCTGACTGACATTAGCAAAGTTCATTCCCCCTTTTGGGCAAGTTGAGGGAAATCCGCAAAAAAGTACAAAAATTCAGATCTGGCAGGCTCTCCAATGTTAAAAAATACGTATTCTTGTATAATATTCAGGACTAGTTACCAGATGACAATGTTCTTATAAAAAATGTAGTGGTTTATTTGGATTCTTCCATCAAAGAAAAGATTATTACAGAAAAACATAAAAATAGGTGAAAGAGAGATTGTCCATTTGAAGCTGAAAATGAATTGAGGCTTGCAAGAGATGTCAAAAGCAATAATAAAGGATTTTGGGGATATGTCAAAAGTAAAAGAAAAGTCAAAGATGCTATAGGATTTTTACAGGATGAAAATGATGAAATGGTAAGACAGGATGTTGAGAAGGCTGAACTTTTAAATTCCTATTTTGCATCTGTTTTCTCTCAGAAAGGAAATGTAACATCAACTGTTATTCACTGTCCTATTAAGGGAATAGAAGAATCCAGGATATTTATAAACAGAAAGATAGTGAGGAAACACTTAGCTAACCTAAATGAATTCAAGTCTCCAGGTCCAGATGAATTACACCCCAGAGTACTGAAGGAGATAGCAGAAGAAATTTTTGAACCCCTCTCCATAATCTTTGAAAATTCTTGGAGAACAGGAGAAGTGCCAGAAGACTGGAGAAGTGCAAATGTTGTTCCTATCTTCAAAAAGGGGAAGAAGGTGGACCCAAGCAACTATAGGCCGGTGAGTCTGACTTCTATACCAGGAAAGATCTTTGAACAAATTATTAAACAACATGTATGTCAATACCTGGATAAGAATGAAGTGATTAAACAGAGTCAGCATGGGTTTGTAACTAATAAGTCATGTCAGACTAACTTAATTTCCTTCTATGACGGTATCACTGATTGGGTGGATCAAGGAAATGCTGTAGATATAGTATATCTTGACTTCAGCAAAGCATTTGACAAAGTCTCTCATACAATCCTTATTGAAAAAATGACTAAGTATGGAATGGACAAGGCAACTGTTAGGTGGATTCATAACTGGCTTAGTGATCGGACCCAAAGAGTGGTCGTAAATGGCTGCACATCCAGTTGGAAGAATGCCTCAAGTGGGGTACCACAGGGCTCTGTCCTGGGCCCTGTATTGTTCAACATCTTTATCAACGATTTAGATGAAGGGATTGGGGGTAAATGATTAAATTTGCTGATGACACAAAGCTAGGAGGGATAGCTAATACTAGAGAAGAGAGAGAGAGGATTCAAAAAGATTTAAATAAACTGGAGAAGTGGGCAGCGACTAACAGAATGGTTTTTAACAGGGAGAAATGCAAAGTACTACATCTGGGCAATAAAAATGAAAAAAGCATATATAGAATGGGAGGAATAGGGCTAAGTGACAGCACATGTGAAAAAGACTTGGGTATACTAATAGATCACAGACTGAATATGAGTCAACAGTGTGATGCAGCAGCAAAAAAGGCAAATGCAATTCTAGGATGTATTAACAGAAGCATACAGTCTAGATCACGTGAAGTCATTATTTCCCTCTACTCCTCTTTGGTCAGACCTCATCTGGAATATTGTGTCCAGTTTTGGGCACCACATTTTAAAAAAGACATCAAAAAACTGGAGCAAGTTCAGAAAAGAGCGACCAGAATGGTGACCGGTCTGCAAACCCTGTCTTATGAGGAAAGGTTCCAGGATTTGGGAATGTTTAGTTTGCAAAAGAGAAGACTGAGAGGAGACTTAATAGCTGTCTACAAATATCTAAAGGGCTGTCACATTGTAGAAGGATCATCTTTATTCTCATTTGCACAAGGAAAGACTAGAAGCAATGGGATGAAACTGAATGGGAGGAGACACAGATTAGATATTAGAAATTTTTTTTTAACAGAGTGATCAATGAGTGGAACAGGCTGCCACGAGAAGTGGTGAGTTCTCCTTCAATGGAAGTCTTCAAACAGAGGCTGGACAGACATCTGACTGGGATGATTTAGCGAATCCTGCTTTGAGCAGGGGGTTGGACCAGATGGCCCAGGAGGTCCCTTCCAACTCTACGATTCTATGATTCTATGATATGATTCTATGATTTGTTCATATATAAGCTTGTAACCTTCTTTCTTGGAACTCTGAAAAAGACATGTGTCTTGTAGTGCGTAGCTTCACTGGATGGTAGTTAGATTACATACCAGCTGTCCGTAGTGTTGTGGCCCAGCACGGATGACTCCTTGAATGTGTGTTTCATGGTGATAGGGAAGGAGAGAGCAACCCCCCCTAGAGTAAGCCCCCACCTTAAATATACGTCTCTCAAAGCACGTGGTCTCTATAAATGGAGCTGACATTTACCATGAGCTAAACTTACAAAAATAACCTATGTAGTGTCAACTAAAGCAATGTACAGAACTGAGTGTAATAAGAAATTAACAGCCAAATATTAATATTTAACAGGGAGCAGTCTACAAGAGGAGGGAGAAGCCTGTGTGCAGGAGGAGGAAGCAGCCTGTATGCAGGAGGAGGAGCAGCCTGTATGGAAGAGGGAGCAGCCTGTGTGCAAGAGGAGGGAGCAGCCTGTGTGGAGGAGAAGGGAGCAGCCTATGTGGAGGAGGGAGCAACCTGTGTGGTGGAGGAGGGAGTAGCCTGTGTGGGAGGAGTAGGGAGCAGACTGTGTGCAAGATGAGGGAGCAGCATGTGTGGAAGAGGAGGGAGCAATCTGTGTGGAGGAGGGAGCAGCCTGTGTGGAGGAGGGAGCAGCCTGTGTGGAGGAGGAGGTAGCAGACTGTGTGCAGGAGGAGGGAGCAGCCTTTGTGGAGGAAGGAGCAGTCTGTGTGGAGGAGAAATCAGCCTGTGTGGAGGGGGGAGCAGTCCATGTGGAGGAGGGAGCAGCCTGTGTATAAGAGGAGGGAGCAGCCTGTATGGAGGAGGGAACAGTCTGTGTGGAGGAGGGAGCAGCTTGTATGGAGGAGGGAGCAGTCTGTGTATAAGAGGAGGGAGCGGCCTGTGTGGAGGATGGAGCAGTCAGTGTACAAGAGGAGCAGCAGCCTGTGTGGAGGAGGGAGCAGTCTATGTGAAGGAGGGAGCAGCCTGTGTGGAGGAGGGAGCAGTCAGTGTACAAGAGGAGGGAGCTGCTTGTGTGGAGGAGGGAGCAGTCAGTGTACAAGAGGAGGAGCAGCCTGTGTGGAGGAGGGAGCAGCCTGTGTGGAGGAGGGAGCAGTCAGTGTACAAGAGGAGGAGCAGCCTGTGTGGAGGAGGGAGCAGTCTGTGTACAAGAGGAGCGAGCAGCCTTTGTGCAGGAGGAGGGAGCAGCCTGTGTGGAGGAGGAGGAGGGAGCTGCCTGTGTGCAGGGGGAGGGAACAGCCTATGTGGAGGAGGGAGCAACCTGTGTGGAGGAGGAGGGAGCAACCTGTGTTGAGGAGGGAGCAGCCTGTGTGCAGGGGGGAGGGAGCAGTCTGTGTACTGGGGGAGGGAGCAGCCTGTGTGCAGGGGGAAGGAGCAACTTGTGTGGAGGAGGGAGTAGCCTGTGGAGAAGGAGGGAGCAGCCTGTGTGCAGGAGGAGTGCACAGCTTTTGTGGAGGAGGAGGGCGCAGTCTGTGTGGAGAAAGCTGTCTGTGTGGGGGAGGGAGCAGTCAGTGTACAAGACGAGGAGCAGCCTGTGTGGTGGGGGAGTGGGTCACCCCTCACACCCAGGGCAGCAGGGTACTCGGTACCGGGCCGGTGTCAGGGGGAAAGTATCACGGCAGCTGTGACCAGGTCCGTGGCCCTGGGCGCCCAATATCAATGGCGGTGATGTTTGTAATATAGTTTATATGGATAGTTCGTGACGCCACCTGTGGTGCTTGGCAAGTGTGATGTTAGGCCGACGCTGCGGGCAGATCCTCTGGGACTGATGGTATGCGCAGCTTAAATGGTAAAGCTCCCCACAGGCGGAGCTGTAGTCCCAGGGCAGTGTAGAAGAAGTAATGGCGGGGAGGCGTAGATGATGTAAGTGCAGGCACTCAGGTGTAACGGTGCGGAATAACTGGAGAACACCAGGGTGTGCAGTTCCAAGGCTTTACTCACTGTTTGCAGTTCACACACACGCCTGCCTCCGTACTGTGTTCTCCAGGTCAGGGCTCCAGCAAACCTCCAGGCCAGATAGGATTCGCCCTTCCACACTCTGCCATTATGTACCTTACTGAACGACTCCTCCAATGCGCCTTTAGGCGCGAAGCACTCCAGTACTTAGTTACCCTGGAATGCCTCTCTCTAGGTGTTCCTAGTCTTTACTTGTATGACAGACAGCTGTAGCCTGCTTCGGGGACTCCACTCTGCGTCCTGGCTCACTCTCCAAGTGCTGTTGTGTCCCGAGTCTATGATGGGAGCAAGGCGTTAGTGGCTCACTACTCCTCCGGTGTCTGTTGCTGGACATAAAGATCCAATCAACCTCGGGGACCGGGTCCCGGCCTTTGCGCTCTGGACTGGAAGGGTTCTCTATCTTTCTTCAACCAGCTTCCCACCGTCCTTCTATTCTCCTTCGTTCTGATCTGTTCTATCTCTCTCATGGAAGGTCAGGTTATCAATCTTATCAGTCTCTTTCTCTGTCTTTCTTGTGCCAGCAGCCCAGATCACTGGGACCTGCTGCTGCACGTCCTTCAGACACCCATCTTCTCTCCTCTCTCTCCTCTGACTAACCACTTAACTCTCATTCTTCCCACTCTTTTGTATCATCTCACTCCACCCGCCTCCCAGCACATCTCGTGTTACGAAGCAGGGTTCCACGAGGGGTGCTCTGCTAACCCCCAGCCTGAAGCTGTTAGGTGGCCCCACTGAACTATCCTGTGTGTGGAATGCAGGTGTGGAGTGTGGTCAGGAGTTCCCACTTTACCTGGATGGTGGGGCACTACACCTAGGAGAAGGTGCAGTACCTCTGTGGCGACTGAAGCCTCAGGGGAGCCACATACCCCCGTTAAACACAGCACATCCATCCGCTGGCTGCAAGACAACAAAAATACATTACAGGAACACACAAAAATTTTAAATGCTGATTAACAATACTTATCTAATCTTCCTAATGTACGAGGCACATTTCTTAAACGTTACAAACAGGCTAACTTCTTATCTTAGTATCAAAAATGTTCTTTAAGTGCAATTCTTGGTTCAAAGTGCTATACGCAACACATTTTCTTTAATACATTTTCTATCAATTATTCTCTTTTTCTTTCTCTCTCTACTGGACGCAAGACACTGACCATCTACACTTGGCCTGTCACCTGTCAGTTTCAATTCTTTACTCTTTATTCAATTCTCACATTCTATCTCAAAACTTTTCTAATTTCCTGTAAAAGACATTTACTTTCCATAAGACACAACATTATCAAATACGTTATCATAAAACATTCAAAGATTCTTGCAAAGTGCTGAACACTGCTCCCAGCTGGGATTTCTTGCAGTGTCCCTTGAGGTAGACATCATTCTTCGAAAAGTGTCCATTCAAAAACATCATCTTCGCAAAGTGTCTTTGTGTTACCATTATCTTCACAAAGAGGTCCTATATGTAAAACCAAGAGAGCACCCAAAGGGGTGTAAACTATTTACAATAAAAGTTTTCGACCATTCAGCGTCTATGATCTCTACAGTTCCATTTCAAAACAACGCTGCCAATCAAAAACTAGGCAACATGATGAATAAAAAGGCAAAGGCACAACTGGTGCAAATAATCCTCCTGGGTAACAAGATTTAAATTTTTTTTTTTTAATTGTGGTCCCCTCCTGGGGTTCTGGTACTGGAACTGTTCTCAGAGGTGATATCATCGTGATTCTGGCTTCCTGTAAAAGGGCCTTGAAGTTGTGGCAATTGGAACCCATGATGTATTTCAATGCCCATCAACTGTTCTTCCTCAATAGGTGGTTCCACTGTTCTGGTACGAGGTCTAGCTCGTTGGACTTCTGCAGCTTGCCGGCTCTGACAGGCAACTACCTGGGGACTTGGCAGTGTAGGAATCCCAAAATCACTGTCCCAAAACGATCCAAACCCCCTTCTGGCCTGTAGATGTCGAATCTGTCACGCCGGCTCCAACCGTAGCCCCACCAGCATGGTCCTCCTCCCCATCAACCCATTAGGAAGGCCAGGGTATATACCTGGGAGTTCCCGATGGTGTGGCCTCTGCTCCGCTGCAGGTGTGATGGCAGCGGGTGCTGCCCTGTGAGACACCGTGGATGTCAGTGGAGCCCGGGGCAGCTCCGGTTCCGTGGGAGTCGCCGGCGAGACCTGCGCAGCCGCGCCAGGTCCGGGCAGGAGCTTCTCTTCCTCCGCTTCGACTCCCTCGGCTGCATACAACTCCTCCGGTATCAGCGGCAAAGAGGGGACAGTATACACTGCTGATAGCATGGTGGCGGCTCCAAGCTACGCAAGGTCTGCTAGGAAAAGATCCGGTGCAGTAGCGGCGGGTACCGGTGTCGTGGGTACCGCAGGTGTAGGCCCCTCCTGGGCATGCTGCAAGTTCAATGTCCATAGCGCTTCTCGCCTCAGTCGCAGGCGGCGCGTCAGCTGGATAATCTCGTCCTCCAGCTGTTGGTGATTCATCCTTGAGATCGGGTCGGAGCCTTCAGCCATGGCGCCAGGGAGATCCGTTTCCCCGCGCTCCGCAGGCCACGCCCTACCAGGGCTGTGGGGTACTCGGTACCGGGCCGGTGTCAGGGGGAAGTATCACGGCAGCTGTGACCCAGTCCGTGGCCCTGGGCGCCCAATATCAATGGCGGTGATGTTTGTAATATAGTTTATATGGATAGTTCGTGACGCCACCTGTGGTGCTCGGCAAGTGTGATGTTAGGCCGACACTGCAGGCAGATCCTCTGGGACTGATGGTATGTGCAGCTTAGATGGTAAAGCTCCCCACAGGCGGAGCTGTAGTCCCAGGGCAGTGTAGAAGAAGTAATGGCGGGGAGGCGTAGATGATGTAAGTGCAGGTACTCAGGTGTAATGGTGCGGAATAACTGGAGGATACCAGGGTGTGCGGTTTCAAGGCTTTACTCACTGTTTGCAGTTCACAAACACGCCTGCCTCCGTACTGTGTTCTCCAGGTCAGGGCTCCAGGCCAGATAGGATTCTCCCTTCCACACTCTGCCAATATGTACCTTACTGAACAACTTCTCCAATGCGCCTTTAGGTGCGAAGCAATCCAGTACTTAGTTACCCTGGAATGCCTCTCTCTAGGTGTTCCTAGTCTTTACTTGTATGACAGACAGATGTAGCCTGCTTCGGGGACTCCACTCTGCGTCCCGGCTCACTCTCCAAGTGCTGTTGTGTCCCAAGTCTATGATGGGAGCAAGGCGTTAGTGGCTCACTACTCCTCCGGTGTCTGTTGCTGCACATAAAGATCCAATCAACCTCGGGGACCGGGCCTCGGCCTTTGCGCTCTGGACTGGAAGGGTTCTCTATCTTTCTTCAACCAGCTTCCCACCGTCCTTCTATTCTCCTTCATTCCGATCTATTCTCTCTCTCTCATGGAAGGTTAGGCTATCAATCTTATCAGTCTCTTTCTCTGTCTTTCTCGTGCCAGCAGCCCAGATCACTGGGACCTGCTGCAGCATGTCCTTCAGACACCCATCTTCTCTCCTCTCTGACTAACCACTTAACTCTCATTCTTCCCACTCTTTTGTATCATCTCACTCCACCCGCCTCCCAGCACATCTCGTGTTACGAAGCAGGGTTCCACGAGGGGTGCTCTGCTAACCCCCAGCCTGAAGCTGTTAGGTGGCCCCACTGAACTATCCTGTGTGTGGAATGTAGGTGTGGAGTGTGGTCAGGAGTTCCCACCTTACCTAGATGGTGGGGCACTACACCTTACGAGAAGGTGCAGTACCTCTGTGGCGACTGAAGCCTCAGGGGCGCCACAGGAGCAGTCTGTGTGGAGGAGGAGGAGGGAGCTGCCTGTGTGCAGGGGGAGGGAGCAGCCTATGTGGAGGAGGGAGCAACCTGTGTGGAGGAAGAGGGAGTAGCCTGTGTGGAGGAGGAGGGAGCAGTCTGTGTGCAAGATGAGGGAGCAGCATGTGTTGAAGAGGAGGGAGCAATCTGTGTGGAGGAGGGAGTAGCCTGTGTGAAGGAGGGAGCAGCTTGTGTGGAGGAGGGAGCAGCCTATGTGCAGGAGGAGGGCACAGCTTTTGTGGAGGAGGAGGGCGCAGTCTGTGTGGAGGAAGATGTCTGTGTGGAGGAGGGAGCAGCCTGTGTGAAGGAAGGAGCAGCCTGTGTGGAGGAGGGAGCAGACAGTGTACAAGAGGAGGAGCAGCCTGTGTGGAGGGGGGAGCAGTCTGTGTGAAGGAGGGAGCAGTCAGTGCACAAGAGGAGGAGCAGCCTGTGTGGAGGGGGGAGCAATCTGTGTGGAGGAGGGAGCAGTCAGTGTACAAGAGGAGGAGCTGCTTGTGTGGAGGAGGGAGCAGTCAGTGTACAAGAGGTGGGAGCAGCCTGTGTGCAGGAGGAGGGAGCAGCCTGTGTGGAGGAGGAGGAGGAGGGAGCTGCCTGTGTGCAGGGGGAGGGAGCAGCCTTTGTGGAGGAGGGAGCAACCTGTGTGGAGGAGGAGGAGGGAGCAGCCTGTGTGCAGGGGGAGGGAGCAGCCTATGTGGAGGAGGGAGCAACCTGTGTGCAGGAGGAGGGTGCAGTCTGTGTGGAGGAAGCGGTGTGTGTGGAGAAGGAAGCAGCCTGTGTGGAGGAGGGAGCAGTCTGTGTATAAAAGGAGGGAGCAGTCTGTGTGGAGAAGAAAGCAGCCTGTGTGGAGGGAGGAGCAGCCTGTGTGGAGGAGGGAGCAGCCTGTGTGGAGGAGGGAGCAGCCTGTGTGGAGGAGGGAGCAGTCTGTGTGGATGGGGGAGCAGTCTGTGTGGAGGAGGGAGCAGCCTGTGTGGAGGAGGGAGCAGTCTGTGTGGATGGGGGAGCAGACTGTGTGGAGGGAGCAGTCAGTTTACAAAAGGAGGAGCTGCCTGTGTGGAGGAGAAAGCAACCTATGTGGAGGGAGGAGCAGTCTGTGTGGAGGAGGGAGCAGCCTGTGTGGAGGAGAGAGCAGTCAGTGTCCAGAGGAGGAGCTGCCTGTGTGGAGGAGAAAGCAGCCTGTGTGGAGGGGGGAGCAGTCTGTGTGGAGGAGGGAACAGCCTGTGTGGAGGGGGGAGCAGTCTGTGTGGAGGCGGGAGCAGCCTGTGTGGAGGAGGGAGCAGTCTGTGTGCAGGAGGGAGCAGACTGTGTGGAGGAGGGAGCAGACTGTGTGGAGGAGGGAGCAGCCTGTGTGGAGGGGGGAGCAGTCTGTGTACAAGAGGAGGGAGCAGCCTGTGTGCAGGAGGAGGAGGGAGCTGCCTGTGTGCAGGGGGAGGGAGCAGCCTATGTGGAGGAGGGAGCAGCTTGTGTGGAGAAGGGAGCAGCCTGTGTGGAGGAGGGAGCAGTCTGTGTATAAAAGGAGGGAGCAGTCTGTGTGGAGAAGAAAGCAGCCTGTGTGGAGGGGGGAACAGTCTGTGTGGAGGAGGGAGCAGCCTGTGTGGAGGAGGGAGCAGTCTGTGTGGATGGGGGAGCAGTCTGTGTGGATGGGGGAGCAGTCTGTGTGGCGGGGGGAGCAGTCTGTGTGGATGGGGGAGCAGACTGTGTGGATGGGGGAGCAGTCTGTGTGGATGGGGGAGCAGACTGTGTGGATGGGGGAGCAGCCTGAGTGGAGGAGGGAGCAGCCTGTGTGGAGGAGGGAGCAGCCTGTGTGGAGGAGGGAGCAGCCTGTGTGCAGGAGGGAGCTGCCTGTGTGGAGGAGGGAGCAGCTTGTGTGGAGAAGGAAGGAGCAGCCTGTGTGCAGGAGGAGGGCACAGCTTTTGTGGAGGAGGAGGGCGCAGTCTGTGAGGAGGAAGCAGCCTGTGTGGAGGAGGGAGCAGTCTGTGCATAAAAGGAGGAAGCAGCCTGTGTGGAGGAGAAAGCAGCCTGTGTGGAGGGGGGGCAGTCTGTGTGGAGGCGGGAGCAGTCTGTTTGGATGGGGGAGCAGACTGTGTGGAGGAGGGAGCAGACTGTGTGCAGGAGGGAACAACCTGTGTGGAGGAGGGAGCAGCTTGTGTGGAGGGAGCAGTCAGTGTACAAGAGGAGGCGCTGCCTGTGTGGAGGAGAAAGCAGCCTGTGTGGAGGAGGGAGCAGTCTGTGTACAAGAGGAGGAAGGAGCCTGTGTGGGGGGAGGAGCAGCCTGTGTGGAGGAGGGAGCAGTCAGTGTACAAGAGAAGGAGCTGCCTGTGTGGAGGAGGAAGCAGTCTGTGTACAAGAGGAGGGAGGAGCCTGTGTGGAGGGAGGAGCAGCCTGTGTGGAGGAGGGAGCAGCTTTTGTGGAGGAGGGAGCAGCCTATGTGCAGGAGGAGGGCACAGCTTTTGTGGAGGAGGAGGGCGCAGTCTGTGTGGAGGAAGATGTCTGTGTGGAGGAGGGAGCAGCCTGTGTGGAGGAGGGAGCAGTCAGTGTACAAGAGGAGGAGCAGCCTGTGTGGAGGGGGGAGCAGTCTGTGTGAAGGAGGGAGCAGTCAGTGCACAAGAGGAGGAGCAGCCTGTGTGGAGGGGGGAGCAATCTGTGTGGAGGAGGGAGCAGCCTGTGTGAAGGAGGGAACAGCCTGTGTGGAGGAGGGAGCAGTCAGTGTACAAGAGGAGGAGCAGCCTGTGTGGAGGGGGGAGCAGTCTGTGTGAAGGAGGGAGCAGTCAGTGCACAAGAGGAGGAGCCGCCTGTGTGGAGGGGGGAGCAATCTGTGTGGAGGAGGGAGCAGTCAGTGTACAAGAGGGAGCAGCCTGTGTGCAGGAGGAGGGAGCAGCCTGTGTGGAGGAGGAGGGAGCTGCCTGTGTGCAGCGGGAGGGAGCAGCCTTTGTGGAGGAGGGAGCAACCTGTGTGGAGGAGGAGGAGGAGGGAGCAGCCTGTGTGCAGGGGGAGGGAGCAGCCTATGTGGAGGAGGGAGCAACCTGTGTGCAGGAGGAGGGTGCAGTCTGTGTGGAGGAAGCGGTGTGTGTGGAGAAGGGAGCAGCCTGTGTGGAGGAGGGAGCAG
The DNA here is from genome assembly GCF_039654945.1 of Dendrobates tinctorius. NCBI lineage: Eukaryota > Metazoa > Chordata > Amphibia > Anura > Dendrobatidae > Dendrobates > Dendrobates tinctorius. The sequence continues at coordinate 2,405,893 of NW_027361816.1, read as the reverse complement.
TCTGTGTATAAAAGGAGGGAGCAGTCTGTGTGGAGAAGAAAGCAGCCTGTGTGGAGGAGGGAGCAGCCTATGTGGAGGAGGGAGCAGCCTGTGTGGAGGAGGGAGCAGTCTGTGTGGATGGGGGAGCAGTCTGTGTGGATGGGGGAGCAGTCTGTGTGGAGGAGGGAGCAGCCTGTGTGGAGGAGGGAGCAGTCTGTGTGGAGGGGGGAGCAGACTGTGTGGAGGGAGCAGTCAGTTTACAAGAGGAGGAGCTGCCTGTGTGGAGGAGGGAACAGCCTGTGTGGAGGAGGGAGCAGTCTGTGTGCAGGAGGGAGCAGACTGTGTGGAGGAGGGAGCAGACTGTGTGGAGGAGGGAGCAGCCTGTGTGGAGGGGGGAGCAGTCTGTGTACAAGAGGAGGAGCAGCCTGTGTGCAGGAGGAGGGAGCTGCCTGTGTGCAGGGGGAGGGAGCAGCCTATGTGGAGGAGGGAGCAGCTTGTGTGGAGAAGGAAGGAGCAGCCTGTGTGGAGGAGGGAGCAGTCTGTGTGTAAAAGGAGCGAGCAGTCTGTGTGGAGAAGAAAGCAGCCTGTGTGGAGGGGGGAGCAGTCTGTGTGGAGGGGGGAGCAGTCTGTGTGGAGGAGGGAGCAGCCTGTGTGGAGGAGAAAGCAGCCTGTGTGGAGGGGGGAGCAGTCTGTGTGGAGGAGGGAACAGCCTGTGTGGAGGGGGGAGCAGTCTGTGTGGAGGCGGGAGCAGCCTGTGTGGAGGAGGGAGCAGTCTGTGTGCAGGAGGGAGCAGACTGTGTGGAGGAGGGAGCAGCCTGTGTGGAGGGGGGAGCAGTCTGTGTACAAGAGGAGGGAGCAGCCTGTGTGCAGGAGGAGGAGGGAGCTGCCTGTGTGCAGGGGGAGGGAGCAGCCTATGTGGAGGAGGGAGCAGCTTGTGTGGAGAAGGGAGCAGCCTGTGTGGAGGAGGGAGCAGTCTGTGTATAAAAGGAGGGAGCAGTCTGTGTGGAGAAGAAAGCAGCCTGTGTGGAGGGGGGAACAGTCTGTGTGGAGGAGGGAGCAGCCTGTGTGGAGGAGGGAGCAGTCTGTGTGGATGGGGGAGCAGTCTGTGTGGATGGGGGAGCAGTCTGTGTGGTGGGGGGAGCAGTCTGTGTGGAGGAGGGAGCAGTCTGTGTGGATGGGGGAGCAGACTGTGTGGATGGGGGAGCAGTCTGTGTGGATGGGGGAGCAGACTGTGTGGATGGGGGAGCAGCCTGTGTGGAGGAGGGAGCAGCCTGTGTGGAGGAGGGAGCAGCCTGTGTGCAGGAGGAGGAGGGAGCTGCCTGTGTGGAGGAGGGAGCAGCTTGTGTGGAGAAGGAAGGAGCAGCCTGTGTGCAGGAGGAGGGCACAGCTTTTGTGGAGGAGGAGGGCGCAGTCTGTGTGGAGGAAGCGGTCTGTGTGGAGGAGGAAGCAGCCTGTGTGGAGGAGAAAGCAGCCTGTGTGGAGGGGGGGCAGTCTGTGTGGAGGCGGGAGCAGTCTGTTTGGATGGGGGAGCAGACTGTGTGGAGGAGGGAGCAGACTGTGTGCAGGAGGGAACAACCTGTGTGGAGGAGGGAGCAGCTTGTGTGGAGGGAGCAGTCAGTGTACAAGAGGAGGCGCTGCCTGTGTGGAGGAGAAAGCAGCCTGTGTGGAGGAGGGAGCAGTCTGTGTACAAGAGGAGGAAGGAGCCTGTGTGGGGGGAGGAGCAGCCTGTGTGGAGGAGGGAGCAGTCAGTGTACAAGAGAAGGAGCTGCCTGTGTGGAGGAGGAAGCAGTCTGTGTACAAGAGGAGGGAGGAGCCTGTGTGGAGGGAGGAGCAGCCTGTGTGGAGGAGGGAGCAGCTTTTGTGGAGGAGGGCACAGCTTTTGTGGAGGAGGAGGGCGCAGTCTGTGTGGAGGAAGATGTCTGTGTGGAGGAGGGAGCAGCCTGTGTGAAGGAGGGAGCAGCCTGTGTGGAGGAGGGAGCAGTCAGTGTACAAGAGGAGGAGCAGCCTGTGTGGAGGGGGGAGCAGTCTGTGTGAAGGAGGGAGCAGTCAGTGCACAAGAGGAGGAGCAGCCTGTGTGGAGGGGGGAGCAATCTGTGTGGAGGAGGGAGCAGTCAGTGTACAAGAGGGAGCAGCCTGTGTGCAGGAGGAGGGAGCAGCCTGTGTGGAGGAGGAGGAGGAGGGAGCTGCCTGTGTGCAGCGGGAGGAAGCAGCCTTTGTGGAGGAGGGAGCAACCTGTGTGGAGGAGGAGGAGGAGGGAGCAGCCTGTGTGCAGGGGGAGGGAGCAGCCTATGTGGAGGAGGGAGCAACCTGTGTGCAGGAGGAGGGTGCAGTCTGTGTGGAGGAAGCGGTGTGTGTGGAGAAGGGAGCAGCCTGTGTGGAGGAGGGAGCAGTCTGTGTATAAAAGGAGGGAGCAGTCTGTGTGGAGAAGAAAGCAGCCTGTGTGGAGGAGGGAGCAGCCTATGTGGAGGAGGGAGCAGCCTGTGTGGAGGAGGGAGCAGTCTGTGTGGATGGGGGAGCAGTCTGTGTGGATGGGGGAGCAGTCTGTGTGGAGGAGGGAGCAGCCTGTGTGGAGGAGGGAGCAGTCTGTGTGGATGGGGGAGCAGTCTGTGTGCAGGAGGGAGCAGTCAGTTTACAAGAGGAGGAGCTGCCTGTGTGGAGGAGGGAACAGCCTGTGTGGAGGAGGGAGCAGTCTGTGTGCAGGAGGGAGCAGACTGTGTGGAGGAGGGAGCAGACTGTGTGGAGGAGGGAGCAGCCTGTGTGGAGGGGGGAGCAGTCTGTGTACAAGAGGAGGAGCAGCCTGTGTGCAGGAGGAGGAGGGAGCTGCCTGTGTGCAGGGGGAGGGAGCAGCCTATGTGGAGGAGGGAGCAGCTTGTGTGGAGAAGGAAGGAGCAGCCTGTGTGGAGGAGGGAGCAGTCTGTGTGTAAAAGGAGCGAGCAGTCTGTGTGGAGAAGAAAGCAGCCTGTGTGGAGGGGGGAGCAGTCTGTGTGGAGGGGGGAGCAGTCTGTGTGGAGGAGGGAGCAGCCTGTGTGGAGGAGGGAGCAGTCTGTGTGGAGGAGGGAGCAGCCTGTGTGGAGGAGGGAGCAGTCTGTGTGGAGGAGGAGGAGGGAGCTGCCTGTGTGGAGGAGGAGGAGGAGGGAGCAGCCTGTGTGCAGGGGGAGGGAGCAGCCTATGTGGAGGAGGGAGCAACCTGTGTGCAGGAGGAGGGTGCAGTCTGTGTGGAGGAAGCGGTGTGTGTGGAGAAGGGAGCAGCCTGTGTGGAGGAGGGAGCAGTCTGTGTATAAAAGGAGGGAGCAGTCTGTGTGGAGAAGAAAGCAGCCTGTGTGGAGGAGGGAGCAGCCTATGTGGAGGAGGGAGCAGCCTGTGTGGAGGAGGGAGCAGTCTGTGTGGATGGGGGAGCAGTCTGTGTGGATGGGGGAGCAGTCTGTGTGGAGGAGGGAGCAGCCTGTGTGGAGGAGGGAGCAGTCTGTGTGGATGGGGGAGCAGACTGTGTGGAGGGAGCAGTCAGTTTACAAGAGGAGGAGCTGCCTGTGTGGAGGAGGGAACAGCCTGTGCGGAGGAGGGAGCAGTCTGTGTGCAGGAGGGAGCAGACTGTGTGGAGGAGGGAGCAGTCTGTGTGGATGGGGGAGCAGTCTGTGTGGAGGAGGGAACAGCCTGTGTGGAGGAGGGAGCAGTCTGTGTGGATGGGGGTGCAGTCTGTGTGGATGGAGGAGCTGCCTGTGTGGAGGAGGGAACAGCCTGTGTGGAGGAGGGAGCAGTCTGTGTGGATGGGGGTGCAGTCTGTGTGGATGGAGGAGCAGTCTGTGTGCAGGAGGGAGCAGACTGTGTGGAGGAGGGAGCAGACTGTGTGGAGGAGGGAGCAGCCTGTGTGGAGGGGGGAGCAGTCTGTGTACAAGAGGAGGAGCAGCCTGTGTGCAGGAGGAGGAGGGAGCTGCCTGTGTGCAGGGGGAGGGAGCAGCCTGTGTGGAGGAGGGAGCAGTCTGTGTGGATGGGGGAGCAGACTGTGTGGAGGGAGCAGTCAGTTTACAAGAGGAGGAGCTGCCTGTGTGGAGGAGGGAACAGCCTGTGCGGAGGAGGGAGCAGTCTGTGTGCAGGAGGGAGCAGACTGTGTGGAGGAGGGAGCAGTCTGTGTGGATGGGGGAGCAGTCTGTGTGGATGGGGGAGCAGTCTGTGTGGAGGAGGGAACAGCCTGTGTGGAGGAGGGAGCAGTCTGTGTGGATGGGGGTGCAGTCTGTGTGGATGGAGGAGCTGCCTGTGTGGAGGAGGGAACAGCCTGTGTGGAGGAGGGAGCAGTCTGTGTGGATGGGGGTGCAGTCTGTGTGGATGGAGGAGCAGTCTGTGTGCAGGAGGGAGCAGACTGTGTGGAGGAGGGAGCAGACTGTGTGGAGGAGGGAGCAGCCTGTGTGGAGGGGGGAGCAGTCTGTGTACAAGAGGAGGAGCAGCCTGTGTGCAGGAGGAGGAGGGAGCTGCCTGTGTGCAGGGGGAGGAAGCAGCCTATGTGGAGGAGGGAGCAGCTTGTGTGGAGAAGGAAGGAGCAGCCTGTGTGGAGGAGGGAGCAGTCTGTGTGTAAAAGGAGCGAGCAGTCTGTGTGGAGAAGAAAGCAGCCTGTGTGGAGGGGGGAGCAGTCTGTGTGGAGGGGGGAGCAGTCTGTGTGGAGGGGGGAGCAGTCTGTGTGGAGGAGGGAGCAGTCTGTGTGGAGGAGGGAGCAGCCTGTGTGGAGGGGGGAGCAGTCTGTGTGGAGGAGGGAGCAGTCTGTGTGGAGGGGGGAGCAGCCTGTGTGGAGGAGGGAGCAGTCTGTGTGGAGGAGGGAGCAGCCTGTGTGGAGGAGGGAGCAGTCTGTGTGGAGGAGGAGGAGGGAGCTGCCTGTGTGGAGGAGGAGGAGGAGGGAGCAGCCTGTGTGCAGGGGGAGGGAGCAGCCTATGTGGAGGAGGGAGCAACCTGTGTGCAGGAGGAGGGTGCAGTCTGTGTGGAGGAAGCGGTGTGTGTGGAGAAGGGAGCAGCCTGTGTGGAGGAGGGAGCAGTCTGTGTATAAAAGGAGGGAGCAGTCTGTGTGGAGAAGAAAGCAGCCTGTGTGGAGGAGGGAGCAGCCTATGTGGAGGAGGGAGCAGCCTGTGTGGAGGAGGGAGCAGTCTGTGTGGATGGGGGAGCAGTCTGTGTGGATGGGGGAGCAGTCTGTGTGGAGGAGGGAGCAGCCTGTGTGGAGGAGGGAGCAGTCTGTGTGGATGGGGGAGCAGACTGTGTGGAGGGAGCAGTCAGTTTACAAGAGGAGGAGCTGCCTGTGTGGAGGAGGGAACAGCCTGTGCGGAGGAGGGAGCAGTCTGTGTGCAGGAGGGAGCAGACTGTGTGGAGGAGGGAGCAGTCTGTGTGGATGGGGGAGCAGTCTGTGTGGATGGGGGAGCAGTCTGTGTGGAGGAGGGAGCAGCCTGTGTGGAGGAGGGAGCAGTCTGTGTGGATGGGGGAGCAGACTGTGTGGAGGAGGGAGCAGCCTGTGTGGAGGAGGGAGCAGTCTGTGTGGATGGGGGAGCAGACTGTGTGGAGGGAGCAGTCAGTTTACAAGAGGAGCTGCCTGTGTGGAGGAGGGAACAGCCTGTGTGGAGGAGGGAGCAGTCTGTGTGCAGGAGGGAGCAGACTGTGTGGAGGAGGGAGCAGACTGTGTGGAGGAGGGAGCAGCCTGTGTGGAGGGGGGAGCAGTCTGTGTACAAGAGGAGGAGCAGCCTGTGTGCAGGAGGAGGAGGGAGCTGCCTGTGTGCAGGGGGAGGGAGCAGCCTATGTGGAGGAGGGAGCAGCTTGTGTGGAGAAGGAAGGAGCAGCCTGTGTGGAGGAGGGAGCAGTCTGTGTGTAAAAGGAGCGAGCAGTCTGTGTGGAGAAGAAAGCAGCCTGTGTGGAGGGGGGAGCAGCCTGTGTGGAGGAGGGAGCAGCCTGTGTGGAGGAGGGAGCAGCCTGTGTGCAGGAGGAGGAGGGAGCTGCCTGTGTGGAGGAGGGAGCAGCTTGTGTGGAGAAGGAAGGAGCAGCCTGTGTGCAGGAGGAGGGCACAGCTTTTGTGGAGGAGGAGGGCGCAGTCTGTGTGGAGGAGGGAGCAGCCTGTGTGGAGGAGGGAGCAGTCTGTGCATAAAAGGAGGAAGCAGCCTGTGTGGAGGAGAAAGCAGCCTGTGTGGAGGGGGGGCAGTCTGTGTGGAGGAGGGAGCAGTCTGTTTGGATGGGGGAGCAGACTGTGTGCAGGAGGGAGCAGTCTGTTTGGATGGGGGAGCAGACTGTGTGGAGGAGGGAGCAGACTGTGTGCAGGAGGGAACAACCTGTGTGGAGGAGGGAGCAGCTTGTGTGGAGGGAGCAGTCAGTGTACAAGAGGAGGCGCTGCCTGTGTGGAGGAGAAAGCAGCCTGTGTGGAGGAGGGAGCAGTCTGTGTACAAGAGGAGGAAGGAGCCTGTGTGGGGGGAGGAGCAGCCTGTGTGGAGGAGGGAGCAGTCAGTGTACAAGAGAAGGAGCTGCCTGTGTGGAGGAGGAAGCAGTCTGTGTACAAGAGGAGGGAGGAGCCTGTGTGGAGGGAGGAGCAGCCTGTGTGGAGGAGGGGGCAGTCTGTGTACAAGAGGAGGGAGCAGTCTGTGTGGAGGAGGAGAGAGCAGCCTATGTGGTGGAGGGAGCAACTTGTGTGGAGGAGGGAGCAGTCAGTGTACAAGAGGAGGGAGCAGCCTGTGTGGAGGAGGGATCAGCCTGTGTGGAGGAGGGAGCAGTCAGTGTACAAGAGGAGGGAGCAGCCTGTGTGGAGGAGAAAGCAGCCTGTGTGGAGGAGGGAGCAGTCTGTTTGGATGGGGGAGCAGACTGTGTGGAGGAGGGAGCAGCCTGTGTGGAGGAGGGAGCAGACTGTGTGGAGGAGGGAGCAGCCTGTGTGGAGGAGGGAGCAGTCAGTGTACAAGAGAAGGAGCTGCCTGTGTGGAGGAGGAGGAGAGCAATCTGTGTGGAGGAGGAGGAGAGCAGCCTGTGTGCAGGAGGGAACAACCTGTGTGGAGGAGGGAGCAATCTGTGTGGAGGAGGAGGGAGCAATCTGTGTGGAGGAGGAGGGAGCAATCTGTGTGGAGGAGGGAGCAGCCTTTGTGGAGGGGGAGCAGCCTTTGTGGAGGAGGAGGACGCAGTCTGTGTTGAGGAAGCGGTTTGTGTGGAGGAGGGAGCAGCCTATGTGGAGGGGGGAGCAGCCTTTGTGGTGGAAGGAGCAGCCTGTGTGGAGGAGGGAGCAGTCTGTGTGGAGGGGGTAGCAGCCTGTGTGGAGGAGGGAGCAGCCTGTGTGGAGGAGGGAGCAGCCTGTGTGGAGGAGGGAGCAGCCTGTGTGGAGGAGGAGCAGCCTGTGTGGAGGAGGGAGAAGCTTGGGTGGAGAAGGGAGAAGCTTGGGTGGAGGAGGGAGCAGCCTGTGTGGAGGAGGGAGCAGTCTGTGTGGAGGAGGGTGTAGCCTGTGTGGAGGAGGGAGCAGTCTGTGTGGATGGGGGAGCAGACTGTGTGGAGGAGGGAGCAGTCTGTACAAGAGGAGGAAGGAGCCTGTGTAGGGGGAGTAGCAGCCTGTGTGAAGGGGGGCAGTCTGTGTGGAGGAGGGAGCAGTCAGTGTATAAGAGGAGGGAGCAGCCTGTGTGAAGGGGGGCAGCCTGTGTGGAGGAGGGAGCAGTCAGTGTATAAGAGGAGGGAGCAGCCTGTGTGGAGGAGGGAGCAGCCTGTGTGGAGGAGGGAGCAGCCTGTATGGAGGAGGGAGCAGTCTGTGTACAAGAGGAGGGAGCAGTCTGTGTGGAGGAGGAGAGATCAGCCTATGTGGTGGAGGGAGCAACTTGTGTGGAGGAGGGAGCAACCTGTGTGGAGGAGGGAGCTGTCAGTCTATAAGAGGAGGGAGCAGTCTGTGTACAAGAGGAGGGAGCAGTCTGTCTACAGGAGGGAGCAGCCTGTGTGGAGGAGAGATCAGTCTGTGTACAAGAGGAGGGAGCAGTCTGGGTACAGGAGGGAGCAGCCTGTGTGGAGGAGGGAGTAGACTCTGTAGAGGAGGGAGTGTGGTACTCGCAGGTATGCAGGATGCAGTGACGAGCTGGAGACAGTGCAAGGGTTAAACTTAACTTTCATATATATATGGATAAAGAGGAAAGCTAGCAACGGTTTTCCACGTGGGGAAGCTAGACACAAATACACAGTATTACAATACTAATTGATACGGTGAGAAGTGGCTACTATATGGCCATGGTATGGCCGGCTACAGGTCTTTGGACTAAATATGAACAAACGGAGTGTCACTTATCAATCTGACATCCTACAGAGTTGTTGTCCGGGACATGTCTGGTCGGCGCCTCAGCCGACGTGTCCAGCCGAAGAAGAGTTGCTGAAGGCTTTGGGCATTCCTAAGCCCCGGTGCTGGGTGGGCGATACAGGCCCCGGGCCAGTTTCCCACAGCCAGGATTGCCTTGTCGGGAGACGAGGCAGAGGCGGCGCGGGTCTCGCTGTACAGGCTGCAGCCGTGGTATGGAGCGGGGCAGTGGCAGCCATGGGTCGCGCAACAGCTTGTACTGAAAAGTTCCCTTAAAGTATAGAGTGGTAAAGGGGCAAGGGTAAAAATAATAAAATTAATTCTCACCCTACCAATCCACTGCTGCACTCGTTTTTAGATTCCATTCTACATTGATGAGACTACTGCAGCCAATCACTGACTGCAGAATTGACATATTGATCACCTCTATGACCAGTGATTGGCTGTAGTGGTCACACGTTTGTCCAGACAGACCAGGATATAGAAAGACCAATAAGGAAGGCATGTAAATCCAGTACTGTACATTACTTTTTATTTAGTTTTTCCAGCTGCTAGTAGACAGCAGAGACAACCTATAGCACAGGAGGGAGATTCTGTCTTACCTTAGAAGTGTCGCTAAAATACTGTATAGCACCATCTAAACACACTGAATGCGCACTAATATATATGATACCATGATTCTACTGTTTAACTTTGTGTGGGCACTGTATGACACCACCTGGGCAAAATGTGTGCCATTTGCTCACTGTATACAGTAAGGTGTGTTTGGTTTGGCACCGTCTGGATACGTCCTTGTATTCTCTGTCCGCGAGTGTAATATTTATCTTTGCAGCATTAATTCTAGAGACCATATGTCAGTATATTCAGGGCTAAATCAATACTTAAAAATATGCTGGGAGGTATACAAACCTGGTAGCAATTACCGTATTAATGGGAATTGTCTAGTCTAACTGGCAAACGGCCATGGTATTTGCTACTGCCCAAAACTGCTTGGCCAACCATGCATGTGTGTGTTGGGGATCAGTGATTTTGCTTTAACATAGAAAAACAATTTTTTTTAGGTAATGGTTTACAATGTTTCTCCTGCGTTGGATCCAATGATGAAGATTGTAATAGGCAAGGTTCTCAGCAGTGCCCCCGAGACGCCGATGCTTGTGCCATAATCCGTGGACAGACTAGTAAGTATGCAAATAATATATGGCTGCAGAACGTTTTAAAGCACATAGATAGTTAGATTATCTTCTACACGGTTTTTATTCTATGTAGCCGGTTTTTATTCTATATAGCTCAAATTATGAACAACTAGTCTTCACTTGGCAGCCGCTAATCCCCAAAATCCTAATCTTATTACAGTCATTAACTCTTATCCCATCCTATGTTTCTATCTAGGTGGAGTGATGAAGTCTTGCTCCTTCAAGTCCTTCTGTGATCGAGCTTTGCGGGATGGAGCCAAAGCCTCTGGTGTCAAAGTCAACTGCTGCTTCTCCAACAATTGTAACAGCGGCAGCCAGGGATCAAGCAGCCACGTCAGTGCCAGCTACATACGCATTCTGGTGGCTCTCACATTGGGCTTCTGCATCCTGGTCATCAGCTGATTGCTTTCTTGCTCATGGTATCTAGTCATGGGACTGTTTTAAAAATTGTAGTCACTCATTTATGGATCATTGCAAAACATGAAGTTCATTATTGAACCAAAGAACAGACATCTGCTTAGTTCAACATCTGTTGAGGAAAGCAGGGAGCCCTTGCTGCAGATTAGAGATGTATGTCCATTAAGATTGCAGAAAGTCGTCTAACAACATCGCGTCTTATTCAGTACCACTCGTTAAATCCGTAACCATATCTCACTATTGCATTGTTCAGGCTGTAAACTTTGGTAGATGGCCAACACTTGTTTCCCCCTGTCAAAGTAGATAACCTATAGACAAGTCAAAGAGGTTCAGAACTTACCCCAGTTCTCAACATTTTGATCAGGGGGCGAAGCAATAAAGATTATAGACGATGCAGTCACACTTGAGCCATGGTGTACCATGTGTTAGGACCAATACTACCAATAATGTGGGGTAGTCATAGGGCCCTGTTAATGATCTTCTATTAGGGTCATATGAACCCATGCTGGATGAGGAATATGCTCGAAAAGTTTGGGCCTAACTGCCCACTCCATATGATAGGACCAATGCTTCATATGATAGGGCCAATGCTACAAATAATGCGAGGAAGTCAAGGAGTCCTATTATAGATCTTTCGTTAGATCCACACAAACCCATGTTGGGTGATAAGCAGGGCTGTGGAGTCGGTAAACCAAACCTGCGACTCCGACTCCGACTCCTCAATTTCCCTTACACCGACTCCAACTCCGACTCCACGACTCCGACTCCGACTCCCACACATATTGCTTATATTTAAGTGAAAAATTTATTGTAGTACAATGTGATCCTCAGACATTTAATCATTTTTATGATCCAATAATCAAGATATTTAGAACAGAATATATATTGGTGTACTACCCGGTTTTCATTCTTTTTGGTACAGATACGATATGGAGAGACAGATATGGATAGATAGAGCAGATTTCTAATCTGCTTTTGCTATTGAGTAACATTATCTATGAGCTCAAAAACCTTTCAGGTGATGCAGTTTTTTAAAAAGATGATCAACTTTTGCAGCTGAAAAACGTATCCTCAAAAAACACAGGAAAAACGCTGTGTGTGAATGTAGCCTTAGATCAGGAATAGAACAGCCATTTATAGGACATTTCATAACTTTCCCAAACTCCTATGAAAAAATATTCAGCACATCCTGCATTGAATTACTGTACCCAATTTATTTTATATTTTAGGAGTCGGAGTCGGTCCATTTTATACCGACTCCAACTCCGACTCCGACTCCACCAAAATGAGCACCGACTCCGACTTCGACTCCACGACTCCGACTCCACAGCCCTGGTGATAAGTATGCTCATAAAGATTGGGCTTAGCTGCCAACTTTTATTAAAGGACACCTGAAAAGGATAGTACACGTGGTGTAATAAACTTGACCCCAAATGTTCTCCCAGTAATGACATCCCCTTTTAAAGGTTGCAACCTTCTCTACCTCTCCTCTAGGCCCCGTCCATGCTCCTTCATGGAAAAACAATCTGAATTTGCTGTTTTTCGGGAGGCTTTGTGATCTTTGTTCATGACCCAGAAAATTTGCTAACGTTTACAGAAGTCCAGGAGTTCCCCACTTTTTTTCTGTCAGAGTTGGTAAATATTTGCTGGAGTATGTCACACTTCCGACATTCATGGACAAAGTACGGAATGTAATGTCCAGATTGGTCATTGTTCTTATCCAAACTCAACAGCTTTATATATGGTGACGAGACTGTGGAGTTTGGGCAAGAAACTTATGGCTATTCAAGACACTGTGGTCTATACTCGGACCATGAATTTCAGAAGTATGACACCAGAGTTAGGGTGGTTTCACATTAGCGCTTTTTAAGCGCACGCACGGCCGGGGGTAGCTCCGCCCCCGAGCCGGCTCTCTGCCCGGCGTGCCCGCCCCTTGCTTGTAGCGCCGCCTCCTAGCGGACAGCGGCGCCTGCGATCGGCGCACCCTATCTTTAGCATAGGGTGCGCAGATCGTGCGCAGGCCGTGCGCTAGTTGCGCTTTGACCTGCGCTGCGCACTTTTGACGGTGCGCCGTGCGCGCCAAAATCGAACTATTCGGATTTTGGCGCGCACGGCGCACCATCAAAAGTGCGCAGCGCAGGTCAAAGCGCAACTAGCGCACGGCCTGCGCACGATCTGCGCACCCTATGCTAAAGATAGGGTGCGCCGATCGCAGGCGCCGCTGTCCGCTAGGAGGCGGCGCTACAAGCAAGGGGCGGGCACGCCGGGCAGAGAGCCGGCTCGGTGGCGGAGCTACCCCCGGCCTTGCGTGCGCTTAAAAAGCGCTAATGTGAAACCACCCTTACTCTGACACATAGCACATACAAGTACGTGAATATTCTAAGTTGGTTCTAGTAAAGCATGGTGGCTTAATTCTAGAAACAGCACCGCGAGTCCATAGGTTGCATCTGATCTCGCAGTCCAGCTCTACTGAACTAAATAAGAAAGATTAGCCACACGTCACACAACTTGCAGACATGTTTGGAATTGCTTTGCTAAGAAAGCAGCCGTGTTACCTAAAACGTTCCTCTATACAATTCCACAAGTGGAAACATTTTAGACTTCCTTAAACCTTTGATTAGCCCTCCTCTATGCTTAGTCAGTACCCTCACATGAGTAATTAGCACAGTGGGTCTTACATCTACCATACATTATGTGCCAGGTGGTCACACTGTCGTTATCCATTGGACATCGAAGTGACAGATGGTAAAGTGGTAATCTTCAATGCTGATGCTCATTTATAGATAAACCTTTAAAGAGAAGCTGTCACCATGAAAATGCAGTCCAATCTGGAGGCCTCATATTATAGAGCAGGGGGAGATGATGACATCGATAAATAGTTTTGTTTAAAAAGATTCTGAATAACTTGTGTTTTAATCATTTAAACCTCAGCTATTTCTTGGATTTATGGTCCAGAGGGCGGTCGTGTCAGTGATTGACAGCTATCTGTGTATGAACTCTTATTCATGGAAAGCTGCCAATCACTGGACTGAAAATCCCATAAAGTGCAGAGGTTGAAATGATTACGATATTTAAAACACAGATTATACTGATTTTTTTTTTGTTCCACAAAATTACATATCAATATACTCTTCTCTCCCCGCTATATAACATGGTGCCTGAAGATTGAACAGTATTTTCATGGTGACCGCTCACTTTAATACAACTTCACTGTCCTCCGGAAAATGTATCGCCATAATCCGGGAACATCTACTGTATGAACTTCCACCAACTTTCAAAATCTTCTTGATCTTCTCGGAAGCAGTATTTATTCATTGGGTTAAAATTGAAGTTTTGTCTTAATATTCCAAAATTTAAGTAAATCAATTAAGCAAATTGCACCAAAAGAAGAAAATGTGATGTGAACGGACTTTAATCAAAATGGGGAATGTGTGATTAATATATTTGTTAGAAATCTCTCTCATTATCTCTTTTATTCAGACTGGTGAAAAGCACTGTTCAAGCAACATTTCTCTGTCTTCAATTATATACCAAAACATATTGAAATGGTCACGACTAGTGATGAGCGAACGTGCTCGGATAAGGAGTTATCCGAGGACGCTTGGATGCTAACCGAGTGACTTCGGCGTGCTCGAATAATATGTTCGAGTCCCCGTGGCTGCATGTCTTGCCGGCTGTTAGACCGCCGCAACACATGCAGGGATTGTCTAACAAACAGGAAATCTCAGCCGCGAGACATGCAGCTGCAGGGACTCGAACATAGTATTCAATCATGCCGAAGTCACTCGGTTAGCACCCAAGCGTCCTCAGATAACTCCTTATCCGAGCACATTCGCTCATCGCTAGTCATGATACATCTGTTTAATTAATTCCTGTGATGGGGACTCACCCGTCACACATAAGTTTCTATGTGAAAAAAAAAATGTTTAGTGTATACATTTTTTTTCTAATGGACCCAGCAATGAAATAACTTGTCTACTAAATTATCCCTTACAATATGGAGAAACCAAAGGCCAATTGGACAATCTGTTGACCTCCCTCTTCCAGTGGATCCCCAAGGACACATATATGGTGAGGGTTCTCCGAACATACATTCTACATGTGAACAAAAATGTGATGTGAAAAGGCACAAAATAAATGTGGCTATTTTGCTCAATTAGCTTCAGCCCACTGATGGTAACGTCAATTCAGATTTCCTTGTATGTGTTTTGGCACCACAAAAATACCTAATGATTGCCACAACTTGTGATACAGTCTGATACAATCCAAAGCACTTACTCATCTTCCGAAGATTACTTTGCGCAAATTTTATTCTGAGGAGAGGAATTATTGGCGATTTTGTAAGTTTGTTCTTATATATATGCAGAAGAATTTATATTGTAAGAGTAATAATATTTGGATGTTATTAAAATACAGAATATACAGAATTTGGTTGTGAGAGTTATAATATATATGCTGTTCAATCCTTGTACAATGCGTGGTATATGGATGCAGTTGTGTCTACAGTAATTCTACGAGGCAAAACCTAAGATAAAAATAAAAAGAGCAAATACCCTGCAGCATGAACATAATATAGGGTACTTAGTTAATGTGATTTTGATCTAAAAAGGTAAAAGCCATCCCACCACATTAAGGTGACCCTATTCGGGATGGTTGTAACCTATAGTGATAAAACCTTGCCATATGTCAAGTGATGTAATGTGACTAAGGGTTGAGCAGGAACGGGACCTGGCTAATGGACACCCAACCATGGGGAGCTACACAAACGTAATGTCCAGCTAAAAGAAAAGGAAGGTCACACCCTTGTTTGCGCAAAAACGTGAAACAAAAACTCAAAGAGATGAACTGTAATATAAGTGAAAAGTAATTCTTCGAGGGAAAGTCTTTGTCTCTGGTTTTGCTTCCAGTTTGTCACACTTTAGAAACGCATAAAAGAGCAGCAGGTTTTCAGTCTGGGGTAGATAAGCCAATGGAAGATGTCAGAACTAATGTATGCTAGGAAGTGAAGGAAAATAAGTCCAAGCACCTATAGTGCTGGCTGAATTCTGACAAGAGGACAGTACTCACGTGATAGCAAGTTACAGAGCATGAGAATCAGGATGGTAACTGAATATATTCGATTGGTATGTGTCCCAAAAGCAGTTGTAGCTTATGAAGGTGGTGAGAACAGCAATATCATGTTTTTTTCCCCCAAAGGCTTTGTGTTAACAGAGCATTCTGATACAATACAATTTTTTTAACATTCACTTAAGTGTAACACTGCATAAGGAGAGCTAAAAAATTGTAAGAAATAGGAGGTCCACAAACCAATCAATAAGTCAGCCAGTTTAATTTAACAAGGCGGGCTGAGCCAGCCGCCATAAAGGGCAGAACTTGGGGAGAGCCCCATGTAAATAGACCAGTGGTCAATCATGTGCACCTCCGCTCCATTTATTCACAATGGGACCTCTGGAGATACAGCAACTTCTGTGCTAAGCTTGTCTTTGGGATGCCCTTAAGAATGAATGGAGTGGCCATGCACATGCTTGACCTCTGCTACATTCAGATGAAGTTCTTCAGGAGCCCTGTTTTCGGGATCGGTGGTCAGACCCCCAGCGATTGGCAAGTTATCCCCTATCCATAGGATAATTTCTAAACGTAGGTAAGTAGGCATCAGTTGCAGGAACTGCTCTGGCAATCTACATCATTGGCAGCCACTTATGGTGACCATTTTCGGAAGGAAATTTTTAGATGAGAACAGTGGTAGCCCACTGGGGTACATCTATGGAAGCCACTTTTGAGGACATCTGAGCCAAAGTTAAAAGAACGTCAATGACCTATTCTTTCAAGCTAAAAAAAACAATGAAACAAATAATGTTCCATAACTTTCCCAATCATTTCACTTGAGAGAGGCGTTGTGACAATTTTTCAGTTTCAGATTATTGGACAGTGTGCTAAATACAATATGGTGCATGTATTGACATGTATATTTACAGGCTAAATTGCCCATTTACATCCCCATTACCCACTTGATAATTTATTAATTTAAAAAGGCCATAGCTACACCTCAATGCAAATTTTTCATATTTATTAGCCAGAAACTCTAGTAAATGCTTTGTGTATTTCCCCCTTATATGACAAACAGCGTTTTGATACATAATTAAACATATATATAAACTCATTTATGTTTTCCCTGTAAAATGCAAAATGCATAAAGACATCACTGAATATATGTCCTAAACCATATCTAGTTTATGAGGATACGCTTACAGCAGTGCTCATGTAAGAAGATAGAAGTTCGGCCCACGTTCTCCCTTGAAGACATGTGTATCAATATTGTTATGGGCTGGCGGAACGCACCAAATAATAAAAGATAGAATAATATATGAGGTGCGTTCGCAGCCCGGGGCCCACCGTGCAGAGGTGACCAACTGCAGCTAAACAATGAGGAGAAGGCGTGTAGGGGAAAGCCGGACACAGGTGGGTAACCACTAACCCGGTGCTAGCACGAACGAACTCCGTTACTTCACGTAGTTCGCGCCAGCCGGCATATCCAAGGAGGGGGGAATTATAATGCGTCAGTCACCAGGCTCATTCATCCATTATCACACATACACTAAGCACTATAGCCTCAGAGTCTATCATAGTGCATGGCGGGGCGGCCATGCGAACCTTTTATAGCCGTATCCTTCCGGAACCTTCCTGATCCCTCTGAAGGCCCAATCAGAACTGGAGAAGGACCTGAGCATGTGACTCCCGATCCCCAATGGGAGATCGTCCCATGAGCATGCTTAGTGGAGCGACGGAAGGACTTAGACTCTGGAGTCTTTTGCTACTGGCCAGGCTGCACTGTCATAACTCGACCAGAGGTGGCAGCAGCAACCGAGCCCACACTGCTGGTGTGAGCATAACGCCGGGATAGAGGAGTCTGCTGAGCAGGCTCCACTGAGGCCGAAGGACAATGGGAGACCATCGACGACAAGGCTTGGGATTCCCGCTGTGCAGCGCCCAGAACCAGACGCCTAACATTACCCCCCCTCCCCTCTGAGCCTCGCTGAGCTCAAATGCCGCAATAAGGAGAGGGGTGGATATGCTCCCAGGTCCGAGCCTCTGGACCATGGCCCTTCCAGTCCACCAAACCAAACTTTTTGCCACGCACTACCATGCATCCCACGAAGGCGTTGACCTCAAACTCATCCGAAGACAGGTCGGATGTCCCGGCAGATGACTTGGAAAACCGGGACAAGTGAGCAGGCTTAAGGAGGGACATGTGAAAGGTGTCAGATATGGCCAAGTGGGGGGGAAGGGCCAGGCGATAGACCACAGGATTGACCTGCTCCAGGACCTTGAAGGGACCAATGTAGCACGGCGCAAACTTGGTGTACTCGACCAGCAGCCTGATATTACGGGTAGTGAGCCACACCAAGTCGCCAGGGGCAAAAGTCGGAGCGGGACGTTGGTGCGTGTCGGCGTACGCCCTCATTCTCTCCTTAGAGGTCCGGATGGCATCCTGTGTGCGGTCCCAAATGTCGCGAGTCTCCACTGCCCAGTCTGCCACCCCGGAATCAGTGGAAGACACTGGCATCAGGACAGGGACGCGTGGATGCTGGCCGTAATTAAGGAGGAACGGAGTCTGGCCGGTGGAATCGGCTTTTATTCAAAGCAAATTCTGCCCACGGTAGTAAGGATGCCCAGTCATCCTGCCTGACCGAGACAAAATGTCGCAGGTATGTGACCAGAGTTTGGTTAGCTCTCTCAACCAACCCATTCGTCTCGGGGTGATAGGCGGAAGACAAATTTAGCTCGATGCTGAGCAGACTGCAGAGCTCCCTCCAAAACCGGGACGCAAACTGAGGACCCCGATCACTAACAATCTTGTCCGGCATACCGTGCAAGCAAAATAAGTGCTTAATGAACAGTGCAGCTAGACCTCGAGCAGAAGGCAGCCGCGCAAGTGGCACCAGATGCACCATTTTAGAAAAATGATCGGTGACCACCCAGATGACCGTGCTGCCACTGGATTTGGGCAGGCCGACCACAAAATCCATGCCGACTTTCTCCCAGGGTCTGTCTGCCACCGGCAAGGGGTAAAGTAACCCAGCTGGTCTCTGCCTAGAGGACCTGTTCTGAGCACAGGAGATGCATGCCTGAATGTATTCTCTTGCATCCCGAGCCATATGTGACCACCAATAAGTTCTTGCCAGGAGTTCCGTGGTCCGCCGTGTTCCAAAGTTCCCAGGGGTGAACAAAGGTCTTGCCCGGCGGCGCTGACTCAAGAGCGACCAGGGCCACGGTCCTCAGACTCCCGGAGGGGACAATTAGCCAAGGCTCCGCCTCCTCCTCCTCCACTGATACCACCGAGCGAGAGAGGGCATCAGCCTGGACGTTCCTCTCACCGGACAGATAGTGTAGTGTAAAGCGGAAACGAGAGAAGAAAAGCGACCACCTGGCTCGGCGAGAGTTCAAGCGCTGGGCTGTTTGCATGTACATCAGGTTTTTATGGTCAGTGTACACCTGAGAGGGAAACCGAGTTCCCTCCAGGAGATGTCTCCACTCAGAAGCCAACTTCATTGCCAGCAGCTTCATGTCCCCGATGGAGTAGTTTCTCTCTGCCGGTGAAAAGGTCTTTGAGAAAAAGAAACAGGGATGCTTCCGACCTTGAGCATCCTTCTGGAAAAGGACTGCTCCAGCACCGACGGACGATGCATCTACCTCTAGGATAAAGGGTTTATCCACATCAGGACGATGAAGGATAGGTGCGCCAGCAAAATGGGTCTTAAGGGCAGAGAAGGCCATGGAGACCTGTTCCGACCAAACCTTGGGATTGGCTCCCTTCTTGGTGAGGGTAACCAAAGGAGCCACCAGGGTAGAGAAGTGGGGAAAGAAATGGCGGTAGCAATTAACAAACCCCAAAACCCGCTGCACCGATTTAAGAGAGTGGGTCTCCTGCCAGTCCATTACCGCCTGCAATTTGGCAGGATCCATAGCCAACCCGTGGGCCGAGATGATATAGCCCAGGAACAGCAAAGACTCCTGCTTAAACTAGCACTTCTCCAACTTGGCGAAGAGAGGATTCGCCCGCATGCGGTCGAAGACCTTGCAGACGTCTCTCCAGTGAGAGGTCAAATCTGGAGAAAAGAAAAGATTGTCATCCAGATAGACCACCACCGAGGTGGAGAGCATATCACGAAAGACATCATTCACGAAGTCATTGAAGACGGCTGGTGCATTACAGAGGCCGAAGGGCATGACCAGATACTCATAGTGGCCATCCCTGGTATTAAAGGCCGTCTTCCACTCGTCCCCCTCACAAATGCGTATCAGGTTGTAAGCCCCCGTAGACCTAGCTTAGTGAAGATCCAGGCCCCACACAACCTGTCAAACAGCTCATATATCAGGGGAAGAGGGTACTTGTTTTTGACGGTTATAGAGTTAAGACCCCTGTAATCAATGGAAGGGCGCAGATCTCCACTCTTCTTCTGTACGAAGAAGAAACCCACCCCCGCTGGTGACACCGACTTCCTAATAAATCCCCTTGCCAGGTTCTGCTGGATGTATTGTGACATGGCCTCCGTCTCTGGAAGAGACAGGGGATATACGCGACCTCGAGGAGGCTCCGCGCCTGGCAAAAGGTCTATAGGACAGTCGTAGGGACGATGGGGCAGAAGAGTCTCATCAGAATTTTTGGAGAACACGTCCGCGTATTGCTGGTAGTGCCTTGGGAGTGCGGAGAGATCCACAGGAACCTCAGTGGAGGCTATCTGAACGCAGTCCCTCATGCACCTACCCTCACAGGACTTGCTCCAACCCAGTATTCTCCCCGAGGACCACTCTATATGGGGAGAATGGCAACGCATTCCTAGGAGGACCTGGTCGATGCCCTCGGGCATGATGAGAAGAGACAACGTCTCGTGGTGGGACGATGAGAGAGAGAGCCCAAGGGGAACTGTCTGGTGTGTGATTTGGGATGGTAAGGTCGAACCGTTCACCACCCTGATGTTCACGGAGTGAGGAAGTGGCACCAAGGGAACTGAGTGCCGTTGGGCGAAGGCCGAGGACATAAAGTTTCCCTCCACCCCGGAGTCCACACAGACCTCTACCTCCCAGGTGGAAGTACCGCTCTCTAACGTCCCTCTGAAGGACAGTTTGGAGGAGAAAGTTCCAGTGTCTAGTGGGCCTCCTCTGACTTCCACTAGACGCGGCCGATTCCCGACCGCAGAGGGCACCTGCTGGCCAGGTGACCAGGCTGTCGACACTGGAAACAGCATATGGCGGTTCGCACCGGGCGAGACTTGGAACCGGTGCGAGACACATCCATGGCCTCCGGAGGCACAACTCCCAGATCGGGTGGATCCAGAGGTCTAGAGAAGGCGGGAGCCAACCTAACCCTCAGTCTGGACTGAGAACGCTCCAACCCGCGCTCCCTAAAACGGAGATCTAGGCAGGTGGAGATGGTAATCAGCTCTTCCAGAGTAATGGGAACCTCCCTGGTCACTAGAGCAACCTTAACGTGCTCCGCCAAACCTCTCCAGAACACAGGGATGAATACCTTATCAGGCCATTTCAGCTTGGAAGCCAGTGTCCGGAAGCGGAAGGCATAATGACTGACCGAGAGGAAGTGGAAGTCTTCAAACAGAGGCTGGACAGACATCTGACTGGGATGATTTAGCGAATCCTGCTTTGAGCAGGGGGTTGGACCAGATGGCCCAGGAGGTCCCTTCCAACTCTACGATTCTATGATTCTATGATTCTATAAACCCTGTGTTAAGGCCAATAACTGAAGAGAGGTGTTGTGTGTGACCCGTGGACCCAAGAAGACCTGTTTTAGGGATGTCAGGAACTGGGCAGCACTCAGAACCATGGCGTCACCACGCTCGCACAGTGGGGTGGCCCATTCCAGAGCCCTGCCCGACAGAAGGGAGATGATGAACCCCACCTTAGCCCGCTCTGAAGGGAATCGCGTGGCCAGTAACTCAAGCTGGAGAGAGCACTGGCTCACGAAACCCCTACAGGCGGTGCTGTCGCCCGAGAACTTGTCGGGCAACGGGAGACGGGACAATGTCGGGGCAGGAATGGACGTGGAGGTGCGGGAGACTGCATCTGCTGCTGTCTGAACGGCGACTGCAGTGATATCCGCAGCTGAAGCTGAGCACTCGAGAGCAGACAACCTGCCCTCCAGCTGCTGGACATATCGCTGCAGGCGCTGCTCGTCCGTTATTGTTAGCCAGGCCCTGGTGCTATGATAATGTTACGGGCTGGCAGAACGCACCAAATAATAAAAGATGGAATAATATATGAGGTGCGTTCGCAGCCCGGGGCCCACAATGCAGAGGTGACCAACTGCAGCTAAACAATGAGGAGAAGGCGTGTAGGGGAAAGCCGGACACCGGTGGGTAACCACTAACCCGGTGCTAGCAGGAACGAACTCCGTTACTTCACGTAGTTCGCGCCAGCCAGCGAGCAACCGCAACCTGTTAACGACACAGGTCACGGTAATGTGAACCGCCGCTTGGAGCGGGTGCAATGTCCGCCCTGACATATGCCACCAACCAGCCTGTCAACGGTGCTGGAAAGCGCACATACGGCGCTGCTCTGGCAGAGCAGTAGTCCAGAGGCCTGTACTGGCCGACGCCCAGGGTACTAGTGGATGATGAGGAGACACACTGCGGCGCTAAGCAGTGTCAGAGCTGAGGTGCTGACTCTGATTTCTAACCCTAACTCATATGTAATATTCAAGGAGGGGGGAAATAACGTGTCAGTCACCAGGCTCATTCATCTATCATCACACATACACTAAGCACTATAGCCTCAGAGTCTATCATAGCGCATGGCGGGGCGGCCATGCGAACCTTTTATAGCCGTGTCCTTCCGGAACCTTCCTGATCCCTCTGATGGCCCAATCAGATCTGGAGAAGGACCTGAGCATGTGACTCCCGATCCCCAATGGGAGATCGTCCCATGAGCATGCTCAGTGGAGTGACGGAAGGACTCTGGAGTATTTTGCTGCTGGCCAGGCTGCACTGTCATAACTGGACCAGAGGTGGCAGCAGCAACCGAGCCCACACTGCTGGTGTGAGCATAACGCCGGGATCGAGGATTCCCGCTGTGCAGTGCCTGGAACCAGACGCCTAACAAATGTAGTATGAAATATGATGTGTGGTGTGCTTAGTGATGTGCATTATTAGGGATAGGGACTAGCCCAGAGTGGGAAGGACCAAAGTGAAGGGACAGAGGGAGTTTCCTGTCAGGAAGGCAGATAGGGCCAAGCTTGCAGTTAAAGCAGACCTTTGGTCCAAGTACTCAGCGGGGCTGCATGTATTGGGTGTCTCTATAGTGAACAGAGTTCAAGGCAACCGATAGCGTGTTCCATTGAGAAACAAGGAAAAGTGTTAGAAGAAGTGAGAGATTCTCTGGAGACGATGTCTGGGGCAGGAAGCCTAGTGGGAAAGTCAGGAGGTATCTGACAGACAAATGACGGAGCATCACTGAGAAGGAAAGCGGGACGAAGATAGAATGCCCTGTGCAAGGCATTGGCAAGCAGAGAAGTTAAGTAACGGCCATAGTGACACAAGTAGCTCCACTAAGGGGAAAAGGACGTGGAACCATGGGTTGAAGAATGGGACACTTGTAGGGGAAGTGGACTGACGTACGGACCTGTCTGCAGTGGTAAGGTAAAGGTATAGTGTGCTTTAGGTGGACTGTTGCATTTATAGAGGGGATACAGCTGGAGATAGTGGAGATGGGTGTAATATTAAAATTTGGCCACAAGATGGGAGTAGAGAGCAGTGAGAGCAGGGCTTAACATCAGCTTATGGCTACAAAAACGCACAGTCATGGGGGCGGGGTTACAGGAACTCTAGAGGGGAATTCCCAGTGAGAGAGGGGATATAAGAGGGGAGAGAGAGTTCCAGAACAGAGAGGGGAGCTCAGAAGAGAAGACTAAAGGAAGAGACAGGAGAAGCTCCAGGAAGGACTGTTGAGGAAGACAGTCAGGGGGGTGACCCTGACAGGAGAAACCGCAGACAGAGAGAGAGCCTGGGGGTACCACAGGAGGGACGGACTCGGGCAGGCGAAGCGCTGTGGTGGTAGGCCTAGGGCAGCCACAGTGAAAGAGCCACGAGGGACGTCATACAGGAGAGGAGGCAAGTGAAGGTACCCGGGCCTGTGTGCAGAGCTGGGCAGCTGCTGTGTGGTGCTGCGGAGTTTGTCATGCAGCTGCTGTGCGGAACTGCGGGTCGTGAGAGTGCAACCAATAAAGAGGTCCTGTTGGGCGCATCTTGGACTCTGTCTCTGCCTCTGTCTCAAGTCTGTTCGCGGCGAAGAAAGGGGTCACCCTCCCAGTCGGCTCACCCACCTACATTTGGCGTAGTCGGCAGGATCATCACCGCCAATACATCATCTTCAGCGGTAAGCCTGCCCCGAAGCTCCAAAGGACCCAAGCTGTACGGGTTGAAGATTTCCCCTGTGGATTACAAAATTGGACTGTGTTCAGGATTGTTGGATGTCATAGGAGGATCCGGAGCGGAAAAGAACTTTGCAGGATGGCGGTGGCATATAAGCGCCTGAAAGAATCGGAGGGGCGTGCAGCCACATTGGACTACCACGAGCAGCCGCTAGATGAGCTGTTGTCGACCATCCCTGCGGAATTGTCAGGCCTGGAGACTGGTCCTGCCGGACGGCGGGATGAAGAAAAGAAGCAGGATGACGGGACCGGGAGCTGCGGAGGAACAGCGGAGACCAGCGACTCCCCGCACCGACCCCTGGAAGAGCGGTGGAACGGCCTGAAGGGAGCTGCGGCGCCGGGGAAGGTGAGCGTTCCCCCGGCTCGGCCGACGGCCCCGCAGGCAGTTCCCGCTCCCACGCCCCATGCTCCCGATGACTCTGCGGCCCCCGCAGGGCCAACCAATGCCCTGGTCAACAACCCCAAGCTGCCCCGCCCGGCAGTGCCCCGTCCCGCGTCGCCGGCGCAGAACAGACCAGCGGCCACCCCTACCGCACTCCACATCCCGGTGGCGGCCTATCCATGGAGGCCTGCCGCCACTTCGGCCCTGCTCCAGATCGCCGCGGTGGCCAGGCCGCCAGCCATCGTGGCCTACTCACCAGCATCTGCGGCCGACGCTGCTTCATCCTCAGTCTTGGCTGCGGCCTACTCCGCGGCCGCTCCCACTCCACTCCCGGCGCCGGCCGCGGCCAATGCAGGGCCTGTAGCCGGGTCATCGGGCTCTGCGGCCTATGCAGGGCCGACTGCCATCCGCGTTATCAGGCCTCAGCTTCCCCGCTCCGCCTCTCTCCGGCCAATGCCCCCAGCGCCCCACTTGCGGCTGGATTTACAGGAGTTGGGGGCCGGATGGAGCGGAGCCACCACGTTGCTGGAGCTGAGTGTGCCCACGCTACCACTGGTGGTGAACTGCTGGACCCCAACGCTGTCCCCTGGTGGGGACGCGGGGTATGGAGCCACTGTCGCTAGACATTCACGCCAGGCATCCCCGGGGGTCACCGAGCCCTGCGGAGGAGGTGCCAATCCATGCGCAGGGCCGACTGAGGCCTTCGCTGCCCCTAAGACTCTTACGCCATTTAAAGATGCTGCAGCAGTGGAGCTCTCTTCAGCCCGTGCCAGGGTGTGGTTCCCAAGCAAAGATATGGCGCAGGATGCACACCGTGAACTATCCTTGGCCCCTTCTTCCCCTTCTAATGCATTTCTCAGGAGGGAGATGAACTCCTAGGTCCTTTAGCAATAAGAACACTCAGGGCCCAGGAGCTGTCAAGACATCCCGGTGACTCCATGGCAATGGAGTTCCCTGCTGTTGGCGAACCATCGGCCACCAGGAGGTGGCCCGGAGTATCCTTAAAAATGGACTGCCGGGACTGCTGTGCGCCGCTGCACAGCCTGGTAACAGGTTGACGTCCTCGTTGGGGTAAAAGTAGACCCACTCCTGATGCAGCGGGGATGTGTGGAGGTGCTGTTCACAAAGGAAGGGGGAGCACCACTGTTTTAAAGTATTATTGAAAAATGTTTAAAAATGCATCATGAAGCAGTATGATAATGATGTGTAGTTTGATAAGATTGTAGGAATGATGTCCATGAAGTAATGGGGATGGTGACTAGTTTAAATGGTTAAAACTAAGAGGAAAAAAATGTTTTTGGTACATTGCATAATGAGACTGGTGGATATAGGTAACAGAACTAGTGAATATTTTAAGTATAATATGGTAATTAATGTAGAATGTTGTAGGAATAGGGTCAATGTTATACCCGTCAAAACATAGTACATGTTGCAACCATGTATAATATGTATAGTTCATTTGAAATGTTATTTGAAAAAATGAAAATGTTCAACAGGTCCCGGGTACTCAGTGTGAAGAGAAAAACGCTGACCATGACTATTTGATTTGACAGGACAAAAGAGACAGATGAGATTGAAACAGACAGCGGTCCCTAGGTCAGGTTCCCAGTACCTCAAACACCCCCAAAAGAAAAGGAGGATGCTGACAATGACCTGGTAGGTTAAGGCCTCGGTCATTCGCTCCAAATGGCAAAATGTCAAAGGACGGGAGAAAAGTGGGAAGTATGCACTCGTAGAGTAGTCCGGGTGGTCCTAACCCAATCTGAAGGAATTGTCATAGTGGCGTACGCACTGGCGAGTTAGCTGTAAGCTACTCGGAGCATGATTGCTTCCGGTTTGGTTCAGCCCCCGCGTACCGCAGGCCTGGCTCAACAACCGGTCCGACAAGAGAAGATGGGGAAGCTTCAGAATGACAAAGAGAAGGGGAACGAGATTGTCGAGGATGACAATGGACAAAGGAAGGGGGAGTGTAGGGGAAGTGGACTGACATACGGACCTGTCTGCAATGGGAAGGTAAAGGTATACTGTGCTTTAGGAGGACTGTTGCATTTATAGAGGGGAGACAGCTGGAAATAGTGGAGATGGGTGTAATACTAAAATTTGGCCACAAGATGGGAGTAGAGAGCAGTGAGAGCAGGGCTTAACATCAGCTTATGGCTACGAAAACGCACAGTCATGGGGGCGGGGTTACAGGAACTCTAGAGGGGAATTCCCAGTGAGAGAGGGGATATAAGAGGGGAGAGAGAGTTCCAGAACGGACAGTACAGAGAGGGGAGCTCAGAAGAGAAGACTAAAGGAAGAGACAGGAGAAGCTCCAGGAAGAACTGTTGAGGAAGACGGTCAGGGGGGTGACCCTGACAGGAGAAGCTGCAGACAGAGAGAGAGCCTGGGGGTACCATAAGACTGACGGACTCGGGCAGGCGAAGCGCTGTGGTGGTAGGCCTAGGGAAGCCACAGCGAAAGAGCCGAGAGGGACGTCATAGAGGAGAGGAGGCAAGTGAAGGTGCCCGGGCCTGTGTGCGGAGTTGGGCAGATGCTGTGTGGTGCTGCAGAGTTTGTCGTGCAGCTGCTGTGTGGTGCTGTGGGTCGCAAGAGTACGACCAATAAAGAGGACCTGTTGGACGCACCTTGGACTCTGTCTCAAGTCTGCGGCAAAGAAAGGGGTCACCCCCCAGTCAGCTCACCTACCTACACTCTCACTAACTGTTTAGTGATGCTGTTGTTGAAGACTAGGGAAGCTCCCGAAGTGCTGCGCTGTGTGGTGGAGAAGCTAGAGAGCCAGGCTAATGGACAGCATGGAGCAAGCTCAGGAAAGAACAAAAGGTGTGTGAAAATGTCATATGTTCTAAGAGAAGTGTCCACGAAGTTTTGCACCCGCTATCCACTGTACATACTTCTCCCAACATTATTGTTCAGCAAAAGAGTTTATTTTTGAGTGGTGGTCACCCTCAATGAACTGTACAATATCTGACGCCTCTATAGCTAAAGTCCACCCATCCAGTCAGGACCCCCATTTTCATGTAGTGTGCCAGGTCATGAAGCACAAGTACATCACCCAGGGCTACCACCCCGCTCAACTCTACATGCTCATCATTGAAGAGTGACTCTAAGGCCAGGGTCAGACTTGCGGGAAACTCGCACGAGTCTTCCACGTCAATACCCGGCACTGCAGCCAGCACTCGGGACCACAGTGTTCAGCTGCATAGAAATACATGCAGCTGAACGCTCTGATCCAAGTGCCAGTGGCAGTGCTGGGTATTGTATGCTTCGTACACACTTGTGTTATGAATGGGAAACCGAGGAGGAAAAAAAGACAACAAGCTAAGTCTGAGAAAACCAGAGAAGTTGGTAACTATGCAGAGTGCAGATCCCTGATCTTAACCGCACAACTAGCAGCAGTCGTGGAGTGTTCCTACGTTGGTCCTAGACGCCTCATCACAACCGGAGAACTACATAAGCCTAAAGCAGGAAAAGAGGAAAACTAACTGCCCCAGAGCAGACCCCAAAGGAAAGACAGCCCCCCCCACATGTATTGACGGTGAAACAAGATGAAAATACAAACAAAGGCCGGAAAATAGGCTGAGCAAACAATGGGGCCCGGCTAACTAAAAAGGACAGAAAAGGAAAGACACTGTCTGCAATCTGCCAAAAAAAACCTACAAAAATATTGTCCAACACTTCTGATAGCAAAATTAACCCTGAAGTCACTAGACTTCTAAACCTATATCAGCACTCTGAAATATTCTGAGACAGAGCAAAAAAGAGGCCAATCTAATAAGGGAAAAAAAGCAGATTGGCAAATACTGATTAATAGGAGTGGAATTTCAGCATAGCCCCAGCAGGGGCAGGCTGATTACACAAAAAAACTGAATTGACCAACAAGCGCAAGTGTGAACAATAGCAAAAAACAAACTTAACTTGAGAAGACTGGAAGAGAGCTGAAGTCCAGGACCTGAGAAGCAGACTGAATCACCAGCACCCGGATAGGGCGTCGGCTGTCTTATATCCAGTCTGATACTCCCGAGATCCAATCGTTATCTTCCTCATCAGGTGGCAGATCACTACCACTTAAACCAACCGCACTACCTCCTGTCACCACCAGAGGGAGAACGGAAGGGGAACTCTCAACTGGTGGAGCAGAAAATGAGTTCATGACACACTTGGCTCCGCTCCGTACATCCCGTACACATATGGCTCCACTCCGTACACAGACGACTCCGCTCCGTATACCCCATACACATGCGGCTCCGCTCCGTACACCTAGTACACACATGGCTCCGGTACGTACACCTCGTACACACACGGCTCCTCTCCGTACAACTCGTACACACGCTGCTCTGTTCTGTACACCTCATACACACACAGCTCCTCTCCGTACACCTCGTACACATCCAGCTCCGCTGCGTACACCTCGTACACGCGCTGCTCCTCTCCGTACACCTCGTACACATGCGGCTCCATTCTGTACACCTCGTACACACACGGCTCCGTTCTGTACACCTCATACACACACAGCTCCTCTCCGTACACCTCCAGCTCCGCTCCGTACACCTCGTACACATGCAGCTCCGCTCCGTACACGTCGTACACGTGCGGCTCCTCTCCGCACACCTCGTACACATCCAGCTCCGCTCCATACACCTCGTACACACACGGCTCCGCTCCATACACCTCGTACACGCGCGGCTCCTCTCCGTACACGCGCGGCTCCTCTCTGTACACCTCGTACACATCCAGCTCCGCTTCGTACACCTCATACACACGCGGCTCTGCTCCGTACACCTTGTACACACGTGGCTCTGCTCCGTACACCTCGTACACACATGGCTCCGCTCCATACACCTCATACACACACAGCTCTGCTACATCTACCCTGTAAACCCCTCCTGACCCCACACATACTTAACTCATCCAGTACCATGACAACCAGTACAGCAGAGTCTGTGTTTTGAATGAGTCACCGGAGGAGGAAAAAACAAAAACACAAGCTAAGTCCAGAAAACCGGAGAGTTTGGTAGCTAGCGGATTGCAGACCCCTGATCCTATTCACAAAATCAAAACGTGTGAAAAACATGGCCCACCTAGCCTGTCTAGGATTCAAGCGTTTGGCCAACTCCAGGTAAATCAAATTCTTGTGGTCAGTAAGGACCACGACTTGATGTTTAGCTCCCTCCAACCAATGTCTCCACTCCTCAAATGCCCATTTCATGGCTAACAGTTCCCGATTCCCCACATCATAGTTACGTTCGGATGGGGAGAACTTTCGGGAAAAGAAAGCACAGGGATTCATTTTAGATGTTACAGGATCTTTTTGGGACAAAACAGCTCCTGCACCAATCTCAGAAGCGTCCACCTCTACCTGAAACAGGAGTGAGACATCAGGTTGCCGCAAGACCGGAGAAGAAGTGAACCTTCGCTTCAGCTCCTGAAAGGAAGAAACAGTCTCCGGAGACCAATTCAGCACATCAGCACCCTTCTTAGTCAAATCAGTCAATGGCTTGGCAATACCAGAAAAATTAGCTATAAATTTACGATAAAAATTAGCAAAACCCAAAAACTTCTGGAGGGCCTTCAAAGAAGTGGGCTGAACCCAATCATAAGTGGCCTGTACCTTGGTCGGGTCCATTTCAATAGTTGACGGAGACAAAATAAATCCCAAAAATGAAATCCTCTGTACCCCAAAAAGGCATTTCGATCCCTTGACATACAGGGAATTCTCCCTCAAAATCCGGAACACAGTCCGAACATGTTCCACATGAGAGTCCCAATCCCTGGAAAAGATCAAAATATCATCCAGATAGATGATCAAAAATGTATCCACAAAGTCTCGGAAAATATCATTCATGAAGCACTGGAAGACAGAAGGGGCATTAGTAAGCCCAAAAGGCATCACCAGGTACTCTAATGTCCCTCCGGAGTGCTAAATGCCATCTTCCATTCATCCCCATGCTTAATGCGAATAAGATTATACGCCCCCTGAGGTCAAGCTTGGTAAACCAGCAAGCACCTTTAACTCTGGAGAATAGATCAGAAATCAGGGGTAACGGATACTGATATTTAACAGTAATTTTGTTGAGGGAACGATAGTCAATACAAGGCCTTAATGAACCATCTTTCTTGGCCACGAAAAAAAAAACAGCACCTAAGGGTGAAGAGGATGGTCTAATATGACCCTTCTCCAACGACTCCTTAATATAGGATCGCATAGCCTCGTGCTCGGGTACAGATAAATTGAAAAGTCGACCCTTGGGAAATTTACACCCAGGGCTCAGCTCAATTGCACAGTCATAACTCCTATGAGGAGGCAAAGACGCAGACTCATTCTCACTAAATACATCATAAAAATCAGCCAAATAGTCAGGAACATCATGCAACTGGGGAGAGGTGGAGAAAACTGGAGCGTCACTAAGGGCACACCGACAACCCCAACTCACCACAGACAAAGATTTCCAATCCAAAACTGGATTATGGATTTGCAACCAAGGAAACCCCAGAACAATGGTATCATGCAAATTTCTTGATGGTCTGGGGCGACCCGCATTACCACCTGGGTCCAAAACTGAGGTTTATTCTTCGCCAAAGGAGTAGCATCAATACCCCTCAAAGGGATAGGCATCTGCAGAGGTGTCATAGGAAACCCACAACGTTTAGCAAAATCCAAGTCCATCAGGTTCAGAGCTGCTCCCGAATCCACAAAAGCCTTAGCGGAAAATGTGGACAGGGAGCAGATCAGAGTAATTGCCAGAAGAAACTTAGGTTGAACACCACCCACAGCAAATGTGTGTGCAAAACGTTTCTCTCATTTAGGGCAGACAGAAATAATATGAGAGGCATCTCCACAAAAAAAACACAGCTTATTACGCCTTCTGAACTCCTGACGTTGCGCCCTAGACAAAACTCTATCACATTGCATAGGTTCAGACATTTGTTCAACAGGTGGCAACACCTCTCGTGCAGTTTTGCGTTCACGCAAACACCGATTAACCTGAATGGCTAATAACATAGAATCGTCAAGACCAGAGGGAACAGGACATCCCACCATAGTATCTTTTACGGTTTCTGACAAACCCTTCCGAAAGAGAGCTGCCAAGGCACCATCATTCCAGGTAGTAAGGACCGCCCACTTTCAGAATTTTTGACAGTACAACTCTGCAGAATCCTGACCCTGGCTCAATGCCAACAGGGCCTTTTCAGCCTGATCAATAGCATTAGGTTCATCATACAACAATCCCAAGGCTTGAAAGAATGTGTTCACATTAGTTAGAATAGGATCATCAGGTTTTAAAGAAAACGCCCAATCCTGGGGATCGCCGCGCAGCAAAGAGATGACAATTTTAGTCTGCTGCTCGGAGCTCCCCGATGAGTTAGGCTTCAAGGCAAAAAATAATATACAATTATTCTTAAAATTCAAAAATTTAGACCGATCCCCAAAAAACACATCAGGAGTGGGAATCTTTGGTTCAGCAGCATGTGAATGAGCAAGATAGGTGGAAATTCCCCGCACTTCAGCAGTGAGCTGCTCCACACGATCAGACAATTGCTTAATCTCCATTGAGAAAAAATTCCCCCTACGGCCTCAGAGAAATAGAGGATAAAATATACACAAAAAAAAAAATTCTGACACTTTTTTTTTTTTTTTTTTACAATTCTTTCCTGCTATTGAGTACCCTAGAATCTTCGGCATGGCTGGTGATTCTGTTATGAATGAGTCACTGGAGGAGGAAAAAACAAAAACACAAGCTAAGTCCAGAAAACCGGAGAGGTTGGTAGCTAGCGGATTGCAGACCCCTGATCCTATTCACCACAACTAACAGTAGCCGTGGGGGGTTCCTACGGTGCCCTAGACCCCTCGTCACAGCCGGAGAGCTAAATATAAGCCTAAAGAAAGAAAGGGGAAATCTAAACTGCCCCAGAGCAGACCCCAAAGCAATAGACAGCCCCCAATATGTATTGTCGGTGAAAAACAGATGACAACACAAACACAGACAGAAAGACAGGCTGAGCAAATGATGGGGCCCAACTAACTAGATAGGAAAGGACAGAAAAGATGCTGGCTGCAATCACACAAAAAACCCTGCCAAAAATAATGTCCAACACGTCTGATAGAAAAGGCCCTGAAGTCACTAGACTTCAAAATCACTATATCAGCACTCAGGTATATTCTGAAGACAGAGCAAAGAGATCAACTGATCAGAGACAAAAATGGAGTTCAGCCCGTCCTAACCAGGGCAGGAGGAACAGACAAAATCTCATGGAAAAATAGCAGAGCAAAAACTTAGCTTTTAGTAGACAGGAACTAAACTGGATGCCAGAGCTCAGAGCAGACAGGATCACCAGCAACCCTGCAGGGCGTCGGCTGCCTTATATCCACTAAGAAATTTTGGATGTCCGATCACACTCCACCTGTTTAGATGACAGGTTCTTCCCATCCAGATCAATTTCACTACTTCCTTTCACCAGCAGAGGGAGTTCATCAGACATCAGAGGTGAAGGAGAAAATGAACTCATAACAGTCCGGCAGACACCAAGAGGCAGGGCTGTGCGCACAGGACCTGTGATGAGGTCACAGGAGGGGCGGAGTCAGGGGGTCACATGATCAGGGGTCTGGACAAAGGCTCCAGATCATGTGACCCCTGACTCCTCCCCTCCTGTGACCTCATCACAGGTCCTGTGTACAGAGAAGAGAGCAGGCAAGCGACGCTCTGAGTGGCTGTGGGGGGAGGTCTCAAGCTAGGGCGAGGATGGGGTGCGTGGCGGCTTATCTCCCTGCAGTGAGGGATAGAAAAATCCCGGGAGGGTTAGCAACTATAACCGCCGTGCCCGCAGAGGGCAAGCGGCAGGAACAACAGCCAGGCCAGTGGCCGCATCAGCTGGCAAGTGGCCAGATGAGCGGGCGCTGCCGCCCGCGGCCCACATGACAGCGGCCCAGCGGGAAAATGCCTGGTTGGTTATATTACCAATCCGGGCCTGCTTACAACCATGTTTAGATGGGTCCATCTGTTGTTCTATCTTCGCATACACAGGATTCGCAATATGTTTTCACTACACTTCTGATTTTAAAATTCATCAGATGTTTTTCCAAGTTTATGTTGGCCATCAAATCTAAAATCCTGAGGATGCAAGCGACTTCCTCCTGACTCTGCATCTCCTATGGAGTCAATGAGTCACAGCTGTAGTTGAAAACATTGTGGGAGGGTCATGATGAGTCATTCCAAGATGTACTGTAAGTGTAAGCATGTGTGTATTTTTCCTACATTGTCCTTTCTTAGCTCTCTAAACAGTGGACAAATGACAACCTTTAAAAAAAAAAATTGCTGGGCTACATACACACTTGATATATGAGATCTTGTATCTCATGTGTTACTATAAAGGATTGTCCTCTGGGATCAATAAAGTGTGAACCAAGTGGGAGAGAATATAAAAAAAAAAAGCATCACTTACATACAAGATAAATTCTCACTGCTCCTTTGCTCACTGCTGATCATTAGTGACAATGGCCAACGTAGTCATTGCAACAGTATAGTAAAGAAAGACCATCAGGAAGCCCCCGGGAGTGGATGCTATAAAGGCAGGGCTTCTAACAGGTAAGTAATGCATCATTTATTATTTTAGGTCATTTCCCTCCCTTAGCCCAGAAAAACTTCTTTAATATACAGATGATACAAAATCCCAACAGCAGGAATCATACTAAAAAATGGTGGCCAGAAAAATAACTACATCACCAGATAGCATTAACCAAGGAAAACTGGTGCAACAGCCCCTGGAAGAAGCCCACGCGAAACATGCGTCGGGGAATGTCGTGCAGGCCTTCTGACAGCATGGGTAAGATATGATAGTCGAGGTTATGACCTGATGACTGCTAGGCAGGGGATCACTGGGATTTTTACATACCTCAATAGGGGATCTAAATACCTCTGCCAATCTGGGTCTTTGGGGCCACCTTAATATTGCTGCACTGGCATTATATACATGTTGATATTCTCTGCTGTCATTAGTTTTGCACTAGTGTTGCACCTTGGTCTCCTATTTTTCACTCTGCCATAATATTGTCATATGTTGTTTACTTTTGGATGTGATGTAATGAATAAAATAAGGATCTGATTGTTATCTTATGGATTTAGACTCCTTTCTATTTCTGTATGTTTAATATACAGATGACCCATGAACTTGTCCTCATTCATGGTTCCATACATGTGCATACATAATATACAGTAGAGGTAGCAGAAATATTTGCAATGGAGACCAAGTAGAAGTCCATGAGTGGTGTGAAACTCGTATAACCCCCTGGGGATATTATTGGGGGGCCCCTCAGATCTTACAAGCAGAAACTGCACTAGAAGTCCTGCATTATCAGTGCACTTTCCGAGGTTAAACTTCAGTAGGACCTTTGGTTACCTCAAGGTCATGTGACCATGATTGATGCAATCAAAAATCCTTTATCCTGCGGGATCCTAGAAGAACTGAACAGTAGGAGACAGACTGGTAATTGCTCTTTAGTGTGTGTGTGTGTGTGTGTATACATATGTGTATGTACTATAGGTATATTATTTATTTAATGGCCTTTAACTCGGTCTCGAGCCATGGCGACTTGATGGACCAATACTCTATAGGAAGATTGATCTTGTGCAAGTATAGATAGGTACACCAGGTTCTTCTCCGACATTATTTTGATAGTATAAAGCCATTGGGTTGCTGGTCTTCCTCTACGTCTTGTTCCTTGTATTCTCCTGACCATGATGTCCTTCTCCAGTAATTGCTCTCTTCGTATGATGTGCCCAATGTAGACAAGTCGCAGCTGAATGATTCTTGCTTTCTGTAACATTTCTGGCTTGTTTTGTCTCAAAATTGATTTGTTTGTTCTTCTTGCCATCCATGGTATTGATAACATCGTCATCCAGCACCACATTTCAAAGGTGTTGATTCTTCTACTCCCGGTGTCATCGCTGCATCTTGAGTTATAATCGATCAGAGTAGGATGAAGTCTTTTACAACTTCCAGTTTGTCACCATCCATTTCAAATGTGTCCCGGTTGTGCCAGGCAGATGTCAATATCCGTGTCTTCTTTGTGTTGAGAAGTAGTGCCGTGTTCGAGATTTTCATCTTGACACTCCGTAAAAAGTTATTCATTCCATTTATGTGGATCGCCCTCGCACCCAGGGCGGCGGGGTACTCGGAGCCGGGCCCGTTGGTTTCAGTGGGAGATGTCACAGGTAGCTGTGACCCGGTCCGTGGCCCTGGGCATCCATTGTAAAAGGGAGGATGTTTGAACGTGTGGATGATGATTAATGTTTATAAGTGAATGATTCGTGACGCCACCTGTGGTGTTCGGCAATGAAGATGTTAAGCCGACGCTGCAGACAGATCCTCTGGGACAGAGAGTGAGGTGCAGCAATGATGTGGCCCGCCACAGGTAGGGTGGTAGTCCCAGGGCAGTGTAGGTGAGGAGATAGGGAGGAGATGTAGATAGTGCAGTGTCAGGCAAAGCGATGTAGCAGTGCTGAGTGCGTAGGAATAAATGGAAGACACCAGGGCATGTCGTTCCAAAGCTTTACTCACAGTCTGTTGTGTGTACAGATGCCCGCATCCGTGCCGTGTCCTCCAGGTCAGGAGCTAAGCCAAATTCCAGGCAAGATGAAGTACCCCGTTCCAACACTCCGCCAACATGTGCCTTTTCTGAACGTCTCCCTCCTTAGCGCTCGTAATGAAGTGCTCACAGTACTGAGTTACACTGGAGTTCCTCCTTTCTGATGTTCTTAGAACTCTACTTGTACGGCAGACAGCTGTAGCCTGCTTCGGGGACTCCTTGCTACTAAGTCCCGGCTCACTCATGTTCCTGTTGTGCCCCCAAGTCTTGTGTGGGAATAAAGTGGTGACAACTTCTATTCCTCCGGTGTCTGCTGTAGGACCATTAGTATCCATACAACCTCGGGGACCGGACCCTGGCCTTGCGCTTAGAACTTGAGGAAGTAGTAACAAATAAAGAGAAAAGTATATGCACATAAATAGGGATCACCACACACTAATGTAATCAAAAATCAAATTTTATTATAGTGGACACAACAAGCAAACACTTTGTTTAAAAACAATTAAAATGTCTGAACTCACAGACACACATAGAAAAACAAAGACAATGGGTCATATTAATAAATAGTTGAATACTATGGGCCCCAGAATTAACCATTCAATCACATAGCAAGTATCTAATGGTTATCATAGTCTAAGATCTAACACCACTAATTTACAATCTCAATCCCAATCATTGTGATAATATCATAGTGTTATTTACAACTATGCCAGAATATTCACATATCAAGTCCTATGAAGAAACACTGTGATTACATGAGGGGTACACAGACAAATTTAGTGCCATGAGTATGCGTCAGATTCTCAACATGTTACCAATAAACTAAATACAAAAAATATAAAGACAGCATAACCCCTTTCCCTAGCATGATATCACCTGCTTTCTGAGGACAAGCAGACCAACGGTTAAGTTGTAATGGGACCTTGAGAAAGACACTTTACTGTGTCGATACGCGTGGGTTTGGGGGTCCCATTACAACTTAACCGTTGGTCTGCTTGTCCTCAGAAAGCAGGTGATATCATGCTAGGGAAAGGGGTTATGCTGTCTTTACATTTTTTGTATTTGGTTTATTGGTAACATGTTGAGAATCTGATGCATACTCATGGCACTAAATTTGTCTGTGTACCCCTCATGTAATCACAGTGTTTCTTCATAGGACTTGATATGTGAATATTCTGGCATAGTTGTAAATAACACTATGATATTATCACAATGATTGGGATTGAGATTGTAAATTAGTGGTGTTAGATCTTAGACTATGATAACCAGTAGATACTTGCTATGTGATTGAATGGTTAATTCTGGGGCCCATAGTATTCAACTATTTATTAATATGACCCATTGTCTTTGTTTTTCTATGTGTGTCTGTGAGTTCAGACATTTTAATTGTTTTTAAACAAAGTGTTTGCTTGTTGTGTCCACTATAATAAAATTTGATTTTTGATTACATTAGTGTGTGGTGATCCCTATTTATGTGCATATACTTTTCTCTTTATTTGTTACTGTGTCAATTTACTTATATGCACTAGGTGATCCCACCCGAGCCTACATTGTGGATGGTGCCCGTTTATTTTCTTTAGTTAGAACTTGAGGAAGGGCCCTGCTCTGACCCTAGTCCTTAGTCCTCTTCTTCTCTTTATGTTCCATACAAAACTATCTTTCTTATGGAGAATTAGGCTTTCTCAATATCTCTTTCCTGTGCCAGCAGACTCAGGTCACTGAAGTCTGCTGCAGCACTTCCTTCCATCCATCCCACTCAGGGGATCTTCTCTCTCTGACCTCCTCTGTCAGACTGACTTAGTCAGACTCCCTGAGTCAGACTGCCTGACTTCTAATATCTTCCCACTCTTTTGGTGCAGACTAAGCTCCACCCACCTCCCAGCACTCTTCGTGTTCCAAGCAGGGAGCCACCAAAGGTGCTTTGCTACACTACTATGTTGTGTGGGATGCAGGTGTTGGAGTGTGGTCAGGTGTCTACACCTTACCTGGAGGGTGGGGTACCACACCTCAGGAGGAGGTGCAGTACCTCTGTGGCGACTGAACCCTCAGGGGCGCCACATACGCCCTCATTAAACACAGCACGTCCGCGGGCTGCAAGTGAAAACAAAGATGAAACAAAATAAGGAACATACAAAAATTTTTGAATGCTTAATAAGCAATACTTATCTACACTTCCCAATATGGGAGGCTCTGACTCTTGAATGTTGCAAACAATTTAACTATCTATACTTAATAGATTATCTAATGTAAAGCTATATATTACCTAATCTTAAAGTGCTTTGGAAGTAAACTCACTACCAGTTCAAGTATTATCATCTACACATATTCTTCTCCGTCTTTCACATTTTCACTGTCTCTGCTAGACTATGGGTGACAACCGCTGATGCCTGGTTCGTCACCTGCATCTTTATTTAAATTTTTCATCTCTTTATTAAAACATTGCCATAAATCTAAATTCTGTATTCCTAATCAGATACTTTTTTTTTTTAATCAGATAAATTTTTATTTATGATAACAATTACATCATATACATGACATCAAGCAATTGTTCACATATAAACATGTTTTTATAAACAAAAACAAAAACAAAACTCCTCCCTCCCTTTTCCCCCCCATCCCCCCTCCGAGATCCCTTCAGTGCCTTCCCCGTTCCTCGTCCAGTACTCTTTCCAACATCCATATATAGTTATGTAATGTGAATATCTTCCATATCCCAATACGTCCCTCCCACCCCTCTAACTCCATTCAACCCATGGCTGCCATATCTTGTGAAACACCTCAAGTTTATTTCTCTTAGTGTAAATACTTTTTTCCAATGAAATTATATGCTCCGCCTGCACAAGAAAGTCCCGTCTAGTCGGAGGCTCCTCTCTGATCCAAAACCGGGCAATCAATTTCCTTGCTATGAACAACAGTCTAGCAATCGCCAGTTTGACCATAGCTGCCGCTGCCAATTCTTCCACAAAGCCTAAAATACAGATCAAAGGGTCCCTGGGGATTACACATTTATATATCCATTCGATCCGATTCAGTACAACTGTCCAGTATGTAGACAATCTAGGGCAACACCACAACATGTGCATCATATCTGCCCGTTCCTGCGAACACCGTGGACAATCGGAATCAGACCTCAAACCCATCTTGAACAATCTATCAGGAGTTCTGTAAGCTCTATGAATTACGTACAGCTGAGACATCCTCCCAGGTTCGCTCATAGAAATCTTAGGCACATATTCTAAAATAGATTCCCATCTATCATCACTTATTTCTCCCAATTCAGCCTCCCATTTCACTGTAGCCTTGATGGGATGACTGACTAGAAATGTAAATAATAAATCTCTATACACTTCTGAGATTGCTCCCTTCGTCTCGCTGTTCCCCAAAATGGAGGCCAGCGTGACATCAATCTGGACCTCAACAGGCCTCCTCCGACATTGCGACCGATACGCATGCTGAATTCTTTTATAATGATACATATTTGAGTGTGGAAGCTGGAACTCTGATTGTAGCTCCATGAATGATTTAAGTCTCCCCTGACCCACAAGCTGACCCATCCGTCTGATTCCTGCCTCTCTCCAAAGCCCAAATCCCTCCATTCGCTGGAATTCTTGTAAATTTATGTTATCCCACACTGGAGAGTATTTAGTAAGGCCCGTGACACCCCTAATCTGTTTAACTTTCTCCCATACCTTATGAATAAGGAGAACCGTAGGAAACCTAGAGCCAAATTTTAAAAAACTGCCCCCCTTCCAGGCTCTCTCCCAAAGGCCATTTCCCAAACAGCTTTCTCAAACTACTGGGCGATTGTTCCTGTCCCGTCTCCTCCCCCCATCCTCCCATATGTTGACATTGTGCTGCTAAAAAATATACCCAGGGATTAGGAAGCGCCACCCCCCCGTCCTCTTTCGGCCTCTGCAACGTTTCTTGTTTAAACCGTGGGCTTTCCCCCCCATATTAGGTCGCCGAACAGCGATTTAATTTTACAGAACCTACTCTGTGGGATCCAAATTGGAGAATTATGCAGTACATACAGCAGCTGCGGCATCACAATCATTTTTAAAAGATTTACCCTTCCAATCACCGAAAGATGTAATTTATTCCACGCCGAAATCTTGGAACGAACTTTTTGTAGCAGAGGGCTTAAATTAAGTTCTTCAAAACTACTCAAAGGGAGGGCGATCTGTATCCCCAGATATTTAAATCTCGAAACTACTCTCAATTTCGGTGATATTCCAACCTCCCCAATATCTCCATCTACTGTATCAATGGGCATGATGCACGATTTATCCCAGTTAATTTTGAGTCCAGAAAATTCTCCGAATTCCTCAATTAATGCCATCGCATTATCCAAGTTCTCCCCCGAGTCCCCCAGGTATAGCAGAATATCATCAGCGTACAGAGACACCTTCTCCTCCTTCCTTCCATAAACAAATCCCTTTATCTCCTGTGTATCCCTTATTTTAATAGCTAGGGGTTCCACGGCGAGGGCAAACAGCAACGGAGATAATGGGCATCCCTGTCTCGTACCCCTATGTAGTGAGAAACTATCAGATAATTTATTGTTTACTCTGATTTTTGCCGTCGGAGAGGAATACAGCAACCCCACCCAAGACATAAACCTAGGCCCGAACCCAAAGCCCAACAGGACCGACCACAAGTACTTCCATTCTACACAGTCAAAAGCCTTATGGGCATCCAAAGACACTACCACTCTTTTTCCAGCATTATCGGCCGGAATTTGCATATTTAAATATAATCTTCTTAGATAGATTGCTGTAGATTTATTGGGCATAAAACCCGATTGATCTGGGTGAATTATTTTAGCCACCACACGGGTCAACCTGTTGGCCAAGGCCTTTGCCAATATCTTAATATCTGTCGTAAGAAGTGAAATCGGTCTGTAGGACTCCGGATCCAAAGGGTCTCTATCGGCTTTAGGAATGACCACAACAATGGCCTCTCTCATAGAAGTAGGCAGCTGTCCCCTCTCCAACGACTCATCAAATACCTTCACCAATTTAGTTATTACTTCTTCATTTAGTATTTTATAGACCTCCGATGGAATACCATCTGCCCCCGGGGCCTTATTACCCGCCATGTCCGCCAATGCCACCCTCAACTCCTCTGCCGTAAGCGGCCTATCCATCCACTCTCTATCTTCATCCCCCAATCTAGGAAGCTCAATCGTCCCCAAATAACTGTCCATCTCCTCTTGACCTTTATGTGTCTGTGAGGAGTATAACTCACTGTAAAACTGTTTAAATACTTCCAACATTTGATCCCCCTGTGAAACCACGGTACCTTCCTTATTTTTAATTGCATATACATGGGAAGATTCCCGTTGTGCCGACGCCACCACTGAGAGCAGGTGTCCCACTTTTTCACCCTCTGCGTAGAATGCCTCATTCTGAAACGCCCGCCGTCTCTCCGCCTTACGGATATGAAGTTTCTTAACTTCCAATTGGGCCACTTTCATGCGGGTCTGCGTATCTGTATTACACTGCGCACCCAATGCCTCCTCCGCTGCCCTTAGTTCCTCCATCACTGCTTTGTCTTGATTTTGAGACTTAGTCTTATATCGAGATACTTCTCTGAATAAAATCCCTCTCAAAAAGGCCTTCATAGTATCCCAGACTATATGGCCCTCAGCACTGCCTTCATTTATCCTAAAAAATTCTCCCAATTCTTCTCCCACCTTTCCCATATCCAGCAACCGTAACCAAAAGGGGTGAATTTTCCATCCCATTCCTGTCAACCTCCCTTGCCCTCCCAATTGTAGAGACACCTCCAGTGGACAATGATCCGATAGGACCCTGGGCAGATATTCCACTTCCTGTACCAAGTCATCCATTCCCTCATTTCCTAAAGCCACATCAATACGAGATAAAGATCCGTATGTCGCCGAATAACATGAATAAGTATATTTCTCCATATTCCGAACTCTCCACAAATCTATCCAACCAATCTCCCTCATGTAGTTTCCAAAAGGTGTCACCTTCCCCCCCTTCCCACCCCCCGTATGTTTACCTTTATCCCAATGATCATTTGCAATATTATTTACATCACCGATTACAAGCAGCGGGACTCCCATCCATTTCCCAGATAAGTCCAGAATTTCCTGTATCTTTTTTCTAGAGAATGGTGGAGGGATATACAAGGACACAATACATAATAATCTATTCAAAATTCTGCATACAATAAACACGTATTGCCCGTCCCTATCTATTATAGCCTCCACTTCTTCGTATGGAGTAGAATTGTGGACTAACACCGACACTCCCCTTGCATAGGCTGAATACGTCGAGTGATAAGCCGTCCTCACCCATCTTTTTTGTAGCATTGCGACTTTATCCTCTACCAGGTGTGTCTCTTGGAGGCAAATCACTGAGGGCCTCAGCTTCAGCAGATAATGTAAAATTGCAACCCGTTTTGAAGCGTTAGCGAGACCCCTAACCTTCCAGCTTAGAATCTTAATTCTATCCCCCATAATATGTTGCAATCCCAAACATTAGACACGTTTTAGGTAGAATCTCGATCCTCCCCCCCACCTCCCCACCTCTACCCCCTTTCTCAACTTCCCAACTGGAATAAACTCCCCTCCCCCCACCCCCTCCCCCTCCCCCTCCCAAAAAATTAGTTGTCTCCCACAGCCTTTAAGCTGGTAAGAATTCTCTCTCCCTCTCTATTTGAGAACCAGTAGGGCGTTTTAACAGCCTAACGATACAAGCTCTGTATTCCAACTACCCTCCTGTCCACATTAATCCAACTGCAATAAGCGTTGCGCCGCCGAACACAACCTTCTTAAACCAACATGGCATTGCTTCATCTCAAAGATGACCATTAACTTAGTAATTTCAAACTAAATCACAGTTAGTCACTGTTTCAACATCACTCAGAGTATGCTTCAACGGGTCCGTCCCGCTCTGATATTTTGTATATTAGAGTCAAGCCAGAGTGTCGCCTCCTCTGGGTTCTGAAAAAAGTGCACCTGGTCCAAAGCTGCGACTCTCAGTTTAGCTGGGTAGATCATCGAGTAGCGCACATCTATGTCTCGTAGTCTTCTTTTAACTTCTCCAAACGTCATCCGGAGCTTCTGGACTGCTGCAGAATAATCTGGGTAAATGGAGATGCGATTGCCATCTATGGTAAGTTCCGCATGGGTCCTGGCTTTCCTCAGCAGAGTGTCTCTGTCTCTATAATTCAAAACTTTAGCCAAAATGACTCTTGGAGCTGATCCTGGGGGCAGGGGTCTGGTGGGCACCCGATGCGCTCTTTCAACAGAAAACATTTTGGTAAGGCTATCCCCTCCCACAGTATTCTTCAACCATGACTCAATGTACTCAGTGGGATTATTGCCCTCTGCTTTTTCTGGCACCCCCACAATCCTCAAGTTACTCCTGCGGGAGCGGTTCTCCAAATCATCAGTTTTAAATTCCAGCTCAGCTATACGTTGCATATACTTCTTTTCCCTTTTCAACAGTTCATTAACCTGGTCCTCCGCACTTCCCACACGTTCTTCCACCACCTCCACTCTCTGTTCAACTTTGCGCACTGCATCGTTAATCGCAGCCATCTCCCCCTTTAAATCATCCACACGACCATTCAGAGCTGCAAGGGCAGATTTGTTGTACATTACCACAGAGAATATGTCCTTGAGCGTCGGCTCTGCTACATCCAGTGTGTCCGGCTGCTCAAGCTGGCCAGTACATGCAGCCACCTCAGGGGATCTCCATTCCTCCCCACCACTCTGTGGCTGGCCCCCTTCTTCCTGCTGTGTCCCAGGGACATGTTCTGGGTCAGGTCTCTCCCCTTCAGCCTCTGACCGCTCATTAGCAGCCTCCTCTGACCTTGCAAAGCGTTCCAGCCGAGCGATCACCTCCATCTTCCTCTGATATGCCGCGCTCGCCCTTGCCGCCTCCTCTGCAGCCTCGGCGCCATCTTGGGCCTGAGCATTTCCAGACACTGCCAGTGCCTTCTGTCTCCTGCGCGTCATCCTGCTGCGGGGCTCTTCTCCACCCGACCGCACTCTACTCCCTTCTACTCCCCAGGTTTCTGCACACTCCGTGGGGGAATTTCAGCGTTTGGCGGTGCTGCAAATAGCTATAATCAGGGAGATTGTGGCAGGAGAGCTCCTCTACACGTCCTCTCACATCGTACGCTAGGCCACGCCCCCCTAATCAGATACTTAGTTAATACTATCAATTAAATTCTATATAAAAGCTGTTCTATAACTATTAATTGTTATGATGAGTCACCGAAGGAGGAAAAAAACAAAATACCAGCTAAGTCCAGAAAAACCAGAGAGGTTGGCAGCTATCCACAACAACTAGCAGTAGCCGTGGGGGGTTCCTACGGTGCCCTAGACCCCTCGATCACAGCCGGAGAACTAAATAGCCTAAAGACAGAAAGGGGAAAAACTAAACTGCCCCAGAGCAGACCCCAAAGCAATAGGCAGCCCCCAACATATAATGACGGTGAAGCAAGATGAAAACACTAACACAGATAGAAAGATAGGTTGAGCAAATGATGGGGCCCAAGCTAACTACATAGGACAGGATAGGAAAGCTGCTGTCTGCCATCCGCAAAAACCCTATCAAAATGAGCCAACCGACTGATAGGAAAAACAAGCCCTGAAGTCGCTAGGCTTCAAAAGACTATATCAGCACTCAGGTATATTCTGAAGACGGAGCAAAAGATCAACAGATCAGAGACAAAAATGGAATTCAGCTCACCCCCGGCCGGGGATGGCAGAACTCCCAAAAAACAAGGCAAAACAAAAAACAAAACAGAAGAGTACAAAGCAGAGCAGAAAAACTTAGCTTTGAGATGCAGGAATCAGACTGGTCTCCAAGAATCCAGAAGGAAAATCACCAGCCAGGAAGAAGGGCGTCGGCAGCCTTATATCCAGTCCTCAATTCCAGCCACCCAGTCATCATCTAGCTGCCCAGGTGTTTGATAATCAGCCTCACTACCTTCCTTCACAAGAGGAGGGAGTTCATCAGACCTCAATGGTGAAGGGAAAAATGAACTCACAACAGTACTTCCCCCTTGAGGAGGGGTCACCAAACCCTCATCCATGCCACCAGGGCGATCCGGGTGAGCCCGATGAAAGGCACGGACCAATCTTTCGGCATGAATATCAGAGGCAGAGACCCAGGAATTATCCTCCTGACCATAAC
Source organism: Dendrobates tinctorius (assembly GCF_039654945.1). NCBI lineage: Eukaryota > Metazoa > Chordata > Amphibia > Anura > Dendrobatidae > Dendrobates > Dendrobates tinctorius. The sequence continues at coordinate 2,361,452 of NW_027361816.1, read as the reverse complement.
CCTTCCACTTAACCAAATACTGGAGTCTCCGTCTAGCCAGACGGGAATCCAGTATCTTCTCTACCTCATATTCCATGTTACCTTCAACCAATATAGGGTCAGGAGGTGCCACCACAGGAACTACTGGCTCAACAAACCTCTTCAACAAGGACTTATGAAACACATTATGAATTTTAAATGTGACAGGAGAGCCAACCGAAAAGAGACCGGATTAATAATCTCCAAAATCTTGTAAGGTCCAATAAATCTAGGCTTAAACTTAGGAGAAGCCACCTTCATAGCGATATTTTTTGATGACAACCAAACCATATCACCCACCTTAAACTGGGGACCAACGGTCCTACGCCGGTTGGAAAACCGCTGGGCCTTTTCCTGGGAGAGAGACAACTTATTCACTACTTGGTCCCAGATCTGGTGCATTCTCTCCACCACAGTGTCAACACCTTGTTAAATATTAATAATCCGTTAATTTCTTATAAGACTCAGTTCTGTAGAATGCTTTAGCTTACATGACATAGGCTATTTTTAAGCTTGGCTCATGGTAGAAAGACAGCTCCATATATGTAGAGACCACGTGCTTTAGGAGACGTATATAATTCATGGCTAACTGTAGAGGTGGCTCTTCTTCTTCCCTCACCATCATGAGACACAGACGCAAGATGACATAACTCAACAGCTGGTATGTTACTTTATTACGAAGAAGCCGAACTGAGAGACAGACGCCATTTGCCATGTGAGATCCCGGAGAGAAGAAGAATACATGTTGCTTTTGCCATGTGAGATCTCAGAGCATGATCTAATGGACAATATCTCTTTCACTTATTTTTATTCACCTGTTTTTCTGTAATAACCTTTCTTTGATGGAAGAATCCAAATAAACCACTATATTTTTATCTGGTAACTAGTCCTGAGTATTTTACAGGATATGCATTATTTTACATTGGAGAGCCAGCCAGATCTGAATTTTTGTACTTTTTTGCGGATTTCCCTCAACTTGCCCACACGGGGGAATGGACTTTGCTAACGTCAAATCATATGTGCAAGTTATCGGGAATTCCACTACTTACAAGAATCATATAGAACCTAGAAGTAAGAAGTACCAGATAGATTGAGAAGTACTACAAGTGCCAAAAGTACCAGACGTAAGCCAGACGTGTAAAGACAGGAACCCAGCATTGTCCATCAAAGGAGCTGAGACATTTCAAGGTAAGATAAAATGGATGTCATTAATTGTCTTGCTAAGCAGAGTAAATTGAAATTTAAGTCTGTAGACAATTCTAATTCAGAAGTTTTATGGTTAAGTTTATATGCCGAGTGTGAACTCGAGAATCAGAGGTTAGATTCTAAGTTTTTCAATAGAGAAAGAGAGAGATTAAAAAATATTCTACAGATGGTAGATATATTTCATAGATCTGTGTCAGAGAAATCCAAAAATGATTGTTGTGATGTTCTCGAGATTGGCTGTAAAGTTAGGGAGATTGACTGTAATCAAGTGTCTGTAGCAGCCATTGAAGGTGACCTTGCAGACGTGGAACAAGATGGAGAAGTAGGAGGAGACTTCAGAACTGACGTAGAGGACGTACAAGGGAAAGACGTACCACTAAAAATAGACGACTCACAGGCCCAAATCCGAAGTAGCGTGAGGAAGGATTTGATAAAGATATGCCAAATAATTCCTGCTTATGACAACAAAATAGATGTTTGTAGGAACTCTTAAGATTTTTGAAAGTTGTTCTGATAAATTTGATTTATCTAACGAGGAGAAGAATCAGTTGTTCAAAATGTGGATCCCTGTAAATTTTGCTAGGAGATTGTCTTTAAAGTTATCTGGTGAAACACATGAGAATTTAACTGATAAAGACAGATTAAAAATTCTCATTTTTTGTTCATCAAATGAAAATCATCCAGATATTGATATTCTTCAAAAATTAAGAATTGGTCGGAAGGAATGTATTTTTACGTTCATGTCCATATATGAACGTTTGTACAAAATGCTGAGTGAGAATGTCAAAACACCGTCCCTCATAAGGAGTTTTGTAAGCAAATTTTGGTTTCTAAATCCTGCATCTCGTGTTATTGCGTCACAAAAAGATTCTTTGTTTGAATGTGCGCAATCCCTTGATTTTGCCAGAAAACACGAGAATCGTGAGAGGAAAGTAAATTGTGCTAATTTTGTAAAGACAGGCAGAGTAAAATCTTATCAGAAGCCTGTATTAGCAAAGCCTTCTAAAATGAGTTTTCCCCAAAATCAAATCTACGAAGAAAGAAAAAGAAAATCACATGTTTGTTATAAGCCATATGGAATGATGCAAAGGAACACCGAAAAGACACAAATGGAATTAAGAAAAATGATGAGTTCTGATTTTCTTTCTGTAACTAAGATGGCTGAATTTGACAGACAGAAACAGGTGGTGAGTGACATCATGGCCTGTAAACTGAATACTCTGCTCCAAGAATCTATCAGCTTTAAAATGGCAAGAACCTTTCAGGATATTTTTTGCAGAGAAATAAGTATGGGTGTAGGAATTGGCTAGAAAAAGTAATATATATTGTGTAACAGTGTTATACAATTAGTGAGTTATATGTAATTATTTTATAGAGTATAATCCTGTAGTTTTATGGTTTGTGGATATATACATAGTCATACAGTATATATAGAGTGTTTGTAGAAGTAGAAATAGTAGAACTGTATTTTTTTATGAAAATTGAAATCTACATCAGTAATAATATTTAGAATATGAATATGATATTAACCTTATTTTTTATGTTTCCTTAGAATTTTCATTTCAAAGCAGGACTTAATCGAGAAAAATTCTCTTCCAAGGATTTATGCCTTTATTTACACAGGAAGTTGCAATATTGCATGATTTTATATATCTAACCCTTAAAAGGAAATAACCAATTGCTTTTTAAAATGTTCTGGGTGTGTGCTTTACTGCATGGTTTGAATGACAACCACAGCAGGGGAATTTGAACCTTGTTCTAATAATACAAGTATACCAGTATACTATGTCCCTGTTCCTTAGGAAAAGAATTTTAAAGGGGGTCTCAACTTTTGCAAAGCAATGGAATTTTTTTTCCAGGCCTAAATGTCAAGTATAGCTATACATATATTTATGTCATGTGTATTTGGGGAATATTCAAAGAAATATTAAGAGACTAAATTGAAATAGTTTACAATGCATTGATAATTAGGATAATTTGGGTTAAAATACGTGTATTCATCACACCTTCGTATGTGAGGTATTTGGTTTAAAGTTAATATGTGACACAGTCTGAGTGACAGTGACTGAGTGTATGAGCAGCTGCTGAGCGAGTGATGTGATACGTTTGTATGAGGCCTCAGGATTCTGAATGAGGAAAGAAAAAAACCCCAAAAGCTTTTATCTTTAGGAGAAATATGCAGATCAGTTAAATTATTAGAATATTAGGATATATAATGAAATATTATCTATACAACATATATTTCTATATTTCTATAGTAATTATTATTTCTTGATTTAGTTAATTGTGGATAAGTGCAAAGTGCAATCGCACATCAAAATGGTTTATGCAAATTAATTTTTCCAAAGGATAATTTTATGATATTCAAATTAATTTTGATGGTTACACATCTTCAGACAAATAATGGTATAAGCAAGTATAAATTCACATAATTTATACATTAATTATTTTTAATTTTGGTTTTGATAAATGAATTATTTCATAGAACAATATTTTTTGGTATTAAGGGGGAAAATATGTTTTTGATCCTGACTACATCATCACATTTGATTAATACCCTCTTCTTCACACATTTTAATAGGAAAAAATATTAATAAGGTACAATGGTATAAGTATTGGGTATAATAACAAGTATTATAAAGAGTCATTTCTTTACACTAAGCCCTGTTTCACACTTCCGTTTTTTCAAATCCGTCAAAATCCGTTGGTTTCCGTAAAAAAACGGATCCGCCATTTTTTTTCAGGATCCGTTTTTTTTGTCCCATAGACTTCCATTAGTGGTTACCGCGGATCCGTCAAAAAAACGGATCCGTTTTTTTAAAAACGGATCCGTTTGCATCAGTTTCCGTCAAAAAAACGGAAACGGATCCGTTTGGCGGACACAAAAACGGAAGTGTGAAACAGGCCTAAGAGGAATTACATGCAAAGTTGCATAATTTGAATATTTTGGTAACACAAGTTTATGACAATTATGAAATAATCCAGATCATGGAAATATTAAGGGTATATGTTACTGAAGACATAACTACTCTGCATCAACATAAAGGCCTTATTCTTATTCTTATTTTTATTCTTATTTTTCATTATTTTTAATTCTTTCACCAATATTTAGTAAAGTAATATCTACTGAGAATATTGCTTCATTAAATATAGCAATTATATGGTTCTATTACTAAGGAAAATGTTTCACTTCTGAGTTATATGCAACAATTCTTTTATTCATTCATTCGCTCACTCATATATTCTTATTTTGGTTCATGGCTATACATTCCTACATATTATTAGTATAATAAATATATTCCTTATTAATAAAGATGATAACACTGGTTACATAAAACACAGTGAAACCTATGGGTTGAAAAAGGTAATTACACCTATGACATAAAAAAATGTTCTATCACATGAAAAATGCGGATAATAATGTATTATCGTTTATTATTTCAAATATTGAAATCCATATATGGTACAAATTCTGATAATAATTATATGGATATTACTGATTGCTATGGTACGCTGTGATATTATGGGATAGGGAAATTACCAGATTTGATATAGAATAGGGAATGAAGACTTCAAGCAAGATACTGAAATTATGTTAATAAAGACTTTTCACATTTCTAAACTTCATTGATTTTTATCAGTTGCAAGAAGAAGAATGCCGCGATCCAGAAGTCCCAGAAGGTAACAAAGCTATGATTACTGAGTAATAGACTGTGTTAATTACAAATGCAGTATCCACCACTGACAGTCACAAGTGCAGTATCCACCACTGACAGTCACAAGTGCAGTATCCACCACTGACAGTCACAAGTGCAGTATCCACCACCGACAGTCACAATTAAAGTGTCTAACCTGACAACCAGAGGACGATGATCCTATGATGCTGAGATGAACTGTGTTATCACGTTCTTATCAAGTTCCAGAGGTTTTCAATCACCTGAAAAGCTTCGATGAAAGCTGGTGAACAATGAAGGTAATTATCAGGAAGCTACAACCCTGACATATGTCCTGTGCATTAGGACAAGGACTGGTTATGGTGCTATGTTTAGCAAGGAAGAGTCATTTTAACCCTTGCTTTGCTGACCAAAGACGTCACACCTGTTCAAAGACCAGTACCGATGGAGGATTCCAGAATATCCAAGGCGAGCCAATGTAAGCCCAGGTTTTTAAAGGTGACACTACACAGATATTAAAGCTGCATTTCATCTATAGACTTTGTTTCTTATTAACATTTGAATTTATGGACTTTGATTTGATATACGACACGATTTCTACAACATCTATATGCTATAAGAAAACTGTATTTTTAAAAGAACCAAGAAGAAGACAGAAGACATCAAAATGAAGACCAGATGACATCAGATGATGATGACTGGACCTGAGATGCTTCAATTTAGACTTAGGGAAGTATAATTATACATATTTTATATGAATATTGTTCACGGCTTACCATAACATGAATTCACATCAATTATGTCATTGAGTACTTATAACGGTAATCTAATATTATTATTATTATTATTATTATTATTATTATTGATATTAAATTATTTTGTCAAAGAAGAAGAAAAGAAGAAAAAAGATCGTTATATTTGAGGGTTCCAATTAATGTCTGTCTCCCTCAAAAGGGGGAATTGTTAAATATTAATAATCCGTTAATTTCTTATAAGACTCAGTTCTGTAGAATGCTTTAGCTTACATGACATAGGCTATTTTTAAGCTTGGCTCATGGTAGAAAGACAGCTCCATATATGTAGAGACCACGTGCTTTAGGAGACGTATATAATTCATGGCTAACTGTAGAGGTGGCTCTTCTTCTTCCCTCACCATCATGAGACACAGACGCAAGATGACATAACTCAACAGCTGGTATGTTACTTTATTACGAAGAAGCCGAACTGAGAGACAGACGCCATTTGCCATGTGAGATCCCGGAGAGAAGAAGAATACATGTTGCTTTTGCCATGTGAGATCTCAGAGCATGATCTAATGGACAATATCTCTTTCACTTATTTTTATTCACCTGTTTTTCTGTAATAACCTTTCTTTGATGGAAGAATCCAAATAAACCACTATATTTTTATCTGGTAACTAGTCCTGAGTATTTTACAGGATATGCATTATTTTACACACCTGGGCAGGCAGAAGGCTCCACCTGCCCTGAAGAAAATCGAGGGTGAAAACCAAAGTTACAAAAAAAAGGTGACATCAAAGTGGCAGAACTAGCTCTATTATTTAAAGCAAATTCGGCCAAGGGCAAAAATGAAACCCAATCATCCTGATCGGCAGAAATAAAACATCTCAAATACGACTCCAAAGTCTGGTTTGTTCTCTCCGTCTGCCCATTGGTGTGAGGGTGAAACGCAGAGGAGAAGGACAACTGAATTCCCAGCTTGGAACAGAAAGTCCTCCAAAATCTAGACACAAACTGAACTCCTCTGTCAGATACAATGTTCTCAGGAATCCCGTGCAAGCGAACCACCTGTTGCAAAAACAAGGGCACCAACTCAGAGGAAGATGGCAACTTAGGGAGTGGTACAAGATGGACCATCTTAGAGAATCTATCACAAATCACCCAAATAACAGTCATTCTCTGAGAGACAGGCATATCAGAGATAAAATCCATTGAAATATGGGTCCATGGCCTCCTGGGCACCGGCAATGGCATCAACAAGCCACTAGAGCGAGAACAAGGTTTAGACCGGGAGGAAGTCCCACAGGACTGCACAAAATTCCCGACATCATGAGACAAGGCGGGCCACCAAAAAGACCGACTCACCAGATCTCTAGTACCAAAAATACCTGGATGACCAGCCAATGCAGAGCAATGAACTTCAGACATCACTCTCTTCCTCCACTGGTCAGGAACATACAACTTTCCACTGGGACAACGCTCAGGTTTGTCCTCCTGAAACTCTTCCAGAGCACATCTCAAATTGGGCGAGATGGCAGAAAGAACTACCCCCTCGCCTAAGATGGTAGCAGGCTTAGTCACAACAGGAGAATCAGCAAGGAAACTCCTAGAGAGGACGTCTGCCTTGACATTCTTAGTGCCCGGAAGAAAAGAGACCACAAAATCAAAACGTGTGAAAAACAAGGCCCACCTAGCCTGTCTAGGATTCAAGCGCTTGGCCGACTCCAGGTAAATCAAATTCTTGTGGTCAGTAAGGACCACGACTTGGTGTTTGGCTCCCTCCAACCAATGTCTCCACTCCTCAAATGCCCATTTCATGGCCAACAGTTCCCGATTCCCCACATCATAGTTACGTTCGGATGGGGAGAACTTTCGGGAAAAGAAAGCACAAGGATTCATTTTAGATGTCACAGGATCCTTTTGGGACAACACCGCTCCTGCACCAATCTCAGAAGCGTTCACCTCCACCTGAAACGGAAGTGAGACATCAGGTTGCCGCAAAACCGGAGCAGAAGTGAATCTTCGCTTCAGCTCCTGAAAGGAAGAAACAGCCTCCGGAGACCAATTCAGCACATCAGCACCCTTCCTAGTCAAATCCGTCAATGGCTTGGCAATACCAGAAAAATGAGCTATAAATTTCCGATAAAAATTAGCAAAACCCAAAAACTTCTGGAGGGCCTTCAAAGAAGTGGGCTGAACCCAATCATAAATGGCCTGTACCTTGGCCGGGTCCATTTCAATAGTTGACGGAGACAAAATAAATCCCAAAAATGAAATCCTCTGTACCCCAAAAAGGCATTTCGATACCTTGACATACAGGGAATTCTCCCTCAAAATCCTGAACACAGTCCGAACATGTTCCACATGAGAGTCCCAATTCTTGGAGAAGATCAAAATATCATCCAGATAGATAATCAAAAATGTATCCACAAAGTCTTGGAAAATATCATTCATGAAGCACTGGAAGACAGAAGGGGCATTGGTGAGCCCAAAAGGCATCACCAGGTACTCAAAATGTCCCTCCGGAGTATTAAACGCCGTCTTCCATTCATCCCCATGCTTAATGCGAATAAGATTATACGCCCCCCTGAGGTCAAGCTTGCTAAACCAGCAAGCACCTTTAACTCTGGAGAATAGATCAGAAATCAGGGGTAACGGATACTGATATTTAACAGTAATTTTGTTGAGGGTACGATAGTCAATACAAGGCCTTAATGAACCATCCTTTTTAGCCACGAAAAATAAACCAGCACCTAAGGGTGAAGAGGATGGTCTAATATGACCCTTCTCCAATGCCTCCTTAATATAGGATCGCATAGCCTCGTGCTCGGGTACAGATAAATTGAAAAGCCGACCCTTGGGGAATTTACACCCTGGGTTCAGCTCAATTGCACAGTCATAACTCCTATGAGGAGGCAAAGACGCAGACTCATTCTCACTAAATACATCATCAAAGTCAGCCAAATAGTCAGGAACATCATGCGACTGGGGAGAGGTGGAGAAAACAGGAGCATCACTAAGGGCACACCGACAACCCTAACTCACCACAGACAAAGATTTCCAATCCAGAACTGGATTATGGATTTGCAACCAGGGGAACCCCAGAACAATGGTATCATGCAAATTATGCAACACCAAAAATCTGCAATTTTCTTGATGGTCTGGGGCGACCCGCATTACCACCTGGGTCCAAAACTGAGGTTTATTCTTCGCCAAAGGAGTAGCATCAATACCCCTCAAAGGGATAGGCATCCGCAGAGGTGTCATAGGAAATCCACAACGTTTAGCAAAATCCAAGTCCATCAGGTTAAGAGCTGCTCCTGAATCCACAAAAGCCTTGGCGGAAAATGTGGACAGGGAGCAGATCAGAGTAATTGCCAGAAGAAGCTTAGGTTGAACACCACCCACAGAAAACGTGTGTGCACAACGTTTCTCTCGTTTAGGGCAGACAGAAATAATATGCGAGGCATCTCCACAAAAAAACACAGCTTATTACGCCTTCTGAACTCCTGACGTTGCGCCCTAGACAAAACTCTATCACATTGCATAGGTTCAGACATTTGTTCAACAGGTGGCAACATCTCACGTAAACGCCGATCCACCTGAATGGCTAATGACATAGAATCGTCAAGACCAGAGGGAACAGGAAATCCTACATAGTATCTTTTACAGTTTCTGACAAACCCTTCCGAAAGAGGGCTGCCAAGGCACCATCATTCCAGGTAGTAAGGACCGCCCACTTTCGGAATTTTTGACAGTACAACTCTTCCGAGTCCCGACCCTGGCTTAATGCCAACAGGGTCTTTTCAGCCGGATCAATAGCATTAGGTTCATCATACAACAACCCCAAGGCTTGAAAAAATGCGTTCACATTATTCAGAATAGGATCATCAGGTTTCAAAGAAAACGCCCAATCCTGGGGATCGCCGCGCAGCAAAGAGATGACAATTTTAACCTGCTGCGCGGAGTTCCCCGACGAGTTAGGCTTCAAGGTAAAAAATAATTTACAATTATTCTTGAAATTCAAGAATTTAGACCGATCCCCAAAAAACACATCAGGAGTGGGAATCTTTGGTTCAGCAGCATGTGAATGAGCAAGATAGGCGGAAATTCCCCGCACTTCAGCAGCGAGCTGCTCCACACGATCAGACAATTGCTTCATCTCCATTGAGAGAAAAATTCCCCCTACGGCCTCAGAGATATAGAGGAAAAAATATGCACACAAAAAAAAAAAAAAATTCTGACACTTTTCTTTTTTTTTTTTTCTTCTCTCTTTTTTTTACAATTCTCTCCTGCTATTGAGTACCCTAGGATCTGCGGTATGGCTGGTGATACTGTTATGATGAGTCACCGAAGGAGGAAAAAACAAAATACCAGCTAAGTCCAGAAAAACCAGAGAGGTTGGCAGCTATCGGATTGCAGACCCCTGGACCTACCCACAACAACTAGCAGTAACCGTGGGGGGTTCCTACGGTGCCCTAGACCCCTCGATCACAGCCGGAGAACTAAATAGCCTAAAGACAGAAAGGGGAAAAACTAAACTGCCCCAGAGCAGACCCCAAAGCAATAGGCAGCCCCCAACATATAATGACAGTGAAGCAAGATGAAAACACTAACACAGATAGAAAGCTAGGTTGAGCAAATGATGGGGCCCAAGCTAACTACATAGGACAGGATAGGAAAGCTGCTGTCTGCCATCCGCAAAAACCCTATCAAAATGAGCCAACCGACTGATAGGAAAAACAAGCCCTGAAGTCGCTAGGCTTCAAAAGACTATATCAGCACTCAGGTATATTCTGAAGACAGAGCAAAAGATCAACAGATCAGAGACAAAAATGGAATTCAGCTCACCCCCGGCCGGGGATGGCAGAACTCCCAAAAAACAAGGCAAAACAAAACAAAACTGAAGAGTACAAAGCAGAGCAGAAAAACTTAGCTTTGAGATGCAGGAATCAGACTGGTCTCCAAGAATCCAGAAGGAAAATCACCAGCCAGGAAGAAGGGCGTCGGCAGCCTTATATCCAGTCCTCAATTCCAGCCACCCAGTCATCATCTAGCTGCCCAGGTGTTTGATAATCAGCCTCATTACCTTCCTTCACAAGAGGAGGGAGTTCATCAGACCTCAATGGTGAAGGGAAAAATGAACTCACAACAATTAATACTTTCATAAGGCACATTATATAACTCTTCACATCAAAACAACAATAATTCTTGATAGTGCTGCACACCGCTCCCAGCCGGGATTTCTTGCAGTGTCCTTGGGTTGGAGCAATGCTTCACGTTGAGGTATGGTGCCAATACCCTCCTGGGTAACAGTTATTTGTTTGGGAAATGTTCTTTAATGTTGGTCTCCTCCTGGGTTGGTGGAAGTTGATTTCTTTGGCTGTTTCCAGGGGAGAACTTCTGATTTTCCTCTTCCTGCTGGTGGATTGACATAGGATGAGGTGGCAGCTGGTGGAACTACTGCCTGAGGTACAGCAGGTGTTGTCACTTGTACCATGGGATGTGGTACTGGAGTGGAGGTGGCCTGCCTGGCCTTGGCAGGCACAATCACTACAGTAGGAGGTATCCCTGCTGGGGGAACATAGGCATTTTCCCTTTTGTAGACCGCTATGAAGTCCTCTGGTATGCAGCGCACATTCATGGCATACCAGCCACGTAGTCCCTCATGCCGGGTGAAGGTAACGTATTCTCCCGCTTGCAGATCATGAGCAGGGTGTCCCCTCCGGAGGTGAGACTCGTCATCCCTCCGACTGAAGAAGAGGTCAGAGATCCTCTGGGGGTCTGAGATGAAGCCAAACCACCGTTCGTGGTTGACTTTCAGGACCTGACCCCATCCCGCCGAGTCCTGGGGACCGTAGTGACCAGCACGGACCTTCTTCTTGCGATCCAGGTCTGGGCCCAGCACTGCCAGTTTCCGCTGTTCCCGTTCCCTCTGCTCTGCTGCCAGCTGGCGGAGGGTCTGTTGGCATCTGGCCTCCGTCTCCTCCTCCTCCTCCCGGGACCGGCTTCTACCCACCGTGGAAAGGGGCACTACTGCTAGGGGCTCAGATGTTTCCCCCCAGGGTTTAGAATCCCGGTCCCAGACCAAGTCCAGCACGACCTGCCCGGACACTGCAGCAGTTTTGCACCCCGAGGCCTTCCCAGGTACAGGGGCGGCTGTCATACCTGGAGCCTTCTGGCGGCGTTGTGTCGGCTCCGGTGCAGGCGTCGGGCGGCAGCCAGTGGCAGCGGTGGTGACTTGAGCTGCCTGGTCAGAGGCAGGAGACGGTGGTGGAGTGGATGGTGTCTCTGGGTCCGCAAGGGCCTCCGGTGGGAACTGCGCAGCCGCGCTGGGTCCAGGCAGAAGCACAGCTTCTTCCTGTTCGGCTCCCGGGCCCTCCGGTAACTCCTCCTGGCAGGCAGCGCTCAGCGGCGGTTGCAGTGGGGAGATAGTGACAGGCGCTGCTGATGGCATCGCAGCGGTCGCAGGTTCCACAGATGCTGCCTGAGAGAGAACCAGTGCAGCGGCGGTGGGTACCGGTGGTGAAGGTACCGTTGGTGTAGGCCCCCCCTGGGCGCGCTGCAGGTTCAACGTCCAGAGAGCCTCCTGTCTCAGCCACAGGCGTTGTGTCAGCTGGGCAATCTCGTCCTCCAGCTGCTGGGGGTCCATTGTGGAAGCAGGGTCGGAGCCTTCAGCTACTGTGCCGGGGAAGTTCAGCTCAACCTCCGTGCGCTCTTCGGGCCTCCTTCCTTCCTCCAACATGGCGTCCTGGCGTTCTCTCTCCTTCCCGGGTTCCTTTCCTGCCACAGGGCTTCGCTCCTCCTTCTTGGGGAGGCGTCTTCTTCCTACTCCTCCATACCAGGCCAGTATACGAACCCCTCTGGGGGTGGTCCATGTTGCTGTAGCATAGAAGTTTAGGCAGGGGAAGCCCAGGACAGTTCGCGCTCTTTTCTTAGGACCACCCATGTTGTCACACCCTTCTTCACCACGCCGGCGGCCATTTTGAAAGTCCATTTTACAGTCTATCAATTTGGTTATTCTGCACGTTTTCAGCAATTAAGTCCAATAAATCTTCGGCACACAGAAACCGGTGGCACCGGGCTTCGTCATCCTGTTCGTGACGCCAAGTAATGGATAGCCGTCGCACCCAGGGCGGCAGGGTACTCGGAGCCGGGCTCGTTGGTTTCAATGGGAGATGTCACGGTAGCTGTGACCCGGTCCGTGGCCCTGGGCGTCCATTGTAAAAGGGAGGATGTTTGAACGTGTGGATGATGATTAAAGTTTATGAGTGAATGATTCGTGACGCCACCTGTGGTGTTCGGCAATGAAGATGTTAAGCCGACGCTGCAGACAGATCCTCTGGAACAGATGGTGTGGTGCAGCAATGATGTTGTGGCCCTCCACAGGTAGGGCGGTAGTCCCAGGACAGTGTAGCTGAGGAGATAGAGAGGAGACGTAGATGGTGCAGTGTCAGGCACAGCGATGTAGCAGTGCTGAGTGCGTAGGCGCAGGAATAAGTGGAGGACACCAGGGCATGTAGTTCCAAAGCTTTACTCACAGTCTGTTGTGCGTACAGGTGCCCGCATCTGTGCCGTGTCCTCCAGGTCAGAGGCTCAGCCAACCTCCAGGCAAGATGAAGTACTCCGTTCCAACACTCCGCCAACATGTGCCTTTTCTGAACGTCTCCCTCCTTAGCGCTCGTAATGAAGAACTCACAGTACTGAGTTACACTGGAGTTCCTCCTTTCTGATGTTCTTAGAACTCTACTTGTACGGCAGACAGCTGTAGCCTGCTACAGGGACTCCTTGCTACTAAGTCCCGGCTCACTCAGGTTGCTGTTGTGCCCCCAAGTCTTGTGTGGGAATAAAGTGGTGACAACTTCTATTCCTCCGGTGTCTGCTGTAGAACCATTAGTATCCATACAACCTCGGGGACCGGACCCTGACCTTGCGCTTAGAACTTGAGGAAGGGCCCTGCTCTGACCCTAGTCCTTAGTCCTCTTCTTCTCCTTACGTTCCATACAAAACTATCTTTCTTATGGAGAATTAGGCTTTCTCAATATCTTTTTCCTGTGCCAGCAGACTCAGGTCACTGAAGACTGTTGCAGCACTTCCTTCCATTCATCCCACTCAGGGGATCTTCTCTCTTTGACCTCCTCTGTCAGACTGACTTAGTCAGACTCCCTGAGTCAGACTGCCTGACTCCTAATATCTTCCCACTCTTTTGGTGCAGACTAAGCTCCACCCACCTCCCAGCACTCTTTGTGTTCCAAGCAGGGAGCCACCAAAGGTGCTTTGCTACACTACTGTGTTGTGTGGGATGCAGGTGTTGGAGTGTGGTCAGGTGTCTCCACCTTACCTTGATGGTGGGGTACCACACCTCAGGAGGTGGTGCAGTACCTCTATGGCAACTGAACCCTCAGGGGTGCCACATATGCTTTTGGTATCAGTAAAATCTATAATAATAAATGCCCTAAGCAGCTTCCGGTTGTAACAACTTCCGTCCAGTTGTAACCGGTGACGTCACCACACACACACGCACATGCTAACCCTCAACACACCACACCGCCTCAACACACACTCCTCTCACCTTTCACCTCCACTCACGTCCACTCACTCTTTCACTCCACATACGTTCCTTTCTCTCACTCCGTTTCTCATACTCACACCGTCATCGTCGCTGCCCGACATCTTCCTCCGCCGCCGCGATCCTGGATCCAGAAGTTCTCCAGGCCGCCGACATGTTCTTGCGGCGACGCCATCTTGGATTTCGTGAAATCCCGCGATATTCAAGATGGCGTCGCCGCAAGAACATGTCGCTGGCGTGGACGACTCGGGATCCAAAAAGATGGCGTCGGCGAAATCTCGCGAGATTACTCCGACGCCATTTTGGATCCCGATGTCGTCCACGCCAGCGACATGTTCTTGCGGCGACGCCATCTTGAATATCGCAGGATTTCACGAAATCCAAGATGGCGTCGCCGCAAGAACATGTCGGCGGCCTGGAGAACATCTGGATCCAGGATCGCGGCGGCGGAGGAAGATGTCGGGGCAGCGACGATGACGGTGTGAGTATGAGAGATGGAGTGAGAGAGAAAGGGTCGTATGTGGAGTGAAAGAGTGAGTGGATGCGAGTGGAGATGGTGAAAGGTGAGAGGAGTGTGTGTTGAGGAGTGTGTGTTGAGGAGTGTGTGTATTGAGGGTTAACATGGCAAGAGGTGTGATGCTATCGCATCCTCCCGATGCGATAGCATCGGGCCATAATCTAGTAAATTAATAAATGTTGTATTGCCTGTGCATTTAAGATTGTTGATGATTCGTCGAGCAATTTTGATTCCTTCATCTTTTTTGGCAAGTCCAGCCTTCCTGAAAATAGCTTCTGCATATAAATTGAAGAAGAATTGAAGACCATTATCAGACGCCTAGCTATACTTTGAACCATACCGTGTCGCAATGTTCCTTTCGTAGTGTTGCTTCTTGGTCGATGTAAAGGTTCCTAATGAGGCTGTTCTGATCTTTCAGTACACCCATTGGCTTCATGGTATTCCAAAGTTTCTGCTGATCAACACAGTCGACGGCTTACCTATAGTCGATGAAGCAAAGATAGATCTCCTTGTTGTGTTCTTTGGTCTTTTCCATGATCCATCTAATGTTAGCAATCACATCTCTTGTTCCTCTGCCTTTTCTGAATCCTGCTTGTTCCTCTGGCAGTTCCTTTGGCAGTTCCTTGTCAAAATAAGGCTTTGTAGGATCTTCAGTAGTATTTTGCTGGCATGAGGTGTGAGCGCAATAGTCCGATAGTTTCCACAAATGGTGGTATCTTCCGTCTGCAGAATAGGAATAAATATGGATCTTGTCCAGTCCTTGGGCCATTTGCCGGTTGCCCATATCTGTTTACACAGGCATCTGTTGACATATGATATGTTATCAACTGCTGCTTCAGAAGACTTTATTAGCTGTATTGGAATATTGTCCCATCCAAGCTTTGTTGTTTACCAGAAGCTTTATATACTGGTTGTAACTCATCATTTCTAGAGCCCTTAATGACAAATTTGACTAGATGTTTAGCAAATATCTCCTGTACGGCTGTAATATTATAATATTGTAGTATTAATTAATATAATATGTTAGTATAAATTAGTCACTAGCCTATATGATTCTGGAACATGAACCTTTACCTTGTACCAGACATATTTCCTGTGGGTGAACTTATACTGATCATATATTGATCATATATCCTAGTAGCCTTTTATCCATTATTGTGCTTAGTTGTTATACCCGATATTACAGATTTAAAATACAGCTGACCTACAAGGGAACATTATGTTGTTCTAAATTTTTTATAAAAAAAATGCTTCTTTTGTTATTTTATCCTATTGTAAGATGCCCAAGCGAGGTAGTCGTGGGCGAGCTTCAGTCCCCACTTGCTTTGGCATCCTACAGACATCTTGTGTCCCAGTCCTGGTGGGCTGCTATGTGTGAGGGGCATCACACTTACTTTGGGCCTGCAGGCCTCTTCTTCTTCTTCTGAGTCCAGGAATTCCTCTTCTAGAACAGGGGAGCAATTAATCCATGAAACAATAGGTTCATAAAAACAACCAAACTTTTACTTGGTGAATAGCAGTCTGTACAGTATTTACAGGCTGATATTGAGGATAAGAGTATAAGGCCCAATGGGTTGCATTCTTTGCCACAGGTACGGGATACAACTTCAGCCCTGGTTCTCAGTATAGGTAGAACGTCCCTCTCAACGTGACCTGTTGGTGGCTCTTGAGGACCGGAGTTGGGGAACCCTGCCCTAGGCAAGTCTTCTCTACCACTAGCAGTATATTCAGATTGCAGTACTTTCCGCTCCAGGTAGTCTGAGTCCATATTTCCCTGTAGCTTAACAAGCTAAGTTCGCCCAAGACCCCCAACGTCCATCTCGAGGTTGCCCCAAGCCATTAGCTGGAATGACACAGAAGGGTGTTTTCGGCAATGCACTGCCCTACGTATTAGGCCCACGCTGTCCCTAGCAGCCTCTTGTCTTAGGCCTGATTCTTTACTCACTGCTCTCCACACAATGACTGGCCCTGTGTCTTCCTGGACTTGCCACTAGCTCTCAGTTCCCCCTCCCAATCTGGGCTGGCCATTACATACAGGTGATGCCTGTCTACATATTCTTGGAAGAAGCAATACAGCTGCCCGTAATATGTTACCTGTATATAGAATTGCTGGAGGATGTCCATGTACACGGCTTTTTTCACATATTCATCAAAGGATCTTGAACCCACAATCCGTGTACCCATAGCTTTACACGAAACGCTGGTCTCTGGATGATGGCGTGGTGGTGGTGCAGCTTGTGTGACGTTTCTGTGTGCCAATAACTATTTTTCTGTGAATTACCACCACTGCTGTTTAGTCAAAACCACACTACATCGGACATGATGTATGTTATCAGGTCAGAATGGCCGTCTACTGTCATGTTCAGTAGCTAAAGGTAACACACTCCATGATTCTGTTTGTCCCTATTAATATCATGTATCTCTGACCCTCGGTGGCTTCAGGTGACGATACAAGATGCTCGGATGATGTATGACTGCTTGGATCAGTTTAATGTCCATTTCCTTGAGCTTCTTATAATTCTCTCCTGGATGTCTGCAACAAAAACAGCTGTCCGAACACGAGGCTGCCTCTTTGTTTTGCATCCTGAGTTTCGCCACTTCCACATATACTGCCGTTTACCAAATGCACATGGACCAACATAAAAGCCTTGTGTCCCTGAGAATGATCCTGTGGGTAATTAGACGTTCACTACCATAATGTGGCATGATGGACATACTTCTACACATCACTTCTCTCCTATCGACTGACAGGAAAGGACCCGATGGGCGTTATTCATTTCTTACACTTCTCTGGCAAAATAAAAGTTGGTTTCTGATTGCTCGCTATGGGCAACAAAGACCATTTTACTGTAAGTGAGCATTGATAAATGATGTAACAAAGACGCGGCACTCCTCCTAATGGCCGTTCCTGAATTAGGGTCCCATCCCATAAATAAGCAATATAGAAGAACTTGGCATTGTGTTTTATCTAGGCTATGTGCACACGTATGCAGAAAATTTCTGCATAAATTCAGGACTCCTTCCCAGAAAACGCGCATTTTTTTCTGCGTTCTTTTTCCGCGCGTCCCCAGACACATAGAAAATAGCCAGAAATGCGGAATTTTCCACGAAATTAATGAGCATGCTGCGTTTTTTACCACGAAGCGTTTTTTTCGCTGGAAAAAAACGCATCAATATGCACAAAAAGTGCAAAATGCATTAAAATGAATGGGAAGCTTCTTTTAAGCATTTTTTTGAGTGGATTTTTTGGTAAATCCGCGAAAAAAAAACGCAACGTGTGAACACAGGCTTACAGGTACAATCCACGGTTCAGTGCATAACGTTACGGTCAGATCCCCGACTTTCATCAGATGCACTGTGTATATAGAATAAACAAAAAAGTTGCAAAATATATAAATACTTACAAAAAGTCAATTGTCAGCTTTGATTAGATTCGGAATAAAAGACAAAAAAAATCCAGTACAAGAGAAAAGCAGCGTGAAATAGAGGTAAAGATCTAATAGTAAGAAATTAGAAGATAAAAAATACATGTTGTGTTAGGATCTAATGACATGGTGATAGTAAAGACAGAACCTCACCCTTCCTGAGAAAAGATGTAGTATGATAGAAGAGTGCAGCGCCCCTGAGGCTCAGTCGCCACAGAGGTACTGCACCTTCTCCTAAGGTGTGGTGCCCCTGTAGGGAAGGTGACCTGACGGACGGACGGACTAGTCAGAGTGAAGAAAGATAGGTTTGCACAGTGTAGGTAGGAGTCAGTGATTACAGTGGGGAAACAACTAGGAAAGTGTAGTGGACGTGCAGTACCTTGGGATGACCATTAGATGGCAGGGTGGAGTGTGAGCAAAGGACTTTACAGCAGCTTAGGGCTTTAGAAACCGTTGGTCATGGGGGGCGTGGTGACAGTTAGAGTGACAGTTTCAAGGAACCGGGGGAGTTATAAATACTGAGGGAGGGTTCCAGAAAGTTCCAGTCCCCAGGGGGAGCTCAGGTGACAGGAGGACTACGCCAGTCTGTGTGCCCTGAGGAGAATCTGACCAAGGGGACTGAGGAGAGGAAACGTCAGGGGGGTGGTCCTGACAGGAAAGGACCGCAGCAGAGACGAGGCTCTGGGTGAAGGACACCGTATGTGTAACGACGAAACTGGCCAGTAAAGTGCTGATGGTGTACGGGCCTAAGGCGGCCACAGTGACTGAGCTGTCAGGATTGTCACAGTGTGAGACGGGATGGTACGTATAAATACGTCCCTAGTGTAACGTACGGTGTTGAAGCGGCCCTGGACACGGAGGGCTGAGAGAGAGATATCGCGGTGTGCTGCGAGGACCGTCAGTCGGACGGTGAACAATAAACTTGGACCTGTTGCACCCAGAATCTGCCTCATCGTGTCTCTGTTTTCGTCTCTGCGCGGTAAGAAGAGGGACCACCCCTCCAGCTCGCCCTACCGACCCTACATTTGGCGTAGTCGGCAGGATCGCCACCGCTAATACGCTATCTTCTGCGGCAGGCCTGCAACTGAAGGACTGAGGAAAACTTGGACTGCTCTATTTCGGATTATAAACACCTGTGGACTACCAATTACTGACCTGTGGATTACAAATTGGGACGCTGTGTCGGATCTGTGTTGCTTGCAGAGGATCCAAGGCAGTAGCTGATTCTGCCCAAGATGGCGGTATTACTTCAGCGCAGAGGAGAGGTCCGGGTGTTTGCAGTTGTTCAGAATGGACTGGGACCCCCTCCAACGTACCCCAAAAGGAAGCAATATATGCCCGGAGACCGACGTTTCCATATATTGGACCCTGGCAGATGGATGGAAAGGTCTGCCAACGCCCCACCCAGCAGGAGGAGTGGCACAGAAGAAAAACTTGGCTGCGGCTGTCTGACGCCATTCGAGTGCTGCCCAACGGACGGTATGAGATGCTGCGGGTGTCGGGGCATCGGCCGCCTAGAGTGGCAATGGCGGCGAGAGATGGAGCTGCACCAGAAGTCATCTTCAGATTTACGGGCAGGCAGCGTGATGCTGAGCCGGGGAGCGGAGCCTGAGGGGAGTCAGCGAGAACGGCTGCCACCAATACCAGCAGAGGACTTCTCAGCGGAGCCCCCGAGTCCGGAGGGAAGGCCCGCAGGACAGTGGAGCAAGGAACGGAGGCTGCGGGGGAAACTGCGTGATGATGGAACGGAGGCCGCAGCGCCGGGGAAGGTGAGAGTACCCCCGGCCCTACCAGTGCCTCCGCAAGCGGCCCCCACCATTCTGCTGCAGCACGCGGCCCCCTGCGCACCGGAAGGCCTAGTTACCACGGGCCCCGTGGTGTATGCAGAGCTGAGCGAGGTCCCCGCTCATGTCCCCGAACTACCCCGCCCGGAGTCACCAGTGCAGAGCTCACCCAAAGAAGACGCTGCTGCGCTTCCCCTGCTAATAGCAGCTGCATCGTTGAAATCGGCCGTTACTCCGGCTCCGTTGGAAGTAGTGGATGCGGCCTGTCCTGAGGCCGCGGTTATGCCGCTGCTGACGTCGACTGTGGCCGACTTAGTGGGCCTTGTGATTCCAGCCTCCAAGGACCCGGTTGTCCCCATTTGCCACCTGGCCCCAGCGGCTGTTGAGCCGCAAAAATCATCAGCCGCCTCTGATCCACGTCCTTCCTCGGTTAAGTCCCGCCCACCGGACTCCAGGGCTCATGCCGGACCCTCTGTTTGGGTCGCAGGAGTTATAGAGAAGAAGAGGGCCAGGGGGCAGGAAGTCTGGAACCTGCTCCATGAGAGGGGAGAGGCTGGCATGGCGGCTGCACGACCCCCGGGACGGCTCGTTTATACTATCTTGCACAAAGGGACACTTCTTGCATCCTGGGAGCTCCACGGTTGTGGGGTCCCATACTACTGACCACCGAAAGGAGGATTGAACTGTCAGGAGTTCGTTGCACCGTTGTGCAGGTCAAAAGGACAGTTCGCGGTCAGCTTTTAAAAAAAAAAGAAATGTTTATCTGTGATTTTTATGTCTGTTTTTCTATGTTCCTCTTACAGGATAGATTGTGTTTACTTTTTAAACTTGACAGAACGGGGATACGAAGACAAGAGGGAGTGTTCATGTCCAAGGAAGGGGGAGGGAAAAGGAGTACTGGCGATGTTTATTGTTGAACGTTGAGTTTTAAAGCAAAAGAAAATGAAAAAAAAAAAAAATATAAAAATGGGTACTTGTGCTATTATAAAGTTGTTTATTGTATGATATGCCAAAGTAAAATGCAACAGGTCCGGGTAAGGGAAGGTCTGCGGGACCAAAGGAAAGTGTGAGATCCGGTAGGGATCTAAGAGTTGAGGTCTGGGAGATCGGGACGCCGACCATGACATGTAATTGAAAGAAGGAAAATGAGTGGGAAGACGTGAGAAAGACAGCTGTCCTAGGTCAGGTCCCCAACACCACGGACACCCCTGAAGAAGGAAAGGCGGGCGCCGGCAATGATCTGGTAGGTGAGTGGCCTCGATCATGGCGTACCGGATAGTGAAAGGTAACAGTAGGGGAGAGTAGGGGAAAGATACACGCCGTAGAGAGAGAATACGGGTGTACCTTGCCCAATTTGAAAGACGTTGTCATGTGGCGTGCGCGCTGGTGAGTAGCAGTAGGCTGCTCAGAGCATAGTGCTCCCAGTATAGTTCGGCCCCCGCAGATAGTGGGTTTGGCTCAACTTCTGGTCCAACAACAGAATGTAGGTGTAGATTCAGAACGACGAAGGCAGGGATGACGATTGTCGAGGACGACAATGGACAAAGGAAGGGGGAGTGTAGGGAAGGTGACCTGACGGACGGACGGACTAGTCAGAGTGAAGAAAGATAGGTTTGCACAGTGTAGGTAGGAGTCAGTGATTACAGTGGGGAAACAACTAGGAAAGTGTAGTGGACGTGCAGTACCTTGGGATGACCATTAGATGGCAGGGTGGAGTGTGAGCAAAGGACTTTACAGTAGCTTAGGGCTTTAGAAACCGTTGGTCATGGGGGGCGTGGTGACAGTTAGAGTGACAGTTTCAAGGAACCGGGGGAGTTATAAATACTGAGGGAGGGTTCCAGAAAGTTCCAGTCCCCAGGGGGAGCTCAGGTGACAGGAGGACTACGCCAGTCTGTGTGCCCTGAGGAGAATCTGGCCAAGGGGACTGAGGAGAGGAAACGTCAGGGGGGTGGTCCTGACAGGAAAGGACCGCAGCAGAGACGAGGCTCTGGGTGAAGGACACCGTATGTGTAACGACGAAACTGGCCAGTAAAGTGCTGATGGTGTACGGGCCTAAGGCGGCCACAGTGACTGAGCTGTCAGGATTGTCACAGTGTGAGACGGGATGGTACGTATGAATACGTCCCTAGTGTAACGTACGGTGTTGAAGTGGCCCTGGACACGGAGGGCTGAGAGAGAGATATCGCGGTGTGCTGCGAGGACCGTCAGTCGGACGGTGAACAATAAACTTGGACCTGTTGCACCCAGAATCTGCCTCATCGTGTCTCTGTTTTCGTCTCTGCGCGGTAAGAAGAGGGACCACCCCTCCAGCTCGCCCTACCGACCCTACACCCCACCGCCTAGGTAAGTTGGGAACTCCTTTCTACACTGCACACCTGCATCCCACACACAGGATAGTACAGCACTGATCACATTGCGGCTCATGCTTAGAGGGTAGCAGAGCACCTCTGGTGATTCCTTGCTTCGTAACACGAGATGTGCTGGGAGGTGGGTGGAGTGGAGATCCATATAAAAGAGTGGGGAGGTTTAGAATTGCAGGTCAGTCTGGGGTGAGTCCCAGAGAAAGAGAGCAGGCTGACAGGAGGTCAGAGGAGTAGGAAGTCACTCAGACAGGAGTGAGGATCCCTGGAAGAGGGATGGAGGAAGGAGTGCTGCAGCTGCCTCAGTGACCTGAGCCAGCTGGCACGGGAAAGAGAACAGAAGGAGAAAGATGTAGAACTGCAACCTAAGCTTCCATAAGAGAGAAGGAACAGCACGGAACGAAGAAGTAGGAGAACAGAGAGGAGTTGTGGGTTGGAAGAGGAACCCTGCCTATAGGTTCTCAGCGCAAGGCCGGGGCCCGGTCCCCGAGGTTGCATGGACACTTATGGTTTTGCAGCAGACACTGGTGGAGTAGTTGGCTGTAAAGGCACTACTCCCATCTAAGACTTGGGACACAACAGCAACACGGATAGAGAGCCGGGATCCAGGAGGTCCCTGATCGGGCTACAGCTGTCTGTCATACAAGTAAGGTTCTAGGAACATCTGACAGGAGAAACTTCAGAGTAACCACGGTACTGGAGTTCTTCACACTAAAAGGCGCAATAGAGGAGTCGTTCAGGAAAGGCACATGTTGGCGGAGTGTTGGAGAGGAGAAGCCTGACTTGCCCGGGAGGTTGATTGAGTCTCTACCCCGGAGGACACGGCACGGAGGCAGGCACCAGTGGGTACCACGAACTGTGAGTAAAACTTTGAAACTGCAAGCCCTGGTGTCCTCCATTCATTCGCCGTTAACACCTTCAGCACCGCTACATCTGGGTACCAGCATCTATACCATTCTGCGCCTCTTCTCATCCATTGCACCTACACTGCCCTGGACTACAGCTCCACCTGTGGGGAGCTACACCATCTTTGCTGCACTACACCATCAGTCTCAGTGGATCTGCATGCAGCGTTGACTCAACATCTTACTTGCCAAACACCACGGGTGGCGTCACGAACTATCCATATAAACTATACTATTAACATCACCGCCATTGATATTAGGCGCCCAGGGCCACGGACCAGGTCACTGCTGCTGTGACACATCCCCCTGACACCGGCCCGGGAACCGGGTACCCCGCTGCCCTGGGTGTGAGGGTGACCCAAGAGTATAGTCTTACAAAGGTCAGATATTTCCTGTAGTTCTTGACCAAGTTTGCACACACTGCAGCAGCGATTTTGGCCCACTCCTCCATACAGATCTTCTCCAGATCTTTCAGGTTTTAGGGCTGTCGCTAGGAAACATTGCATTTCAGCTCCATCCAAAGGTTTTCTATTGGGTTCAGGTCTGGAGACTGGCTAGGTCACTCCAGGACCTTGAAATGCTTCTTACGGAGCCACTCGTTAGTTGCCCTGGCTGTGTGTTTCAGGTCATTGTCATGCTGGAAGATGCAGTCATCACCCATCTTCAGTGCTCTTATTGAGGGAAGGAGATTATTGGCCAAAATCTCGCGATGCATAACTCTATGTGAAACTGCCACTATGAGTTATTCTAAGAGTAGCATGATGTAGGGGTAGAGAGCCTGATTCCAGCGATGAGTTCTTACTTGGCTGCTTGTTGTTATTTCAATAAAATCATTATTTTATCAGCAGATTATCGCTAGAGGACTAGGTGTCTCCTGCCATGTAGTCTTCCTGCTCTATGTAACCAAGCTCCCATCAATGATTGACAGCTTGTTGCCTATGTATAGTGTACATGCAAGCAGCCCAGTAAGTGACAAACTGTTGAAATCAAGGTCTCTTTCCCTACATTATGCTCTCAAATGACATAGCAAAAACCTGGTGACAGATTCCCTTTAAATAAAAAGTGTTGGAAATAACCTGTGTGGGTTGGAGGCCTTTCACGACCATTCCGATACATTTTTAACATTCTATGAGATCACAAATCAGTTTTCGTCTCAGGACAGGAGCCCTCGTCGGGTGATTTACACAAAACACAAGGTGTGCCTTGTTTAAATATTCGTTTTGTGGGTAAAAGTGTATACTTTTGTTATATTGTGTAAATTATATATAAAAGACATTTGGAGAAATGTTAATACATCCAATGTTATATAGCAAAAAAAAAAAAATCAATGGGTTAAATGTTAGTTAATAGTTATTTTTAAACCAAAATATGACCTAAAAATACATGAACCAGTTCATAAATGTAAATATGTACAGTATATAAGAGCAATTAGATAGATGATGAGTTCATTAATAAAATTTAATTTTTTAATGGTTGTCATAAAAGTTCACTGTATTTTTTTTTTAGCATTACAATAAGTACATAGATTTGTCCAGTAGGTGGCGCTTTTACTTTATTGTAAACAGAATGTAGCAGAGGTTTCTGTGTTGTTAGTAGTAACTCTGTATCTGATCCTGTTGTGGTCCGTTGGATGTCGGCTCCTGTTCATTTATGTGTCGTAAAACTATTATTAACAATGAAAATGAATTATATCAGAGCATACCAAAGAAACACTTAAAATTGCAAACACACATTAACCAGCCAATCCAATCATATTATATATACCTGATATTCTGCTGCTGTCATACACAATATGTAGGTAGAACAACACAGGCTGTTCATAACAGACTCAATAAGCATAGGTCCAATAGTAATAATAAATTCCTGCAACACAGGTTGTGCAGGCATTATGCTACCCACTGCTCTCACCAAAAAAAACCTACAATTACACCAATAGATCAGAAGATCAGATACCGGAGTGCACACAAAATAGGTGTCATGCATCTGGGCTTGAGCCCTTGAGCCTGTGCATTGTGGTCAGATTCTGTGTCTGCCAAGCCACAGAAGATACATCTTTGCTCCAGGTGTTTAGTTTCTGTTATCCTTGCTGCAATCTGTGTAGGGTAACAGGTGTTTTCATTTTCTCATTTGTCTGCCCTATCACCTTTCGGGTGCGGCTTTACATTACTTTCATCCTGTTGGTATTTCCTGCTGGTGATAGTCTCATTCGGATGTGGGTCACCCTCCCAGGGCTGTGGGGTACTCGGTACCGGGCCGGTATCAGCGGGATGTGTCACAGCAGCGGTGACCCGGTCTGTGGCCCTGGGCGCCCAAGTAAAAGGGGAATTGCAACGGTGGAATGTGATGGATTAAATATAATTTCATGACGCCACCTGTGGTGTTCGGCAACTGAGATGTTAAGCCGACGCTGCATGCAGATCCTCTGGGACTGGTGGTGTGTTGCAGCCAAGATGGTGAAGCTCCCCACAGGTGGAGCTGTAGTCCCAGGGCAGTGTATATGTAGGGGTAGAGGAGAGGCGCAGGCAGTGTAGAAGCTGGTACCCAGATGTGTTGGCGCAGAAATGAATGGAGGACACCAGGGCTTGTAGTTCCAAAGCTTTACTCACAGTCTGTAGTACACACAGGTGCCTGCCTCCGTGCTGTGTCCTCCGGGTCAGGGACTCAGTCAACCTCCACGCAAGATAGGATGCTCCCTCCCAACACTCCGCCAACATGTGCCTCTCTGAACGACTCCTCTATAGCGCCTTTAAGTGTGAAGTACTCCTAGTACTGAGTTACACTGGAGTTCCTCCTGACAAATGTTATTATGAACTTTCCTTGTGCGGCAGACAGCTGTAGCCTGCTTCGGGGACTCCTTGCTCCTAAGTCCCGGCTCACTATCAATGTTGCTGTTGTGCCCCCAAGTCTGAGATGGGAGTAGTGGTCTGAGATGGGAGTAGTGCATTTACAGCCCACTACTCCACCGGTGTCTGCTGCAGGATCATTAGCATCCATACAACCTCGGGGACCGGGCCCCGGCCTTGCGCTTAGAACTTTTTGGCAGGGTTCTCTCCTAACCCAAGTCCTCTGTTCCCTTTACTCCTACGTTCTGTACGAGTCTTTCCTTCTTATGAAGAATCAGGTTTCTGTTCAATGTCTTTCTCCTTCTTCCCTTTCCCGTGCCAGCAGACCCAGGTCACTGAGATCCTCCATCCCTCTCCCAGGAATCTCTCCTCACTCCTCTGAACTGAACTCCTAACCCTTCCCGCTCTTTTATGTATTCTAAACTCCACCCGCCTCCCAGCACGTTTCATGTTCCAAGCAGGGAACCACCAAAGGTGCTCTGCTACACTCCAAGCAGGGAGCCGCAATGTGGCTTTGCTGAACTACTGTGTTGTGTGGGATGCGAGTGTTGGAGCGTGGTTAGGAGCCTCCAACTTACCTGGAAGGTGGGGTACCACACCTCAGGAGGAGGTGCAGTACCTCTGTGGCAACTGAACCCTCAGGGACACCACAGATGTCCAGCCATACTGCTGTAGTGTAACCCCTTTATCACCTATGACTTATAGGTACGCCATAGGTCGCCCCCTCCCCTTCTCAGCACCGGAGCCCACATCTTTTCCAGTACATGACAGCTGATTTGATCAGCTGACATCTGCCCCTAAGAGCCACAGGTGGAATCGCAATCCATCCGCTGCTGTAAACATGTTAAATGCAGCTGTGAATCTCCAACAGCAGCATTTAACATGGCTGAGCTGGAAGCGAGTCATAAGACCCACTTATCGGCTCCCCTGTGACATGATCACAACAGTATGACAAACGTGCAAAAATACTCTGTTGTAAAAAATATATAACAGTAGTCAGCAAGTGCTAGTAAAAAGATAACAAAAACAGGGTATTTAATTGATCAGTTTTTTGCAAAAAATGTATACTAAGCCACTCCACCAACGTCACGGTAACCCATCTCGGAGCAGTCCTATCTAATGTATTTAAAACCTGATCATGTGAACAGTACCTATATGAGCAGGATTCAGAAAGGCGCTTCCTGGTGTGGGCATGCTGTGAAAGACGGCTTTTTATGTGCATGTCACACAAGAGAGGGGCGGGATTCTCCCAAACCTTGCCTAAGCAAGAAACTAATAGATTAAAAACACATGTGACATGCACACAAGTGAACAGGTTGGTTGGACAATGTTCACACCACCCAAAGACTGAAACACAAAAAAAAACAAACAAAAAAAAACAGATGAACATTTCTACTACACATACACATTCTGTGTAGCACAGGCGATTGGAATATCACAGCTTCAGGTCTCCCATGGAGACTATTGAAGCAAGTAAAAAGTAGAAAAAATGCTTTTACAGATATTAAAAAAATATAAAAGTTCAAATCACCCCCTTTTGTCCCATTCAAAATAAAACAATAAAAAAAAATCTATCTCCTACGAAAGGCCAAATGAGTGAATAAATCTCCCAAAATTTTGTACAAAAAATAAATAATTTTATTAGATCAATATATACAAACAATACTAAAAAGAGCCATGCTGTAAGCACTGGCCTATCAGGAAACAGTTTTCCATACACACACTGCTCAAAAAAATAAAGGGAATACTTAAACAAGAGAATATAACTCCAAGTAAATCAAACTTCTGTGAAATAAAACTGTCCACTTAGGAAACAACACTGATTGACAATCAATTTCACATGCTGCTGTGCAAATGGAATAGAAAACAGATGGAAATTTTTGGCAATTATCAAGACACCCTCAATAAAGGAGTGGTTCTGCAGGTGGGGACCACAGACCACATCTCAGTACCAATGCTTTCTGGCTGATGTTTTGGTCACTTTTCAATCAATCAATCAATCAAATCAATCAATCAAATTTATTATCGCCAAGTACATATTACATATATACAAGGAATTCTTTGTGGCAAAGAGGCAACATAATATATAACAACAGATACAACAAGTAACATCTAACAAGACAGATACAGTATATAGTCTACACATGACGATTTAATTGTTGAACAGAGAGTGGATAGAAGCTGTTCATATGGCGGTTGGTGCTGCATTTGGGGACTCTGAAGCGACGTCCTGAAGGGAGTAGTTGGAATGAGGAGTGTCCCGGGTGAGAGGGATCGGATGAAATTTTCAATGCGTGGGATCGAATACTCTTATCATAAAGATCCTGGATTTTAGGCAGGGGGGAACCTATAATTCTCTCTGCTGTTCTGAAGGTCCTTTGTAAGCAGAGTTTGTCATGCGCAGTGGCTCCCCCATACCAGACTATCAGAGAGGAACAAATCACAGATCTGATGACAGCATTAAAGAATAAGATCAGCAGATTCTTAGACAAACCATATCTTTTCAGCTGACGCAGGAAGAACATCCTCTGTTGTGCTTTTCTTATAACAGCATCCACGTTTTTCCCCCATTTAAGATCATGAGAGATGATAACACCAAGGAATTTGGTCTCTGTGACCCTAAGAACCACTTCGTCATGGATGTAGATTGGAAGTATCTCATGTTGATCTTTCCTAAAATCCACAACCATCTCAGCAGTTTTTTTAGTGTTGAGTACAAGATTATTGGCTTTACACCAGTCACATATTCTTTCCACTTGAATGTTGGTTGTGCTTTCACACTCTTGGTAGCATGAGACGGACTCTACAACCCACACAAGTGGCTCAGGTAGCGCAGCTCATCCAGGATGGCACATCAATGCGAGCTGTGGCAACAAGGTTTGCTGTGTCTGTCAGTGGGTTGCCCTCCCAGGGCTGTGGGGTACTCGGTACCGGGCCGGTGTCAGGGGGATGTTCCACAGCAACGGTGACCCGGTCCGTGGCCCTGGGCGCCCAAGCAATGGGGAGATGTAGATAATGGTAGAATAGTTCATGACGCCACCCGTGGTGTTTGGCAAATATGGTGTTAGGCCAACGCGGCATACAGATCCGCTGGGACTGATGGTATGTGCAGCTTAGATGGTAAAGCTCCCCACAGGTGGAGCTGTAGTCCCAGGGCACTGTAGATGTAGCTGGCACAGGGATGTAGCAGTGAAGAAAGCGTAGGGAACAGACAAGACACAGCGGTTGTAGTTTCTGTACTTTTACTGAGTATAT
This sequence comes from Dendrobates tinctorius, assembly GCF_039654945.1. Classification (NCBI taxonomy): domain Eukaryota; kingdom Metazoa; phylum Chordata; class Amphibia; order Anura; family Dendrobatidae; genus Dendrobates; species Dendrobates tinctorius. The sequence goes on along the minus strand of NW_027361816.1, from coordinate 2,332,156 downwards.
GCAGTCCACATTCCTGATTACAGATGGTATTGGAGCAGGTTAGCCTGGAAGCAGATCAGGATTCTCTCTCAGCAGAAGGGCTGTGCAGTCTCCTTCCTAGCGCTTTGTAGTGTGAAGCACTCCAGTACTTAGTTACTCTGAAATGCCTCTCTTCAGATGTTCCTAAAACTATACTTGTATGACAGACAGCTGTAGCCTCTCTCGGGGACTCCTCTCTTCAGTCCTGGCTCTCTATTCAATTGCTGTTGTGTCCCAAGTCTTTGCTGAGAGCAGGGCATTTACAGCCTCCTACTCCTCTGGTATCTGTGGTAGGACCGTCAGTATCCGTACCACCGTGGAGACCAGGCTCCAGTTCTGTGCGCTCTCAAGCTGAGGGAGCTCGCCTTCTGCAGCTCAACCTCTCAGCTTCGCACCTCCCGTCCGCACACTTCACCCTTTTTCTTTCAACTGGTCAGGGCATAACTTCAAGTGATCCCTGGATACCGCTGCTGAGGTCTCTCCTCCATCTTTGCTAACAAGGCATACTTTGGTATTATCGAAGTTGGAGGGCAGAATGGTGTAAGGTTCCTCTTCCCATTGATCATCTAGCTTATACAGTCTTCTTTTTCTCTTGAGAACTTGTTCTCCCGGCGAAAAAGGAACAGCAGGTGCATTTTGGTTATAAAGTCTCTCCTGCTTCTGCCTTGCCTGAGCCAGACTCTTCTCCACACACTCCTGTACCCTTCTGTACTGCTGCTGCCTCTCCTTGTCCCAGTCAGCATCTGATGACGTTACTTCAGGCGTCAGGACTGCCATGTCCAAGTCAATAGGCAGCTTACCAGGCCTTGCTCTCATCAGGTACGCTGGAGTACAGTTGGTAGAGTTCACTGGGATATGGTTGTAGAGGTCCACCAGATCGGGCAACTTTTCTGGCCACAGATTTCTCTCCTCCAAGGGCAATGTCTTCAGTAAATCAATCACTACCTGGTTCATCTTCTCACACATGCCGTTGGTCTGTGGGTGATAAGGTGTTGTCCGGATCTTCTTACACCCATATAAGTTGCAAAATTCATGGAACTCTTCTGCCTCGAAAGCTGGACCTTGATCTGTCAGCACCCTCTCAGGATAACCATGTGGTCTGCAGAAGTGCTGCTGGAACGCTCTGGCTGCGGTCCTGGCCGTTAGATCTTTGACCGGCACAACCACCAGGAATCTTGAATAGTGGTCCACATAGAGGTAGCCTGACCGGCTTGGAACCAGCTTCACATGGTCCAGGGCTACCAAGTCCAGGGGCTGTTTGGTGATGATTGGCTGTAAGGGAGCTCTCTGGCTGTCTCGATCCTTTCTGCGCAGGTTACACTGTCCACACTCCCAGCACCACCTCTCAATGGCCTTCCGCATGCCAGTCCAGTAGAACCTCTCTCGGAGCAATGTTTCCAACTTCTTCCATCCAAAGTGTCCAGCTCCATTTTGGTATGCTCCTAGGACCATTGAGGCTTCCCTCTTTGGGACCACCACCTGCCAGACCAGCTCATGTGTGCGGGCATTGATACTCCTCCGACACAGCTTCCCTTCATAAATGAACAGCCAACCTCTTTCCTTCCACAACTGATGAGTTTCTTCAGGAGTATTCAACTCCGGGCGCGAGTCACCTTGGGTCAGCAGCTCTTTCACCAGGTGAACTGCAGGGTCATTATCTTGCGCTTCTGCCCCATCATGATGGGGCAACGGATTCAGAGTGACTTCCTTCAAGCCAGGCCGCCTGTTTCTCACTCCTTGAGCATGTTGGGCCGCCAGTGGCCGGCGGAAGGGAGGCAATTCTACCTCTTCCAGAGCCTCAGGGTCTTCTCCTGCATCTGACAGATTAGGCATCCTGGATAGCGCATCAGCATTGGCATTCTTGTGTCCTGCCCGGTACTTGATGATAAACTCATAATTGGATAACCGAGCCATCCATCGCTGCTCCAGTGCTCCTAGCTTGGCAGTGTCCAAGTGGGTCAACGGGTTGTTGTCCATGAAGATTGTAAATTTGGCGGAAGCTAGGTAATGCTTGAACCTTTCGGTGACAGCCCAGACTATGGCAAGGAACTCCAGCTTGAAAGAACTATAATTATCAGGGTTCCTCTCAGTGGGACGCAGCTTCCTGCTGGCGTAGTAGATCTCTCTCTTTTCCATTCTGTACCTGCGACAGTACTGCTCCTAATCCCACGTTGCTGGCATCTGTGTACAGCACAAAGGGTTTGTCATAATCTGGGTAAGCCAGAACTTCATCACCTGTGAGAGCCATCTTCAATCTGGTGAAAGACCTCTCCAACTCTTCAGTCCATTCAAATGTGGAATTCTTCTGCTTGCCTTTCTTGGACTGCCCCACCAGAAGGTTTTGCATTGGGGTGGCTATTTCAGTAAATCCTTTGATGAATCTCCGGTAGTAACCTACCAGTCCAAGGAATTGGCGTACCTCATGGAGGTTGCTGGGCTTCGTCCAGTCCCGGATGACCGTGACCTTGTCAGGATCTGGTGCCACACCTTCTGCACTGACCACATGACCGAAGTACTGCACCTTAGGCTTCAGGAGGTGGCATTTTGAAGGCTTCACTTTCAGGCCAAAATTGGACAATGCTTCAAACACTTCGGCCAGGTGTTCCAGATGCTCTTCATAGGTCTTGGAGAAAACTATGACATCATCCAAGTACAACAGGACTGTTTCAAAGTTCATGTGTCCCAGGCAACACTCCATCAGCCGCTGAAATGTTCCTGGAGCAGTGCAGAGTCCAAATGGCATATAATTGAACTCACAGGGACCCATTGGAGTGGTAAAGGCGGTCATCTCCTTGTCTGCCTCTGCCACGGGAACTTGCCAATACCCACTGGTGAGATCCAAGGTGGAAAAGTAGTTAGCAGTTTTAAGTGCAGTTAATGACTCTTCAATTCTAGGCAATGGGTAGGCATCTTTATGTGTGATACTGTTAATCTTCCTGTAATCAACACACATTCTCATAGTACCATCCTTTTTCTTTACAAACACTATTGGAGCTGCCCATGGGCTACAACTTTCCCTAATAACCCCAGCTTCCTTCATCTCTTTCAGCATACTCTTAGAACATTGGTACTGTGTTGGGGGTATAGGTCTGTACCTCTCCTTTATGGGTGGATGGTCTCCAGTGGGGATATGATGTTGCACCCCTTTTGCCTGCCCAAAATCTAGTGGGTGTTTGCTGAATACCCGCTCATACTCTTGTGTCACTCTGTAAATCCCATTTCTCTGGTATGAAGGTGTAGAGTCAGTTCCCACCTGCAGTTGCTGGCACCACTCTTCTAGCTGCTTCACAGGGCCATTGTCCTCCACCGGATCGGATGAGACCAAAGGCCCTGCTGCCTGTAATGAGTTGTTATTAACAGTGAGCAGTTTAGCAACTGTGGCGTACCGAGGTATTGTGGCTTCCTCCTCCCCACAATTCAGAAGGCGTACAGGTACTCTCCCCTTTCGTACATCGACCACCCCTCTGGCTGTCAGGACAGTGGGCCTGCTATCTGAATATACTGGCTCTACCAATGCCTGGTAATCCTGCCCTATGAGCCCTATGGCAGCCCGACACCAAACTAACATTTCACGTCTGGGGGGTATTACAATGGGAAAAGCATCACTCACTCTGACGCTGCCAATCTCTCCGCCAGAGAGTTCTACCTGTTGCCTTTGCATCAGGGCTCGGATCTCCTTCTGCAGGACTTGTTCACCGGAACCAGCAGTCTCAGCCACCTGTTGTAACAAGACAATAACCTCGGACAGACAGTTTTCAATTACATTTGTACCAAGAGTCATCATGGGATTACATTCACGTTGGTCAATATCAACAACTATCAGACATTGTGATTTTAGCTCCACCTGCCCCACTTTAACAGAAATTTCCTTGCATCCAATCTGCGGCAAGGTATGACCATTACTAGCAACTACAGTTAGTTCATCAGTGGGGCCACAGGTGAGTTCGGAATCAGCCCAGTACCTCTTGTACAAAATATACGGCATAGTGGTCACCTGGGAGCCAGTGTCCAGCAAAGCGTTCATGGGGATGCCGTCAATCACCACAGGGAGGATCGGTCTCCCTCCCACATACTTGACTCTCCAGTTCCTTGGGCCTGGTGATCCTACTCCTGGGGGTTGGCCCTCTGCCCCAGGGGTTGCTCGTTTAAAGGACAGTACCTTGCCAGATGACATGCCTTGTAGCAGCGCCGACAGATGGGATGTCCATCCTGGTCATAGCGATCGTTGTTCCTTCCTCGAAGTGGCGGGGTTCTCCTCCTCCGGAGCCACGTGACATCCTCTGGACTGGAAGCAAGCTGGACCTTTTCTTTGGAGGAATCCTGCAGGGACTGCACAGTTCTGGTGAGTGCAGCCATTCCTTTGGTCAGCTCCTGGACCTGAAGACGCAGCTCCTCTGTTGGCTCTTTATCCAGGGTCTGGGCATCAGCCTCCACAGGGATGGAAGGAAAGGATGTAGCTTCCTGATGGTAGGTGATCGCTGGGCGCCCAGGGGGCGCTGGATGGCTGTCAGAGGATTCCTGCAGTACCCGGATAGCCCTGTCCTTAAACTCAGCAAAGTTCAAATCAGGGTTTTGCAGGGTAATGAGGCGTAACTGTCCTCTGTGGGTACTGGACAGGAGTCCTTCGATGAACTGCTCCTTTAACAATTTGTCTTCTTTCACACTATCAGAGTCAACTTGCTTAACTGCTCGCAGCGCCTCCTGCAGGTTGAGGGCATAGTCCCTGATACTGTCCTGCGCCCTCTGTTTACAGCCAAAGAACCGCATCTTAATTTCAGCTGCAGTGCGGGTGTCAAAAGTGCTTCTCAGCTTGGCCAGGATCTTTGCAACAGTGTCTTTATCAGTGTCCTGCCAGGCTTTCACTTCTCTCTGCGCTGCACCCGTTAGCTGTCCAATCAGGATATTCACTTTCTGGTCTTCAGACAGAGGGTAAACTTTAAACAAGCTGCACAGTCTTTTAAATTCACTCAGGGTGTGTGACCCACCCGAGTACTGCGGTAGCCAGGTCGCTCCCGGTATGTAGGGCATGGATAGCAGCATTATGGGGGCGGATGCTCCTCCTGGTGGTACCACGGGGTTGGCAGCGGCGTCCGCCGCTGCATTGGCTTGTGGCGCAGACATGCTCTCCCCCCCCTAGTTAACGTTAGCCAGGGCCGGGGGTTGCGGGAGCTCACCGGCGGCCGCTTCGCAGGCCCGACACTCCGGGCTGTAGGCATCAGCTCCTCCTCCTCTCGCATGCTGTCCTCTCTTCCTGCGTGGCACTTCACTTCTTCGCGCTCTGCGGCAGGCTCCACCCACGAAGGTCTGCCTCTTTCTTCCCGCACGCGCCAAGCAGTGCGACAATGGCGGCAAATGGCGCCAAATACACACAGTTCACAAACACAGTCTACTGTATGGTACACAGGACCCGGGGATACCGGACTCCGTAATCCTGTTCGTGACGCCAAATTGGGTCGCCCTCCCAGGGCTGTGGGGTACTCGGTACCGGGCCGGTGTCAGGAGGATGTGTCACAGCAACGGTGACCCGGTCCGTGGCCCTGGGCGCCCAAGCAATGGGGAGATGTAGTTAATGGTAGAATAGTTTGTGACGCGACCCGTGATGTTTGGCAAATATGGTGTTAGGCCAACGCGGCATACAGATCCGCTGGGACTGATGGTATGTGCAGCATAGATGGTAAAGCTCCCCACAGGTGGAGCTGTAGTCCCAGGGCACTGTAGATGTAGCTGGCACAGGGATGTAGCAGTGCCGAAAGCATAAGGAACAGACAAGACACAGCGGTTGTAGTTTCTGTACCTTTACTGAGTATATGCAGTCCAGAGTCCTGATTACAGATGGTATTGGAGCAGGTTAGCCTGGAAGCAGATCAGGATTCTCTCTCAGCAGAAGGGCTGTGCAGTCTCCTTCCTAGCGCTTTGTAGTGTGAAGCACTCCAGTACTTAGTTACTCTGAAATGCCTCTCTTCAGATGTTCCTAGAACTATACTTGTATGACAGACAGCTGTAGCCTCTCTCGGGGACTCCTCTCTTTAGTCCTGGCTCTCTATTCAATTGTTGTTGTGTCCCAAGTCTTTGCTGAGAGCAGGGCATATACAGCCTCCTACTCCTCTGGTATCTGTGGTAGGACCGTCAGTATCCGTACCACCGTGGAGACCAGGCTCCAGTTCTGTGCGCTCTCAAGCTGAGGGAGCTCGCCTTCTGCAGCTCAACCTCTCAGCTTCGCACCTCCCGTCCGCACACTTCACCCTCCGCAGACTATCTGATCCTTCTTCCTCCTGGCCCTCAGAGGACACTCCTCTCCAGAATCCTGGTTCAGAGTTCCCCGTGCTGGCCCGGAGTGGAACTGTGTTGCATGCATTAGGTTAACTGCTGGAGAGACCCATCACTGCTTCCAAGCCTGGCATTACCCTCCCCTGGAGGAAGGCAAAGCCAGTGTGGCGACCATACTCCTGGGGCGCCACATTAGCATAGTGTCCTGAGGCTGGAGGTGCTACCAGGAGACAGGCCAGTAAACTAAGAGACGTGGAGGGGGCCGTAGGAGGGAATCAACCCAGCAGCAGGACCGCTACCTCTGCCATTGTGCAAGGAGAAACAGGAGGAGCACTGCCAGAGCCCTGCAAAATGACCTCCAGCAGGCCACAAATGTGCATGGGTCTGCACAAACAGTTAGAAACCAACTCCATGAGGATGGTCTGAGGGCCCAACGTCCACAGATGGGGCTTGTGCTCACAGCCCAACACCATGCAGGATGCTTGGCATTTGCCACAGAACATCAGGATTGGCAAATTCGCCACTGGTGCCCTGTGCTCTTCACAGATGAAAGCAGGTTCACACTGAGCACATGTGACAGACGTAACAGAGTCTAGAGATGCCGTTGAGAGTGATCTGCTGCCTGCAACATCCTTCAGCATGACTGGTTTGGCAATGGGTCAGTAAGGGTGTGGGGTGGCATTTCTTCTCCATGTGCTCGCCAGAGGTAGCCTGACTGCCATTAGGTACCGAGATGAGATCCTCAGACACCTTGTGAGACCATATTCTGGTGCGGTTGTCCTTGGGTTCCTCCTAATGCGGGACAATGTCAGACCTCATGTGGCTGGAGTGTGTCAGCAGTTCCTGCAAGATGAAGGCACTGAAGCTATGGACTGGCCCGTCCGTTCCCCAGACCTGAATCCGATTGAGCACATCTGGGACAGCATGTCTCGCTCCATCCACCAACGTCACGATGCACCACAGACTGTCCAGGAGTTGGCGGATGTTTTAGTCCAGGTCTGGAGGAGATCCCTCAGGAGACCATCTGCCGCCTCATCAGGAGCATGCCCAGGCGTTGTACAGTAGGGAGGTCATGCAGGCAAGTGGAGGCCACACACGACACTGAGCCTCATTTTGACTTGTTTTAAGGACATTACATTCCACTTTAATTTTTTGTGTGACTTCAAATCCAGGCCTCCATTGGTTAATAAATTTGATTCCCATTGATGATTTTTGTGTGATTTTGTTGTCAGCATATTCAACTTTGTACAGAGCAAAGTATTCAATGAGAATATTTCATTCATTCAGATCTAGGATGTGTTATTTGAGTGTTCCCTTTATTTTTTTTGAGCAGTGTATATAGATCAATTGAGGTTAGCAGGATGAGCTCAAAGAAAGGGGGGTAAACAAAGCATGGGTACGTGGAATGTATTCAGAATTTACAGGTGCATCTCAAAAAATTAAAATATCATCAAAAAGTTAATTTATTTCAGTTCTTCAATACAGAAAGTGAGACTCACATATTATATAGAGTCATTACACACAGAGTGATCTATTTCAAGTATTTATTTCTGTTAATGTTAATGATTATGGCTTACAGCCAATGAAAACCCAAAAGTCATTATCTCAGTAAATTAGAATACTTTGTACCCAGGATGGGTGAACACAGAACTTAAGCACATGCTAAAAAGGAAGAAAAAAATGTTTATAAAATGGAAAGAGGGAGGCATATCTAAAGAAGAATATAATGCTGTCTGCAGAATCTGCAGGGCACAAATCAGATTATCTAAAGCTGAAAATGAATTGAGGCTTGCAAGAGATGTCAAAAGCAATAATAAAGGATTTTGGGGATATGTCAAAAGTAAAAGAAAAGTCAAAGATGCTATAGGATTTTTACAGGATGAAAATAATGAAATGGTAAGACAGGATGTTGAGAAGGCTGAACTTTTAAATTCCTATTTTGCATCTGTTTTCTCTCAGAAAGGAAATGTAACACCAACTGTTATTCACTGTCCTATTAAGGGAATAGAAGAATCCAGGATATCTATAAACAGAAAGATAGTGAGGAAACACTTAGCTAACCTAAATGAATTCAAGTCTCCAGGTCCAGATGAATTACACCCCAGAGTACTGAAGGAGATAGCAGAAGAAATTTCTGAACCACTCTCCATAATCTTTGAAAATTCTTGGAGAACAGGAGAAGTGCCAGAAGACTGGAGAAGAGCAAATGTTGTTCCTATCTTCAAAAAGGGGAAGAAGGTGGACCCAGGCAACTATAGGCCGGTGAGTCTGACTTCTATACCAGGAAAGATCTTTGAACAAATTATTAAACAACATGTAAGTCAATACCTGGATAAGAATGAAGTGATCAAACAGAGTCAGCATGGGTTTGTAACTAATAAGTCATGTCAGACTAACTTAATTTCCTTCTATGACGGTATCACTGATTGGGTGGATCAAGGAAATGCTGTAGATATAGTATATCTTGACTTCAGCAAAGCATTTGACAAAGTCTCTCATACAATCCTTATTGAAAAAATGACTAAGTATGGAATGGACAAGGCAACTGTTAGGTGGATTCATAGCTGGCTTAGTGATCGGACCCAAAGAGTGGTCGTAAATGGCTGCACATCCTGTTGGAAGAATGTCTCAAGTGGGGTACCACAGGGCTCTGTCCTGGGCCCTGTATTGTTCAACATCTTTATCAACGATTTAGATGAAGGAATTGAGGGTAAACTGATTAAATTTGCTGATGACACAAAGCTAGGAGGGATAGCTAATACTAGAGAAGAGAGAGAGAGGATTCAAAAAGATTTAAATAAACTGGAGAAGTGGGCAGTAACTAACAGAATGGTTTTTAACAGGGAGAAATGCAAAGTACTACATCTGGGCAATAAAAATGAAAAAAGCATATATAGAATGGGAGGAATAGGGCTAAGTGACAGCACATGTGAAAAAGACTTGGGTATACTAATAGATCACAGACTGAATATGAGTCAACAGTGTGATGCAGCAGCAAAAAAGGCAAATGCAGTTCTAGGATGTATTAACAGAAGCATACAGTCTAGATCACGTGAAGTCATTATTTCCCTCTACTCCTCTTTGGTCAGACCTCATCTGGAATATTGTGTCCAGTTTTGGGCACCACATTTTAAAAAAGACATCAACAAACTGGAGCAAGTTCAGAAAAGAGCGACCAGAATGGTGACCGGTCTGCAAACCCTGTCTTATGAGGAAAGGTTGCAGGATTTGGGAATGTTTAGTTTGCAAAAGAGAAGACTGAGAGGAGACTTAATTGCTGTCTACAAATATCTAAAGGGCTGTCACATTGTAGAAGGATCAACTTTATTCTCATTTGCACAAGGAAAGACTAGAAGCAATGGGATGAAACTGAATGGGAGGAGACACAGATTAGATATTAGAAAAAACTTTTTGACAGTTAGAGTGATCAATGAGTGGAACAGGCTGTCACGAGAAGTGGTGAGTTCTCCTTCAATGGAAGTCTTCAAACAGAGGCTGGACAGACATCTGACTGGGATGATTTAGCGAATCCTGCTTTGAGCAGGGGGTTGGACCAGATGGCCCAGGAGGTCCCTTCCAACTCTACGATTCTATGATTCTATGAACACCAGCTTGAAAAATGATTTTAAAATCCAAAATGTTGGCCTACTGAAATGTATGTTCAGTAAATGCACTCCATACTTGGTCGGGGCTCCTTTTGCATCAATTACTGCATCAATGCGGCGTGGCATGGAGGCGATCAGCCTGTGGCACTGCTGAGGTGTTATGGAAGCCCAGGTTGCTTTGATAGCAGCCTTCAGCTCATCTGCAGTGTTGGGTCTGGGGTCTCTCATCTTCCTCTTAACAATACCCCATAGATTCTCTATGGGGTAAAGGTCAGGCGAGTTTGCTGGCCAATCAAGCACAGTGATACTGTTGTTTTTAAGCCAGGTATTGGTACTTTTGGCAGTGTGGACAGGTGCCAAGTCCTGCTGGAGAATGGAATTTCCATCTCCAAAAATTTTGTTGGCAGAGAGAAGCATGAAGTGCTCTAAAATTTCCTGGTAGACAACTGTGCTGACTTTGGTCTTGATAAAACACAGTGGATCTACACCAGTGTTACGATTCTAGTAGGAACCGGAGAGTGGACCCTCTGGGTCGTGGCTCCAGAGCCCCCGAGGGCGAGCGGCCCAGGTGATGACCACCCCCTATACAGGGAGTGTTAGGGGCAGGCCCAAGGGGGGTGAGACCACGACAGCCGGAACCAAAGGGACGACCCAGGGAGTGTACAGAGGGAAAGGCCAAAGGATACTGACTAGAGTAGGCCCGGAGCAGGAGGGAGACAGAACGTAGGGAACCAGGACCGATCAGGATGGAGCCAGAGCAGGAACGCTGGAAGAAAGAAGGAAGAAAGGTTAGGGGGGACTGACCTAGGGGTGAGGACGGAACCCTAGCTAAGGAACCACCGGTGACAGCAGCAGAGAAGGACCAGGCGAGGTACAGGCACGGAGGCAGCAGAGGGGACTGAGCGGGGGTCCAGTCGGGGCTATGGAGCGGAGAGCAGAGCGCAGACCAGAGAGAGGGGGGACCTGAGAGTCGGGTGCGACGCTGCGCAGGAACGCTAAGCGCCACAGAGGAAGACAAACAGGCGTCTTACCATTCCAGACGCCAGACAGAAATACCCGGTGGGCGCCGCCATGTTGGGGGCGGAGCCACCGGGTCACGTGCTCCCAGGATGCCCCGCGGTGAGAAACGAGCGAGTGCGCATGTGCGTGCCTCTGACGCGCCGTGACCCTGCAAAGCCAGACAGGGCACGGCGCGAGGATGAAGGAGGGACGCGCCAGGAGGAGGGGGACCCCAGGTGAGCATCGGGGCGCGTAATAACCAGCAGATGACATGGCTCCCCAAACCATCACTGATTGTGGAAACTTCACACTAGACCTCAAGCAGCTTGGATTGTGGCCTCTCCACTCTTCCTCCAGACGCTGAGACCTTGATTTCCAAGGTCTAGTGTGAAGTATCCATAATCAAATATGTTTTGTGGAGCCATGTCATCTGCTGGGATAGCTCCACTATGCTTGATTGGCCAGCAAACTCGTCTGACCTTAACCCCATAGAGAATTTATGGGGTATTGTCAAGAGGAAGATGAGATACCAGACCCAACAATGACTGTTAACCCCCTAATTGCAGCGAACAAACGCGATTGCAGCGTTTAGGAGGGAGGCAGAGGGACGGGAGCTCCCTCTGCCTTCAGATAGGCGTCCCTGCGACTTCATTGCGGGGCCCAATCGTTGTCATGGTGACCCGGGGTAGTCATGACAACCCCCCGGGTCATCAAGTTATAGAAAGTCTCTGAGACCATGCTAACAGCATGGTGTCAGATGCTTTCAATATAGGTATAATGCACTGCAATACTGGAGCATTGCAATGCATTATACCTGCAATAAAAGTAATAAAAAGTTCCATAAAGGGAGTAGGTAAAAAAGAAATTTAAAAAAAAAAAATATGTTAAAAAAATACGAAATAATAGTAATAATAATAATAATAATAATAATAATAATAATAATAAATACACTAATAAATGCACTTTTTTATGTTAAAAAAAATTAAATAAATAAAGAAAAGTGCACATGTTTGGTATCGCCGCATCCAGAACAATCTGATCTATAAAAGTGTCACACTAGTTAACCCCTTCAGTGAATGTGTAAAAAAATACAAAAAATAGCAAAATTATTCTTTATCATCAAAAGTGGAATAAAGCACGATCAAAAAGAGGAATGTAAATAAAAATAGTATCACTGAAAACGCCATCTTATCCCCCCAAAAACAAGCCGCCATACAGCTCCATCAGCGAAAGAATGAAAAATTTATAGCTCTCAGAATTAAGCAATGCAAAAATATTTTTTCTATAAATGTTTTTATTGTGTAAAAATGCCAAAACATAAAAAAATATAAATGGGGTATCACTGTAATTGTACTCACCCGAAGAATAAAGCTGTCTTATCAATTTTACCACACGCACAACGGAGAAAGAAAAGCAAACAAAAAAAGAACAATTCCTGAATTGCTTGTTTTATGTGCCTGAAAATGGAACCAATAAAAAAGTCAGCTTGTCACACAAAAAAAAAAAACAAGCCCTCACATGACTCTGTGGGCCAAAATATGGAAAAATTATAGCTCTCAAAATATGGTGATGCAGAAACATAAAAAAAATATAAATCTGGTATTGCTGTAATCGCGCCAACCTGAAGAATAAAGTTGCTTAATCACTTATACCGCACAAGGAACAGCATAAAAAGCAAGTAAAACCAATTCTTCAACTGCTGTTGATTTGTTCATTCTGCCTCCCAAAGATCGCAGTAAGGCTCGGCGCACATTTATTCTGCGCTCGACGCTGAACGCTTGCATCGGGGTTTCCATGTAAATCTCTGAAATACGTGATTCAGACACCACCACCGGCAGAAGATTCCCTATAATGAGGCACATGGAGGCACTGTGATCGCCATAGGACCTGTGATCCGGCGGTGTCCATCTTTTTTGGTGAGCATACGATTGCAGTCCACCATAGTTTTGTGCACCTCTGAAAGTAAGGAAGACGCTGAACAGAGGCCAGACAGAGTCCAGAGTAACTCTTCTGCCTCATTATAGTGAATGGATCCTTCAGGGGTTTCATCTGTCACGTAGCTCATAGATTTAGATGGAAACCCCAAAGTAAGTGCTCAGCGTAGAGCGCTGGATAATTGTGATCAAACGTTATTAAAAATGTTCCCAATAAAAGCTTCAACTCGATCCACAAAAAAAGTCCCCACTCAGGTCTGTTATCTGTTAACAGAACTATAGGGGGCTTCCACGTTACTGGTAGCACAAAGGCTCTGGAAAAGCAAAAAGAAATTCAATAAATTCTACGCTCCCAAATCCAAATACCCTCCTCGCTTCTGAGCCCCAGTATGCATAAACCACCTTTAGCATTCACATGTGGCAGGGGTATAATTTCCAAAATGGGGTCACTTGGGGGAGGGGGATTCTGCTCTCTAGCACTTAGGGGGCTCTGTATATGGAGTCCGCAAACCATTCAAGGAAAATCTGCGCTCCAGGAGGCAAATAGCACACACTTTCCGTATGGCTAAGCAGTTCTGTATAGTCACATTTGGTGTATTTCTATATTCAGCAGGTATTGTGGGACAAAATCTGGTGCAAATTTAACTCACTTCTTGTGTGAAAATGTGAAATCTGGGGCTAAAACACATTTTTATGGTAAAAATGTAGTTATTTTTTCTTCACTGCCCAATGGTATAAAATTCTGTGACACACCTTTGGTATCAATATGATCACCCCTAGATTAATTCATTGAGAGGTGTAGTGTGTAAAATGGGGTAACTTATGGGGCATTCTACTGTCCTGACACCTCATGGGCTCTCCCAGTGGGTCATGGCACCCTCAAACCATGATAGTAAAATCTGCACTATAATATGGCGCTTCTTCCCTTTTGAGCTTTGCACTGTGCCTCAAAAGTAGTTTTCACCCACACATGGGTTATTGTCACATTCAGGAGAAATTGCACAACAAATTATGATGTCCATTTTCTCCTGTTACCCTGGAGAAAATTAAAAAATTGGGGCTAAAAGAAAAATTTAGCAGGAAAAATGTGTTTTATTTTAATTTTCTTAGCTCTGTTATAAACTTCTGTAAAGCACCTGGTGGCTCAAGATGCTCACCACACATCTAGATAAGTTCCTTGAGGGGTCTAGTTTCCAAACTAGTATCACGTAAGGGGGGTTTCCACTGGTTAGGCACATCAGGGGCCCTCCAAAGTGACATGGCATCCGCTCTCGATTCCAGACAATTTTGTGTTCAAAAAGTCAAATATTTCTCCTTCTCTTGCGGGTCCTACCGTGCGCCCAAACAGTGGTCTTCCTTCACACATGGGGTACCGGGGAACTCAGAAGAAATTGCACAACAATTTTTGGCATCCATTTTCTCCTGCTACCTGTCAGGAACACCGCACTGCACTTGCTCACTGAGTAAAGCGAACTGTGTTCACAGATACCTGTGGAGCGGGCAGCAGCTGAGTAGGTGCGTACTTCAGAACAGCAGGACCTGAAGCACATGACTTCTGGGGGCGTGGCCTAAACTCCAGAGAGCTAGGAGCTGCAAGAGAATTCCTAGTAGGGTAACTGCGAGACAAAGTTACCAAGAGGCATAGACAGGGAGGATAGTCAGGACGTAGCCAATGAGTCATACACTGAGATAGCTGCAAGGTACAAGAGGGGCGAGCAGAGAGTAGTCAGATCACAGGCAATGAGTCATACACAGGGAGGGTAGCGAAGTACAGAATCAACAGGCAAATTCACAATGGGGAACAGAACCGGGTCAGAACCATATAAACAAGCTATAACAACGAACAGGCACAGGCACACAGAGGTCACCACACTCAGCCAAAGGCAAAAGTATAACTGACAGGGATTGGAGCTTCCAAGGGGTTTAAGAAGCTCTCCCAGAACCAAAAAGAGGCCACAATTATTAACCCCAGGTGTGCAGGTCAAAACCTGCACTGAGCTCCAGACATTAACCCCTGACATGCAGCTCAAAAACCTGCACTGGGATCATGACACTACCTTTGTTTAAATAAAAAATGTGGTGCTAAAATTTGATTTTTAATTTTCATGGCTCCACGTTATAAACTCCTGTGAAGCACCTTGGGGTTCAAGGTGCTCACCATGCATCTAAATACATTCCTTGGGGGGGTCTAGTTTCCAAAATGGGGTGTTTCCACTGTTTAGGCACATCAGGAGCTCTCCAAATGTGACATGGCGTCTGATCTCAATTCCAGCCAATTTTGCTTTGAAAAAGTCAAACGGGGCTCCTTCCCTTTCGAGCTCTGCCATGCGCCCAAACAGTGGTTTACCCCCACATATGAGGTATCAGCATACTCAGGACAAATTGCACAGCAATTTTTGGGGTCCAATTTCTCCTGTTACACTCTGGAAAGTAAAAAATTGGGGGCGAAAAGATCATTTTTGTGGAAAAAATATAATTTTTTTATTTTCACGGCTCTACTTTATTAACTTCTGTGAAGCACTTAGAGGTTCAAAGTGCTCACCACACATCTAGATAAGTTCCTTGTGGGTCACTTATGGGGGGGTTTCTACTGTTTAGGTACATCAGGGGCTCTCCAAACGCAACATGGCGTCTGCTTTCAATTCCAGCCAATTTTACGTTCAAAACCTCAAATGGTGCTCCTTCCTTCCGAGCCCTGCCGTGCACCTAAAGAGTGGTCTTCCTCCACAGATGGGGTATTGGTGTACTCAGGAGAAATTGCACAACAAATATCGTTTAATTTTTTCCTGATATCCTTAACAAAATATAAAAATTTGTGTCCAAAGTAAAATTGTTGCGAAAAAAAGTTAAATGTTCATTTTTTTTCCCTCCACACTTGAAGGGCTAATAAACTTTTTGAATGTCGTTTTGAATATCTTGAGGGGTGGAGTTTTTAGAATGTTGTCACTTTTGGGTATTTTTTGTCATATAGGCCCACAAAGTGACTTCAAATGTGAGGTGGTCCCTGAAAAAAATGGTTTTGTAAATTTTGTTGGAAAAATGAGAAATCGCTGGTCAAATTTTAAACCTTATAATATCCTAACAAAAAAAACTATGTTTCAAAAATTGTACTGATATAAACGAGAAGTGGGAAATGCTATTTTATTAACTATTTTGTGTGACATAATGCTCTGATTTAGGGGCCTAAAGATTAAAAGTTGTGAAATTTTCAAAATTTTTGTCAAATTTACATTTTTTCACAAATAAACACAAGAAATTTTGAAGAAATTTTACCACTATCATAAAGCACATTATGTCACGAAAAAATAGTCTCAGAATCAGTGGGATCCGTTGAAGCGTTCCACAGTTATAACCACATAAAATGACAGTGGTCAGATTTCAAAAGTACGGCCTGGTCATTAACCTACAAATTGGCTTGGTCGTTAAAGGGTTAAACACAGGCGGCACACAGATCACACATTGATGCCATCCATGTGCTGCACGTGTTTTTCACTGACCCATAGACTTGTAAAAAAATTTACATGTGAACAGCACCATAAAATATAATGACTTTTATTCAAGGATACAACATGTACGTCTATATGAAGCCTGAAAAACACATACATGTGAATTTGGCTTTAGGGTCTGTGCACACCAAATCGACTTCATTTTCAATCTGTTCTGCCCCAAAATCTGCTTGAAAAAGCTCAAAAGAAAGAATACATGAATTAGTATGTAAAAATATCTCGCTGTTCATATGTTCAGGCTTATAAGCTTCTTAACAGTGTAGTGTCGGTGGTGGGGTGCCGAGCTGGGGGGTGATAGGGGGTGGTCCCACTTCTTACCGCGCAGAGATGATAACAGAGACTCGATGAGGCAGATTCTGGGTGCAACAGGTCCAAGTTTATTGTTCACCGTCCGACTGACGGTCCTCGCGGTACACCGCGATATCTCTCTCTCTGCCCTCCGTGTCCAGGGCCGCTTCAACACCGTACGTTACGCTAGGGACGTATTTATACGTACCGTCCCGTCTCACACTGTGACAATCCTGACAGCTCAGTTACTGTGGCCGCCTTAGGCCCGTACACCATCAGCACTTTACTGGCCAGTTTCGTCGTTACACATACGGTGTCCTCCACCCAGAGCCTTGTCTCTGCTGCGGTCCTTTCCTGTCAGGACCACCCCCCTGACGTTTCCTCTCCTCAGTCCCCTTGGTCGAATTCTCCTCAGGGCACACAGACTGGCGTAGTCCTCCTGTCACCTGAGCTCCCCCTGGGGACTGGAACCTTCTGGAACCCTCCCTCAGTATTTATAACTCTCCCGGTTCCTTGAAACTGTCACTCTAACTGTCACCACGCCCCCCATGACCAACGGTTTCTAAAGCCCTAAGCTGCTGTAAAGTCCTTTGCTCACACTCCACCCTGCCATCTAATGGTCATCCCAAGGTACTGCACGTCCACTACACTTTCCTAGTTGTTTCCCCACTGTAATCACTGACTCCTACCTACACTGTGCAAACCTATCTTTCTTCACTCTGACTAGTCCGTCCGTCCGTCAGGTCACCTTCCCTACACTCCCCCTTCCTTTGTCCATTGTCGTCCTCGACAATCGTCATCCCTGCCTTCGTCGCTCTGAATCTACACCTACATTCTGTTGTCGGACCAGAAGTTGAGCCAAACCCACTATCTGCGGGGGCCGAACCATACTGGGAGCACTATGCTCTGAGCAGCCTACTGCTACTCACCAGCGCGCACGCCACATGACGTCTTTCAAATTGGGCAAGGTACACCCGTATTCTCTCTACGGCGTGTATCTTTCCCCTACTCTCCCCTACTGTTACCTTTCACTATCCGGTACGCCATGATCGAGGCCACTCACCTACCAGATCATTGCCGGCGCCCGCCTTTCCTTCTTCAGGGGTGTCCGTGGTGTTGGGGACCTGACCTAGGACGGCTGTCTTTCTCACGTCTTCCCACTCATTTTCCTTCTTTCAATTACATGTCATGGTCGGCGTCCCGGTCTCCCAGACCTCAACTCTTAGATCCCTACCGGATCTCACACTTTCCTTTGGTCCCGCAGACCTTCCCTTAACCCGGACCTGTTGCATTTTACTTTGGCATATCATACAATAAACAACTTTATAATAGCACAAGTACCCATTTTTATATTATTTTTTTTTTTCATTTTCTTTTGCTTTAAAACTCAACGTTCAACAATAAACATCGCCAGTACTCCTTTTCCCTCCCCCTTCCTTGGACATGAACACTCCCTCTTGTCTTCGTATCCCCGTTCTGTCAAGTTTCCAAATCAGTAAGTAACATCCTGTAAGAGGAACATTATAAAAAAAACAGAAAACATTTTTTTTTTTTTTAAACTGGAACTGTTCTGTCAGACTCTGACAGTCCAGGCCATCTCCTGATGGCCGGTAGCAAGGGGCCCACAGCCGTGGAACTCCTGGGGTGAAGGGAGTGTCCAATACAGTCCTCTTTACGGGGGTTCGCGTTCCTCAGGTACCGCCACCGCATAATACCCGCGGGGGCAGTATTCTTTATAATAAGAGACAAAGTCCCCTATTTCCAGGGCACGGCCGTGGCGTATGGAGGCTACGTTCACGTATACCTTCTGGCCAGTCTGATCACGTATGAAACCATACCCCCGGTCCACATTGGTGTACACCAGCCGCCCCCGGGATCTTTCCACCGCCATGCCAGCCTCCCCTTTTGAATGAAGTAGGCTCCATACCTCCTGCTCTCGAACCTTCTTTTGTTTTACCACCTCCGCAACCCAAACGGAGGGTACCGCGCCAGTCCCAAAGTCCGGTGGGCGGGACCTTGCCGAGAAAGGGCGTGGGGTAGAGGCGGCCGATGATATCTGTGGCCCAGCAGCCGCTGGGGCCGGGTAGCAAATGGGGACAACCGGGTCCTCGGGGGCTGGAATCACAGGGCCCGCTAAGTCGGTCGCAGCCGACTCCAGCAGCGGCATAAACGCGGCCTCAGGACAGGCCGCATCCACTACTTCCAACGGAGTCGGAGTAACGGCCGATTTCAACAATGCAGCTGCTATTAGCAGGGAAATCGCAGCAGCATCTTCTTTGGGTGAGCTCTGCACTGGTGACTCCGGGCGGGGTAGTTCGGGGACATGAGCGGGGACCTCGCTCAGCTCTGCATACACCACGGGGCCCGTGGTAACTAGGCCTTCCGGTGCGCAGGGGGCCGCGTGCTGCAGCAGAATGGTGGGGGCCGCTTGCGGAGGCACTGGTAGGGCCGGGGGTACTCTCACCTTCCCCGGCGCTGCGGCCTCCGTTCCATCATCACGCAGTTTCCCCCGCAGCCTCCGTTCCTTGCTCCACTGTCCTGCGGGCCTTCCCTCCGGACTCGGGGGCTCCGCTGAGAAGTCCTCTGCTGGTATTGGTGGCAGCCGTTCTCGCTGACTCCCCTCAGGCTCCGCTCCCCGGCTCAGCATCCCGCTGCCTGCCCGTAAATCTGAAGATGACTTCTGGTGCAGCTCCATCTCTCGCCGCCATTGCCACTCTAGGCGGCCGATGCCCCGACACCCGCAGCATCTCAAACCGTCCGTTGGGCAGCACTCGAATGGCGTCAGACAGCCGCAGCCAAGTTTTTCTTCTGTGCCACTCCTGCTGGGTGGGGCGTTGGCAGACCTTTCCATCCATCTGCCAGGGTCCAATATATGGAAACGTCGGTCTCTGGGCATATATTACTTCCTTTTGGGGTACGTTGGAGGGGGTCCCAGTCCATTCTGAACAACTGCAAACACCCGGACCTCTCCTCTGCGCTGAAGTAATACCGCCATCTTGGGCAGAATCAGCTACTGCCTTGGATCCTCTGCAAGCAACACAGATCCGACACAGCGTCCCAATTTGTAATCCACAGGTCAGTAATTGGTAGTCCACAGGTGTTTATAATCCGAAATAGAGCAGTCCAAGTTTTCCTCAGTCCTTCAGTTGCAGGCCTGCCGCAGAAGATAGCGTATTAGCGGCGTCTATCCTGCCGACTACGCCAAATGTAGTGTCGGTGGTGGGGTGCCGAGCTGGGGGGTGATAGGGGGTGGTCCCACTTCTTACCGCGCAGAGATGATAACAGAGACTCGATGAGGCAGATTCTGGGTGCAACAGGTCCAAGTTTATTGTTCACCGTCCGACTGACGGTCCTCGCGGTACACCGCGATATCTCTCTCTCTGCCCTCCGTGTCCAGGGCCGCTTCAACACCGTACGTTACGCTAGGGACGTATTTATACGTACCGTCCCGTCTCACACTGTGACAATCCTGACAGCTCAGTTACTGTGGCCGCCTTAGGCCCGTACACCATCAGCACTTTACTGGCCAGTTTCGTCGTTACACATACGGTGTCCTCCACCCAGAGCCTTGTCTCTGCTGCGGTCCTTTCCTGTCAGGACCACCCCCCTGACGTTTCCTCTCCTCAGTCCCCTTGGTCGAATTCTCCTCAGGGCACACAGACTGGCGTAGTCCTCCTGTCACCTGGGCTCCCCCTGGGGACTGGAACCTTCTGGAACCCTCCCTCAGTATTTATAACTCTCCCGGTTCCTTGAAACTGTCACTCTAACTGTCACCACGCCCCCCATGACCAACGGTTTCTAAAGCCCTAAGCTGCTGTAAAGTCCTTTGCTCACACTCCACCCTGCCATCTAATGGTCATCCCAAGGTACTGCACGTCCACTACACTTTCCTAGTTGTTTCCCCACTGTAATCACTGACTCCTACCTACACTGTGCAAACCTATCTTTCTTCACTCTGACTAGTCCGTCCGTCCGTCAGGTCACCTTCCCTACAACAGCTGCAGGCTTCAAAAGATGTGAGCGGTCCGTTCTTTTGCCGTTTTCTACTCTGAAAACGCTCTGCACTTTGCAAAACAGTTTAATGAGACGGCTCAGAAGACAACTGGTCACCTTTCTGAGCGATTTCCAAGCCCTTTTGCTTCAGAATCTGCTAGGGTTTTTTTCTTGTTAAACAGAGGAAAAAACTATAAAACAACAGTAAAGAAAAAAAAACCGCCGAAAAAACACCAAAAACATGGTAAAATGCGCAATTTTTGCTGCAGTTTTTTTGCTGCCAAGAGATGCATAAACCTTGCAGAAATTTCTGCAAGCAAATACTCAACGTGTGCACATACTTTAAGGGTAACAGCGTACATTTGTTAAAGCACCACTCCAGCAGGGTTTTCCTTTACTGCAGTGCTGGAGTGGTGCTAGTCATGTATTGGACGATATCTTCATGTATTATCTGCACCACTCTGGTCTGTTTCCTGCAGTTTGTGACCTGCTGGATTGCTCAAGTGTTTGCTGTATGAGCCAGTGGTCACTTTTCAATGTAAGTCCGTGACGGACTCGTCCTGGCTCTCATAGACCTACATTGAGAGTTTTGTGACCGTTACCTCTGACTTTGGTGAGTCAGAACGGTCACAAGATGGCTGCGCGAGACCAGAGAAGCTCTGGGAAGAGCTGAAGACAGTGGGTGGTGAGTATATTAGGTGCAGGGATTTTACATTAGTAGCACCACTCCAGTGTTGCAAAGAAAACAAATGCTGGAGTGGTGCTTTATGAAACAGATTCAGATATTTGGGGCAAATTTACTAAATCTGTAACAGCACATACAACATTTACAAATTTGTCTATATTCTGTACAAAAGAAGGGGATGCAATTGTATGTCATGTGTATGCTGTTTCTAGATAATCCATTTTTCTTTTATTATTTGACATTGGATGTTTTTTCAGTGTTTTCTCTCTGCAGCAAAACCTGATCTCTTGGCAGGAAAAAAAAGCGTGCTTTCCTTGTTTTTTCTTGCATTTTTGCGGGGTTTTTTATATGTTTTTGCTGCGATTTTGGCATGCTAGATATGTCTCTTGTGCATGCTGATAAATTTTAGTGTTGAAAAAAAGTCCTATTCCATAGAATCAGGTTTTAGCACAAAAAAATGCAGCAAAACATGATAGGCTTTGCTGGCACTGAAAAACACAGTTGAAAATTAGCATTAAAAAAGCAGCAAAAAAGACTGCACTCGGATAACAACGGAAAAGATGGACACATTTTGTTCTTAATCTCTTCCTCACAGTCTACTCAGATTTTCTCATCCAAGAGACTCAGGTGACACTATGCTCACACTCTGATCTGACTTTGATCAGTGTCATTTGCAGAATCGGCCCGATTCTCTCGGATGTGAAAATATATATGGCCGTCTGCACCAGCTCTTGGAGTGATTCTTGTATTCCGTGTTTGCAGGGTGCTGTAGCCTAGTGTAAACATTTAGGGGATACACACATGTTTTATTTCAGGTGGCAGAACCGCTTCAGGAAAACATCAGATCAGAAGTCTTTTTCCTGAACCAGCCATATATTTTGTGCCACTGGCGTCTTTTCTCTATACTTTATATTATAGTTGTGAGTGACTGAACGTGCTACTTCTTTTAACTGCTTCAGTTTCCGAAAACACTGAAGCAGTTAAAAGAATTTACAAAAGACTGAGTGTGTACAGCAATGTCATTTTACACTACAGTGCACTAAATTCATTTTTAGCGGCAGAATTGTGGCGCTTTTTCAGGTGGTAGGGAGCCTGCCGCAATCCGCCTGAAAAAGACGTTCTGTGCACATACCCTTACATTGGTTCTATAGCCAGAAAATACATGTGGATCGCCCTCACCCAGGGCGGTCTGGTACTCAGAGCCGGGCCCGTGGGTTTCAATGGGAGATGTCACAGTAGCTGTGACCCGGTCTGTGGCCCTGGGCGTCCATTGTAAAAGGGAGGATGTAGAACGTGTGGATGATGGTTAAAGTTTATAAGTGAATGATTCGTGATGCCACCTGTGCAGGACCATCAGTATCCATACAACCTCGGGGACCGGACCCTGGCCATGCGCTTAGAACTTGAGGAAGTGCTCTGCTCTGACCCTAGTCCTTAGTCCTCTTCTTCTCCTTACGTTCCGTGCTAAACTTTCTTTCTTATGGAGAATTAGGCTTTCTGAATATAACTCTTTCATGTGCCAGCAGACTCAGGTCACTGAAGTCTGCTGCAGCACTTCCTTCCATCCATCCCACTCAGGGGATCTTCTCTCACAGACTGCACTCGTCCTAATAATCTCCCGCTCTCTTGTGCAGACTAAGCTCCACCCACCTCCTAGCACTCTTCGTGTTCCAAGCAGGGAGCCACCAAAGGTGCTTTGCTACACTACTATGTTGTGTGGGATGCAGGTGTCTCCACCTTACCTGGATGGTGGGGTACCACACCTCAGGAGGAGGTGCAAGGTGTCTCCACCTTACCTGGATGGTGGGGTACCACACCTCAGGAGGAGGCGCAGTATCTCTGTGGCGACTGAACCCTCAGGGGCGCCACATACCCCCCATTAAACACAGCACGTCTGCAGGCTGCAAGTGAAACAAAGATAAAACAAATAAGGAACATACAAAATTTTTGAAATGCTTGATAAACAGTTCTTAAACTAAACTTCCCAATATGGGAGGCATTGACTCTTGAACATTGCATAACTACTTAACAGACTATCTATACTTAATATATTACTACTTAATTTTAAGTGCTATTTAAAGTAATTATTGCTAATAAGTTTAACACAATTCTCTTCTGTTATTCACATTTTCCATACTCTCCTTCCGTCTCTTTCTTGACCTTGGGTGACAACCTCTTATGCCTGGTTCATCACCTGTATTCAAATCTTTATTCAAATTGTATACATCTTTATTAAAGTACTACCATTAGTCTAAATTCTGTAAAATATTCATTCCTAATCCGATACCTAGATATTACTATTAGCTAAACTCTATAGAAAATCTGTTCTATTGTTTTCAACATTTTCTGTCATGAACTCATTTTCTGCTCCACCAGTTAAGAGTTCCCCTTCCGTTCTCCCTCTGGTGGTGACAGGAGGTAGTGCTGTTGGTTTAAGTGGTAGTGATCTGCCACCTGATGAGGAAGATAACGATTGGATCTCTGGAGTATCAGACTGGATATAAGACAGCCGACGTCCTATCCGGGTGCTGGTGATTCAGTCTGCTTCTCAGGTCCTGGACTTCAGGTCTCTTCCAGTCTTCTCAAGTTAAGTTTGCTTTTTGCTAATGTTCACACTTGCGCTTGTTGGTCAATTCAGTTTTTTGTGTAATCAGCCTGCCCCTGCTGGGGCTATGCTGAATTTCCACTCCTATTAATCAGTATTTGCCAATCTGCTTTTTGTTCCTTATTAGATTGGCCTCTTTTTTGCTCTGTCTCAGAATATTTCAGAGTGCTGATATAGGTTTAGAAGTCTAGTGACTTCAGGGTTAATTTTGCTATCAGAAGTGTTGGACAATATTTTTGTAGGTTTTTTTCGGCAGATTGCAGACAGTGTCTTTCCTTTCCTGTCCTTACAAGTGGGGGGCTGTCTTTCCTTTGGGGTCTGCTCTGGGGCAGTTAGTTTTCCTCTTTTCCTGCTTTAGGCTTATGTAGCTCTCCGGTTCTGACGAGGCGTCTAGGATCATCGTAGGAACGCTCCACGACTGCTGCTAGTTGTGCGGTTAAGTTCAGGGATCTGCAATCTGCATAGTTACCAACTTCTCTGGTTTTCTGAGGCTTAGC
Organism: Dendrobates tinctorius; assembly: GCF_039654945.1. Taxonomy (NCBI): domain Eukaryota; kingdom Metazoa; phylum Chordata; class Amphibia; order Anura; family Dendrobatidae; genus Dendrobates; species Dendrobates tinctorius. The sequence continues at coordinate 2,307,759 of NW_027361816.1, read as the reverse complement.
TTGTTGTTTATTTTTTCCTCCTCGGTGACCCATTCATAACAATTTTCATAAGGCACATTATACAATACTTCACATTAAGACATCAATAATTCTTGCACGTGCTGGACACTGCTCCCAGCTGGGATTTCTTGCAGTGTCCTTGGAATTGGAGCCGAACTCCAAGTCTGAGGTAGTTCTTATCTAAAGAAGACTTATGTAAAACCAAGAGAGGGCACCTTAAGAGGAGCAACTATTTACAAGAAAGTTTTTGGATCAGTCATTGTCCATGATCTCTCAGTTCAATAAAACTGGTGCCAACTGGGCAAAATGGGAAAAAAAAACAAAAATGTGGGCACAACGGTGCCCATACCCTCCTGGGTAACAATTTAAACGATTATTGTAGCATGTTCTTTATTGGGGATCTCCTCCTGGTTTGGTGGAAGCTGATTTCTTTGGCTGCTTCCAGGGGAGAACTTCAGATTTTCCTCTTTCTGTGGGTGGTTGCACAAATGATGAGGTGGCAGCTGATAGAGCTGCTGTCTGTGGTACAGCAGGGGTAACAACTTGTTCCAATGGATGTTGAACTGGAGTGGAGGTGGCTTGCCTAGCCTTGGCAGGTACAATTACCACTGTAGGAGGTATCCCTGCTGGGGTAACATAGGCGTTTTCCCTCTTGTAGGCCGCTATGAAGTCCTCCAGTATGCGGCGTACATTCAGGGCATACCAGCCACGGAGCCCCTCATGCTGGGTAAAGGTGACATATTTTCCTGGGTGCAGGTCGCGAGCAGGGTGTCCCCTCTGGAGGTGGGACTCTACATCCCTCCGGCTGAAGAAGAGGTCAGAGATCCTCTGGGGGTCGGAGATAAGGCCAAACCCCCGTTCCTGGTTGACATTGAGGACCTGACCCCATCCTGCTGAGTCCCGGGGACCATAGTGACTGGCACGGACCCTTTCTTTCCGGCCCATGTCAGGGCCCAGCACTGCCAGTCTCCGTTGTTCCCGTTCCCTCTGCTCAGCTGCCAGTTGGCGGAGGGTCTACTGGCAATAGGACTCTTCTTCCTCCTCCACCTCTTGGAGCCGGCCTCTGCCCACCGTGGACAGGGGCACTACTGCTAGGGGTTCAGGTGTTTCCCCCCAGGGATTAGAATCCCGGTCCCAGACCAAGTCCAGCATGACCTGCCCGGACGCTGCGGCAGCTGCGCACCCCGAGGCCTTCCCAGCTGCAGGGGCGGCGGTCATACCTGGAGCCTCCTGGAGGTGTTGTGTCAGCTCCGGTGCAGGCATCGGGGGCAGCCGGTGGCAGCGGCGGTGACTGGAGCTGCCTGGTCAAAGGCGGGAGACGGCGGTGGAGCGTATGGCGTCTCCGGGTCCGCAGGGGCCTCCGGTGGGACCGGCGCGGCTGCGCTAGGTCCAGGCATGAGCACAGCTTCTTCCCGTTCAGCTCCCAGGTCCTCCGGTAATTCTTCCTGGCAGGCAGCGCTCAACGGTGGTTGCAGCGGGGAGATGATGACAGGCGCTGCCGGTGGCATTGCAGCAGCCACAGGTTCCGCAGGTGCTGCCTGAGGGAGAACCAGTGCATCGACGGTGGGTACCGGTGGTGAAGGTACCGTGGGCGTTGGCCCCTCTTGGGCACACTGCAGGTTCAGGGTCCAGAGAGCCTCTTGTTTCAGCCGCAGATGGTGGGTCAGCTGGGCAATTTCGTCCTCCAGCTGCTAGTGGTCCATAATGGAAGCCGGGTCGGAGCCTTCAGCTCCTGCCTGGGGAAGTTCAGCTCAACCTGCTCGCGCTCTTCGGGCCTCCGTGCATCTTCCAACATGGCGTTCTGGCGTTCTCTCTCCTTCCCGGGCTCCTTTCCCGCCACAGGGCTTCGCTCCTCCTTCTGGGGGCGGCATCTTCTTCCTACTCCTCCATACCAGGCCAGTATACGAACCCCTCTGGGGGTGGGCCATGTTGCTGTAGCATAGAAGTTTAGGCAGGGGCAGCCCAGGACAGTTTGCGCTCTTTTCTTAGGGCCACCCATGTTGTCACGCCCTTCACCGTGCCGGCGGCCATTTTGAGAGTCCATTTTATAGTCTATCAATTTGGTTATTTTGCACATTCTCAGCAATTTTTAAGTCCAATAAATCTTTAGCACACAGGACCCGGTGGTACCGGGCTTCGTCATCCTGTTCGTGATGCCAAAAATGGATCGTCCTCCCCCAGGGCGGTGGGGTACTCAGAGCTGGGCCCGTGGGTTTCAATGGGAGATGTCACGGTAGCTGTGACCTGGTCTGTGGCCCTGGTCGTCCATTGTAAAAGGGAGGATGTTGAACGTGTGGATGATGGTTAAAGTTTATAAGTGAAAGATTCGTGACGCCACCTGTGGTGTTCGACAATGAAGGTGTTAAGCCGACGCTGCAGACAGATCCTCTGGGACAGATGGTGTGGTGCATCAATGATGTTGTGGCCCTCCACAGGTAGGGCTGTAGTCCCAGGGCAGTGTAGATGAAGAGCTAGTGAGGAGAGCGTAATGATGCAGTGTTTAGCACAGAGATGTAGCAGTGCTGAGTGGGTTGGCGCAGGAATAAGCGGAGGACACCAGGGCATGTAGTTCCAAAGCTTTACTCACAGTCTGTTGTGCATACAGCTGCCCGCCTCGGTGCTGTGTCCTCCAGGTCAGGGGCTCAGCCAACCTCCAGGCAAGATGAAGTACTCCGTTCAACACTCCGCCAACATATGCCTTCTCTGAACGTCTCCTTTCTAGCGCTTGTAATGAAGTAAGTGTGGAGCCCCTGAGGGTTCAGTTGCCACAGAGGTACTGCACCTCCTCCTGAGGTGTGGTATCCCACCATCCAGGTAAGTTGGAGGCTCCTGACCACGCTCCAACACCTGCACCCATCATCACAAAGTAGTGTAGCAAAGCCACATTGTGGCTCCCTGCTTGGAATGTAGCAGAGCACCTTTGGTGGCTCCCTGCTTGGAACGCGAAACGTGCTGGGAGGCGGGTGGAGTTAGAATACATAAAAGAGTGGGAAAGTTTAGGATTTCCGTTGAGTTCAGTTGAGTTCAGTTGAGTTGAGTTTAGAGAAGATCCCGGAGAGAGAGATGGAGGAAGGAAGTGCTGCAGCAGATCACAGTGATCTGGGTCTGCTGGCACGGGAAAGGAAAGAAAGAGAAAGACATTGAAGAGAAACCTGATTTTCCATAAGAAGGAGAGATTAGCACGGAACGTGATGAGAAAAGGGAACAGATGACGTGGGTTAGAGAAGAACCCTGCCTAGAAGTTCTAAGCGCAAGGCGGGGCCCGGTCCCCGAGGTTGTATGAATACTAATGATCCTGCAGCAGACACCGGAGGAGTAGTGGGCTGTAAATGCACTACTCCCATCTAAGACTTGGGGGCACAACAGCAACATTGATAGTGAGCCGGGACTAAGGAGCAAGGAGTCCCCAAAGCAGGCTACAGCTGTCTGCCGTACAAGTAGAGTTCTTGGGAACACCTGTCAGGAGGAACTCCAGTGTAACTCAGTACTGGCAGTATTTCATTCAACAGCGCTACAGAGGAGACGTTCAGAAAGGCACATGTTGGCGGAGTGTTGGAAGGGAGCATTCCATCTTGCCAGGAGGTTGACCGAGTCCCTGACCCGGAGGACACAGCACGGAGGCAGGCACCTGTATGTACTACAGACTGTGAGTAAAGCTTTGGAACTACAAGCCCTGGTGTCCTCCACTCATTCCGGCGTCAACACCCTCAGCACCGCTACATCTCTGCACCGTCCACGTCTCCCCGCTATCATCCTCTTTACACTGCCCTGGGACTACAGCTCCACCTGTGGGGAGCTTCAACATCTTTACTACACCACACCACCAGTCCCAGAGGATCTGCATGCAGCGTCGGCTTAACATCTCAACTGCCGAACACCATAGGTGGCGTCATAAACTATTCATCTAATCTAGTGTATTTTCACCATTCAATCTCCCCTATTACTTGGGCGCCCAGGGCCCACCGCTGCTGTGACACATCCCGCCGATACCGGCCCGGTACCGAGTTCCCCACAGCCCTGGGAAGGCGACCCAAACTTGGCGTCACGAACAGGATGACAAGACCCAATGCCATCGGGTTCTTTGTGCCTAAGACTCAAAGTTTTTGAAAATGTGCAGAAGACCCAATTTAATAGACTGTAAAATGAATGCTATAAATGGCCGCTGGCGCAGTGAAGAAGGGCGTGATAACATGGGACGTCCTAAGAAAAGACCGCGAACTGTCCTGGGCCTCCCCTGCCTGAATTACTATGCGACAGCAACATGGCCCACCCCCCGAGGGGTTCGTATACTGGCTTGGTATGGAGGAGTTGGAAGAAGACGCCGCCCCCAGAAGGAGGAGCGGCAGCTAGTGGCGGAAAAAGAGCCCAGACAGGAAGAAGAACACCAGAACGCCATCTTGGAAGGAGAAGGGAGGAGGCCTGCGGAGCTCGGGGAGGTAAAGCTAAACCTCCTCGGCACCATGGCTGAAGGCTCCAACCCAGTTTCCGAGATGAACCGCCAGCAGCTGGAGGACAAAATAGCCCAGCTGACGCGCCGTCTGCTGCTGAGGCAGGAGGCGCTATGGATCTTAAACCAGCAGCGCGCCCCGGAGGGGCCTACACCTGCGTTACCCGCAACACCGGTTCCCGTCGCCGCTGCATTGGATCTCCCCCAGGCAGACTCTATGGAACTTGCGACCGCTGCTATGCCACCAGCAGCATCTATTGTCCTCTCCCTGCCGCCACCACCGGAGGAGTTGTATGAGGCCCTGGGAGCCGAAGCGGAGGAGAGGAGCTCCCGTCTGGACCTGATGCGGCGGCGCAGGTCCCACTGGAGACTCCCGCGGACCGGGAGTCACCATCTGTTACCACCGCTGCCACCAGGAACCGCACTGTGCCTGTACCGGACCCGAGCTTACACCGCCAGGAGGTACCAGGTATATCTCCCGGCCCTCCTAACGAGTTGCCCCCTGAATTTACACTGTCAGAGGCTGGTCTGCTGGAGCTTGAAATGGGGATGTTGGATGAGCCGTCCGGAGGCACTGGACTGTCGGAAATGGGGAGGTGGAGGAGGTCCCTACTGAGGAGGGTACGGCTGGAACAATCACGCATGATTCGGCGTCTTGAGGGCTGGGACGAATCTAGGTAACTGCGGGATGTCGAGATCCTTTGGCTACCGAGTCCCCATGTAGTCGCCTATCAGCGCCAACAGGCTGTGGCCTCCCCAGATGTCAGGCCCCGCACCCGGGCAGCGGGACCAACCGCCAATAAGGAACAATGCCCATTGGTACCAGCTGCTACCCTCACTGAACTACCAGTAGCCGAGGAATCACCAGCAGCAACTGCTACACCACCCTGGTTGTACCTCAGGCAGCAGTTATACCAGATGAATCCACCAACCAATCAAGACACCCAAAGCATCTCCGCTGGAAGCAGCCCCAACAATCAGCTTCCAGAACCCCAGGAGGGGACCACCACTAGTAACCCACAGTAAAATAACTCTTGTTACCCAGGAGGGTATTTGCACCGTTGTGCCTTTTGTTTTCTATTTTTGTACCGGTTTCCTATTTTTGATCATCATGTTCTAGTTTTGCTTTTCCAGTGTTGCCCAGTTATATTGGCAGCTTTCATATTGAACTGCGGAGATCATGAACGCTGAATGGTCCAGTACTGTTTTTGTATATAGTTTGCACCTCTTTAGGTGCTCTCTCTTGGTTTTATATAGGAATCTTTTCGTGAAAGAAGAACTACCTCGCCATAAGGACATTTCCAGACATGTTGGCCGGACCAGTGTCTACAATTGCACTTATTGATAATGTTTAAAGTTATTTTTGAATAGGAACTAGGAAGTGATAGTGTGTATCGAAAGTACTAATGACAGATTTTATAGTATTATAATGAGAAAGAAATATAGTAAATGGTATACCAAAAGTATTGAAAGAAAAAAATATATAAAATATAAATATGCCTTGAATGTGAATAAAGAATTGAAGCTACAGGTGATGAACCAGACACCAGAGGTTGCCATGTAAGGAAGAAAGTAGAAAATTTGTAAAGTAACAGAAAGGAGATGTGTTGCTAGAAAATGTGAATTGATGCTGGATATTGAGTTTGCTTCCATAGCACTTTAATTTAGGTAGCGCAATTTTAAATTTAGATAGCTAGTTAAAACTGTTTGCAACATTCAAGAAACCGTGCCTCCCATATTGGGAAGTTTAGTATAAGAATTGTTTATTTAGCATTATAAAATTTTTGTATGTTCCAGGATTGTTTGTCTCTGTTTAACTTGCAGTCCGCGGACATGCTGTGTTTAACGGGGGGGGAGTGTGGCGCCCCTGAGGGTTCGGTTGTCACAGAGGTACTAAACCTCCTCCTGAGGTGTGGTATCCCACCATCCAGGTAAGCTGGAGGCTCCTGACCACGCTCCAACACCTGCACCCATCATCACAAAGTAGTGTAGCAAAGCCACATTGCGGCTCCCTGCTTGGAGGGTAGCAGAGCACCTTTGGTGGCTCCCTGCTTGGAACACGAAACATGCTGGGAGGCGGGTGGAGTTAGAATACATAAAAGAGTGGGAAGGTTTAGGATTTCAGTTCAGTTCAGTTGAGTTCAGTTCAGTTGAGTTCAGTTCAGTTCAGTTGAGTGGAGAGAAGATCCCAGAGAGAGGGATGGAGGAAGGAAGTGCTGCAGCAGATCACAGTGATCTGGGTCTGCTGGCACGGGAATTGAAAGAAAGAGAAAGACATTGAAGAGAAACCTGATTTTCCATAAGAAGGAGAGATTAGCATGGAACGTGAGGAGAAAAGGGAATAGAGGACGTGGGTTAGAGAAGAATCCTGCCTAGAAGTTCTAAGCGCAAGGCCGGGGCCCGGTCCCCGAGGTTGTATGGATACTAATGATCCTGCAGCAGACACCGAAGGAGTAGTGGGCTCTAAATGCACTACTCCCATCTAAGACTTGGGGGCACAACAGCAACATTGATAGTGAGCCGGGACTTAGGAGCAAGGAGTCCCCAAAGCAGGCTACAGCTGTCTGCCGTACAAGTAAAGTTCTTGGGAACATCTGTCAGGAGGAACTCCAGTGTAACTCAGTACTGGGAGTACTTCATTCAAAGGCGCTATAGAGGAGACGTTCAGAAAGGCACATGTTGGCGGAGTGTTGGAAGGGAGCATTCCATCTTGCCTGGAGGTTGACTGAGTCCTTGACCCGGAGGACACAGCACGGAGGCAGGCACCTGTATGTACTACAGACTGTGAGTAAAGCTTTGGAACTACAAGCCCTGGTGTCCTCCACTCATTCCGGCGTCAACACCCTCAGCACCGCTACATCTCTGCACCGTCCACGTCTCCCCGCTATCATCCCCTTTACACTGCCCTGGTACAACAGCTCCACCTGTGGGGAGCTTCAACATCTTTACTGCACCACACCACCAGTCCCAGAGGATCTGCATGCAGCGTCGGCTTAACATGTCAATTGCCGAACACCTCAGGTGGCGTCACTAACTATTCATCTAATCTAGTGTATTTTCACCATTCAATCTCCCCGATTACTTGGGCGCCCAGGGCCACGGACCGGGTCACCGCTGCTGTGACACTTCCCGCCGATACCGGCCCGGTACCGAGTTCCCCACAGCCCTGGGAGGGCGACCCATACTTGTGGTTGTGTGTTGTGAGTTCATTTTCCCCTTCACCCTTGAGGTCTGATGAACTCCCTCTTCTGGTGAAGGAAGGTAGTGAGGCTGATTGCCAAGCACCTGGGCAGGATGATGATGACTGGGTGACGGGAATTGCTGACTGGATATAAGGCAGCCGACGCCCTTCTGCCTTGCTGGTGACCTCTCTGAGGGATTCTAGGAGACCAGTCTGATTCCTGCTCCTCCAAAAGCTAAGTTTTCTGCTCTGCTTTTTGCATTTGTGTTTTGGTTTTGTTTTGCCTTGTTTTTCTGGATTTCTGCCATTCCCTGCTGGGGTGAGCTGAATTCCTTTTTGCTCTGTCTTCAGAAAATACCTGAGTGCTGATATAGTCTTTTTAAGGCCTAGCGTCTTCAGGGCTTTTTTCCCTATCAGCTGTTGGCTCTTGTTTTGATAGGGTTTTGGCGGATTACAGACAGCAGCTTTTCTATCCTGTCCTATCTAGTTAGCTTGGGCCCCATCATTTGCTCAGCCTATCTTTCTGTGTGAGTGTTTTTTCATCTTGCTTCACCGTCATTATATGTTTGGGGCTGCCTATTGCTTTGGGGTCTGCTCTGGGGCAGTTTAAATTTCCCTTTCTATCTTTAGGCTATTTAGTTCTCCGGCTGTGATCGAGGGGTCTAGGGCACCGTAGGAACCCCCCCACGGCTACTGCTAGTTGTTGTTGATAGGTTTAGGGGTCTGCAATCCGATAGCTGCCAACTTCTCTGGTTTTCTGGACTTAGCTAGTATTTCTGTTTTTGCCTCCTACGGTGACTCATTCATAACAGTTGTGTGTTAAATACAAGTTCCTCCTTTAAGATGTTCCTTTTAACTCTACTTGTACGGCAGACAGCTGTAGCCTGCTTCAGGAACTCCTTGCTACCAAGTCCCGGCTCACTCACGTTGCTGTTGTGCCCCCAAGTCTTGTGTGGGAATAAAGTGGTGACAACTTCTATTCCTCCGGTGTCTGCTGCAGGACCATCAGTATCCATACAACCTCGGGGACCGGACCCCGGCCATGCGCTTAGAACTTGAGGAAGGGCTCTGCTCTAACCCTAGTCCTTAGTCCTCTTCTTCTCCTTACGTTCCGTGCTAATCTTTCTTTCTTATGGAGAATTAGGCTTTCTGAATATAACTCTTTCATGTGCCAGCAGACTCAGGTCACTGAAGTCTGCTGCAGCACTTCCTTCCATCCATCCCACTCAGGGGATCTTCTCTCACAGACTGCACTCGTCCTAATACTCTACCGCTCTCTTGTGCAGACTAAGCTCCACCCACCTCCCAGCACTCTTCGTGTTCCAAGCAGGGAGCCACCAAAGGTGCTTTGCTACACTACTATGTTGTGTGGGATGCAGGTGTTGGAGTGTGGTCAGGTGTCTCCACCTTACCTGGATGGTGGGCTACCACACCTCAGGAGGAGGTGCAGTACCTCTGTGGCGACTGAACCCTCAGGTGCGCCACATATGCATCCCAGCAATCCTCCATGAGTACTCCAAGAAGAGGCTAGCATACTGCTAGTACTTCTAACCAGACAGTGGGAAATTGAGCTAATACCAACATCTTGCTGAAGAGACTGAAGGGATTTAAACTTTCAGCAAGGGTGTGTTAATTAGCAGCAGAAGGTGAAGATAACTGTTGGGTCCTAAAGGGAGAAGGATGTCACTCCATAGAGAGATATAAAAATCAAGAAGGTGCTTGTAGAGGTAATCGCAATGACCTTCTACAGCCGAATCCAGGAAGACTGTTTGTTACACCTGGCACACTCCTGACAGACAATGAATGCTAGCCAGGGCTGAGATAATATAGGAGATGGGAGTGGCTAACAGTGCACATCTAAGAGCCTTAATGCTCCAGGACCAGGAGCTCTCAACTGAGCAGATTAACCCCTGCACTGCTAAAATAAACTTACATTGTTTAATATGAAGGTGAAATGCTTATAATCAGTGCAGGACTAGGAGAAATCAGACGCTGCGCTTGTAAGAAGATGAGCTGAGACAGAGTCAGCGGTGTCCAGTGCCTTTAAAGCCGGAACTATCGGGACTGTCACCACTGTTGGCAGGGGAGGTTTCTTCTAGGAGGGAGAGATCTTTCTGTTGGACAGCAGGGGGCATGGGGTATGTAAGGAGACCTGAGCGTGGGAACAGGTCAGACTTGGTGGGAAGATGACAGGGGACGGTTGATTCCTTCTCCACTGCTCGCGTTGACAACTTAACGTCACCCAACTCTCAGCGTGCTGACCTAAAGACTTCCTTTGATGCTATTAATTTACTGTCTGGACCCGTGCTTTCGGATATCCCTTTTGCCACTATGATAGAGGATAAAATGCCTAGAGACTATTCTGAAAGACTGCCAGTTGCCGTGGACTGTAAGCATACCCATGTTTCGTGTCCGGCGCCATTGCTGAGGAATCTGCCTAAAAGACTGTTTCCACATTCCGACGCACTCAAGTCAAGCAAGACCGAATCCATCAGCACCATCGGGAGACAGTGCTTCTCGTATCTCCGTACCAGAGCCAGAGACTTTGTCCATGATTTGCGACGTTGATGGGAGATTTTCTAGCCTTTTCCCTGCAAGATCTGCAAGCGATAAGTTACCGTGTTTCTTTATCTCTTATTCCTGAGCATTGTGTTTGTATGTGTTTTCCTCTGCTCTTTACTGGTCTTGCCTCCCTGCGTGGTGCATTACCTGCTAATTCCCTGTTCAGTAAACCCTTGTTAACACCTTCTCTTTCTCCGGCTATTCACTGCATCCAACGGACCTCTCCTGTTTACACGCTCTTCTGGATCCTCTCTGTTGCGGTAAACCCGTAACAGTCCCCCATTAAAATCACCAGCAAAAGCTAAGCAAACAGCTGTGAGCTGTTATTAATAGCCTGGTAACCTTATGAGATACCCGTTTCCCAGATTATTAACCTCAACCCCCAACCATGAGCTTTCTCTCTGCTGGTTATGAAAATTACGTGGGAACCACGCCATTTTTCTAATTTAATTCTTAATTTTACACATGATATAGACAGCGGGTGTTGAATACAGCTGTCATCATTGTCGCATGGTCGCGCTTAACTCAGGGAGACTAGGCGACAATGATGACAGCTGCCTTCAGCAGCCTGCACCACGGATCAGTGCAATCTGTACTGCTTTTCCCAGGCGCTGGTATGAGCACAAGTATGCCACACGGATGTGAAACATGGACAGCAAATGGGTACACGGATGTCACATAGATGTCACATACATCCATACATACGGATGGCACATGGATCGCACCAGTACTGGTTTTTCCTGTACTGGAATCACCAGGATATTGGAAGGAGGTCTTAGAACAAATCACTCCATCCACCCCATGCACAAATATCCTGTTTTGACAACTCTTAAATATTTTGCTCATGAAGGGAATCTGTCGGCCGGTCTTTGCTATGTAATCTGAAGACAGCGTGCTGATTTTTACCAACTGTGAAGGATTTATCAGTAAGCGATTAACATTAATGGATTAGTCATTCATTTGTAAACTTGCCTGATGAAGGGGCCTCTGTGCTCTGAAAGTGTGCAAATACAATTTTTTCTTGCTAGTCAATATAGGTATCACTTCTAGAATACTTTTGTTTGTTTGTTTTTTGGCACAAAAGTATTTACATATGTGTAAGAATAGATCAATTCTGCAGCTATAGGGTCAGACCTATTCTGCCATGTGACTTTACGTGAGCATAGGATGCAGAGGCAGATTATAATGAAGGCAATATGGGCTACCACCTGGGACCCGACAATCCATGAAGGTCAAAAAGTAATTGCCCCCATTATAATGTGCATTGAGGTCGCACGTTGCCTTAGTGGCAGCAGGTGCCTGACTGCTCCTTTAAATGATGCTGCGCCACTGCCCTGGTGCGGGCACATCAGATGAACACACGGATACCGACACTCTACCAGGGAGTAACTTGGAATGGCGCTACAGCATGTCTGATGACTATGTGGAGGCTTTTTCCATGTCTGATGTGTTGGCTGCTGCTTGTGTGTGCACTGCTACAATGCTATTTGTTAGAAATTATGTGGCAGTAACAGCAGTGCTCTGTATATAAGTTCAAAGAACTACACTTAGGTTCAGAAAAATGTGGACATTGACGCAAGTTTTGGCATTTTAACTGTTTGCCAAAACCTATGGAAGATATAATCAATATGGGCCTAACGTGTATGAATTACAGCTCTTTAATATGTAGCTGCTTCTTTTTCAAGGCACCTAAAGTAATTGGACAATTATCTGAAAAGCTCTTTAGTGGTCTGTATGGGCTTTTCCTTCATTAATCCATCAACAAATAATCAGGTAAAAGGTCTGTAGCTGATTCCAGGATTCCATTGGCACTTGCATTTGGAAGCTGTTGCTGTGAACCTACAACCTGCATTCCAGGGAGCTCTCAATGGAAGTGAAAGAAGCAATCATTTTCAGGGTATTCACATTCTCATTGGAATAAGGGTTTAGCCCTAAATAGTGGCTCTCCAGGGACAAAATACAATCATTGTTTGTCTCCTTAACCCTTAATACTCAGGATACAGATGGTGAAGGGCTCTGAAAGTTAACTGTCAAAAGGGTGTCATGTCTCCCTGGAAGACCTGGAGTTAGACAGTCACGGCAGGTAATGAATCGCAGGTCTTCTTTAGAGATGGTGTCATTTGTGTCCAATATTAAATGGTTTAGTTTATTCTTGTACTGAGGAGGTTAACCACCCTTTTTATGCTGGTGAGAAACATGCAGCTTCAGTTCAGCTGCTTCTGATCTGGTCATTACCTCTTCCTATAAAAACTGGTCAGGCCTTCTTCTCCCTGCCAGTGAAAGAGTCATCTTTGTTGTGAGTTCATTTTCCCCTTCACCATTGAGGTCTGATGAACTCCCTCTTCTGGTGAAGGAAGGTAGTGAGGCTGATTACCAAGCACCTGGGCAGGATGATGATGACTGGGTGACGGGAATTACTGACTGGATATAAGGCAGCCGACGCCCTTCTGCCTTGCTGGTGATCTCTCCGAGGGATTCTAGGAGACCAGTCTGATTCCTGCTCCTCCAAAAGCTAAGTTTTCTGCTCTACTTTTTGCATTTGTGTTTTGGTTTTGTTTTGCATTGTTTTCCTTGATTTCTGCCATTCCCTGCTGGGGTGAGCTGAATTCCTTTTTGCTCTGTCTTCAGAAAATACCTGAGTGCTGATATAGTCTTTTTGAGGCCTAGCGTCTTCAGGGCTTTTTTCCCTATCAGCTGTTGGCTCTTGTTTTGATAGGGTTTTGGCGGATTACAGACAGCAGCTTTTCTATCCTGTCCTACCTAGTTAGCTTGGGCCCCATCATTTGCTCAGCCTATCTTTCTATCTGTGTGAGTGTTTTTTCATCTTGCTTCACCGTCATTATATGTTGGGGCTGCCTATTGCTTTGGGGTCTGCTCTGGGGCAGTTTAGATTTCCCTTTCTGTCTTTAGGCTATTTAGTTCTCCGGCTGTGATCGAGGGGTCTAGGGCACCGTAGGAACCCCCCACAGCTACTGCTAGTTGTTGTTGATAGGTTTAGGGGTCTGCAATCCGATAGCTGCCAACTTCTCTGGTTTTCTGGACTTAGCTAGCATTTCTGTTTTTGCCTCCTACGGTGACTCATTCATAACACATCTTCCTGTGCTGTGTGCGAAAGCTATGTGGTTGGAGTGCAGTGTTATAGTAGTGTTCTGTGGTTTGCTGTAGTACGTGTGAATTTATTTCCTGGTCCCTGTTCCCATTTAGCTTATTCCTCCCTGTCCATATTATCGTCTCTGTTGTTGGTTAGTACTTTTGTATGATAGAGTTTTCTGTTATCCCTGTTTTGTTTTTTTTCTTGTTTACCTTACATTTCTGTCCCATGCCTCATGGGTTGGGAAAGGGGACAGATCAGGGGATAACAGAAGCATACTAAGGTAGGAGACTCGGGCCTCTCTACCTTCAAGAGTTTCCCCAATACAGGGATAGGTAGGGTCCCAGTTCCAGGGACAGTTTGAGGGCCCCCTTCCTTATCAAAGACTGTTACATGGTGACATTACCATCCTCCATTGTTGAGACTAATTCTATAACATTGAAAATTCTAAAATAGCTTCTAAGCATCTGATTGGCTGTCATCGTCTCAGCATATATTGTATATAACTAGAGTTACAGTCTTCCATAATTATGACATGGAAAGTGGAATATAATGTGTAAAGAGCATCTGTCACTGCATTTTTATGGCATTGGGTGGCATTGGAAAAATCATTATAGAATCATATGATTAATCTATTTCATTCAGCCAGACTGTAATGTTTTCCTTCGGCAGCTGTTCTGTGTACGACGGAGCCAAGAGAAAGCTGTGGACCAGCTGTATTCAGCTAATCAGTCGACCGTATGACCTGACCAGGGCCGGTTTTAGGCAAAGTGGGGCCCTAGGCAAAGTTTAAAATGGGGCCCCAAAAGCTAACATATTGCACATCACACAGAAGCATTTGGGTTGTATTTACATGCGCTGAGTTCAGGCTGCTAAATGAGTGTGCTCGACAATATTTATGTCGTTCAACACTGGTTTCCCAGCCTCTTTCTACCGTCTGAGAAAGAATGATGGGGACAGAACAATCACTAATGGATCATTAACAGATCACCATACAGTATTATGTTATCAGCAGCACATCTACAGTTTACACCCCATAGTCCTCTATACAGTATAATACACTCCTCAGTCCTCCATATACTATAATACACTCCTCATAGCCCTCCATATAGTATAATACACTCCTCATAGCCCTCCATATAGTATAATACACTCCTCATAGTCCTCCAAAATACACTGCTCAGTCCTCCATATAGTATAATACACTCCTCATAGTGCTCCATATAGTATAATACACCGCCAGTTATCCATGTAGTACAATTCATTTCCCATAGTATAATGCACCCCATAGTTCTTCACAAAGTATAATGTATTCCCCATAGTGCTCGACACAGTATAATGCAGCCAACATAAAGTAGAATGCAGCCACCCCACAGAGTATAATGCAGCCCCACCATACAATATAATGTAACCATCCATACAGTAGAATATAATGCAGCCCCCCCTTAGAACATAATGCAGCCACCCCACAGAATCTAATGTAACCCCCCATGGAATATAACGCAGCCCCTCCATAGAATAAATGGCAGCCCCCTCATAGAGTATAATGCAGCCCCCCATAGAATATAATGCAGCCCCTTATATAGTATAATGTAGCCCCTCCATAGAAAACAATGTAGCCCTCCTCATATAATACTGTATAATGCAGCCCTAATAGAATATAATGTAGCCCCCTCATAAAGTATAATGCAGACCCCATACAATATAATCTAGCCCCAATAGAATATAATGCAGCCCCCCATAGAATACAAGGTAGCCTCCTCATATAGTATAATGTAGTCCCCTCAGAGTATGATGTAATCACCCCCATAGAATATAATATAATACAGCCCCCCATAGAATATAATGTAGCCCCGAATAGAATATAATACAACCCACCTCCACATGATAGAATATAATGTAGCCCCCCTGATATTATATAACACAGCCTCTCCCATAGAATTTAATGTATAATGTACCCCCCAGTATAACACAGCCACATAGTATATAACACAGCCCCAAATAGTATATAGCACAACCCACATGGTAAATAATAATAATAATAATAATAATAATAATAATAATAATAATAATACATTTTATTTCTATAGCGCCGACATATTCCGCAGCACTTTACATTTCAGAGGGGATTTGTACAGACATTAGACATTACAGCATAACAATAATCACATACAGTAGATTATAACAAAATACCAAGAGGAATGAGGGCCCTGCTCGCAAGCTTACAGTCTATGAGGAAAAAGGGAGACACGAAAGGTGGGTGGTAACAGTTGCCCTGATTGTTTGGACCAGCCATAATGTTAAGTGTGTAACAATACCGACACAGAGGGCTGATGGATGCATAAAGCATGTGGGAACATGATGCGGGGAACCTGGTTATGGTAAAACTTTTGGCTGTGCCACACAGGGATAGATTAGGTTAATGTGTTGAGGCGATAGGCTAGTCTGAATAAATGCGTTTTCAGGGCACGCTTAAAATTGTGGGGATTGGGGACTAATCGTATTGACCTGGGAAGTGCATTCCAAATAATTGGCGCAGCACGTGTAAAGTCTTGGAGATGGGAGTGGGAGGTTCTGACTATTGAGGATGCTAACCTCAGGTCATCAGCAGAACGGAGGGTGCGGGTAGGGTGGTATACTGAAACAAGGGAGGAGATGTAAGTTGGTGCTGAGCTATGGAGGGCTTTGTGGGTGAGGGCAATAAGTTTGTACTGGATTCTGGAGTGGATGGGTAGCCAGTGTAATGAGTGGCACAAGGTAGAGGCATCGGTGTAACGATTGGTGAGGAATATGATCCTGGCTGCAGCATTCAAGACAGATTGGAGAGGGGAGAGTTTGGTAAGAGGGAGACCAATTAGAAGAGAGTTACAATAGTCGAGACGAGAGTGAATAAGAGAAACAGTAAGAGTTTTTGCAGAGTCAAAAGTAAGAAAAGGTCGGATTCTAGAAATGTTTTTGAGGTGCAGATGACAAGAGCGAGCCAGTGATCGAATGTGGGGGGCAAAGGAAAGCTCGGAATCAAGTATGACCCCAAGACAGCGGGCCTGGAGTAATAGTGGAACCACACACAGAAATGGCGATGTCGGGTATAGGTACATTAGTAGCGGGAGGAAACACCAGGAGTTCAGTCTTTGACAGGTTCAGTTTCAGATATAGTGAGGACATGATGTTAGACACAGTGTTTAGACAATCGCCTGTGTTTTCTAGAAAGGCTGGCGTGATGTCAGGAGAAGAAGCGTATAATTGGGTGTCATCAGCATAGAGATGGTACTGGAAACCAAATCTACTGATTGTTTGACCAATAGGGGCAGTGTACAAGGAGAAGAGGAGGGGGCCTAGAACCGATCCTTGAGGAACCCCAACTGTAAGGGGAAGGTGAGAGGAGGAGGAACCGGCAAAAGATACAGTAAAGGAGCGGTCGGAGAGATAGGAGGAGAACCATGAGAGAACAGTGTCCTTGAGGCCAATGGAACGGAGCATAGTGAGGAGGAGGTAAATAGCACAGCCTCACATGGTATACAGCACAGCACCACATGGTATATAGCACAACCCACATGGTATATAGCACAACCCACATGGCATACAGCACAGCCCCACATGGTATACAGCACAGCCCCACATGGTATATAGCACAGCCCCACATGGTATATAGCACAGCCCACATGTCATACATCACAGCCCCATGGTATACAGCACAACCCCCCCAGCACAGCCCCATGATATACAGCACAGTTTTCCCCAGCCGAGCCCCCCCAGCACAGCACCATGGTATACAGCACAGCCCCCCAGCACAGCACCATGGTATACAGCACCCTCTCCCAGCACAGCACCATGGTATACAGCACCTCCCAGCACAGCACCATGGTATACAGCACCCCCCAGCACAGCCCCATGGTATACAGCACCCCTCCAGCATGGCCCCATGGTCTACAGCACAGCCCCCACAGCACAGCCCCATGGTATACAGCACCCCCTCCCAGCACAGCCCCCACAGCACAGCCCCATGGTATACAGCACCCCCTCCCAGCACAGCCCCATGGTATACAGCACAACCCCCCAGCACAGCCCCATGATATACAGCACAGCCCCCCAGGACAGCCCCATGGTATACAGCACAGCCCCCCCAGCACACCACCATGGTATACAGTACAGCCCCCCAGCACAGCACCATGGTATACAGCACCCCTTCCCAGCACCATGATATACAGCACAGCTTCCCCCAGCAGAGCCCCCCAGCACAGCACCATGATATACAGCACAACCCCCTCAGCACAGCCCCATGGTATACAGCACCCCCCAATCACAGCACCATGATATACAGCACAGCTTCCCTCAGCAGAGCCCCCCCAGCACAGCACCATGGTATACAGCAACTCCTCCCAGCACAGCCCCATGGTATACAGCAGAGCCCCCCAGCACAGCACCATGATATATAGCACAGCACCATGGTATACAGCACCCCCCAGCACAGCCCCATTGTAAACAGCACCCAACCAGCACGGCCCCATGATATGTAAGACAGCCCACCCCAGCACAGCCCCATGGTATACAGCACCCCCAGCACGGCCCCATGATATACAAGACAGCCCCCCCAGCACAGCCCCATGGTATATAGCACCCCCCCAGCACACCCCCATGATATACAAGACAGCCCCCTAGCACAGCCTCATGGTATACAGCATGCACCCCCCAGCACAGCACAGCCCCCCCCAAAATGGCCCCACAGTCCAGTACTCACTGCTGCATTAAAAAAAACTCCTCAATTTCTCATCGTGCCCGCCCTGCTCCCAGCTCCTGTCTCCTGCTCTGCCTGGCACACACAGTGAGTGCGCAATGATGTCATCGCGCACCCGCTGTGTCAGAGGCAGAGCGGGGAATGATGGGTGAGGGAGCGTCAGCTGATGCTCTCTACTACATCATTGCGGCGGAGGCAGGAGGCGGCGCTGGGGGCTGGCGGTGGCGGGGGGAGTCGGCGCTGGGGGCAGGTGGGCCCCCCTACTTCACAGGGGCCCCATAGCGGCTGCATGATATGCTGCTAGCTGGGGGCCCCTGGGGGAGCGGGGGCCCTAGGCAGCTGCCTGGTCTGCCTGCCCCTAATGCGGGCCCTGGACCTGACATAGTCCATAATTCTGATTGGTCAGAGCACTCCCTGCAGCTCCAACCTTTTACATTCATTCAGGGACCGTGTTTAACATTGAAAAGTATAGGAGAAGCTTTGAGGGACGTCTGGAGTGAACCCGCAGGACCACGACGACGAACGTCCGTCAGGCGAGCTGGCCTTGTGAACCACCCCCTATACAGGGAGCGTTAGGGGCAGGCCCAGGGGAGACTATCGCCGCGGAAGCTGATACCCGGGGACAGGCTGAGGGAGACACAAGCAGGAGGTTGGCTGGAAGATAGGGAGCGGCAACCGGCGACCACAGGGGAGACTGCTGCAGGTCCGGAAGGAGGAGACTGAAGAGAAGGGACTAGCGACACAGGGGGAGGCAGGCTCAGGCTGGGACCGACGGGCACCAGAAAAGAGCACAGGCAGGTCATAAGGCGAGGCCAAAAAGGTGCAGAGGCGCAAGGCAGGTAGGGAGACAGGAGAACGCAGGGAAGAGTTGGCCTGAATCAAGCATGGGACACAACTGATAGTCAGGCACCGAGCAGGGGGAGAGGCTACCTGATATAGGGTGCGCGCTGCATCAGTTCCGGTTCAGGGTCCGCCCGGGTCAGACAGGAGGGAGTGCGCGTGCACCTCCAAGTCTATGATGCTAGGAGCGCATGCGCACCCGATGGGTCCCAGAATCCGGCCGCAGGACCGGAAGTGAGGGGGCCGGTTGACGCGCGCTCACACCGGCAGCGCGCCAGGAGAGGTGAGCATGCCGGGGTTCAGGGGGTGGAGAGCGGTGGAGGCGGAAGGCACGGCAGCAGAGGCAACAGCGGCAGGTGTGATATTTTTCTTTTGCCATTCCGGAAAAACACTGATTGCACACTGATCTAAAACACTAATGATACTGGTACTGTTTTTTTCCGGTACAGGTTTTATATGGACTTGCAAAGGGAGCTTTAGACACAGTTACTTGGACGTAACATACTGGTGTACGCAGCTGAAGAGAGGGCTTAGAAGATGCTATCTGTGTTATATAACTGGCATATGCCACTAATAGGGATGAGCGGACTCATGGAAGTTCGGGTTCTGTTACCCGACCTGAACTTTATTCGAAAGTTCGGTCCAGGCACCAGAAATGTACCCCGACTTCAACCAGAATCCAAAACCCTTTGAAAACAATGGAGACCCAGACTTTTGAACTGGAATATATCTTTCTCTCATCTTCCCCAAGAATTTCTTTCTCTTTCTCTCATTTACTCTTTCTCTCATCTTCCCCCGGAATCTCTCTCTCTTTGGCCGGGATCACACATGTGAGGAATAAGGCCGAGTCTCATATGCTAATATCCAACATTGCCGCCGGCACTCGGATCGGAGCGTGCGGCTGCATAGCAATATATGGAGCCGCACGCTCCACTCCTGAGTGCCGGCAGCAGTGGCGGGTATTAACATGGGAGACTCAGCCGTATTCTTCGCATGTGTGATCCCGGCCTTCCTTTGCAACTCTTAGGCTATGTACCCACGTTAGCGTTTAAAACCTGACACAAAACCGGACTCCTTCCCAGAAAACGAGCGTTTTATTTCCGCTCGTTTTTTGCACGTTTTTTGCTTAAAAACCGCACGTTTTTGATGAGTTTTTTCCGCGCGTCTTCTGGACTCATAGGAAATAGCTAAAAATGCGGACTTATGCGGAAAATAATGAACATGATGCGTTTTTAGCCGCTAAGGCTGGTTTCACACTTGCGTTTTTTTGCGCTGTTTTTTAGCGCAAAAAAAACATGCGTTTTTCCCTATACTTTAACATGGGTGCGCATAGGTGTGCATACGCATGCGCTTGTACGCGTTTGTATGCGCATGCGTTTTTTTGTAGTGTGCGCTCGGGCGCACAAAATGCATCCTGTTGCATTTTTTGTGCGTCCGACTTGCACCAAAAAACGCATGCGCACGCAATGTGTTTTTTTACAGCAAAACACCCATTATAGTCTATGTGTGTGCATACGTGCGCAGCATGCGCAAAAAAACGCACCAAAACCCGCAAAAAAAGCACACAAATGCATGATGCGTTTTTTTCATGCATTTGTGTGAGCAAAAAACGCGCAGCAAAAAAACGCAAGTGTGAAAGTAGCCTAAGCATTTCCTATGCGGAAAAAATGCATCAAGTGGCACAAAAAGGCCAAAATGCATTAAAATGAATGGGATGCTTATTTTAAGCATTTCTGGAGCATCTGATCCGGCACAAAAGCTTCAAAAACGCTTAAAAAAATGCAACGTGGGCACACAGCCTTAACATTGCAACAGACTCCTGGGTGAAGTCTGTGTTCGGCGTTTAGCACTGGACACTTAACTACCCCAATGGCTGCCATCTTGGTACTCCTCTGAAGCCCAGCCACGGACTGAGCATCATAGGGCACTGTGATTGACACCACAGGGTATTTAAAAAGTCTATGCACCCAAGATAATTTGCTAGGTTTTTTGATCATAGAAAAAATCATTCCAAGAAGAATCAGAATTTCAGAACTTTTTCCACTTTTAACGTCAGCCATAATCTGTTCAAATCCATTGAGAACCAACCGGAACAATTTTGAGAAAGGAAAAGAAAACTAAAATAATATGGTTGCATAAGTTTGAGCACCTTCTTATAATTGAGGATTTGGTTGTGTTCAGAAGTAAGCAATCACATTTAAACTCATGTTAAATAGTAGCCAATACCTGCTGCCATCATTTACAGGAATACTGATTAACCCCATATAAAGTTTAGCATATAATGTTTAAACATTTACTTACCAACTGAAGAATGGTTTCTCTAGAAGATCAAAGTTTTGGATTGTCCCATCCAGAACCCAGACCTGGATCCAACTGAAAATCCTTGGGTTGACCTGAAGATGGCGCTGTATAAAGGAGATGCCCTTGCAAGATTTTGAGCTACTGAAAGATATTACGGCGGTAACTGGCATGCCCTCTCAGTACTTCCCTACTTACCAGGTCACCAAGAGGCATCTCAGTATATTGTTTCCCCTTAGGGGGCCTGGACACTTTATGCAGGAATTTAACCCTGCTGTGTCCTGCAGAGATTAGTTTCCCAGGCCTAACCCGTGCTAGCAGGTTCTATATTAGGCAGCTCCTCCCACCACGCCTTGCCCGAACATTGGTTCCTAGCTTGATAGCACCTAGTTTATGCAGTCCACCATATTATGTTTCACATTCCAAGTTTTGACAACACTGAGTTTCATAGAACATTTTTTTAAATTCAGGATCTAAAAGTAAGATTAATAATATAACTTCTATGTCCACGTCTACCAACGGCACAGAGTGATGGCAGCATCTTCTCTTTCAATCGAGAAAAGTACATCTGTGAATTCAAGACACCATCAAGGAAATGTAGCTCTCCAACACCATCAGTATTCATGTAACTCCACATTAGAACACTAAAGTGAATTTTAAGGATGGTGAGTGCCACTGTCTTTCTACTTGCTACATGGCCTACATAAGAACACTTCCGCCACCATGTTTCACTGTAGGCACAGTGTATTTTTCTAAATTAATTTTTCTAAATGCATGGTGGTGGCAGTGTTCATAGGTGAGGCTGCATGAGTGCTGCTGGTGTCGGAGAGCTACATTTCATTGATGGTGTCATGAATTTACAGATGTACTGATCTTGATTGAAGGAGAAGATGCTACCATAACTCCATTCCCTTGGTAGACGTGCACTTTTCCAACATGACAATAATATAAAACACACATCTGTTGTATTTCTGAAGAAAAGGGTAAAAGTAATTCAGTGGCAAAGTGTCTCCTGAACTGAACCCAATCAAACACCTATGGGGAATTCTGAAGAGAAGTTGAGCATCACTCTCCATCCAGTATCCAGGCTCTAAAAGAGGTTGTTCTTGATGAATGGAAAGGATAGATGTTGGAATATGTCAGTAACTTGTTCATTCCATGCGTAGCAGACTTGGTGCTGTCCTTGGGAGCACTAAACTTTATCAGCATGCAAAGGAGACCAATGTACCTGATAAAAATCAGCAAAATCTGTTTTTTTTTGTAAGCAGGTTCTTTACTGCCAAGAGAGCAGCAGATTTTGGCTGCAAAAAAAAAAAATGCCGCAAAACTGCAACGTGGGAACATAGCCTAAATGCAGTATACGTTCTGCACAAAAAAAAACATACAAGAAAAAACCTCAATATTTGCACTAGGTGGAAACATGGACTAAAATGACTGTAATTGTTGTGAAAATAAATTTCAAATAGAAATGATTATGAAATGGAACCTGACTGATCCTGACCGAAGCACAGGCAACAAGAATCAGACACTGGGTTTTACAATATTAAGAATATATAGACCCATTATCATTAGGATCAAAAATATATATTTATGGAGGTACCATAAACTTAATCATGTTCAGACTATTACCACGATATTTAAAATTCAAGAGGTTAAAAAAATTCATATGTATACACATAGATTTAGATTATATCAATTATTGTATTATCTATTATTGAATATATCACACAGCCAAACACACATTACATATGACCTGCCCCTAAAAACCCTATTTAAAAACAGTCAAGGGCAGTGTGGTTCTAACATCAAGGATTGGTAGACAATTAATTATATACTGTAGCACACAAGTCACTATATTCCAATCACAGACAGGGGTATAATCCTATAGCATACTGTATAAGCATAAACAATTAGATATGATCAACAGCTAACAACAATTCACTAATATATATTATAGATAGATAGATCATAGGTCATAACTCTGCCATGAAAAGATATTATAAACATGCCAAGTCATATTGCCCTTCATTTACAATGAATAACAATATACAGTATGCAGATAGAAAGTTCAATATGGTTAGTGACTCAACAAACCATAAGACATAGGGCTTGAACCACACTGCCCTATACCCCAACGCGCGTTTTGCATGTTGCTTCGTCAGGACGATTATGGGGCCTGTGAATCGCGAGGTGGGGGCGTGGTGCCGATGCCAGGACTATGGGGGCCATAAAACTGTGTTGTGAGTCTGTGTGGGCCATAATGTTGTGAAACTGGAAGGGCAATTATACTGTGTGGAGGGTTGAGGGAACCTCAAAGTGTGTTGAAGCACTGTGTGGACCGCAATACTTTGTTTTGGAACTCTGGAGGCAATCATACTGTATTGTGGGACATTGGGGGGCATCCTACTGTGTTATGGGACTTTGAGGGTCATCAAACGGTGTGTGCTAGCATACTGTGGATTAATTTATTGTGGGGGTACTATTCTGTGTTTGGGTGGTGTTTTTGTTCACATCATCTTTTATGGGGGCCATGAAAGAGTCGTTGCGCTGGATGACAACACTAAGGGGCTTCAAAGAGGGAAAAATTACCTTGTCAATTCTGCATTACTTGTCTCTCTCTCTGTTTAAAAGTTGGGGATACACCCCACTGTTACTCTGCCTATTAGACACAACCCTGCGTAATCCACCAAATAATTTTTTTTTTAAGTCAATCAGGACTTTTGCTCTGTGGCCTCATGATTTCTATGTACATCCCTGTATTATATACAGTCATGGCCAAAAGTATTGACACCCCTGCAATTCTGTCAGATAATACTCAGTTTCTTCCTGAAAATGATTGCAAACACAAATTCTTTGGTATTATTATCTTCATTTAATTTGTCTTAAATGAAAAAACACAAAAAGAATTGTCCTAAAGCCAAATTGGATATAATTCCACACCAAACATAAAAAAGAGGGTGGACAAAAGTATTGGCACTGTTCGAAAAATCATGTGATGCTTCTCTAATTTGTGTAATTAACAGCACCTATAACTTACCTGTGGCACCTAACAGGTGTTGGCAATAACTAAATCACACTTGCAGCCAGTTGACATGGATTAAAGTTGACTCAACCTCTGTCCTGTGTCCTTGTGTGTACCACATTGAGCATGGAGAAAAGAAAGAAGACCAAAGAACTGTCTGAGGACTTGAGAAACCAAATTGTGAGGAAGCATGAGCAATATCAAGGCTACAAGTCCATCTCCAAAGACCTGAATGTTCCTGTGTCTACCGTGCGCAGTGTCATCAAGAAGTTTAAAGCCCATGGCACTGTGGCTAACCTCTCTAGATGTGGCCGGAAAAGAAAAATTGACAAGAGATTTCAATGCAAGATTGTGCGGATGTTGGATAAAGAACCTCCACTAACATCCAAACAAGTTCAAGCTGCCCTGCAGTCCGAGGGTACAACGGTGTCAACCCGTACTATCCGTCAGCATCTGAATGAAAAGGGACTTTATGGTTGGAGACCCAGGAAGACTCCACTTCTTACCCCGAGATATAAATAAGCCAGGCTGGAGTTTGCCAAAACTTACCTGAAAAAGCCTAAAACGTTTTGGAAGAATGTTCTCTGGTCAGATGAGACAAAAGTAGAGCTTTTAGGGCAAAAGCATCAACATAGAGTTTACAGGAGAAAAAAGAGGCATTCAAAGAAAAGTACACGGTCCCTACAGTCAAACATGGCGGAGGTTCCCTGATGTTTTGGGGTTGCTTTGCTGCCTCTGGTACTGGACTGCTTGACCGTGTGCTTGGCATTATGAAGTCAGAAGACTACCAACAAATTTTGCAGCATAATATAGGGCCCAGTGTGAGAAAGCTGGGTCTACCTCAGAGGTCATGGGTCTTCCAGCAGGACAATAACCCAAAACACACTTCAAAAAGCACTAGAAAATGGTTTGAGAGAAAGCACTGGAGACTTCTAAGGTGGCCAGCAATGAGTCCAGACCTGAATCCCATAGAACACCTGTGGAGAGATCTAAAAATGGCAGTTTGGAGAAGGCACCCTTCAAATATCAGGGACCTGGAGCAGTTTGCCAAAGAAGAATGGTCTAAAATTCCAGCAGAGCATTGTAAGAAACTCATTGATGGTTACCGGAAGCAGTTGGTTGCAGTTATTTTGGCTAAAGGTTGTGCAACCAAGTATTAGGCAGAGGGTGCCAATACTTTTGTCCGGCCCATTTTTTGAGTTTTGTGTGAAATGATCAATGTTTTGCTTTTTGCTTTATTCTCTTTTGTGTTTTTTCATTTAAGACAAATTAAATGAAGATAATAATACCAAAGAATTTGTGTTTGCAATCATTTTCAGGAAGAAACTGAGTATTATCTGACAGAATTGCAGGGGTGTCAATACTTTTGGCCATGACTGTATATTGAAAAGGAGACCATCATGGATGTGCATTTATACTCTATATACAGTATAGGAGCAGGTCTCTGAGACGATTTACATGCAATCATCCAGTACATGTTTGTATACACTTTACACAGTTAATAAGGTTGTCTTTTGACAGCTTACATTTATATGTGACGGGTTTCATCGCTATTTACGCAACAGTTTTTAGATCATCCTTCTGGGAATAAATCCAGCACCTTTCTAATCTGTAGGGAATAAGAGTATTACCTTATATTTTACACAAATACAAGTGCAGTTCATAGGCATCATTCCAATCCCACATTTTAATCTGCAGATTAACCCCATATCTGCAGGTCATTTCCGATTTTATTACATAACAGGTTCCCTTTAATAGATTGTTCCCTTTTTCATAGATGGGTATCGCTGGATAGTGCTTGTAAGGCCGGGGTCACACTTGCAACTGCAATGTGAGAAACTTGCTCAATTCTCTCGCATCAATACCCGTCACTGCTGCCGGCACTCGGGACTGGAGTATTTCTATGCAGCTGAGCGCTCTGGTCCCGAGTGCCGGGTACTGATGCGACAGAACCGCACAAGATTGCACTTTTGCAATTTACTGCTTATAAAAGTTTTTAACACTTTTCTGACGTTAAGAACTTATTGCCTAAGAAACCGACCACCGCTGCTGTGTAACTTGTAAGCACGAGTCATCCCTGAAGCTGGCTGGGGTTAGGAAGTAACAGATCCTTGTAAATCCCAAAGCACTGATTTCAAGCTCAAGTAGGGAACTGCAGGACAAACAGGTGATATCAAACGTGGGGCCAATCAATCTGAATAACGAGGATTTTACTACAATGCGCAAAAGGAAAGAAGGTTCAGATTCTTTACTGTAAGATTAAAACAACCAATCATAAGACCTACCAACCAGAAAAGACCAGACAGGGTATAATTAATCAGTAATCTTTATTATATTGGTGATTTCATATAAAAAACAATTTAAAAACAATGTGCGCATAGGGGGACAGTTTTACACAAGTTTGTAAAAATAATAAAAATTGGACGTGCATGATCGATTTTATGCATTCCTCCACTATTGTTTTGCACTTTATATAAAAGTCACTGTGGCCTTTTTTTCACAAGATATGATAGCACAATGCACACTGCACTTTGTATGGCAGTGATTAGTTAACTTACTATTGGTTCAAATTAATAATAATAATCTTTATTTAGCGCTAACATATTCCGCAGCGCTTTACAGTTTGCACACATCATCATCGCTGTCCCCGATGGGGCTCGCAATGTAAATTCCCGATCAGTATGTCTTTAGAATGTGGGAGGAAACCGGAGTACATGGAGGAAACCCACGCAAACACGGGGAGAACATACAAACTCCTTGCAGATGTTGTCGTTGGTGGGATTCGAACCCAGCGCTGCAAGGTTGCAGCGCTAACCACTGAGCCACCGTGCCAACCTCATGCACATGCACTTTTTTTATAAAAATTTTTCTATGTAAAGGCTTTTTTTCACTTTTTATGAGGAATACATATTAGAAAATGGTATATATAATTGGGTCCAATTTTTATTATTTTTATAAACTTGTGTAAAACTGTCCCCCTACGTGCACATTGTTTTTAAATTGTTTTTTATATGAAACCACCAATATACGGTAATAAAGATTATTGATTAATTATACCCTGTCTGGTCTTTTCTGTTTGGTACGTCTTATGGTTGGTTGTTTTAATCTATATATCAGTGGGTAAATCACTAATTTCACTAGACACTGGTGATAGTTTATATAATTATATTATAAATATTTAATTGATTATCACTATATATAAGGTATCTCTATATATGTAGGATATCATATATATATATATTACATATATAATACTAGATCTGGTGCTAGTGTTCTTTCCTCTTTACTGCAAGAGCAGTGAGACTATGGACTCTGTGCCACATAACATTGGAATGGATGATTCACTACACAAGTTCCAGGACGGTCTGGATGTTCATTGAAAAATACAATATTAAACGTTACCGAGCTGGGACCTTAATTTAGTGAACTATTGATTGCCGTATATGGGGTCAGGAATGAATTTTCCCCACAATATTGGACAATTAAAGGGTTTTTCCCTTGAACAAAGCACATTTTAATGAAAAGATCTTGGAATAATAATAATTTCCACAATTGGATGTGTTGAAGTAAAATGTTCCTGTGCTGAGATCATCTTATTAATGTGTCCCTGCTGTGTGCTGTGTAATGGCCGTGTCTGAAGAGAGTATACAGATATTACAGCATGGGATCACTGCTGTTGGTTTCTGTGAGGTAAAACTTTTTCCCTTCCTGTTTAAAAACATATTTTACCTCACAGAAACGATCAGCTGTGATCCCCTGCCATCTTGTCTGTATACTCTCTTTGTATCCTCCTCTGCCCAGGAGCTGTGGTATGATCAGACCATGTTCCTGTATGGTCAGACACGGCCATTACACAGTACACAGCAGGAGCACATTTATAAGATTATCTCACCACAGGAACATGTTTTTTACACATCCAATTGTTGAAATTATTATTATTCCAAGATCTATTGATTAAATGAACCTTGTGGGAAAACCGTTTTAATATTTGCTTCATGAACCTGAAAAAGCTCAGCTTCTATCCGGCACTTATATCCTGTTCATGTGTTATTCACCTCATATGTAGCCTGTTTTCTCTGCCCTCTCTGAGACTGTACTTGCTTTCTACCCTCTCCCTACTGAGATCTGTATACAAACCCCCATCCCCCCCCCCACGTTCTCTAACACCGAGAAAGAGTAGCGGGCGAGTATTGAGCCATGAATACTGAGCACAGCTGCTAATGGCTCAGCAAAAGATTTTAAAGGGGTCTGAAGATAAGATTCTGCAGGCGATCTATGCAACATCAGATTGTCAAAATTGCGCAGTGTGCACATTGTCAGGATTCCCCTCTCTTTCCAGCACGTGTGTGGTTATGTGCCCACAATTATTCAATTTCCATTTTTAGAAGAGGCCCCCAAACGATGAATGCTAGACAGCACGAGCTGCCGAGGCCACTTATTGGGCCTAGTGGTGATGAGCGCTGTCACGGTGAAAACAGACAGGAGGAGCAGAGGGGAACCAGAGATGGACCCCGGTAATAAGTAATACGCTGAGAACTTCCACCTGGCAGATCTGGAAGGAAGAAATGTGAACATACCCTAAACCCCCGATAGTAAAGGGGCAAATATATTTTGTTTTCCTACAGGAGACACAAACAATTACTGCTCATTACACAGATTAATAGACAAATATGACATTTAATCGCATCTGCACAACATGATCAGCTCCAAGACCCCAATATGCAGTGACAGTGGAAGGTGTGACGTCTGCGAGTGACGTCACCGCAGGAGGCGGAGAAAAGTCAGGGGGCTGGTACCCGTCAGTGACGTCATGCATTCTTTGCCTTTTGATTGGCTGGTCGGTTGTCAGCAGCGGCCATCTTTGAAGTGTCAGTGCGAGGCTTGAACTGCAGAGAGGAGGGAGCGGCTGGGAAGTGATGTCCGGACTTCACTAGTGAGAGCAGTGAGTGCTCCGGAGGCTCCCAGGACGCGCACCGGCCGCACAGCTATGCGACAGCTCTGCACAGGTCAGACACTCTGCATGCATGGCGCTTTACGGCTGCTCTGTGCTTTGCAGTAGGTGGGTGTGTAGTCTACAGGCGGGGGTGAGACACGATACAACTCCTAGAGAAGTGGTCTGCGGGCTGGGACTGATCACAAGCACTACAACTCCCAGCAGTAGGCATGTCGAGACTAGTAATCGGAGCTGCAGGAGAGCCACAGGTTGCTGCTCTCTGTCACTGTGGGTTGGCAAGCTGAACTGTCACACTGGAGTCTGTGGTCTGAGGGGCTCATTGGGGGTGTGTGAGGGGCCAGTGCGCGGTGGCTGATTGTGGGGGTGTGAGGGGCTGGTCTGGGGTGGCTGATTGTGGGGGTGTGAGGGGCTGGTCTGGGGTGGCTGATTGTGGGGGTGAGGGGCTGGTCTGGCCGACTGGAGGCGCGTGAGAGGCCGGTCTGGGGTGGCTGACTGTGGGGGTGCGTGAGGGGCTGGTCTGGGGGGGGTGTGAGGGGCTGGTCCGGGGTGGCCGTCTGGGGGGGGGGGTGTGAGGGGCTGGTCTGGAGTGGCTGACTGTGGGGGTGCGAGGGGCTGGTCTGGGGTGGCTGATTGTGGGGGTGTGAGGGGCTAGTGTGGGGTGGCTGATTGTGGGGGTGCGTGAGGGGCTGGTCTGGCCGACTGGAGGTGCGTGAGAGGCCGGTCTGGGGTGGCTGACTGTGGGGGTGCGTGAGGGGCTGGTCTGGGGGGGGTGTGAGGGGCTGGTCCGGGGTGGCCGTCTGGGGGGGGGGTGTGAGGGGCTAGTCCGGGGTGGCCGTCTGGGGGGGGGTGTGAGGGGCTGGTCCGGGGTGGCTGACTGGGGGGGGGGGGGGCTGGTCTGTTAGTTTATCCTGTTCATTGCAAATACAACCTTTTAAGGTTCATTGTGACAAGTTATGCTCCTTCATCATTTACCTTTCGGTTCTTTAGCATTTTCCAGATCTGTTGTTTCTGTCAGTGAGAGGTATTCTGGTCCCATGCGGTGCCTCCTTGTTTAGGGGGATAACTGACTGTTACCTCAGCGGGGTACTGCCAGACTGTCATTGAGACCATTACAGAATATCTTGTCTTTCAGCTTCTCGCCATTTCCAGAATCAATGCTTGCTGACAAATGGAACTTTCGTTTGTAGCTGCAAGCATATAGATGGATTCACATGTGCCCTGTGGGCAATAAGGGTTAATGACCCCGTGGCACAATAGCGGATCATGTGGATTTGCACTTGTGGTTCTGCGGTAACTAAAGATCCTGTCGCACTGTTATGTGGTTTCCTATCAATACTAAAGAGGTGTGGCTCACAGTAATGTAGACCCGCCCCTGAGGATCCTGTAGGCCGCGCTTCCTCACAACGACCATGAAAATATAACACTAAATTAAAAGCTGTGGGAGACAAGCACTAATTCTGGCCACTTTTTTTTTCAAAGTAAAACTTTATTGCCTCCTTATGTTACAGACAACTGTTAGTCACGTTGTACAAAGTTTTAGGTTCCTTAAAATGTTGCTATAAGACTGCAGCAGTGTACAACCAGGGACTGGGTGGTACGGAAACTGTGGCTACGTTTGACAAGGCGACCGGTCCTCTCTAAATGTATTTGGTTCATGAAGACACACCGTGGCTCATAGGCGCACGTTCAGGGGCAGCTCCTGCTATAGCATATAATATGGCCATGTAATATTACACGTTCTCCTCTAATGACCACATGGTGGCTCCTATATAAGATGGCGTTGTCTGTGATGAAACTATTAAGACCTTATTAACACGTCGTTATTTTTTAACCCAGAACAGGCGGGAATCTTTCACTTATTTTTTCTCTCTGTGGACTCTACTTCAGATTTTTGGCTTAATACTATTAAAACAATGTCTGAATGTTGATGTGTTCGTCGCCAGGTTTTTTAAAGATGTATCCCTAACGCTGCGCTCCAAGCTCGGCCTGTCCATGGGTCTTGTAAACAGAACTTGCCAACGTCCTTGAAATATAAGAGGGTGCCATGTTCTGATCAGACCCCCATGGACTGTCCATACGCTGACACAGAAGTGGGAATGAGGCATTAAGGCTCTTTTAGACTTCTGATCTTGGATTGTAATGTGCTGACTGGACTCGCATCTCCCGACTGGAGTATGATGGCCTTCCAGAAATAGATGTAGTAGTCGCACTCTGGTCTGGTGATGTGCGGCCAGTCTGTGTATTACGATCTGAGACCGGAACAATGATCAGACTTCTGAAACTGAGCCCTTTCCTGGATTCTTGATGAAGTTTTGATAAACTGACTGTTTTATGTGCTGCAGCTCTGCTAGTCCTCTCAATAATAAGCTTCTGATATTTAGTTCTCACTAGAGTTGAGCGACTTCGGTTGGATCAGGTTTCGTGAAACCCGAATGAAACAAAATTTGAGTCGGATGAAACTGGTCCGACTAGGGCAAAAAAAGTCGGAGTTTCGATCGAAACCCGACCCCAAAGCAAGTCAATGGGGAATAAAAGTCGGCATTGAGTGGATGAATGTCCTTTTTTTTAGCCTAGTTGGACCAGTTCCTTCGGACCAAAGTTGCTCAACTCTAGTTCTCACTGTTCATTGCCTCTGCCAGCTTTCCCTGTGCATAGGCAGAAAGCTGCCAATCAGTGATGTTGGTGGCAGGGCTCTGGAGTCGGTGATCCAAACCTCTGACTCCTTAATTTCCATGACACAGACTCCACCAAAATGGACTCCGACTCCACAGCCCTGGTTGGTGGGGTGATGGAGGGTTCATCACTGAGAGGACTAGCAGAATTGCAGTAGATAAAGGAGGGTTTTTTTAAAAATCAGAACTAAAGCAAGATGCCCAGTAAGTGACATATTGCTAGAGTCGGGATCTCTGCCCCAATTTTTGCAATTAGTTATATAATACTGCAAATTATTTTATTCTTTTTAATATATCAAATACAAATGTTTGTTTTCCATCCATAACTTCTACCTACGATCTGGCTGCTCTCCCTGTTACCTGGTGAATGCCTAAGTACATTCATTTTCTTCATATCTGTAGATGCACACATCTGCAGCATCTTGGCATATCTGTAGCATGATTGTTGGGGGACCAAGCTATGGAGCCCCTTAACCTGGACGTGGATGTAGGGACCGGTATCCCTTCAGTTTATTCTTGGCATAGCAGCCACTTAATTCGCGTGACTTTGAGCATTGTCGTTCTTTGCACAGCGGACTGACTGAGACGTGCCCTAGCTGTTAATACTGTCCCATCATTCTAAGGATCAAGGGGACCAGGAAGAGGAGGCATGTGATTTTCTGTAACCTCACATTGTCTAAAAAGTTGCATTTATGGACCTTAGTAGCGTAGTTACCTTGAAATGTTTGTGCAGCCCAGGTGTTGGCTATGGGCATACAGAGGGCTATTGTATCGCTACTGTTTGATTTCAGCGTCTACAGATAACGAGATTACATACACTCTTATGTATTTCTCTGCACAGTAGTTGTTGCCAGGACCTCATATAATTTCATTTCTAATTTGCCACTTTGCAGTAAATTGCTGACCTAGGTGTCTTGCCATGGAATTACTACTTGGCTCAGCAGCTTTGGTAATGTCAATGCTCAGACGTCCTCTATGGGGAGGTAAGGTGCTGACTTTTCCCCCTACAATGCTGAGGGTTGTCATGACCTACAAAAATAGATTTGCACCAAAATCAAATTCCCTTGCTTCTGGCGGTGTGATAAGAGGCCCCATGATCCATCCTTCCTGGTGGTAAATCTCCAGGTGACCTGCACGAAAGCTGTAGAGCGAGGTGGTCACCTCCCGGATGTGTCCTTGTTTCCCAGGAATCCCTCTTGACCCCTCCATGCATGTTCATGTTAGTTTGGCTGAGCGTTCATAGTTTCAATGGGTAGATTGAAAATCGAACTTTCGAGGGTCGTCTATTATTGGCAGATTTTACCAATATTAGTATAATGTGTATGGGGGCTTTAAAGGGGTTGTTCAGTTAAATCAAGTCATCCCTGATCGGTGAGTGTCTGACTGCTGGGACCCGCACCCATTGGCAGAATGGGGAACTAGTCATCATTGACAGGGCATTTTTATCCCCGCTAAAAAAAATAAAATGTAGCTGCAGGTCGGATGCTCGACTGTCTCTGTTCATTCTCTGCTGCCACAAAAGAATCTGAGTGCATCGCTCAGCAGCACCACGAAGAATGAATGGCATGCTATCCAACATCCACAATGCCACTCCGTTAGGGGCCCTGTTCTGTCGATCGGCGCAGGACGGACTGCTGAGACACGCACCGATCAGCAAGATATCGCCCATCTTTTGCATAGGTGATTACTTAGTTCCATCGGAAAGATGGATGTGTGATCACACAGGTTAGCTGCCGATTCATAGTACACACGTCTGATCCGTCAGGCTGTCTACCACCAGACATCACTATGTCAGAAATGCTGTTTGTTGAGTGCATGTTAGCAGAGGCAGAAAAGTCATGAATGGGCATGCAGAAAGATATGTGAAAACTGCACCGAGCTAGTGAGCTCGTCCGTGGACTGCTTCTATGTAGGAAAACTGGTTTGCACCCACTGATTAGCAGACCCTGCACGCTGAGAGATTGCTCCTCTGGCTGCTTGATTAGTTATGTTCTAAGTTTGGCTTGCTAAATGGCAATCAGACTGGTTACTATGGCTTTAGGTAATTTTTCCAGACCCCTGAATGGCAAATCTTGCTGGGCATGCGACTAGGGCCAGATTTGTCATTAGGCACAGTAGAAAAAGAAAACTCTCAAGTGAATCTTTCACAGAGAAATGGAGTCTGTGGATGTGATGCCACCAGCAACAGAAAATACGCACATTTGGAAATGGTCATGGGTCGCTGTGTCAGACTAAAGGATGCCACAATGCGTCACTGCGATCTGCCGCAGAACGCACGTTTCCATGTAGCGGTAGCCATATGGACGGTTTTTATTGGGTCTTGGAGGTTTTGTCTTTTATTCATAGGCATGTATGTTGTAATGCAACATTGAGGCCTGGTAAATAGTAGGGCCAATAATTGTCCTTTTTAATAATTGATATGGATCCCACCTTTGCGCCCTGTCGTGTGATGTTGCCAGTAGAGGTGTTCTCTCCATTCATTTGTATGGAGTTGTAAAAGTTAACGAATGTCAGGCCTTCTGTAGAATCCCGTTCGGCTACAAATGCATCCCATCAGGGTTTTTTGGGGGAATTTGGTGACAGAGGCATCCTGTCTAACCAGTTAGACACCAGTGTCGTTGTTGCCAGTGCCATAGCTAGGGAAGCCGGCATCCAGCACTGGCCATTTGATGTACAGAGAGCCCAGCTCTAGATAGTGCCTTGAAAAAGTATTCATACTCCAGGACCAATTCCATACTTTTTTTTTCTTATGTTACACCCATAAGTGTATTTTATGTGATATACCAAAACAAAGTGGCAAGTAATTGTGAAGTGTAAAGGACCAACTTCTACATTCTAGCTGTGTCCCCTACATGGCATGTGAACGAAGGTGCACTGGACAGATGAGACCAAATTAGAACTTTCTGGGCTAGATGGAAAGTGTTGTGTGTGACACAACTATCCCTGCACATCACCCTGAAAACACCATCTCCACTGTCAAACATGGTGGTGTCAGTATCATGCTGTAAGGATGCTTTTCTTCAGTAGGGATAGGGGAAGCTGGTTATAGTTGGACGGATGGATGGTGCTAAATACAAGGCTGGTATACATACCCCAAAAGTCTTGCAGTAGTAACTGCAGCAAAAGTTTGCCCTACAAACTATTGACTCAAACTGAAAAATGCACGTGACAATTTTCACTTTTATATTTAGAAAACATATATCATTTCTTTTACAGCTAACACATACTTGCAACCTTATGTTGGTAAATCACTGAAAATCTGAATAAAAAAACATTTATTTTTTTTTAAATTGAGAAGTGTAAAGATTCATGGGGTGTGAATGTTTTCAAGGCACTTTATATCGGGAACTGAGTGATGGACATGTGTCACATGTCAGGAAGGGTTAATAAGTTTGCAGAAAAATATTGGTAGATATAGGCTCTTAAACCGGTTGTCCAGTGTTAAAAAGATAAATCTAACACTGCTCATAAATGGCACCCACCGGACCATGGGTATTAGTATTGCAATTTCGGGTCACTAATGTGAATGGAGCCGAGCAGCACAATTCCCCTGCATTTTCTGAAGGAAACAAGTCCTATTTTACTACTCCTGAACAACCCCTTTAAGAGTATTACTCTATATATTAAAAAAAAAAAAAAAAAAAATGGTCTTTGGTCTATTCCATGAAGGGTGTCTGTATGCTAATCCATACTGCCCTGTACAATAAACTTAGCGCACCCATCCAAGCGTGTCTTGGTAGTTCTGGATGATACTGTGTTTTGGACAGGGCTCTTCTATAAATTGTTTTTTTTTTTTTTTTTTATAGACTTGCCTTTAATATTCTCCTCATTCCAATGTTACAGAAATAAAGCACTAATGTACAAATTTGGCTCAAAATGCTTGTTCTCCTATGACTGCAGTGTGACGCTGGGCTAGTTCCAGGAGGTGATGGGCCAAATATTGATCACATTGCCCTGGCTCAGGGGTTTAGTCATCAATGATGTCTCTCCTTGTGATAAACTGGATCCCCTTCCGTCAATGTGTGTGTGCTGCAGTAGGCTTTCCTTTTAAACTGCATGCAAACGTTTTTATGGGACCTGTAGTTCTCAGCGGCGCAACCTAGAAACAGAAGAAAAGGGAGAAACAAACGCTCAGTGTCTTGGTAAAAGTCCCTTGGAAAACCCCCCTTAACACTCCATTATTCAGGCGACCAGCGTGCTGTCTGCTGATTTGTCCTTGTTAGTCCTCAGTAGCACATACTGATTGGTTGTTCACTTCATCCAATGGCGTGCACGTCCTGAAGGCTACAAATTGATCTCCTCGATCTTCTATTGTACGTTATGTACAAAGTAAAGTTGCATTGGCCTAGAAGAGGCTATTTATACTGTAGACTCAGAAACCTATTGGAAATCTGTCGCCAGGTTTTTCTTGCTCCATCTGAGAGCAGCATGATGTAGGGACAGAGACCCTGATTTTAGCAATGTATCACTTATGGGCCACTTGTTGTAGTTTTTATTTAAAAACTGTTTTATGTGCTGCATATCTAGCAGAGCTCTGAATGCTGAGCTGTGTATAGCCCCACCCACATCACTGGCAGCTTTCTGTGTACACTGCATAGGCCGAAACCTGCAAATCAGTAGTGTCATTATATGGCATTCATGAACATGGGAGACTGCATGACCGCAGGGTTTACTAGTCCTTTAAGTGATTTTTATCAAAACTACAGCATGTGTCTCCAAGTGGCTCATCGTTGGTATCAGGGTCTCTGTCTCTACATTATGGAGCTTTCAGATTAGGTAGCAAAAACCGGGTGTAAGAAATGAGCAAACTAGCGCAGGAAGGAAAGTATAATAGAAAACAAGCACTGGCTTATAAGAGTCATTTACTTCAGAGAGACGGAGGGGCATGGCCGGCAGTTTTCCTATGGAGATGGTGTATAAAAGTGACCACATTTCCACCATATGTGACCAATTACTCCAGTCAAAAGAGCGGTTTGGCAGTAAATGGCTTACAACGATGGAGAAAAGCTTCACAATTATGACTTTAACCGGAAAATCTACAGTTAAATTGGAGGCGTTTATATATAGATTGGGCTCTAGAGAGCGGCGTAATTTAGATTTTGCACTAGTTTAAAGGGGTTGTCCAGTTTGGAGACATGCTGATTAAGTGGAACCCCCCACTCGGAGTACATGAGAGGTCCAGGACATATTGGGCTAGTGCATGCATTGGAGGATGAGCACAGCAGCGTCATGCTGTTCTGCAGGTTTTGTGTAAGGCTATGTGCACACGTTGCGGGTCCGCAGCAGATGTAGCTGCGTTGTACAGTACCATTGTTTTCAATGGTAAACTGAAAAACGCTGTGCACATGCTGGGGGTCAAAATCCGCAGCATGTCAATACTTTGTGCGGATTCTGCTGCGGTTTCACACTTTCTCCATTGTAGAGGTGTGAAACCGCAGGGCTAAACCACAGGCTAATCTGCAGGAAAACCGCAGGTCTTTGACCTGAGAATTTACCTGTGGATTTTTCCAAATCTGCACGGGAAAAATCCGCAAGACCTCAAACTACATGTGCACTTTAAAGGAAAGTCGCTGACCATCCTCTTATAGCCATCCATGTGTAACTTATAGGCACAAATGGTAATTAGAACTGCGCTATGTAAAGCGCTAATGCCTCATCTGAGGATAGTATAAGTAACGTCTCTGACCGCCAATGCTCCTGTTTCTGCTCATCTTTTCTACGGCATTTGTGGATTATCAGGAGACTTGGACCTCGGGTTCTCGTGGTATTAGTTGACTTTTCCCATCTCCTTTGTGCTGCGATCTGGTTCTGAAAACCTCTCTTCTATGATTGTATAGAGAGTGTTCTGAAATGTGCAGCAGTGCCGACATATCATGATCTGTGAGATTAATCAAGAAGTGCCCCCCCCCAATAAAGTCAAAAGGCCTGTTTGGAAGAGGTCTTGTATTGTGACATTATAAATATGCAAAGCTCTGTATATTGTGCCAGGAGCGGGCATGAGCGTACATGTGTTACATTGTGACGGGATGGGCGGCTGCTTCTTCAGAACACGTTCAGCTCACTTGTGACCCGCATCGCTAGTATGTAAAATATCAAGGGGAAACTTCTCCAGTGTTCTTGTGTATCTGCCAGATACCGCCATCTTTTTTTCCAGATCTGGGAAGAAAAGTAATAGGATATGAAAGACCCTTGATGATCAGTGAGGCCCCCACCTCTAGGACCTCCATCAAACGCTATGATGGAGTCTGATCCACCACTGCTCCAACTTCCCCAAGCTGACTGGCGTTCTGTGAAGCGCCACTGCCAGAGGTCAAGCTAAATATAAGATGTAATACTATTGTTCGCTGCCGCTTGCTCTGCCTGTGATATAAATTAACATAAGTATTTAAGTGGATTGGTTCCGTGCTGCTGAAGATATGGCGACGTCAATCCAAACAGGACTTGATGGAATAAACTGTGGTTTATTCAACGCGTTTCAAAGTTATAATTACTTCATCGGGAAGTGACCACATGCTTCCATGCCACCATTACCGGTCAGATCAGTATAAGTCATTGACACGAGTCTTCGCAAGAGAAATTTCACCCTACAATCAGACGTGGTGAATTCCCCCCCCCCCCCAGCAGAGGGTCTCTCAGGGCTTGGACCACCACCAATGAGCAGCACTGTGCAGCGCTTGTCATATAGAGAATGTTTTGTATTGTGACAGTTTGTCATCGATGACCCCTGTAGTAGGGTCCTCTATGGCCACGTTCTCTGCAGGTGTATCCATGCATTACATGGACGCCTGTACACCTGTATGGTCTGTAAGCAATGTCGCGTCTCCCCTGCCTGTGACTTCCCTCTTCGATATGGAGACGGTTGAGGGGCGTCTTCAGAAGATGCAGACCTGCCTGTTATGTCACATAAGAGTTTCCTTTCCTGATTATAGTAATGCAGCATTTTGGAAGACTTCAAGGCCCTATAATTCCTCAAATGTAAATATCCCAGGACTTTTGGATCTGAATGAAACAAAACCGACGGCATAAAATGGAAAGTTTTGCTGGAGCAGAGGCTAGTCGGCCATCCAGGGCTGCCTGTAATGAATGGACTATTGTCTCTGGCTCTCCACTACTGTACTCGGGAGCAGGACCTGAGCTTTGCAGTCTTTCAGCCGACATTTGAGGTGTTATGAATATTCATAGGACTCGTCAAGACCAGCTTTGTTCCCAATGGAACTGCAGCAGAATGAAGGGAAGTGAGTATGTGCCTGTTTTCCATAAACCCATCCACTTGCTAGCTGCGCCCACTGTTTCTCCAGCCGGTCTTAAGCCCTGGTCTCCAAGGGGTAATCGCATGTAACAGTGCTAGAGGAAAGACTGAGAATAGGGGGGAACACTGTGCGTCCTGCCATTGTTTCCTTGTGCCAGAACAATGACCCTAATGTGTTTGCTGCACGTTCAGCTACAGAGAAATTCATTGGGGTCTTGTACATGTGAGGGGCCACAGCAACCGGTGCCTCTTCGCCCTTCAGTATATTTATTGACCCTTTATCCTAGAAGCAGACTGAGGCATGATTCGTTCTGTTAGTATAAAATATATATATCGATGGAGAGGAAGTTACGGTAACCTTTAGAGAGGGGAAGAAAAGCAGTTTTACGAGATAGAAAGTGGCCTCAATATGCCTTACCAACGCTCTGTTTTATCCTGTATTTCCTGCATGTGACATCGTATAACTTTATAACTTGTCTTGCCATTGTTCCCTGCGTTCCTGATCCCTTGGATGCACTGTGTATAAAAAAAAGACACACAAACCCTTGTTAAACAGCAGGTAACTTTCTGATGAAGGGAATCTGCAATCAGACTTTTGCTACCCCAATCTAAGAGAACCTTGATGTAGGGTCAGAGAACCTGATTATAGCAATGTATCATTCACTTTACTGCAGATACTAGGGATGAGCGAATGTGCTGTGATAAGGTGT
Organism: Dendrobates tinctorius; assembly: GCF_039654945.1. Taxonomy (NCBI): domain Eukaryota; kingdom Metazoa; phylum Chordata; class Amphibia; order Anura; family Dendrobatidae; genus Dendrobates; species Dendrobates tinctorius. Next base: position 2,267,998 of record NW_027361816.1, on the reverse strand, counting down.
TATCTGAGCATGCTCGGGTGCTATCCGAGTAACTTTGGCGTGCTTGAGTAATATGTTCGAGTCCCCACGCCTTCATGTCTCGTGGCTCTTCGACACCCGCAACACATTTAGGGATTGCCTGTTAGCTTTGTACACTGGTTTTCCCAATGGAGACATTCACTTAAATGGAGTGGACGGAGTCACTGTGGACACAGAATGGTCTCTGTGGTTAACCACATTTTTGTGCAAGTCTGAAAGAATCCGGTGTCCCCTGTGACTCCGTTGGCTTTATTCACATGGCTGTTTCTGCCTGGGTTCTGGATGGAATACCGGTTTTTGATGATTCCAATGGAAGTCTGAGCGTAGAGCATTTTATAGATCTCTCATTGTACTGAGCCCGGTGTGATGTGAAGCTGCTGATCTGCAGAGACCGTTTACCGTGTCTCGCCAAGCCTAGGCTATAGATTCTTGTTCTCTATCTTGCGATGCTTCCTACGGATGCTGGGGTGGGTTAGAAGCATGCAGAGGGGATGACTGGGTTTGTTTCCTGTGTTTGCCAGATCAAAGCTTTGCCCTCAGGAAAGTAGCGGAGGTGGCCTAGCCCTTTCTTCTGCAAGTTATGAGTTAATGGCAGCTCGGGCTGACTGTAAACCTGTATAATGCCACAATATCACAATCAATAATGCACAACTCTATGGAAAGCAAGAAAATAAAACGAAGAGCAGAAAGTCCTCCTCTTCCCTGGAATAGACAGAAAGGTACATGAAGAGCAGTATTCTTAGTGCCGTACATGAGCCGGAGAGGATTGCTGCCCCATTTACCAGGATTCCTTAATGAGGTTGTCACAGATTCTTTCTTGTACTTATTATTAAAAGTCCTCTCCATTCTCAATGTCGCAGCGTTGGTTATAGTTCCATGTGGAGTGAAACGAGCACTGGTCCGTATGTGAGATCAATGATCTGGGCTCCACACAGCAGAACATCTGCTTGTGTAGAAGGGTTTTGGGGGAACTCTTCCATGAGCAGATAATTTGACTATAGCCCCCGTCAATGATGTAGCACGTAGATCTGCGCCTGTTAACGCTTCCGTTCCAATTGGCACTCATCTGTGTGAAGACTGAGTGACTGTCACTACAGCCGTCCTTCTTATACAGTCTGCCCTGTTCTCCAGTTTTAAAAAGGGACTCTCAGCACAGAATGACTGAAACCAAGCACAGGGACTTTACGCATCGCGGTGGGGACTATTTTTTTTTTTTTTTTTTTTTTTATATATATACAGTACACCTTCCCACCTGCTTGATTTCCCTCGATCCCCATTTCCCTTTTTCTTTGGCTGTATGAAGACAGAGCAAGATGGAAACCAAGCAGGTGGGGAGGTGTATACAAATGATTGTCCCCGCCATGATGCCTTTAAAGGGGCTCTTCAATCACCAGCCACTTGGTATACTCTTGTTGTGGCTGAACAGCTCAGTGCACCTTCCCACCTACTTGTTCTCCATCCATCTCCACCATTACCTTCCTTGATTGATGGCTCTGGCTTTGCAAGATGCAGAGGAAGGAGGCGATGGATGAAAACTAAAGTAGACTTAAAGTTGCACTGAACTCGCTCAGCCGCGCCAAGGGTGCACGGAGCACTTGTGCTTTGTTTGAACAGTCAACAGTCATTAGCTGCTGACCGGACTCGCTTTTAAATACTAGAAAAAATAAAATGCCAAGTGTTCCATGTAAACTATCTGTGACATCACTTTCTTCATCCCACTGATGTGTTCTGGAGCTGTGACTGCATCAGATGTATTTCTGCTTTTGTAGCTCCTTGCAGTGAGGGGTTGTGTATGTAAATTGTGTTTTTATTTCCCGGTCTCTGTGTCAGAATGTTTCCTTACCGACCTCCTTACACACACTTGTGTCCTTATTGTTTCACCTCCACGTCTCCCTCCGTTTCCTTACTTACGACACTACTTGGTGTGTTGGCCTGGTCACACATCCCTTAGGATAGAAGTGGTCCAAGAAGGGAGAATGTGTCGGTACTACAGGATGTGGGAGTGTTACTGGGAAAATGGCCGATTGTTCTCTCCTCCTAGTTCTGGACTTACATTCATAGTGGTGTCCAGCAGGTGTTAATAAGGTCGGGGCTCGGGAAGTGAGGATATTATCCAGACTGATGGAAAAGCTGCGCTCTGTGGTTTTAGGGGATAAAAGCCACTATTTATGGGATATAAATAACCTCAGATTTTGCTCTTTTCAAAGTTGCACTCAGATGTCAGTTCTTCAGCGGGACTTTGCTAACATTTTTTTTTTTTTTTTTTACACCTGAGAATTGGCCCTCATTTAAAGGGTTTTTCTCAACCATGGATGGGTAAAATTGCAAAGCACTTGTAAAAACTGCAACTTAATACAGATCTCTGCTCTCAGGAACACTTCTTACATTAGGGCTCCATAGAGGCTATGATAATTTGGTATACAGCAAAACAAAACTTAGTTTGCAGTAGACTGTGCTAGTTCGTGTACCATTATACAAAAACATGTTGGTGCACACTCCCATTAGGAGGAGCCTACAGAAGACTCCTTACTGTATGACTATACAATGGGGTACGTCTCAGCCTTTGGGCAGACGTATTTGTCCAGAGTTGTTCCCCATTCACATGTCTGATTAGAGGGCCGTAATTTGATGTGAACGGGTCCTTTAAATTATAAGGGTCTTAATGCCGGGACCCTGACTTGACTCCCATACATAAGGAGGTTCTACCAACTATAAAAACTCCAACTTCCAGATCTTCTCTCTCCACCCCCCCCCCCCCCCCCCCTTTATCATTTGTTAGGAGACCCCATACACATCAGATGTTTGACCGACTTTTTCATCTAATGTGTATATGATGTCTTTAAGGAGTTGAATATTTTGTACATATGACAGTGTGAGTCCAAACCTGTACAGGGTGCAGTGAGTCCTCACAGGGCCTTCCTACAGACCCATAGGCGCTATACTGCCATATGGCGTTAATGAGGTCCTGTACTCTGGAATGATTGCTATGTTACCTTTTTAATGACCAAACAAAAAGATGGAATCAACCACTGAGGACTATCCAGTTTTTAATATTTTTGTCTTCTGGGATCCAAGGGGTACTGTTTCTCCTTGCGGAGAGTGACATGTCAAGCCTGACATGCCAGGATGAGGAGACTTTTAAGCTTTGCAGTGGTTCTCTGGGAAATACGCAATAGACAAACTGTCTCTTCTCTGAAGAGACAATTAGTCGATCTACTGGCTGACATGGTCCAAGGATGTATAATTTTCCTGTATTCTCCTGTGATCTATCGTGTCCTCACATTTGCCCTTGTACATTGGCGGCCTGTACACTTCTAGCCGTGTGTATGAGGCCTTGTTGCTTATCGGCGAATTCATGTCGTCTGTTTGCCACAATCTGTCGTCCATTGAAATTGTCACTTGGTTTTGTGTCAGCCCTAAATCCCATCACATGAAATAGGTTTAAGCCAATGACTATCATGGGACTGACCTACAATTGATGTTAAAAAGGATCACGCCGAGGGGGCACAGTAGAGGGTAAATGCCTGAGACTGGTTTGAAACCATAAAAAGCTGAGGGTGCTTCCACATTGTGCCTCTGCACCCATCCATTGGTCCAGTCGGAGTTTACTTCCAAATCCCCCGCAAAATGGGGTCCGTACACATGTGCCAACCAGGGCTGTGGCGTTGATAAGCCAAACCTCTGACTCCTCAATGTCTGTGGCTCTGACTCCACCAAAATGGGCTCCGACTCCAAGGCCCGGCCACCAACGGGGCCATAGACTTTAATGGTGATGGCAGAGTGAACGTGCGCTCCGCCTGGCATCGTTTTCGGGAGTGTATGCTTACAGGAGGCGGATACTACAGTTAAATCACTGCAGAAGTGAAGGTAGAAGCTTCTAAAACCATCTAGGAAGTTACATGTTGTGGTGAGGCCACTCGGCGGCCGGCCATGGTTTTCTTCTCACCATTTGCAAGGTCTAATCAGCTCTGCAAATATTTGAGCCAGTTGTGATGGGGCTTTTGGCAAAGGCACAGTTCTTCCTGCCAGGATTTCAGTCTGACCCGGACTAGGAAACTAGTCGGTGCATAGTCATGGAAGGTTTCTTACTGCACAATAACAAGAAACCATGGCCACTTTCCTTAGGCTGCCCATAGATGGTTTCCCTTTTTGGGATAAATTTACAATCTTGCAACACTGGTGACATCTAAATCCCTTGACTCACGAGTTATGTTAGGGGGCGAAAGAGTTTGTCAGCCGGCCTAGAATTTCCATGGCCAGCTAAAAACAATGAGCTTCTTGAGGCTGTGCCCACGTTGGCGTTTTAAAACTGACAAAAAAAAGGACCTCCTTCCCAGGAAACGCACGTTTTTGCGCAAAAAACATGCATTTTTGATGCGTTTTTTCCGCGCGCCTTCCTGGACTATAGGAAATGGCTAAAAACGCTGACTTAAGCGGAAATTAATGTGCATGCTGCGGTTTTTGCCGCTAAGCGTTTCCTTAGCGATAAACACATCCATTGGCACAAAAGGGCCAAAATGCATTAAAATGAATGGTAAGCTTATTTTAAGTGTGTTTGATGCGGTTTGACCCCGAAAAATGCTTCAAAAAACGCAACGTGGGCACACAGCCTAAAGGGGAAATCTTCCACAATTATCTACACTTTATTTTATTTTTAATCCATCTTATTTCGGTGCAGATTCTGTACTAAATTTGTCACCAAATCTACTACATTGCAACTGATGCATGTAAATCAGTCTTTGTGATGCTTCAGAAATTTTGTTTTTCCATATTCCCAGCCTGGGGAAAAGTTAGATGTTCATGATGCAGTGTACTAGATTTATTATTGCATTATCGCTTTCCCTTTTTTATTTTTATTTTTTGCGTGCATGAGACTTTGGGAATCTCACTTTGCTGGGGCTAGAACATGCTGCACAGGAACAAACGCTACGTGTACGCATGCGCTTAGTGACTTTTTGATATGCAACACATATTTTTTTTTTTTTTTTTTAATTTCTTTTTGCGGATTCTTGTTTAGGAAATTTTTGGACTTTTTCTTATTTCATGGCACAGGGCACCTCTCTAGACGAATTAGACAAGGGGTGCACATCCAGCGGACCAGGGGCCCCAATGCCATTGTTTGTGACCCCCAGCCATCTGATTCCTTTGTGCTCAGTAATGCTTAAACTATGGGGATAGTTGCACTCGCTGTATGGTCATCTTGACCCCCTTCTCTCGTTATCTCATTCTTGCTTTAAAAAAAAAAAAAAAAATGAACCTCTTTGTATACAGTAGTGTAAGTTCCACATATAGAATGACGATGGAAAACTCTTATCTATCCCATATCGGAATATACCTCTTTTTTTTTTTTTTTTTTTTTTTTTTTTTCTTAAAGACCATTTTTGGCTGTGAGCTCATGAATCAGTCATTTTGGATAATTCAAGAAAACCGTCACGGAAATCTCAGGACAGGCAAAGCGTTTTTAAAGACCGTGCTAAAATACTTTTAAAAGGGCCCCATCACCAAGTCAAAAGTGTCCGTATTTTGCTCCTGCTGCTCCCCTGAATGTTCCGTTTTTGGTTTTTAAATTCTCCATATGGTCCCAGAGATACAAGCCTCCTTAGTCGCCCAATATGTGAATTTTTATGGTCTTTAGGGGCCTGAATAATCAAAGGTGTAGCGGGAATAAAATAAGGGCAAAACCTGACCCCTCTTGACCTGGCGTCTTGTCCGCTCTTCAATGGGTCGTCCCATTTCATCCATCTTCACATACCGAATTCGGCTTTAGGAACGTGAGTCTTCCCCATTCAGTCCCCTTCTTTATGGACAAAAATGGGTCTGGAGGGCACAATCCACTCACTTACGACATGGTCTAATTTATTTGGCATTTGTTTTTCTTCATCTCTGGCAACATCTGGAAGTATTTCTACATTGCTTTTGTCAGCCATAAAATCCTTTTATAGATCTGTTGCAACATCTTACAGGAGTGAGCCACCGAGACGTCAGAAGTGTAGTCGTTTCTTGCTATGACTGACCAATAAAACCACATACAAGTGATTCCAAGCTACACATTAACAGGATGCTCTACGTTTGAGGTGTAGTTATGAAGGTTACAAAGTCTTATCCTCACTGAATGGAAAAAAACTATAGCTGATTTCTGAGGTATTACAGGGGTTATGTTACCAGGTTGTTTTTTTTGTTTTTTTTTTTAATTTTCCTCTCCCATCCAGAGCAGCATTATGTAGGGTTAGAGACCCTGATTCCAGCAATGTCATTTTTATTAAATCCCTGCATTATCTGCTATAGATCTACCAGGTCTCTGAATGATGAGCTCTGTATAACTTACCCTCACCACTGATTTGCAGATCTGTGTGCACTGTGCATAGGCAGAAAGCTGCCAATCAGTGGTGAAGGCAGAGCTCATGAATATGCTTGACTACCTAGCAGCAAGTTTTACTAGTCCTTGTGATCACATCACTGTTTTATTAGCAGAAGGTTATCAGAATGACACTAACCAGCCCAGTAAGTGACGCATTGCTGGTATCAGGGTCTCTGTCTCTACATCATGCTGCTTTCCAATTAGGTAGCAAAAACCTGATTACCTGTAATATTAGGAATTATCACTTATGTTATATGGATGACTGCCAAAAACATGTCCCGTTGGGCCTCTGCCGGTTCCTCTGTATTACCTTTTTTGGGTATGTAATTGCAACGTAGACTATGCTGTTCCAACAAATGGTATCAGGTAAACTTACTGATGTGTCCACTACTTGCCTTTCCATGAATTTTGTTAAAGGTTTCCTCCATAGTTTCATATTGATGAGCTAGCCTAAGGATAGGCCATCAGTATCAGATTGGTGGTCAAACCCAGCTTTCTGTGACCCCGGCGGATGGATGATGGCAGCTGCAGAGCTGAACAGTACACAGCTGCGCCTTCCATGCAGTGGATCTGCTGTACCCTGCAGCGGCCACTACAGTTGATAGAGATTGGCTTCAGAACTGCTAAAATTCACTGGCACTGAGAACAGCTGATTGCTGGGGTCGGACGGCCCCCCACCAATCTGATATGACCTGTCCACTGAAAACGTCAAATATAAAACTGGAACAGCCAATTCAGGACATCGTCAGTTACAAATGTGATAAAATCTGCAGACACACGTAGCATGAACAATGGCCATCAGGGTATCCCGAATATTTTTTTTTTTTTTTTTTTTTTTTCCTGGTCATCCTGCGCAGCTTATCGCTGTATCTCTGAAGCCAGGAGAACATGTAAGAGGGGACCGATCTGTCTAGACTGAACGTATACTTTTTGGGCCCAAGTGAGTGACACCACTTTGTGGCATTCTTTGGAAGCCTGTGTCCTGGTGTAAATGGAGGTCAGATGCTTTTGGGGCCTTATGTGATATTTAAAAATTTCCATAATGTGCTGACCGCTGCCGTACTTCTCACCCAGGGTAATGTTCCAGTCCAGACATGCCTTACGTGGATCGTCAGAATCGCATCTGTGGCTTCCTGGATGTCGAGGAACATGAAAACAGTGGCAAGTTTCTTCGGAGATATTTCATCTTGGACACCAGTCTGAATAGTCTGCTATGGTACATGGACAATCCACAGGTGAGCCGTGGACTCTCTGTAATGCATTATGCATGGACCTCTCTGCATGGCAGCCTGCCTTTGGGTCTAATGTGGCGAGTCTGTAGCCGGGGGGGTAAGGACCTGCTCGTTACTCAGTATGTCAATATTTTTCAGCCTTCAGAATATATGTTTAGATTGTTTTCTGTAAATTTCCTGTTTTCTAAAATTTTTAAAAAGTTTTTCTTATTCCGTTTACTCTTACAGAACCTCCCCGCAGGTTCTCCTTCTGTGGGATGCCTGAAGCTCACCTACATTTCAAAGGCAAGTATTTCTATCTATATTGTAAAGTAAAGGCATCAGTCCCTTTTTTTTTTTTTTTATTTCTTAATAGTCTTATCCAATCCTCTTTATACATAGGTGAGCGATGCCACCAAACTCCGACCAAAGGCCGAGTACTGTTTTGGTAAGTTTTCAGTCTTCATTCTCTTTTAATCCTCCTATCATATGAGAGAGGATTATTTTGCTATAGTCAATAAATACTGGGTTATTTAAAGGGGTGGTCTAGCTCTAAAATATAATATATATATTTATTTTGATGTGTTTTAAAATAGATTTACAATGATATACTTGAATTGCCAAAAGTCCTCCCGATCTGTCCTCACTAGTCCGGCCACTGTACTTTTTCTGTAGGGACTGTAAGCCAGTCCTCTTCTCTGTTCACATCTGGTGGCGCCTGGCTTTTCTATTGTGATATCTGTCCAGCTAAGTGTTTTTATGCTAACAGCCCCTTTTTAGGCTACATTCACACCTGTGTGACAGACCAGTCTGGAATCTCCTACCCTGAACCCAACAGCCTCATAGACACATGAGGCCATCATGTTCATGTCAGAAAACCTGTAACCAGTCCATCCATCGTGGTCCATACTTGGATTGCAACACCCTTGAGTGACTCTGGCCTTATAGGCCTTTATGACTGCAGAAGCCATGATGTTATTGCACTCTCCCCCTGATGTACACCTAAATAATTCCTAGGTCTCTTCAAAATGTCACCATTTTTGGATACTGTTCATTCAATAGACCAAGCACCTAGTTTCTTCAAGAGTATACCTACTGCTGAACCCTGTTAATCCAAGTTTTGGTGGCGCACATGCCTTTTAGGGGTTCACTCTTTTGGGTAGACGCTTGGAACACTAAGTTACAGGATTCTATTTTATCACACACTGAATAGGGTGCATTTACACAGTACTAAAACAAAACCATATAAATAAACCCCTATCCTTGTCCAGGCACTAATTCAACAATACAGACCCTGTCTACTCGTACACGACTGAGCTAGTCTCAGTTCGGTCACACAAAATGGCTATTGTCCATAGAAACCACTGATGCTTTTAATTTGGTGCACACGGCCCCTCTTCTCAAAGATTCTGGCTTCTCTCCAGCTCCAACACAAATCCACTCTGCTCAGCTTCCCCGGCTGACTGACCAGTGAACACACTGCCTGGTTCTAGTCATAGCTGTCCAGGTGAAGCTAATCAGGACCTGTAGTTCTAGGGTTTAACTGTAGCCTATATGTCTTTGCTGCAGCACATACTGACACCTGTATGAATCGGATATCATGCTCTGTGTTTTGTTTTTGTTTTGTTTTTTGTGCCCCTGAAAGGTATCAGTCAGATGTGCTCCATCCTTTTTTTTTTTTTTGGGAAACAGTTAAGGTTACAAACTTGCCTATATATGCATATAAACAAATTCTTGGTAGGAGTGAAACCCTTCCCACCCGTGACTAGCAAGTGACAGTGCAACCTCAGTCCCGCTTGCATCAATGTGAGCTGCCCATACTGAGAACAACTGAGCAAGACAGCGCTTGGAGCCCTCCTGTTTATTTCTGTGGCAGAAGAGTGTGAACAGGCTGCTAAACGCTCCTGATAGCCCGGCCAGACGCATCGCGAACAGTTCCAGTGTGCTAGTGCATGCACGGCCGCTGCCGCAGGACGGAGGGGGGTAGCCGTAAAAAGGTGAAACGGCTCTTAACAATGTGATAGAAGAGGATAAGATCTTAGATATGCTACAAAAATGTTTGTAGCATATCTAAGATCTTATAAGTGTAATTACATATACTGAGAAGTTTTTTGGAGTGGAATACGAACTTTAAACCCAAAGCCCCATATTTTTGCAGCATTGATACTAAAGAAGTAGATTTTGTTTGATGCTAAATTGGTGCATCTGATTCAGCTTTTTTCTGTATCGGTTTCCTGGCTGAGGGCCTATGGTTGGAAAATCTGAGCTTGCTGAACACCTATTTTTGGAGTTAGTGTCCTCTAGAACAAGTCACTCAGCAGAAAGCTTTCTTTTCTTTGATGCGGTGTGTGCATTGATCAGGCTGTGTACAAGCGGCGTCCTGGCTGCCGTGTTGTGTAGAGGCTGAGCTGTGTCCAAGACCCCCCTGAGATGGGCTATTTTAGGGTCTAGCTTCCTGTATAGATGCGCCTCATTCTCCTCTCTTCCGGAGTAGCTTCCTTGCCATCTTGCTTTTTTTTTTTTTTTTTTTTTTTTCTTTACTGCTGAAAAGTTACTGTCCACTACTGAAGTAGCCACAGAGTCAAGAGCACTTTTTATAATAAATGTGTGACCCAGACATAATCAGATTTGCTCTTTATTTTTTGGTGTCTGCTAGTCCTACAGACATGAGAGAGATGGATATAGATAGAGAGATAGATAGAGAGATAGATAGAGAGATAGATAGAGAGATAGATAGAGAGATAGATAGAGAGATAGATAGAGAGATAGATAGAGAGATAGATAGAGAGATAGATAGAGAGATAGATAGAGAGATAGATAGAGAGATAGATAGAGAGATAGATAGAGAGATAGATAGAGAGATAGATAGAGAGATAGATAGAGAGATAGATAGAGAGATAGATAGAGAGATAGATAGAGAGATAGATAGAGAGATAGATAGAGAGATAGATAGAGAGATAGATAGAGAGATAGATAGAGAGATAGATAGAGAGATAGATAGAGAGAGAGATAGAGAGAGAGATAGAGAGAGAGAGATAGAGAGATAGATAGAGAGATAGATAGAGAGAGAGATAGAGAGAGAGATAGAGAGATAGAGAGAGAGAGAGATAGAGAGATAGAGAGAGAGAGAGAGAGAGAGAGAGAGATAGAGAGAGAGAGATATATATATATATACGCAGATGTTTAACATTAGTGGCTCCTCTAGCAATTCTGCTATCCTACCACAAAGCAAATCGACAGTATCACTTCCAAGCTGAAAAAGAGCCTGTCATCAGGGTATTGCACCCCAAAGTAATGGCGCATCTGTATATAGAAATATCTATCTCTGTAGACTGAGCGGCTGATCTCCTAGACAAGGAGCACACGTTTTCAAGCTGCTAGCGATGCAACTTGCTAGGGCTCCTCCTAAGCTGGCTGCATTCATCGAGCTTCACTTCTCGTACACTCCTCCGATGCCGGAGATGCAAAGCTGACTGATGGTGGCATCAGTCTGCGCAGTTCAGACTAGCAGCACGACCATGCTGGTCTGCATTGTCAGATCTTCAGAGCGGTGCACTCCTTGAGAAAGAAGAGTAGAGCAGCCCCTGTACAGGGAGTCTGATGGCACAACATGAAGGCTCGAGCTAAGCGCATTTAAATTGGCCAAACAGCTCCGTGCACCTTCCCCCACCAACTTGTTCTCCCTCCACTTGCCCCCTTCTTGGGCTCCTGTAAAGCCAAATCTTTCAATCAAGGATGAGGAGGACAGAGATTGATGGGAAGCATGCAGGTGTACTCAACTGTTCTGCTGCAACAAGGGAGCAGCGATCGCCTGTGCTTGGTTTGAGCAGTCATTTTGTGCGGACACTCACTTTTAATGTGCTGTCCTATATAAGGTCTGAAAGTCGCCACTCATAGTAGTCAAAACCAAAACGTTTTCGCCATTTGGTTAATAGAATACAGCATACTCATGGGTACAGAATGACTGTTCAAACCAAGTGCATCATGGTGGGGCCAAGCATTTAAATACACCTTCCAACCTGTCTTAGTTTGGAGCTTTGCCAAAGAAGGGTGGTGTTAGAAATAAAATAAGCAGGTGGGAAGGTGTATGTGTACGGTTTTCCCCACCATGCCATGATGCACCGAGCGCATGTGCTTGGTTTGAACAGTCGTTCTGTGCTGACAGTCCCTTTAAGTGTGGTGTATTCATAACCATGGCATTCCCCTTCAAAACATTGATGCTAGTTCCTCTGATTGGGCTGTTTCTGTTTGATCAGTGTAGGGGTCTGCTGTGTGTCCACAGCTCCTATCCAGGCCTATGTGTTTCCATGGTAACCTACAACAAATATCTTCTGAATTTTGACATGGCCACCCACAGGCCTCCCGAGTTCTTGTGTGTTGTATGGGATCAGAATAAAAACCCCATAGATGGTTGTGTATGGCAGCGGTGATCACAGCTTGTTACATCACAGTCCTGTGCTCGCGGATCACTGCCCGGATGAAGATTTGGAGACAAATGAGATGTTCCCCCATTATAGTAATGAATGGGAACGTGAGAGATCTGGATTGCAGATGCTTGATTTGCTGAACATTGCTGTTGACCCCGAATACTTTATGTAGGGACACCATTCGCATCACTTTTGTGTGTGTGTAAACGTCTATGGACTTTTTATATCCTGCATCTCCACTATGTGAAATTAGCATTAAAGTGTGTGCAGGAAACTGTGCTTTGCATTTGTGAGGTGTCTCGCACAGAGGAAGGCAGAGGAGGACATGGGAGGCTTTATATTTAGCAATGCTTCTCATTTCTGAGCGCTCCGGAGTCTGAACGTGAAGTCTGACTCACACACTCCGCTGCTTGACTTGGTCAGAAACTCCTTTCCTCCCACGTTTGGTCCGTTCAGTTCTCACCTTTCCTTAAAGAGGACCTGTTACCAGGTGAAATCCCGCTTTCCTCATAGACTGTAAGCTTGCGAGCAGGGCCCTCATTCCTCTTGGTATTTGTTATAATCTACTGTATGTGATTATTGTTATGCTGTAATGTCTATTGTCTGTACAAATCCCCTCTGAAATGTAAAGTGCTGCGGATATGTCGGCACTATAAAAATAAAATTTATTATTATTATTGACAGTTTTTTTATTTTATTCCTACTGTTCCTCTGAGTAGTCTTTTTTTTTTTTTTTTTTTTTTTTTTTTTCCCTGTTCCCTTCCCCCGTACAGTTCCAGAGAGAACCGTTATATTTGTTTTTTGTTTGTTTTTTTGATATAATAAAAATGATTTTCTTTTTTTTTTTTTTTTTTTTTTTTGGATTCTTTGCGTTTTGCCCCATATTCAGACCATAAAGCTTAGCAATAAATAAATAGGCCCCTATCTCCTGGAACTGCATGTCAGATTTTACAAAGGAAATTGGAGGAGAGCAGCAGGAGTTTAGTTAGCATCTACCTGCCTGTTCCTTCTTAGGCCCATGGTTAAATAAATATCCCCTTTTAAAGAGTAATTAAACTTTCTTCTTTTTTCCCCCACCATAGAAAGTTATGAAACTTTGCAAATCATTTTGTCTTCATTCCTGTAAACATAATAAACTCAAATCTTGGCTTTCTCTTTATTTCGGGCCTTCAGCTGCATTAATACCAGAAAGTACTCATTCGGAGCACAGATGATGGCAGTGACAGTCAGCACCTGTTTCACCAACTATGGTGATGAGCTGCAGCCGGGGAATATTTTGATGAGCAGAGTACTAGGCAGTGAAAGGGTCCGTTCCTCTATCACTTGTAGTCCAGCTACAGAGATATCAGGGGGGTATGGAAGCCACTTACATGTTTTATACAGGAAGGAAAACAAATCCCCCTAATAAAGTGATCTGCAAAGCTTCATAACATTGTATGCTAGACAAAAATATTTATTTTTCAAGTCATAGAAAATCACAATGGTGGTTTAGTCATGGACAATTCCTTTAAGTACCTCTGATCTTTGTTTCTTGTGAAGACTGGGTTGGTTGGTTAAAATAAAGGAGCCCTCCCATTTTTTTTTTTTTTCCCTTCCCCTAAACAGGTGCATGATGTAGTATACTGTCCGTGTATTAATATTCTCACGTACCATTGTATGAATATACTTATTATTTTTTTATTTTTCCATGGTGCTGTACATGAGAAGGGGTTACATACAAATTACAGATATCACTTACAGTAAACAAACTAACAATCACAGACTGATACAGAGGGGAGAGAGGACCCGGCCCTTTCAGGATTACATTCTACAGGATGGTGGGGAAGGAGACAGTAGGTCAGGGGGTTGCAGCAGCTCCAGTGATGGTGAGGCGGTAGCTCCAGTAGTGGTGAGGAGGCAGCGAGAATCATTGCAGGCTGTAGGCTTTCCTCAAGAGGTGGTTTTTATCAGGTTCCGTCTGAAGGAACCGAGTGTGGTTGATAGTCGGACGTGTTGGGGCAATGAATTCCAGATGATGGGGGATATTCGGGAGAAGCCTTGGAGGCGGTTGGGTGAGGGGAGAAGGAGGTCTTGGGAGGACTGGAGATTACGTGAGGGAAAGTATCAGGAGATTAGTTCAGAGACATATGGGGGAGACAGGTTATAGATGGCCTTGTAGGTCAGTATTAGTAATTTGAATTGGATACGCTGAGGGAATGGGAGCCAGTGAAGAGATTTGCAGAGGGGAGAAGCGGAGGAGTAGTGAGGAGAGAGATGAGTTAGTCAGGCAGCTGAGTTAAGGATGGACTGGAGAGGTGCGAGGGTGTTAGCAGGGAGGCCACAGAAAAGGATGTTGCAATAGTCGAGACGGCAGCACTACTCTCTCCAGTATCGAGCTCTGGTCGTCTTCTCTTCCATGACGTCACCGTTCTGCAGACTCTCTGGGTCACACTATGTTCTGTGTAACCCAGAAGTGGCTTTTACAATGTAATCTATGGAGCGTCAGAACAAGACTCCATAGTCTTTTATTGTAAGAGAGACTACTGGCTCACGTGTAGTGAGTCAGAGAGTCTGAAGAGCAGTGATGGCACTGGATCCTGGAGAAGACTGCAGAAGGTGAGTATACTCATACACTCGCGCTACATTATATACACAGAATTAGTAAAAAGCTTCATCGGAGATGTCGGCTGCACTGCTGTACAGTATGTCTTAGTAAACCTAACAAATAACCGTTTTGGATCCCCTTAGTGTAGACTATTGTGCTGCCCCTGTTATTCCTACTAGAAACGTATGTCAATATCTGGATGTTACTGTTCCCTTTGTACATAGAACATATCACTTTTCAAAGTCTAAAAAAAACAAACCAAAAAAAAAGCTAAACTTGAGTCACTTGTAGAACAGACCATAGGCAGGAGGTTGTATGAATGTTGCAAGCCACCCTTTGGCTTGGGTCATTCTAGTTCTTTTCTATGGACTTGATTGCCCTGTGGTATTTGCATGTGATCACTGCTTTTAATGGTCAATGTATGACTTCTTGTCAGCAGTAGTTTATATGTGGCATCACGGCATTTCTGTGTTATGTCTGCTAGTAACCTAGACCCGTCCCTCCAGGACAGATCCCAACATGTCCCCTGAATTCCTCGCTTTGTTTCCCCCTCTTCCTTCATTCCTTACATTTCTTCCTGGTAAATATTACATCTGTCACCAGGATGGCTGTGTACTGTACTGTGCAGTATGACTCCTATATGTAGGCTTTCTGCATTGTTTTGCGTCTTTTACAATGTTCTAGTGTGGCGTCTTCTATTATTTTCCTGTATGACCAGGAATGGTTAATGCCCTTGGATTGAGACCACAATGAGATCTCGTCTGGCTTCTGATCTATGTCTTGGGCAAATCTTGGCCCGGTCTGTGCGACGCAGGGTAGACTTGGCGGACACGTCTTCTGCATTTTGCAGTGATGTGAGAATGCACCTGTGTAATGCGGAGCCTCCAAGTATTAGTAATGCACTTTCTCCCCCATGGTTGACACCGTCCTTTCTGCCTCTTATCTGCAGTCATCACTGTCCTTCTTGGTGACGGTCCACCTTCCAGCCATTACTAACTGTATATTAGGGACTATATGGGAGTACTAGATATAGATATAGATATATTAGTTTTTTTTCTACAGTAACCCTATGCTATGACAGAACTTATCTGTGTTACTTGTGTTCTGCTTTCTTGCAGTTATAAATGCCGGTATGAGAAAATACTTCCTCCAAGCCAACGATCAGCAAGACCTAGTAGAATGGGTGAATGTCCTCAACAAGGCCACCAAAATTACAGTGAGCGTCCTTTATATTTATAGTGATTTTTCGCTGTCTCACATGTCACCAGGACACGTTGTGCTATTTCAAGGGTTTATGCCAAGTTTAAAAAATATTCTGCGCCGGGGCTGTGTCCTTGCACAGCGACATTCCCAACCTCATGCACTCCATGGCTAGTGACTAGAAGCGCTGCTGTTTTGGGGAAAACTTTGCACGCAGTGCTTCCACGGTTTCATTCTCGGGGTCTGTAGAAGTCTGAGGATGGATCCTTGCCAACCAGAGAGTGCTGGTGTGTGCCAGCAATGTGGCGTCTCGTTAGATGATGTGTAATCATACGGCGCAAGAATACTCAGTAATTGAACTTTGTTGATCAGCATATTTTTGCACTGCACACGACGGGATTACAACATATTGTTCATATGGTATGAAAGGGGTTTAGCCAAAAGTGCAAAAACCAGTTGTGGTGCTAAAAAAAAAAAACAAAAAAAAAAAAACTATACCTCTGATTAACATTGCTGTTTTCCCCGCTGGCTGTATTTACTAGGCTGCTGTGTATATATAATATAATTGCAATAAAACAATTAACTGCTTTGATCTATTATTGGAAAGGCCCTATGGAAGGCTTTCTGAGTGATCTTCTGTAGACGGCTTCCTTTTTTTTTTTTTTTTTTTTTTTTTTTTTTCTTTAAGTCCAATCTTGATACATGTAGTGGTGTCCTATTTAAAGCACAGACGTGGGAGGGTTGGTTTCCTGCCAGAAACCATCTTTCCTCCCGATCTAATGTAGATTGGCTGCAAGATAAAGACTTTCTTGGTTGAGATGTCGAGACCTTGACTTAACCTGTTCACGATTGTACGGTTAGAAGTACTTTACAGATTGTACTTTATCTTTTGCCAGTTGGCATGATAGAGAAAAAGAACTTAACTTGTGAAGCCCATTTTAATCCCCAGTTATCACTGTATTGAATGGAGAGGTGGTGCGCCTGCTCTGCCTGTGCTCCATTCTTTGTCAGTGGGATGGGCAGGCTTAGTGAATGGAGCAGAGTACAGCGCCACCTGTAGAATGGCCAGAAAGTAAACAGGTGGCACATGTGCACTTCTGCTCTCGGTCTTTGGATCGCCGAGAGTCCCAGCTCTTGGATCCCCAATTTGCAATTTGAGAGAACCAATTTAGACTACGTGCAAATTAACACTATTACAGCGCTAGATGTCAGTGGCGTGTGATGATAAACTCGGGCTTGTGGGACTCCAAACATGCCGGGTGGTGCATCTCCCAAGCTGACTGTTCAGGAGCGTGGTTAATATTTGTAATTTTTAAAATCTCATGTTTTCTACAGCGTTAAGTTACTGTATATACTTGTGTGCAAGCTGACCCCCCAATTTTGTCACAAACTGGGAAAATTTATTGACTCGCGTATAAGCCTAGGGTGCACAGTGTGTGGCTCCAGATAATGCGGCACAGTGTGTGGCGCAATCATGTTGCTGCTGCCGCTGTCTCCGTTACAAAAAAAACAAACTATATACTCACTTCCTGCTGCTCATCAGCGTTGCCAGCTCTGGAACAGGGACAGGTGACTATGGCTCCCCCCTTTCATACTCGCCCCCTCCTGGCGCTTGTCTCTGCAGCGCAGCCCCTGCTTGTTCCATGTTCTCGGCGCCGCTGCTCTTCCTGCTTCAGCAGTCACGTGGTGCTGCTCATTAAAGTCATAAATATGTGCATATTCATGAGTTTAATGAGCGGTACCACGTGACCGCTGAAGGAACAAGAAGGGGAGCTGCAGAGAAGAGCCAGGAGGGGGTGAGGTGAGTATGATCTGACACCCCCGATTTCCCCCCCCCCCCCCCCCCCCCCCCTGATTTCTCCCCCGGTATGACTCGTGTATAAGCCGAGAGGGAGGGGAGGGGAGACTACTTTCAGCCCCAAAAAATGGGCTGAAAATCTCGCCTTATACACGAGTATATACGGTAATTGTAGGTTTTATGTTGATCAGAGCTACTGATTTCTTCAGAGAAAAACAATTTCTCTTACATCTCCATAGGTACCAAAACTCAGTGACCAACCGTGTCCTGCTGACAGTGCGCACAACCAGCTGGAGTATTCGGGCAGCAAGAAGCAGATCTCCTACAAGACCGAAATAGTCGGTGGTGTCCCCATTATCACCCCAACACAGGTACCTAACTATTATTCGTTAATTCTTTACTCCTCCCTCGGGATCCAGTGCATTGGCCAGAATGTCCAATAGTTGTTCAGGGTTGGGGGGGTGCATAGCAATTTTGGACCACACGAAGCCCCATGCCAATTATCTACAGAGTTGGTCTATAGCTAGAGTTGGGGTTTCCAAAGCAATCAAGACTCCTTCATTCTTGGTATTCGTGTAGTGTTCAGACATAACACCCACTTTAGGCTACGTTCTCAGCATGAGCTTTTGGTGCGTATTTGATACCGCATATTTTGGCTGCTGCAAAATGCAGCATCTTGCAGTTCCAGCAAAGTGGATGCTTTATTTTTTTTACTCTGCACAAAATGACCTGCGGTGCGTGTTCCAATCCACGGCATGTCAATTTCTCATGCAGGTACGCTGAGATTTCTTGCATATTTTTCCCACAGGCTTGCATTAGATGCGAAAAATCCACAGGTAAAAAAAAACAAAACATGCGTTTCAGTGTATTTCCGCAGCGGAAATGCATCTAAAACTCATGTACTCAGCATCTAAGTAAATCAATAGTTTTGTCTAGGTCAAATACTAGGAAGCATCAAAGACCAAAGCAACTTAAAGCATGATACACAAACAAGACCAAAACTGCAGCTTCAAAAATGCCATTGGCCCCTTCACCAACGGTGTGTGTGTATATACACGTCATAGGTCATGTCCCTGCCCTCCATGTGGGCTCTGGTGCTGAGTATGTTTTCTGGCACATGTAACATGTGCCCCATAACGGCTGCGGGAGGATCGTGATCCGCCCGCTGCTGTTAACATGTTAAATGCCACAGTCAATCTCTAACAGCGGCATTTAACATGGCTTTGCCGGAAACGTGTCACTAATCCGCCAATCGATGCCCATGTCACATGACTGTGGGGCACCGATGGGTTGGCATGACAGAAGACCCCAGTGATTGTCATTGCAGATGTGCTATGACCGCCACCTTGTGGCCTGTGCTCAGTAGATGATCATTTTAGCTACACATAGCAGGACCGAAGCCTTGCTATGTGTGGCACAGGCGATCAGATGATTGCAGATATTACTCTTCCACAGAGACTATTGAAGCAAGTAAAAAAAAAAGTGTGTATGTGTGTGCATATATATATATATAAAGTTCAAATCTTCCCCCTTTCACCTCATGCAAAATAAAACCATAAAAAAAATGCATATTTGCTATCGCTGCATTCAAAAACGCCCAGTCTAGCAAATTATAAAGAATTAATCCGATCGGTTTACCGCAAAATGAGAAAAAAAAATTAGTCTGGGTTTTTGATTTTTAAGTGCCTCAATATTGCAATAATATGCAATAACGGGCAATCAAAAAATCATATCAAAATGTTAGCTCGGTTTCACAAAATATAAGCCTTCATCCATCCCCAGATCCTGAAAAGTGTAGACACTTCAGGGCTCAAAAAATTTAGCCCATTTTTGTTTTGTTTTTCTACAAACTTGGAATTTTTTTCACCACTTAAATAAAAGACCCTATACTTGTTTGGTATATACAAACTTATGACATGGAGAATCATAATGGCAGGTTAGTTTTAGCATTTAGTGAACATGTCAAAAAAACCAAAATACAACTGTGGAACTGCACACTTTTTTTTTTTTTTTTTTTTTTTTTTTTTTTTTTTTTCAATTTCACTGCACTTTGAATTTTTCACTGTTTTCCAGTACACTATATTGCAAAACCAAAGGTGTTCAAAAGTACAACTTCTCCCGCCCTAACAAGCCCTCACATGTCCACATTGACCGAAAAATAAAGTTATGGCTCTGATAAGGGGAACCCCCAGAAAACCAAGGTCTTAAAGGGGTTAAATGCATGCTTAAACACAAACGCAATGAAAAACTGCAAGTTGCCAAATTTAAATAATGGGTGCAGAAGTTCTACAGCGTCTAGTGGGATGATATGTCTAGTTGTGCAGCCCAACCTCATTTGAAATTGGTGAACACAGCAGCGCACTTCTGAATTCTAATTCTGCTTCTTGCCCCCATATTCACTGCAGTGCCATTTATCCTGAACTATGAAAATTTAATTGGTTCCTTTTTAATGCTTTCTTTCATACGAATGGCTGCATTTAATAATTTTTATGTATTCTATCTAGCAAGACATAAGTGAAAGTGCCAACACGGGTGACAAAGGCAATCTGAAACGCACCCAGAGTCAGCTCACATCCCCACATCGGCTCTCAGACAGCGGCGTTATAAAAGCTGGCTTCTGTGTCAAGCAAGGAGCTGTGGTAAGATACAAACTGTATTTAGAGGGTTGTCCAGCACTGTGATAGCAATGCCCTTACCTACGGGTAGGTGATTGTTATCAGATCGTTGGCACCCGGCACACCCACCAGTCTCCTGTTATGAGCCTCGGCCGGATGTAATCTGTGTACGGAGCCTGATGGCACTGCTTTATTTACTGTGCTGTGGCTGCTCTCCGGTAGCACAGCTTGGCTCCCCTTCACTTCTAGGAACTGAGATGCAGTACTGAGGAACGTCTACTATGCTGTGACTAGAACTGTAATTTTCGCCACTATACACGGTTTACGTCCACTCGCAGCTCTTAACCGCAGACCGGTGGGGGTGCCACGATTTGGACCCCCACCAATATGATAAAGTCCAATGAATAGTTTCCCGATGGCTCATTTGACTGTAAGTTATTTTTACTCTCCTCCCAACCGTGCAATTTTTCCATTTTGTGCTTTAGTTTTTGCCTTCCCGTTTTCCAAGAGCGTTATTTATTTCTTCTGCTTTCCTTTTTTTTTTTTTTTTTTTTTGTCCCCCCCCCCCCCCCCCCCCACTGGTTTGAGTATAGCTATGAGAGGCTCTTTTGCTGGATGAATTTTGAATGCCAAGATTAATTTCATCACATGATGCACTGTAAGGCGGGAATGAAATTCCAAGTGCGGTGAATGAAGCACAATCTTGCAATTAGTTTTTTATTTTTTTTTTTTTTTTATTTGCAGTGTTTATATGGTAAAAGTGACATTGAAATGATTCTCGAACAATGCCACACATACCTAGGTTTTTGTTTTTTTTTTTTTTTTTTAAGTATTAAAGTCAGAAACTGGTAAATATTTGTTTGTCAAATTCCGAGCGCATAATCGTTTAAATTTTTGGTCAGTGGCTGTGTGAGGGACTTTAGCACTCTGAGCCAATTTTTTTTTTTTTTTTTTTTAGAGATCCCATTTTGAGTTTATTTATTATTAGTAGTATTTTTTATTTATTATTCCAACATATTCCGCAGCACTTTACATTATAGAGGGGATTTGTACAGACAATAGACATTACAGCATAACGATAATCACATAGATCAAAACAGATACCAAGAGGAATGAGGGCCCTGCTCGCAAGCTTACAGTCGGAGGAAAAAGTGAGACACGAAAGGTGGATGGTAACAATTGCTTTTATTTTTATGGTTTGGACTTTCCCTAGTGTAAGAATCGGGTGTTCCTGTTGCTGCATGAACCAGTTAACAGTCTAAATATGTAACGGTACAGACACAGAGGGCTATTAAATGCAAAAAGCATGTGAGAACATGATGCGAGGAACCTGGCTATGGTAAAAAATTTAGAAATGAGCCACACAGGGATATTTACGTTAATGCGTTGAGGCGATAGGCCAGTCTGAACAAATGAGTTTTTAAGGCACGCTTAAAACTGTGGGGTTTGGGGATTAATCGTTCTAGCCTGGATAGTGCAATCCAAAGAATTGGCGCGGCTCGTGAAAAGTCTAGGAGAAGACGCATATAATTGGGTGTCATCGGCATAGAGATGGTACTGGAACCCAAATCTACTGATTGCTTGACCAATAGGGGCAGTACAATATAAAAAGAGAAGAGGAGGGGGCCTAGGACTGATCCTTGAGGAACCCCAACAGTAAGGGGAAGATGAGGAGACCGCAAAAGATACAGTAAAGGAGCGGTCAGAGATAGGAGAACCAAGAGAGAACAGTGTCCTTGAGGCCAATGGAATGGAGCATAGTGAGGAGGAGCTGATGATCCACAGTGTCGAATGCGGCAGAAAGATCCAAGAGAATTAGCATGAAGTAGTGACCATTAGCTTTAGCTGTTAGAAGGTCATTAGAGACTTATTGAGGGCAGTTTCAGTTGCGTGTAAAAAGCGGAAACCAGATTGGAGAGAGTTATCTGAGAGATAGCGGATAAGACTGGAGTGGACCAGGCGTTCCAGGAGTTTAGAGATGAAGGGAAGATTAGAGACAGGTCTATAGTTAGCAGCACAGTTTTGGTCAAGGGATGGTTTAAGTAATGGCTGTATGATGGCATGCTTAAATGAGGAAGGAAAGATACCAGAAGAGAGTGAGAGGTTGAATATTTTTGTTAGGTGAGTGGTGACAGCAGGGGAAAGGGACTGGAGGAGATGTGATGGGATGGGGTCACTGGTGCAAGTGGTAGGGCGAGAAGATGCAAGGAGCCTGCTTACTTCTTCTGTGACTGGTTCAAAATCAGAGAGTGAGGTAGATGCAGTGGGGGAGGGAGGACAGTGCATGGTATGAGGTGATTGGGAGATAATTTCCTGTCGGATATGGTCAATTTTTTTCTTTGAAATAATTAGGCAGATCATCAGCATGGAGATCCGTGGTTGGGGCCTGTACTCTTGGGTTAAGTAGGGAATGAAAAGTGTCAGACGTTTCGGGTTATTGGATAGTAAGGTGATGAGGGTGTTTGAAATAGGTTTGTTTTGAGAGGTGAAGGGCAGTGTTGTATGTTCGAAGCATAAACTTATAATGGATGAAATCTTCAGGTAGATTGGATTTTCTCCAGACGTTCGGCGCACCTGGAGCACCGCTGTAGGATGTTCGCAGCATGTGCCAGGGTTGTCGCCATCTGTGCCTAGTAAATGCAATGTTTTGATCGCCTCTCGCTGCTTATTGCACTGCTTTACTGCAATTCTAGTGTTTTCGATTTTTTTTTTTTTTTTTTTTTTCTCATTCCGCCCTTTATTGGTCATGTTAATTTTAATGATAGATGGTACCTTTACGAACGTGGAGATATCACCTATGTTTATTTATTTTTTTAATGGAAAAGAGGGAAGATTCAAAGTTCCCCCCCCCCCCCCCCATATTTTTTTAAAATGCCACTCAATCAAAGCAGAAAATATTCTAAAACGACCTATTTCTTTCCTGTGTAGATGAAAACCTGGAAAAGAAGATTCTTTCTTCTAGATGAGAACACAATAGGATATTTTAAGTCTGATATGGTACGGATGTGATGCGTTCCCGATCATTTGCAATGGACAGAAGTGTTTTTCTACTTTGTCGAATGTTTTCATAAGCTAATGCATTCATCTATTTTTCTTGTAGGATAGAGATCCGCTGCGTCTGATACAGCTGAGAGAGGTGCAGAAGGTGCAGGAATGCAAACAGAGGTGAGACGTCCTAGATCCCTTACACTGCGCGTCGGCTATATCCTTCCTATTGTCAGCACTGCCCTCTGTAAAGCCAGAGTTATGTCTTTTAATATATATCTTTACATTTTTTTTGTGAATTTTTTTACTGGTCTTGAATGAGAAGCAGTTTGAATCGCTCTTCTGGTGTGAATGTCTGGTCCGTTCTTTAATGGCAGCTGGTCTTCACTTCTGCATCCGGCCTACAGGACGCGTCTTCCACTTGCTGCCATGTAACCGAGCCTAGTAAGTGCCAGAGGTTTCCAGGGTGCCACGTGCAGAAGTGAAGACCGACCGCCTTGGAGGACTGGATGATGTACCAGGCTAGCCCGAATAGATTTGCTGGTCATCACTTTGAATGTACCGATCTGTGGACCTGTTATCTGTAGCACCAGAGATAGTAAAGTATTTGTGACACTGACGAGATGACCCACACTTTGTGACAATGCATGGGATGATCCAGTCTTTTTTTCTTTCCTTTGCAGCGACATAATGTTGAGGGACAACTTGTTTGAAATAGTAACGACTTCTCGGACTTTTTATGTACAGGTAATGTTTTTTTGCTCAGAAGATGTGAAAACTTAAAAAATCTTAAAGGGAATCTGTCACCCTTTTTTTTGGCTTTTCACCTGCTGGCATGGACATCGGGGACTTATCTACAGCACTCTGTAATGCTGTAGATAAGCCTCCGATGTAACCTAAAAGAGAAGACGAACACGTTATATTATACTCACCGAGGTGGGCAGTCCGGCGCCTCTCTTCATGCGAGGACGTCCTCTTCTCCCGTCTTGTAATGGCTCCGGGGCAGAGCAGAATTCTGCAGTGCGCAGGCGTCGGGAGAGGTCTGGCGCCTGCGCACTGCAGAATTCTGCTCTGCCCTCAACAGGGCAGAGCAGTGCGCTTGTGCCGGAGCCATTACAGGACGGGAGAAGAGGACGCCATCGCGTGAAGAAGGGAGGCGTCGGACCGGACCGCAACACCCATCGGACCGGATCGCCCACCTCCGTGAGTATAATATAACGTGTTTTTCTTATCTTTCAGGTTACATCGGAGGCTTATCTACAGCATTACAGAATGCTGTAGATAAGCCCCCGATGTCTATGCCGGCAGCCAATAGGGGGGAAAAAAGGGTGACAGATTCCCTTTAATGCATCAGAGAAAGTGACACTGACAAGCACAACGCAATGTGAAAAAATTAAACCTATAGTAGTTGCCAATATGCGTGTCCACTGCTGCTGTTCTGGTAATTTTGAGCATGGCATCCTAAAACTGGTATCTGTATCACTGCCTCCAGCAATGGTGACTGTCATGTGTTTTTCAGCCTGATATCGACCACAGTGGTCACGTGTCTACATGGCACATCACCACTGTGGAGGCATTTAAACTAATGTTGCAATTGGTGTCCTCAGGAGTTAGTCATGTAGGGGGTCCTACCTCCTCAAAAGACGGTCTTTCCCTTTTGTGCCAGTCTGAATAGAAACAGTAAACCCATGGTTAACACACTCTTGAGTAGTCAGCCTGACGCGATGTCACATGTGTGCCAGGTTAGCTAATGGGGGGGGTGTGGTTATGGATGGCTTCAAACAAGAGGTGGTTCTTGGGGCTCTAGTCCAGCGATCACCGATTACCACTGTGGCCGATGGACCGGGTCGTGCGAATCATTTTGCACCAACACTAATGTGCATCTATGCATTAGTGTGGTATTTGTTTGTATTGATTCATATTGATTTTAACTTATTTTTGTCTTTTTATTAATTACCACAGGCAGATAGTCCGGAAGAAATGCACAGCTGGATTCGAGCCATATCTGGTGCCATTGTAGCTCAGCGTGGGCCTGCCAGATCCGCAGCCTCTGTAGGTTCCATCATCTTGTAGTACATGCGGATACTACACACTATGACGTTATGACTTAAAGGGAACATGTCATGAGATTTTTGCTGGCTGAACCACAGGTAGCATTATTCTGACACTGGTGCAGTTATTGCAGCCAAGTATGTTTTACACTCCAACACTGCTGCATTTTGGAAGACCTACTGTGAAAAGTCAGATGGGTCTGTTTTGGATGACTAGTCTGAGGCTGGCCCCTGTTGTCTGCTCCTTGCCACGCACCTATTGGTGTAGGCTAGCTGGGCGAGCAGATATTGCTGAAAACCTGCCTTGGACAAGTCACACGACAAGCAGTCTCCTGGATGGCTTTTCAAAGTGTTTTTCTCTGAATTACTGCAGTGTGAAATATACATGGGAGCAATTACGCCGCCAGTGTCTGATTCATGAAGTCTTCTGAAAAGGTTCCCTTTAGATATTTCTGGTCATGTGATTTTTCCTATATTCCTTCCTTTACTATGTATTCCTGTTCTGTGTCTGCTGAATCTTCTCGAAGAATAATGCAAGAAGCTCAATACAGTTCTCACTATCTTGAGAAAATTCCATGGCCGATGTTCCCAAGCATGTGCTCGTGGGTGTGAGGAACTTTTTAACCTAGTAGTTATTTTGTGGTTGGCCAGATGGTGACCTGCAGATGCCCACAATGCTGTCAGTTCCTCTAATTGTAATGGTTTTTTGGGTCTTCTGGGAATGAAAGTTCAGTAGGTGGCGTTGAGCTGCTGAGGGCACAATTCTTAGTTTCCTAGAATTTCTGGCACAGTGGACCCATGTGGTCATCTTCTGGAGATGTCCAACCTGTTTAGAATCCACAAGTTTTCTGGATTTTTGGCCTGGTGAGTAAGAACTTTGGGTTTACTATCTGGATACATTTTGTTGGTGGCTTGTGTTTTGTTCATGTGTGGATTTTTTGAGCTTTGACATTTATATTTTACCTAGTTGTTCAAATGTACCAGCCACAAGTGCATATAAAATGGTAAAAGAAAAAAAGGGGCACCTGGGTCAAGTTCCACATCCAAAAATTGTAAATTTTTATTGTGGGTTTTTTGTATCAGAAGAAATTGTGATACAACCTGACGAATAGAGCGCTTCGCTTTAGAAAGGAGTAGAACAATAAAAATGTACTTGCTATAGGAGAACATCTGGCTCTGTTTTCTCCATTTTTGTGGACAAGTGTATCTAATATTCAGGCTACACAGATCTGTCACATTTTCCATATGAAGAAATTGTCAACCACAAACTATCAAACACCAAAAATCAACTAAGTGAATTTTTTTTTTATGATGGTCACCAGATTACTTACCGCTTAGAAACTAAGCAAGACTAGCATCAGTTAAGCTAGAAGGAAGAGCTAAATAAGAAAAACCCTTTTGTAAAACGTTGCTTAGCAATGCCATTTACCTGTGGCTAAAATGGTGTTAAAGGGATTTTCCAGCCATACAAATGTCATCTTGTGAAGTATGCCTGGATGGGCTGCTTCTCGGAATAGCCTCCAGTGCTGTGGAGTCATCATTAAGCCAAACCTCCAAGACTCCAACTCCACAGCGCTGGTCACTACTGAGCATGTACATAAAGTGCAGCTCCGACTCCTCCAAAATGGACACACACCTCATGGGAGTGGGTTTAAACCCCGGCTATGGAGTCTAAGTGCAGCTGAAAAAAATAGGATTTACTTATACTATCGGAGATGTACTGATCCCGATCCCACATCCTCAGACTCTTGTCAAAAGGAGCGTCCTTCGTTTCTCCAGGTCTTGTTGGATTGTCACTTATTCTGTGACCGTAGGGGGCTTGTGCAGAGTAGTTGCCTATCCCCTTACAGTCAAATGATCAATGGACGGAAGTCCCAAACAAAAGCATATGGACATGGTCATCGAAAAGGAACTGTGCAATGCCTTCATTAATAAGGGTCAGACTACAACAGGGTTGGCTTGTAGTCTGTTGCCATGGAGACATTAATCTTTTACTATGTTGCTGTAAACATTTTTAATGAGGACCTATTGACTGTTGCGCTTTTTTTAGTTTTTTTTATTACTATACATTTGAAGCAAATAAATTATATTGCTATGATATACTTTTTAGTGCTGTTTTTTTTCTGAATTTAA
Source organism: Dendrobates tinctorius (assembly GCF_039654945.1). NCBI lineage: Eukaryota > Metazoa > Chordata > Amphibia > Anura > Dendrobatidae > Dendrobates > Dendrobates tinctorius. The sequence continues at coordinate 2,240,618 of NW_027361816.1, read as the reverse complement.
TTTGGGTTCTTTGAGGTTTTTTTTTTTTAATCTTTTTTTAAAAAAAAAAACTTTTTTGCACAGGAGGATCCCACCACCATAAACCTGTCATCGTAAATCTTAGAAGTAACAATCCTCTTTTAGTAAATGTTGTTCTCTGTCTTGTAGTTGTGTGCTCAGCCTTACTTTTATATTTCCGCAGCTTTCTCCGGTTTCTTTCATCTTGTCTTCCTCTTGTTTTCCTTCCTTTATTCTACTCTCTTTAAGGTGTTTTTAATTCCCACCCTGCCCTGTCTCCCCGCAGATGCGACAGGTCAGACGTCTTTCAAATCCCTGTATTCCGAGGTACATGGGCAGCAGAGCATGCCCACACTACTAATTGCTGCCTCTCGCCATGTAACCCACCCCCATATCCACATAACCACCATCCACTAAACTCCTCTGCCCAGAGTGGACTCTGTGCACACAGCCATACTGCACCGTGCTGTTACATTTGCATGCTGTGCCATGAGACACTGACAGAGCATGCCTCATCCCATGAAAATACTGAGCCAGACGCTCACATGAATTGGTCTGCTTTGTCTTCCGCCCACCTGTAACCCTAACTGCTGCCTTCTGCAGTTTTGCCCTGTATTGGTAAGTAAAGGTTGTAAGACAGTTTGCACACTCCGTGTATATTTGCAAGTGTCGCAGCTCTGTCTTGTAAGGACAGGATAAGATCTAGCCCACCGTACATCTTACGGTCGCTGACTTTCTGGCTGTTACTAACATATTCTCGGTAACTGTTCCCATCTCATCACCTGCCTTTATTCTGTTTGCAGGAGACCACCGCTTCATGCTCTGAGCTCAGCTCCTCTTTTCGCGCCTTCAGCCTCCCTCACTCGCCCGCCCGAGCTCAACACTCTGACCCCGGGCCTCCTTATCGGCACAGGGATGACTCTAACACCGTCGCCAAGAACCAGCCAGGACACCTCAAGATCCCGACTGTCTCTGCAGGAAACCAGGCTAGCAAAGTGACTCCTCCTATGCCCAGCAGTACGCCCTTTAACTTGTTTGAACCAGTGACTGTTGACCTTGATGATGCCAGCTTGCCCGTCACTGATGTCTGAAGCCAGCGCAAGGATGTGTGGAACTAAATTTGGATAGTATACGGCTTTACCAGTCCAGTCTTCAGATCTTACAATACACCACCTCCTCCTGACCTGCCATTTACTCTTAAATCAGTGGTATGGGCTTTTGAGTTTTTTTTTTTTTCTACCAGGTCTATAGGACCAATGGCATAAGATGAAATACATTCCCAAAATAAATCAAGAACTTTCTTCTGCTGCAGCCAAAGTGAGAGGATTGACTTTAGTCCGTCCTCTGGAACTGTGTGACAGCGGTCAGTACACGAGAGCATGCCACGGTTGGCATAGTGCCTTTTTTGCCCTTATAGCGGTTTTACTTGCAAAGTAATATTCATTCTTGTGCTACAGACATCCTAGTGACACATTTGCTAACACAGTATTTTCTTGTCTAAACCTTTGCTGCAATGCAATAAATACCTGTCTGCAAGCAAAGAAAACTGGACCATTGTGAGTTCACCGGCTCTTGACCTCCTGCCACCATTTCTCGTCCCCATCCTATATTGCACGTTTTCTTTCAGTGCCACTTTTGGGGGCCAAGATCTTGGTAAAGTATTGGAATGGATTTTACCTTATTGTTACCTTTTTAGAGCTCTCCATTAGTGAACTTTAATCTCGCTGTGCCTGCAGTCAAGTTATGATGGCCCATTCCATGAAGTTCCTGGAGACAATTTTGTTCTTCCAATGTTCTTTTGTCTCCGTGTCTCAAGTGCCTGCTGATTCCTTGTGATGAATCTTGTGGTGTAAGACTGTTGTTTTGTCATCTGCTGATATTAACAAATCTGCTGTAACCATGTGCTTCCATCGGTGACATCCCAAAGTTCCTTTTTTTTTTTTTTTTTGTATGTGGGTGGTGGGTTCTAATTTATAAACTTCTTGTCAGTGTGCGTGAAATGCACCTTATGACTATATCACTTGAAATAAAAATCAGTTTTCATTTCTGTAGTGCTTCTTTACAAGATCTTGGTCTTGACAGTATGAAATGATTGTTTACAGGCTGTTTCTCTGCATTACTGGTAACTGGTTATAGGTAGTGATGAGTGAACCTGCTCGATAAGGTGCTATATCTGACCATGCTCGTGTGCTAACCAGGTGAATTCGGCATGCTTGAATAATATGTTCGAGTCCCCATGGCTGCATGTCTCGCGGCTGTTCAACAGCGGAAACACATGCAGGGGTTGCCTGTTTGTTACAGTCCCTGCATGTGTTGCAGCTGTCGAACAGCCACGAGACATGCAGCGGCGGGGACTCTTAACATATTTTTCAAGCATGCTGAAGACACTTGGCACCTGAGCATGCATTGTTAAGTCCTTATCTGAGCACTTTCACTCATCACTATTTATAGGCTGTGTTCACACATTGCATTTGCATTGAATTATTACTGTGCTGAGGATTTTTTTTCTGGAAAAAAACACCGTGTTTGTGAAATGAAAGCATTGCTGTGATATCATGGTAGAATGTCTGGAATATGTGAACTCTATGATAAACAGTAGGTCATCAGGGATTTATCACACCACACACTTGGATTTCATTCCTCGAGAAGACCATGTCACCATGAGTGCTGCCTAAACTGGGGTTGGATTTTGCTTTAAGGTCTCTTTTCCATTCTTTTGTTCCTATTTAAGTGCTCACTTTCCAAAAAGCAACTTGAGACATACCACTTTTAGCATATTAAAGTTCATCCATAGTATAATGAAACGTTATAAGATTTTCCAATAACTACAATTGGCTATTTGCAAATTGAGATCTCTTCTTGCTGTCAGTCAATATAAAGAAAGGGAAGGTGTTGTGATTTTAATTTTTTATTGGTTATACAATCAATTATTTTTAATACAAAATTAAATGAAGTACTTTAATAGCTTTTTATTTATTGACATTTGTTTGCCACTGGGGGCTACCATTTTCCTTAGTGTGGGCGTAAGTGTCTGGGCATGACACTTGCACACCTTACTTATGGCAGCCATGGGCATAGGGCACAGCTATGGAAAGAGATCATGGCCATTTTGTTGTAGCCTGCAACGTATGCTGTGGGCTTTATTTTCCCCTGTCATTGCCCACACTGCTCAGTGTGGGCAATGACAGGAGCTGCCGATACGACCACCAGTCACAGTGCTGCAGGATCATGCCGGCGTTACCCCACCGCTGACTGTGATCTGCAGCGGTGACCTGTGGTATAAAAAAAAAAAAAAAAAAAAAAAAGCAGGTGTGGGCAGATGAGAATACTGCTCCCATCAGGCTCTCTGCTGACACTGATAACCTTGACAGCAGGTGCTGCTAATGGGACAGTAGTATCTGCCAGCGCCTGTGCTTATAGTTAACTTTTTTAAGTTACATACATATTCACATAAAAAATTATACGCACCTCACACCAAATCCCCGATGCCCTAGTCTCCTAGAAATAATGTAAAATTATAAACCAACCTATACTCACCTTTCTGTTCTACCTGGCCGCCAGCGATACACTGACAGGAGGTAATCGCTTTCGCAGTGTATCACTGCGCTGCCGTGAGTTCACCGGAGCTCATAAGCTCTGGTGATCTCCCTTACGTCACTACCGCTGTGTGAGAACTTTCCCACGCAGCAGAAGTGCCGTAAGGGAGATCACAGAAGCTGATGAACTCCGGTGAACTCTCACGGCAGTGCAGTGATACACTGACAGAAGGTAATTGCTCCTGCAGTGCATCGCTGGCTGGCTTTGAGAGCAAAGTGATCAGGATTATCATGGATTACCTTCTCAGTGGCCAGGTGAGGAATACTTGCGGTTTATTTTTTTGTTGTTGCAGGAGACGAGGGCATTGGTAGATTAGGCGTTCAAGTATGGTTTAAGATTATTAAAGGAGTCTGCCGTTATTTCAAATAAAGGACTTTATTCTTAGTCACATTGTAAGAAAACAGATATCATCGAGTTAGTAATGGGGGGTGCCTTATAGATGCCTCTCCATTACTAACCTATGGGCTTGATGCCACCAAACAAAGGTGACATCAACACAACAAATATGAACTCCGTTTGCCACTGCTACAGGGCAAGTGAGAAGAGTGAGGCTAAGCGCCAGTTTTGGTGCATGTTATAGATGCCCTTTTTCTGGGGCGGCTGAGAGCTGATGGTTTTTAGTCTGAGGGACCCAATATCCATGGTCCCTTCCTAGGCTATTAATATCAGCCTGCAGCTGTCTGCATAACCTTTGCTAGCTATTACTAGCTGAAGAGCCTGGCGTTGCCCGGGCATAGTAACTGGTTAGTTATAACAAATTATGATGATGATCCTCCATCCTATAGTCCTGTGCCCATATATCCATAATACATATCCGCCATCCCATATTACCGTGCCCATATACCCATTATCCATATCCTCCATCCTATAGTCCTGTGCCATGGTGACTATGATGTTGTCAATACACACACATTTTTATGTATACATAGGGGCACACTATGTCATTTTTTTTTTGGGGGATACCCCATTTTAATAGCCAGTAAAGGCTAAGTATACAGCTGTGAGCTGATAATAGCCTGGGAAGCTCCATGGGTTATTCCCCCCCCCCCCCCCCCCTCACAGGCTATTAAACATCTGCCTCCAGCTGTCTGCTTTCCCTCTGATTATTAAAATTACGTGGTAACCCATGCAATTTTTAAGTTTTTTTTCTTTAAAATTAACAATTGGTGTCTGGTTACAGCCTATGTATATTCGTTCTGTTAACACTCCTACATAGGCTGGTGACTGTGTGCGTAGGTTTGTGTTTACTTATTTGCTGAGTGTATGAGCGTCAGCACCAACTAACAGAATCCTTGCTGCCTGCCATCTTCGGTGACTGTCTACTTGTAAGTATAACTTTGCAGTCACCAACAAAATGGCTCCGCACGCTGATTCTAAATCTCATCCTCTCATCCCTTAGCAAACACCCAGGGAGGAAAGGAGTGACATCACACTCGTGTGCAGATCAGCCCATATTTACTGTAGTGTTGTGAGCTAGTTGTTCACTGGGTTTTGGTGTCAAACTTCAGTAGCTGCTCTCCCTAGTGTTAAAAAGTGGAAATGCCAAACCTTTTAAAAATATTTTTCATATTTTTACTAAATTTTAAAATATTTTTTAAAGAAATGTAAACATTAGTTTTCTACATTTTTCTCAATTGCTGAACAAAAAAAATTCCCTTTTAATGTTCAAAGGATGAAACCCATTCTTGGCTGCATTATGGAGATACATGTGCACAGAAGACGTTATCTGAGCTGTATCTTGTAATGAGCCGTGTACCTCGTGCCCATCATGTGACCAAGACATATTATACCCTGGAAGTGATGAAAGTTTGTAAGACACAGAACACAAGATGGGGGGGAAAAAAAACAAAAATGACTTAATTTGCTAAATCTGGAATATTTCAATTAATTGTGCAGGTTTTTGACTCCCAAAACGGTCACCTTTTTGTTATCTACTTGACAATATAGCTGAATAGGTTCTAGCATGCGATCCTGCAGTGTGTGAACGCATCTTTTTAACGGCATAGAAATATGAAGACTCAGGCCGGCATTACACAGCTCTCTTATGGCTGATGTATGAACCACAATTTCCAGACTGGTTGCTGGTGGTCTGGCTTGTGCTCAACAGCCTCCTATATGGCTGTGAGAATGTTTGTCCGCAAGCCTCCTGACCCGTATTGTCTGGAAATCGTGGTCTGTGCATGGACCATGAAACAGTGTGAGGCTGACCTTTGGGTTAGATTCACACAGCCATACACTTTGGCAGTTTTGCACCCCACAACCGGTGTCTTGAGCTGGACTAAGGCCCTGATTCGTTATTGCTGTTTCTCCATTTTTATGGGGTACAGTAATTATCCTTTTTATTAGCTTTTATATCGGAGCCTTGTTCTCCATCACTAAAAAAACTTTTTTTTTTAATTTTTCTTTTTTTCTCGACAATTATGTAGATTCTTTAGGCAGATTCATGAAGTGTGACTATGAATTGTCACTTTTTTTTTTTTTTTTTTTTTTTTGGATGCTTTTCCCTCCAGTCACTGCCTGGAGTAAGGTATCTGCAGAGGTTTTCAGTTTGTGCATGTTTATGATTTTTTTTTTTTTTTTTTTCCCCTTTTTGGCGATGAGTTGGTGGAGAAAAATAAAGAGCTTTTTATTTCATTTTGCTGCAAATAAATGAACCACGTGTGATATTTTGACAAATGTGGTGCAAAAAAAAAAAAAAGTACCACAAAACAAAAAAAGTGACTTGAATAAATTGCAAATGATAATTTGGGCCTAAGGTCTTGTGTGTGTGTATGTATGTATGTATGTGTATATATATATATATATATATATATATATGTATGTACCTTTCGGGCTTGTGTCAGATTAGAAGACCCTGTGCTTGGGCTGGGAATTGGTGCTGTAACATGGACCTTAAAATATGACTGCTATACTCTTGTATGAATCTGGCTCACACGTCTGTGTCCTTTGTTCTGTCTTTCACCTGTGATTCCTGGGCCAGCCACAATTCTTTTTGCCTCGCACTCATAGCCTCTTAGGCATATGTGGCTGCTGGTTCATGTCAGGAAACCTGTGGTCGGGGCCAGAAATATTCCAAAAACGGAATGTATAAAAGATTGTGGGAGGAAGCTTCTTTTCTGAGACATTCTGACATTTAGACCAAGATTGTAACTAAGATTATTTTTAAATTTCCTTTAAAAGAAAAGTCTGATCCTAAGCATTTAGCCCTTTAATAGGACCATGAGGTTCACTAAAGTTGCTGGCCTATCCTTAGTATCGATCATCACTTTTAGTAGGGATTAGTTGACCTATTCTTTCTCCACCTGACTATCAGTTCTTTAAAGAGGCTGAAGTACTCTCCATCCTTCATCAGGCATGACAGGCACTTTTTAGTAGTAGATGTGCCTGGTATTGAAATTTTAACCCAGTTTTGTGCAACACCTGACCTGTGAGCTACTAAAAGTACAAAGCAATGAGGGAGGGAATGATATTGGTGGCCATTGATGTTACAGAACCAGGTAACCCTTATAATACACTGCTACAAATAGTGTTAGGCAGGGGTCACACTTGTGAGTGTGATGCGAGAAACTTGCGCATCAATACCCGGCACTGCTGCAGGCACTCTGGAATGGAGTGTGCAGCTGCATGTATTTCTGTGCAGCCGCACACTCTGGTCCGAGTGCCGGCAGCATTACCGGGTATTGATGCGTAAGTTTCTCGCATCACACTTGAAAGTGTGACCCCACTGGCCTTAAAGTGATTGTCATACTGAATGTCTGTTCAAATCCACGTACAGGCGCTTGGCGCACCCTAAGATTGGCCAAACGTTTAAGAGAACCTGCTTGTTTTCCATCTATCGCTGCACTTCTCTAGCCCTGTAAAGCCAGAGCTGACAATGAAAGAAGGTGAGGTAGGAGTGCAGACACATTTAAATGTTTGGCCACACCAAGGGTGCACAGAGCACCTGTACTTTGAGCAGTTATCCTGTGCTGACAGACTACCTTTTAAAATGAATCTGTCATGTAAAGAAAAGCTATTAAAGGGGTTGGCTACTACTAGGACAACTGTTTCTTGATTTGAATGTTTGGTGCCGATTAAATAAAATTACTTATACTTATCGCCGCTCCAGTGGTGTCGGCACTTTCGTTCCGGGAGCTCTCGTGCGGTTATGACACGCAAGCCCTGGGCTCAATCAGCGCTGGCGTCACGGTCTCTGGATATATTGAACCTCAACAGGAAGACCAGGCGGCTGCTGCTTGGGCACTTCCTCTTGATGCTCGATTTGCCCGATGTTGAGTGGCCAGTGGCGCTGACTGGGCGCAGGGCTCGTGTGACATAACAGTCTCGTGAGCCCAGAGAGCACAAGTGCCGACACCAGAGGGGAGGAATTTAGGTGTTTTTACGTGCCAAGCATTCAGGTCAAGAAGGGTTGTAGTGGACAACCCCCCCTGTTAACCTGTGGATTCGGGGGTTGAGCTGCAGGTTAATAACATTGTGAACCTGCCCACACTTGAGAACCCTGCTGCCTGGAGGAAAGTAGCTTTATTCCTCATGGCAGGCTCGGGTTTTCAGTCATTCCGGTCGGCAGGCACGGCTTCAGTCACACAGTGCATAGTGAGCAGCAGCTGTCACTGCGCCGGCGACACCTGACAAGTTTTTAGCTCATCTGTCAGGTGTGCGGCAGCCTGTTTACAGTGCAAGATTATCAAAAAGAATGGAGAATGTATATTTAAGGTAATCTTGCACTGTAAGTTCATCATTAAACAAGTAGCCTGTGAGATCTGATTGTAACCGTTTCATACAACCTAGTTGAGTCCTGTGCAGATGAGAACCTGATAAAGTGACCATTGCTTTGCTGCAAGTCCACGTGAAACACATACATTTTATGTTCCTCACTGGGACGTCCTATAAAACTGCTAATTCGCTGTCAATTTTCCTTCAGTTCTTGCTTTCATTGCAAGAGGTTTTTTTTTGTTTTTTTTTTTTGCAGTGAAAAACCGCGTAAAATGTCTTCTCCTCTTTAGCTTTTTTTTTTTCCCCCCCCCACTCCCAATGGTTGAAAAACGCTGGAAGCGTTTCAAATCCACAAGGGAAAAAAAAGCTACATCTGCAGGAGCTTTCAGAAATCTCATTTTACCCTCCAAAAAATGCAGCAAAAATTGCAGCTTGTGAACAATAAATAATATAAATAAAGTTAAATTTGTAAACCTATGTCTGAAAATACATGTTATATTGCAAAATGTCTCCCTCTTCATCTTTCTGTTTCCTCAAGTGCCCTGCTGCCTTTTGCTGTTGCAGCTTATTCTGGTAGATATCTTCTTACTGGAAACACTGTCGACGTGAAGGCTTTCTAAAGTGTTCTACTGTCTGAGCTGGATTTGTGTATTCTGGATTTTTTTTCCAGGAAAACTGGAGTATGCAAATTAAGTAATTACTGTAATAAGCTGCAGCTGAAGAGACTGTTAGGTTGTGGATCTCTCCTTCAAGAAATGGGAAGCTGGCTGTCCAGTGCCACTTCTTGAATTGGCTGCATGTGAGGTCACTGTCCAGCCTTAAACTGAGACTTTGTAGAACATAGAGGAAAAAAAAAAAAGCTGAGAGCTTTAACAGATCCTATTCACTTCCATGTAAAGAGTGTAAAAAAAACTTTTATATCAAAGCCAACTTTTGGCTTGTTAAAGCTCTCAGCTTCTCTATGTTCTACATGGTATTTTTGAGAGTATCCTTAGAAGTGGAATATGTTTATATACAGTTAGGTCCATATATATTTGGACAGACAACATTTTCTCTAGTCACCTTCCACGACTGCTACCTTGGGAGGTTGTCTGCCTGCCCTAATGGGGGACAGGAAACACAAAGAGATTAAATAACCCTCCCCTTCCTGCTACCTCCAGTACCTCCTACTGGGGCATGAAGAGGTTACAAGGGGCTGCTGTGGCCAGCGAGCGGAGCTCCTATATACTCACAGCTGGGCAGCTGAGGTCGGGGGGTTCGCCTCTCTGGGCGCTGCTCCTGTCTCCACCTTCCGGTGTGACTCAGGACGACTTCTGCCCCTCCCGTGCCCTCTGGGGTAAAGCGGGGCGGTATGGTGCCAACCGGGGTCCTCCTTCCTCCCACGCTGCTGTACGGAGGCCGCGCGCGACCGGAAGTGATATTAGCGTGCGCTTCGGTTTGCGTCCCCCAGCGTTTCCTGTGATGTGAGACACGCGCCTGCGCCCGGGGAATCCTATGGTAGCAGGGGTCGGGCGATTGTTCCTCCCCAGGGACAGGAGAAAAGGAGGGGCACAAAACAACCAAACGCTGCGACACCCACATAAGGGTGCCACAGACTCCAGGTAAGCGCAGTGTGTCTGTAGAGTGGGTGCAGACATAGATGGTGAGAAACCTCCAGCTGCTGCATCTGCGGAGCCCAGAGTTGCCCCTCCTACAGTGAGTAGCAGGGCCGGTCCCTTATCTGTCAAACTTTGGTGGCACGGGTCTGAGTAAAGCCTTCTCTCTTCTTACAGGAAGACAAGGCCTCTGCCCCAAGAAACCCCCGCAAATGTGGTATCTGTGGTGCCAGGTTCCCTTCTGATTATAAAAAGAAGTTATGCCAACCCTGTACGCAGAATATTTTGTGCACCGAGCAACCCTCCCTGTTTGACAGCATAAAGACTCATTAGGCAGGAGGTTCAGACCTCCATGGTAGCCCAGACCCCGGTGATCCAGGGCCCTCCCCCAAAAAAGAAGAAAGGCGCCTACGGAAGCCAATTCAGATTCGGGGGAAGTCCGTTCCTCAGGATCAGAGGATATTTGGGAGAATGAGGGCTCCACATCCATCTCCAAACACGACGCAAAAAAATACTATTTCTCCTCTGAGGATATGGAGGAGTTGGTCTCCGTGGTGAGAAATACCATGGGAGTGGAGGAGGAGGTCAAGCTCTCAGTCCAAAATGAAATGTTTGGGGGGTTGAAACCCAGGGGTAGAAAGGGTTTCCCGGTTCATGAAATTATACAGAATTTGATAGCTCAGGAGTGGTCCTCTCCCGAGAAGGCACTCTGTGTAGCCTCTGAACTAAAAAACCGCTTTCCCCTCGAAGGTGACAACTCTATTTGGGAGATCCCTAAAATAGATGTTCAGGTCTCTAAAGTGACTAGGAAGACGTCCCTTCCCTTCGAGGATGCTTCCCAGTTGAAGGATCCTGTGGATCGCAAGATAGAAAGTCACCTTAAAAAAATCCTGGGAAGCTTCTACGAACCTGCTCAAAGCGAATATTGCATCCACTTGCGTCGCCATATCTTTGTTCTTCTGGCTATGTACATTAGAGGACCACCTCTCAGGGGGTACCCCCCAGAGAGGAAATCTTAGATTCTCTTTCCATCCTCCAAAAAGCAACAAGTTTTTTAGCCGATGCTTCAGGAGAAACGGTGCGGGTAGCAGCAAGGTCCCTAGTCCTTTCAAATTCGGCTAGAAGAGCCTTGTGGCTGAAGTCATGGGGAGGCGACATCACCTCTAAGACAAAACTCTCTGCCATCCCCTTCCAGGGGCACAACGTGTTCGGGCCAGTCTTGGATGACATCTTCGAAAAGGCTTCCGACAAAAAGAAATCGCTGCCGGAGCAGAGAGCCACCAAAAGACGATTTTTTTCGTCCCTCAAGAGAGCAGTCCTCCCAGAGGGAATTCAGAGGGAAAGGCAAGACGGGATGATGGAGCTACCCGAAGGGGGGTAAAAGGAGAAACGTCCTTGTCCCCCAGCAACAACAGCCCCCCGGACAAACAGTGACTCCCCAGTGGGGGTTCGACGCACTCAGTTATTCGCCCAATGGCAGGCCACGACCTCGAACCAGTGGATCCTGCATACTATACAGTCGGGACTGAAACTGGAGTTCGAACACCCCCCACATGCTTTAAGAGTCACCCCTGCACAGTCCCCAAGTCTCCAAAAGGTCCTACTTCAAATAGAAGATCTATTACGGGAAAGAGTGATCTCGTACGTACCTCCACAAGAAATTGGCAGAGGACATTACTCCCGCCTGTTCCTGATAAGAAAGCCCTCAGGAAAGCACAGGCTTATAATCCTGAAACCCCTGAATCGCTTCATCAAATACCGGAGGTTCAAGATGGAGTCAGTGAAATCGACAATCCCTCTTATTGGACAGGGCTGGCAGATGGCTACGATAGACCTAAGGAACGCTTATTACCACGCCCCAATTCATCCAGATCACCGGAAGTTCCTGAGGTTTGCGGTCTCCCACGACCAGGGGATCAGCCATCTCCAGTTCAACGCCCTCCCATTTGGCGTATCCCTGGCACCAAGGGTATTTACGAAAAAATCATGAGGAAAGCAGTCATTTCTATCCGTCTTCAGGGGATATGCATTGTGCCATATCTAGACGATCTGCTCATCGTCGCTCCATCGGTATCCCGGCTGAACCCAGACGTATCAAAGACCCTGCAGATACTCGAATTCCTAGGGTGGATCCCGAATCTCCAGAAGTCGGCCCTTTATCCTTCCCCAAGGAAAAAATTCCTGGGGATCCTCTTAGATTCAGAAAAGAGGACGTCCTTTCTCCTCGAGGATCGTCAATCAGACCTTTGTCAGAGAATAATCCGATTCAGAGAACAAAGGGCACCGACTCTGAGAGACGCCATGTCTATCCTGGGTTCCCTGACATCGTGTATTCATGCGGTATCCTGGGCACTGGCACACACGCGAGTCCTCCAGTCATATGTCCTGGTAAACGGAAGGAAGTATCCAAACAACCTGTCAAAAAGGATTCCACTTCCAGGACACGTAAAATCGGCCCTCTTGTGGTGGCTGAATTACTGGAACTTGAGACGAGGAATAAGCTGGGACCAGCTTCCTCTGAAAATACTATGTACCGATGCCAGTCTGAGAGGTTGGGGAGCCGTGGTGGAGGAGTCGTACTTCCAGGGACAGTGGCCCCAGGACATAAGATCCAGATCCTCGAATCTAAGAGAATTGAAGGCAGTGGAAGAAGCACTGAAAACCGCATCATCCCTTATCTGAAACCATCACGTTCGGATATACTCCGACAACGTAACCATGGTGGCATATCTCAGACACCAGGGGGGCACGTACGCCAGTCTAAAGACAGTGGCAACAAGAATCTTCCTCTGGGCAGAGAAGCACCTGGTATCCATCTCCGCGGTACACCTGAAGGGGTCGGAAAACATCCAGGCGGACTTCCTAAGCAGGAAAGACGTCCATCTGGGAGCGTGGTGTCTGAATCAGGAGGTCTTCCAGTCTCTGACCTCGAGATGGGGAGACCCAGAAGTCTACCTATTTGCAAATGCGCAAAATGCAAAAACGACAACATATTTCTCCCTCAGTCCCACGTACGGGGCCCGGGGGATGGATGCGTTCACTCATCCATGGGTCTTCAGACTGGCCTATGCGTTTCCTCCAATCCCTATACTGGCAAGAATGCTGCAGAAGATCAGAGCTGACAGGGTCACGACAATCCTGGTGGCTCCTATGTGGCCAGGACGAAGCTGGTACAGCGCCCTGTTGGACATGGCCCTGGAAGGTCCCTTGCTTCTACCCCAAAAGACCGACCTCCTTTTCCAGGGTCCCTTACTGCACCAAAACCCCAGCAAGTTAAGTCTAGTGGCTTGGTTATTGAGGCCAACATTCTAAAAGCCAAAGGGCTATCGGATGAAGTAATCCGATCCCTGCAAAAAAGTAGAAAGCCGGTAACCAATGCCATTTACGGCAAAATATGGAAAAAAATTTCTTCCTGGTGCTTACCTGGGGCCCCTTACCTCTCCCATCCGAATATTGTCCAGGTCCTAGATTTCCTGCAAAAAGGGTCAGATCTAGGACTTACTCCAAGCACGCTAAGGGTACAAGTATCTGCCCTTAGCTCTTTTTTTGACCAGGACCTAGCCAAACATCGCTGGGTTAAATGATTCATGACCGCTGCAGGCAGAATACGCCCTTCACTCCCTAGTCGGGTTCCCCCCTGGGATCTTAATTTAGTGCTCAATAGCCTAACACACGCCCCGTTTGAGCCCCAGTCAGAAATTCCCTTGAGAATCCTCACACTCAAAACAGTCTTTCTTGTAGCAATCACCACTGCTAGACGGGTAGGGGAGCTACAGGCCCTATCGGTGCAAGAACCATACCTCCTGCTCAACTCGGACAGTATAGTACTGCGCCTAGACTCCTCCTTTATGCCCAAAGTGGTGTCAGACTTCCATAGAGGTCATGATATCGTGTTGCCCTCATTTTGCCCAAATCCTTCTAACACGAAGGAAGAAAAATTTCATACCTTGAACGTCCGCAGAGTGGTTCTCCACTACCTCGAATTAACCAGGGATTGGAGAATCGACCAGAATCTGTTCCTTCAATATTCAGGATGGAATAAGGGAAAGAAGGCGGCAAAAAACACGATAGCAGGTTGGATCAAGCAGTCCATCTCCCTGGCATATTCTTCAAGAGATCTCTCTCCTCCCGAGTCGCTAAAGGCCCACTCTACTCGATCAGTCGCTACATCATGGGCAGCAAGAGGGAACGCGTCTTCGGAGCAGATATGCAGAGCTGCCACCCGGTCCACACCTTTACCAGAAACTATAGACTGAATTTCAATAGGGATCTAACATTCGGCAGATGGGTTCTGCATGCCATGGTCCCTCCCTAAAAATTAGTGTTGGTATAACTCCAAGGTGGCTGTCGTGGAAGGTGACCAGAGAAAATAGAATTAGACTTACCGGTAATTCGGTTTCTAGGAACCTTCCACGACAGCACTAATTTCCCTCCCTATCTAATATCTTTACCGGATGATTCCTGCTCTACTGGCGGTAACTATTCATGCTAGTATGTCCAGAAAAATATTGTAGGTAGCAGGAAGGGGAGGGTTATTTAACCTCTTTGTGTTTCCTGTCCCCCATTAGGGCAGGGAGACGAATATATGTGAATAATATGTGACGAACGGGAGACCCGCTGCCACCAAAACGCGACGGACAGCGGACCCTGTGTCACCAATATGTCACAATCCCACCACTGACACGGGTGTATCAGCGGACAGAGGGACGCTACACACTGCCGGCACACGGCTATCACAGGCACAGTGGGGGCTTATCTTAGTTATCCCACTGCTGGCACCATGTGACAGAAAATGCAGCAAGCTAACCTTGCTCTAACAATTTACCACAGGGGGGTTATTTTGGATGCCCCACCACTGCTAACAACCTTCCAAGATACTGCGAGGATTTATGTATATCCCACTTTCTCAGTTCCACTTTGGAACTCGCAGCTCTCCGGTGCCCCCTTACCCTCAGGTTAGTCAGGGAACTGCACCTAGGATAATTAGTCGCCGGACGGGCTGCTTGTTGTGCACGAGCCACTAGACTACTGCAGTAAGGGAATTATCAATGCTGTGGCCGCAGCCCCTCATTCAGCATGTAAGACCCGTCTGTACTGCCAGCTAGCTTAGCCAGCCGTTCACACCACGCTGCCACCAGCCACGCTTTACTTAATCAAAGAGTTAATTAAGAGGGTCCATGACAAACCCCAAATTAGTAGCGATTATCTAAAAAAGGCGCATAGTTCGTTTCTTAGAGCATGGAGGCAGACTGAATATTATATCATTTATTCCCCAAAATTGGGCAGTGATTACAAATACAAAAGTTGCTATAAAGTTGAGACATTAAATATGTACAATACAAATATAAAACAAAGTGGATGAAAGAGCAGAAAGTAACACTCACATGTGCGTAGTTGGTATCAGGCAGACCATGTGGCTGAGGGGGGAGGGGCGCTTAACCAAACGTCCCCACTCATTGGCACGTCTCTCTGGCATGAGGACCTCGGCTGAACTGCCTGAGTTTGGGGAGGGAATCCCTTATCCTTTTGGGTCTGTGACCTCACGAAATGGGCGGTCTGGGTAGGTCCCACCTCCCTCTCTCCAAGTTATGATTTGGCTACAAGCTTAGAATAACTATATCTAAACGAGAAAAGCCCGTACCACCACACATAGGGCATCATTGGTTGTGATTTAATGAATCCAACAAGAAAACATCAAGAATGCACTAGCTAGGACACTTCATTTGGGAGCAATCCATATCTCAGGTTCTGGTGAGGTTATAACCGTGAAAATTAGGACTTAGAAAGCTGGCCTCGTGCCCTTTGCAGAAATGTGAGTTTTATATCTCTGAGGTGTATGGTTTTTTTCAATATGACTTGTTTTAATACTTCCCATATACTGGCATACAGCCTGTGTTTTCAGAACAAAGAGATCTTTTCCCCCTAGCTGTTCTTCGAGAGGAAATGGACGGTTTCAGGTTACCAGCAAGCACAGAGCTGATAAGGGGCAAAAGGAGGGGGCTGTAAGGGAGGGGGGATTGCAGCTACATGACAGGCTCGTCACCTTGATGTGTAGCAATGGGAGATTCTAGAAAGTTCTAGAAACATCATACTTTAACATACAGATCTTACAGACATTTTACATTACACCTCCCCCTGCAGTGTGTATCCTAGAAGTGTGTATCTTAAAAGTGTGAGATGATATGAAAATATGAAATAATCCAGAATTGAACCAGAAGGGAACAGAAGGTAACTGGAGTCACTTTAAACAATGTTTCTGTTTGTTTCCACTCTAACTCCTATAATCCTTCACTTTCTGATAACCCCACTAATCCCTACACTTAGTAAGGAACTGTTCATCTCTTCTTCAATCCTTCCAATCCATCTCACATCTTCCTCAGATCTGTTCCTCAACATACAATCCTCTGTCTCCAAACACAGACAGCCCCCTCATGCCCTCTCCTGCTACCACCTGCTAACAATCTGCTCCTCCTCACTGCCGGCGATATCTCCAAATCCTGGTCCTCCTCACCACATTCCCACAGTCATTTCTACCTCCCATCCACACCCAATCACAACTTTCCATAACCACTCCAACCTTATACACATTCGCCCAGCCCCAGCTTCCGCAGTCCCACTAACAGGAGCTCTGTGGAACGCTTGCTCTGTCTGCAACAAACTTTCTTTCATCCATGTTCTTTTTATTACTAACAAACTTTCCTTCTCGCCATCACCGAAACCTGGCTCACCTCCTCTGACACAGCCTCTCCTGCTGCACTCTCATATGGTGGATTCCACCTTTCCCACACACCCCGCCCCAGCTGAAAGCATGGTGGAGGAGTTGGTTTTCTCCTGTCAGATAACTGCTCCTTCACCCAATCCCACTGCCGCCCTCTGTTACCCGCCCTTACTTCGAGGTGCACTCTGTGTGCATCTACTCCCCCTCCAACCTCCAACTAGCTGTCATATACCGCCCTCCAGGGTCAGCCACCACCTTCTTTGACCACTTCACCACCTGGCTACTGCATTTCCTTTCCACTGATATCCCCACTATCATCTTGGGCGACTTCAACATCCCCATTGACACTTCCCTCTTGGCTGCCACTAAACTTCTATCTCTCACTTCCTCCTTTGGCCTCACTCAATTGTCTTCTGCAGTCACTCACAAAGATGGCCACACACTAGACCTCATCTTCACCCGCCTCTGCTCCATATCTAGCCTCTCTAACTCACCTCTTCTCTCTGACCACAACCTACTTACATTCTCTTCCCTCTCCTCAGGTCCACAATTCCCACCTCAAAAACTCGCACACCCTCGCAGAAATCTTCGACACCTCGATCTACACTCACTGTCTGAATCCCTCCTCCCTCTCACAGACATAAGTTCCCTACACAATGCGGATGCCGCTGCCGCTCTATATTACACCACAATAGCTGTAGCTTTGGAATCAGTTGCCCCTCTCAAACATAACAAAACTCGCAAAATCAACAGACAGCCCTGGCACACCAGTCTGACCAAAGAACTGAGGCGGGCTTCCAGGGCTGCTTAGCGGAGATGGAAAAAATCCCACTCCAATGAAGACTTCATCACATTCAAACAGTCCCTCACTACTTTCAAGGCTACACTCGCTGCAGCAAAACAAACCTACTTCTCATCTCTCATATCCTCCCTGTCTCGCAACCCTAAACAGTTATTCAACACCTTCAATTCTCTCCTCCACCCCCCAGCACCTCCTCCCTCTCCACTCATCTTAGCTGAAGACTTTGCCTCATTTTTCAAGGAGAAGATTGATAACATCAGAGACAGTTTTGGTCAACAACCCCCAGTGCCCTTCCTCCTACCTGCCCTGCCCTTCTCCCCCAAAACCAACTTCTCCACCATTACAGAAGATTGACTCTCCACTCTACTCTCAAGATCACATCTCACTACCTGTGCACTTGACCCGATCCCATCCCACTTCATCCCAAACCTCACCACAGTCTTCATCCCAACCCTAACCCATCTCTTCAACCTATCACTAGCAAATGGTGGTTTCCCCTCAAGCTTTAAACATGCCTCAATCACACCTATCCTCAAAAAGCCCTCTCTTGACCCGTCTTCTGTATCTAGCTATCGCCCTACATCACTTCTCCCCTATGCCTCAAAATTACTGGAACAACACGTCCATCTTGAACTATCCTCCCACCTCTCTTCTTGCTCCCTCCTTGACCACTTGCAATTCAGCTTCCGGCCACACCACTCCACTGAAACTGCCCTAACTAAGGTCACCAATGACCTACTAGCCGCCAAGGCCAAGCGACACTACCCTGTCCTCCTCCTCCTGGACCTGTCCTCTGCCTTTGACACAGTGGACCATTCCCTATTACTACAGACCCTCTCATCTCTTGGTATCACAGACTTGGCCCTATCTTGGATTGCGTCATACCTAGCAGACCGGACATTCAGCGTCTCCCATTCGCACACCACCTCCTCACCGCGCCCCCTATCCATCAGAGTCCCGCAAGGTTCAGTCCTAGGCCCCTGCTCTTCTCCGTTTACACCTTCGGCCTTGGACAGCTCATAGAATCTCATGGCTTTCAGTATCATCTCTATGCTGATGACACACAGATCTACATCTCTGGACCAGATATCACCTCCCTACTAAACAGAATCCATCAATGTCTGTCTGCTATTTCATCCTTCTTCTCCGCTAGATTTCTAAAACTTAATATGGACAAAACAGAATTAATCATCTTTAGCCCATCTCACGTGACCCCCCCCAACAGACCTATCCATTAAAGTAAACGGCTGCCCACTCTCTCCAGTCCCACAAGCTCGCTGCCTCGGGGTTATCCTTCACACTGATCTCTCCTTCAAACCACATATCCAAGCCCTTTCCGCTTCCTGCCGACTTCAACTAAAAAATATTTCACGGATCCGTACATTCCTCAACCAAGAATCTGCAAAAACCCTAGTCCATGCCCTCATCATCTCCTGCCTTGACTACTGCAACCTCCTGCTCTGTGGCCTCCCCTCTAACACTCTCGCACCCCTCCAATCTATTCTTAACTCTGCTGCCCGACTAATCCACCTGTCCCCCCACTATTCCCCGGCCTCTCCCCTCTGTCAATCCCTGCACTGGCTCCCCATTACCCAAAGACTCCAGTTCAAAACCCTAACCATGACATACAAAGCCATCCACAACCTGAGTCTTCTGTACATCTGTGACCTAGTCTCCCGGTACTTTCCTGCACGAAACCTCCGATCCTCACAAGATCTCCTTCAGTACTCCCCTCTTATCTCCTCTTCCCACAATCGCATACAAGATTTCTCCCGCGCATCCCCTCTACTCTGGAACTCTCTACCACAACATATCAGACTCTCGCCTACCATGGAAACCTTCAAAAAGAACTTGAGAACTTGAAGACCTACCTGTTCCGACAAGCCTGCAACTTGCAGTAACCACCGATCCACCAAACCGCTGCACGACCAGCTCTACCGTCGCCTACTGTATCCTCACCCATCCCGTTGTAGATTGTGAGCCCTCGCGGGCAGGGTCCTCTCTCATCCTGTACCAGTCATGACTTGTATTGTTTAAGATTACTGTACTTGTATGTATTACAGTATACATACCCCTCCTCACATGTAAAGCGCCATGGAATAAATGGCGCTATAATAATAAATAATAATAATAAACACTAGTGACCCAGTGCCACTGGCAGCCATGCATGCCCAAGCCATCACACTGCCTCCGCCGTGTTTTACAGATGATGTGGTATGCTTTGGATCTTAAGCTGTACCACGCCTTCGCCATACTTTTCTCTTTCCATCATTCTGGTAGAGGTTGATCTTGGTTTCATCTGTCCAAAGAATGTTCTTCCAGAACTGTGCTGGCTTTTTTAGATGTTTTTAGCAAAGTCCAGTCTAGCCTTTTGATTCTTCATACTTTCTCAGGATGTACCAAACTGTAGATTTTGCCACTCCTAATGTAGCAATTTCTCGGATGAGTTTTTTCTGCTTTTGCAGCTTAAGGATGGCTTGTTTCACCTGCATGGAGAGCTCCTTTGACCGCTGTTTCCTTCACAGCAAAACCTTCCAAATGCAAGCACCACACCTCAAATCAACTCCAGGCCTTTTATCTGCTTAATTGAGAATGACATAACGAAGGGATTGCCCACACCTGTCCATGAAATAGCCTTGGAGTCAAGTGTCCAATTACTTTTGGTCCCTTTAAAAACAGGGTGGCACATGATAAGGAGCTGAAACTCCTAAACCCTTCATCCAATTTTAATGTGGATACCCTCAAATGAAAGCTGAAAGTCTCAACTTCAACTGCATCTGAATTGTTTTGTTTAAAATTCATTGTGGTAATGTCTAGAACCAAAATTAGAAAAATGTTGTCTCTGTCCAAATATATATGGACCTAACTGTATTTAAACTGAGACTTGCAGCGTGATTCAGGATCTTTGACCGACCAGTCTCTATCTACAGACTTCTGGTTTGGCTTCTTGCCCCCCTGGTCTGTGAGCTGAGTCAACCAGTATCCTGCTCTGCAAAGGGAGACCTTAAGGGGCGAGGTGGGGAATGTATCCAGTTGTGTAGACCACCAGTAGTCTTAATAAAATGAAAGAACACTAAAGAGGCTATGTGCAGATCGATGTCTTTTTCTTTTGAAAGCTACTCTGCTTTGACTAGTATCCTTCACGTTGCAAGACTCATTAAAGGGTTGAGCATCGACTTACTTAGCAGCATAGTCAAGATATCAAGTCCTCCTATGTCCCATTAGTAGTAAAAACTGTCCTCCTACGTAACCGAGTAGACCATCCACATCCATATGTCCCACACTTTCAATGTAGCCAAGGGCGTTTCCTACCCCATACTGATCACCATCTCCCCCTTTCTAAGCAAGGTACAACTCCAGGATACCATTCTCGTGAACTCTCCTACCTCCATGTACTCGCATGTCCATAGCTAGATGGTTGATACCTTTTAATGGCTAACTCAGTTAGCCATTAAAAGGTATCAACCACTGAGGACTCTCAATTCTAAATATTCTTCTATCCACTGGCTAACCCGATACAAAGATATATATCTTACCCATAGCTAGATGATAATGCCATGAATCCCTATACTAGCTGGCATTTGTATGTTGCCAACCATATCCGTCTATGTGAGATCGACACACTAGAGAAGCCCCCATTGCAGATGTTGGATGAAAGCTGCTGTATGTTTTCATTGCCCAGCAACCTTAGTCTATGACCCCCTGGCGCTGTTGATGACCGCATCTAGCGCTGGACTTTTCAGGACCAGATGGAGAATTACCACTGCCAAGTACATGAAGTGATAGGAGCAAAACCTTGTTCAAGGTTGTTTGTTTTTTTTTATTTATTGTGATTTCTATAGTAATTTAACAATTAGTTTTCTCCTCCAGCGCTGCAATGGTTTCAATTAGGACCTGGCTTGGTTGCAATCTCTTCACGTTCTTACAATAAACGAAGATATACAAACAAATGCCTCCATAGATACAGGTTCTGGTGATGTCACTGGTGCCAAAAACATTCGGCTAGTCTGTTTCTGTAACTCCCATTCATTTCTATTACTTTCAGCTGTTTCCATTGCACCATCCCATGTGATCAGCACCTGGACAGATTTCTCGCTGAGATGGAAATAAACGTTTAACGGGCTTGTACAGGTTGGAAATATTTTTAGGAGGTGATACAAAGTCTCTTCTGTCAAGGCTTCTCTTTTGACCTGAGTAGACAGTGTCTACAAAAAGCCACTCTCTGGAAGATTTGTCCTGTCCTATAGTATATGAACCCCATTGACTTGAATTGGTACTGTGTAAGAGAATATTCACCATGTGGAGATGCTACAAATAAATCGCTTATTACCTAGTTTTCCTACAAATTACAATTGATATAGGGGGTGGACTTTGTGACCTCATTGTTGGTCTAAGGGGTAACTTCTCGCCTTGTGGAAAGTGACATGCCGGCGTAAGGAGACTTCTTGACCATGCAACGATTCTCTAGGAAATATGCAAAGAGGAAGAGTTGAACTCTAGTGCCACCTATTGAAAGTTGCGATCCTAAGGCTATGTGCCCACAGTAGCGTTTTAAACCTGACACAAAACCGGACTCCTTCCCAGAAAACGCGTGGTTTTTTTCCGAGTTTTCCCTGCGTTTTTGCTAAAAAAAACGCACGTTTTTGCTGCATTTTTTTCCGCGCGGCTTCTGGACCATAGGAAATAGCTAAAAACGCGGACTAAGCCGCAAAATTAATGAACATGCTGCGTTTTTAGCCGCTAAGCGTTTCCTTAGCGGTGAAAAACGCATCCATTGGCACAAAAAGGCCAAAAAGCATTAAAATGAATGGGAAGCTTATTTTAATCGTTTTTGAAGTGGTTTGACCCCTAAGAACGCTTCAAAAATGCTACTGTGGGCACACGGCCTAAAAGTCATTATTGACCCTTTAGGCTACTTTCACACATCAGGTTTTCGGCATCAGGCGCGATCCGGCGTCGTGCCGGAGCGCCGGATCCAGCAAATATTTCGTAAAACCGGATGTGACGGATCCGTTTTTCTGCCGGATCCGTCTTGTTCTTCACAGACAAAACCGGATCCATCTCATCCGGTTCATCCGGTTTTTGTTCCGTTTTTCGACGGATTACGCCGGATCCGGTTTTTAAAATCGCCCCTTGTGGCCTTCCGAACGGGATTGGCTACTGAAAAACTATATATAGCGTGTTCCTACAGCCCTTCTTTGACAGGTTGGAGAGGAGAAAGTGCAGGTTGGAGAGAAGAGCAAGTTACTGGCGAAGATGGATGTTGTGGTTGGAAATATTTTGAAGAATTTGGCGGATTTTACAGCGGAGGCGAATCGTTTGAGGGTGATTGTTCTGGAGAAGGAGAGAGCGAGACAGCAGCGCATCAGGCATCGTAGACGACGTTTGTGGATCCACCCCATCACAGCCAAGAGAATGACGCGTGGGGTCTATTCTACACTCTGCATGGACCTTAGACGAAACCCGGATAAATTTTTTGGATATGTTAGGATGAAAATGGAGAATTTTGATTACTTGGTGGAGCGCATTGCACACCTCATAAGAAAAGCGGACACCTATTGCCGCTTCTCCGTTTCACCCGCAGAGCGTCTGATGGTGACTTTAAGGTAAGCCACATTTATTGGATGTGCTCGCATCAGAGCACACTTTCACTGCAATCTTGTTGGTGGTAGTTTGTATCTCCAAGTGTTATAGCTGAGTTTTGGAATGTAATGCTGTTATTTTAAACTAATTGATTGTTTTTTAATTCCCCACAGATTTCTTGCAACTGGAGAATCCCTTTCGTCACTGCATTTCCAGTACAGACTCGGGATTTCCACCATATCTGGAATAGTGAAGTATACATGCCGTGCACTGTGGGACTCCTTAGCTGAAGAGTTTTTACCAGAGCCCACAACAGAGAGGTGGATTGAAATTTCAGAAAAGTTTCAACAGATATGTCAGTTTCCCAACTGCTTGGGCGCTGTGGACGGGAAACATATCCGCATTGTAAAGCCAGCCGGATCGGGATCGGAATATTTCAATTACAAGAAATATTTTTCCATTGTCCTCATGGCCATCCCTGACGCGGAATACAAATTTATTGCTGTTGATATTGGGGCCTATGGCCGCTCCAATGACTCTCAAGTTTTCAAACTGTCTGCCATGGGGCGTAAACTGTATGGAAACACCATCCAGTTTCCACCCCCTAGACCGCTGCCGCAAACATCTGGTCCACCTATGCCATTTGTCTGTGTAGGGGATGAAGCCTTCCAGCTGTCAGAACACCTTTTGAAACCGTACTCTAGCAGAGGATTGTCAAGAACAAAACGCATTTTTAATTACCGCCTCACAAGAGCAAGAAGAATGGTTGAATGTACCTTTGGTATTCTGACAGCCAAATGGCGGGTCCTATTGACTGCGATCAACCTCAAGACAGAAACTGTGGACGAGGTGATCAAAGCTTGCGTGGTACTCCACAATTTTGTTATCTGCAAGGAACCCATTTCCATTGAGGACACCTCTGAAGAAACCACCTTGCAAGATTACCATGACATTACCACTAGAAGTTCTGTGACGGTTTCAGTAATGAGGGACAATTTTGCACTATACTTTATGTCACCTCAAGGCAGAGTACACTGGCAGGATGACAGAGTGTGAAAGATTTGTGCCCTTAACCAAACTTGTGTACCTTCTGTACCAACAGTATATACCTTTGCCAACCAAAGTTGGCTATCTTGTCATGGTCTTACTATTTTTACCTTTAGGCCACAGGTGTGTACCTGGTTGTGTTTTATGCAAAGTATTTCACCTTTTAACAAAAGTTGTGTACATTGTTAGGAAATCACCAACAATAAACACAACTTT
This sequence comes from Dendrobates tinctorius, assembly GCF_039654945.1. NCBI lineage: Eukaryota > Metazoa > Chordata > Amphibia > Anura > Dendrobatidae > Dendrobates > Dendrobates tinctorius. The sequence continues at coordinate 2,216,350 of NW_027361816.1, read as the reverse complement.
TTAGGTGAAATACTTTGCTTCCAACACAACCAGGAACACAACTGTGGCAAAAAGGTAAAATTTACCCACAGTTATATACCAGGTTTTGAATACCTTTTGACCTTTGAAATTATTTAACCTTTTTTTGTAAACATATTTCGCCGCAGAAAGAAATGACAGACAACCATTGTAAAAGTAATTTAACTTTTATTTAAAAATTTTTTTTTTTGTAAAATGTTTTTAAAGTTAGTTAAAAAAACTTTTTGAATAAATGTTTGAAAACAAACAAATGGGCATTTTTATTAAAAAAAAACATTACAACTCGGTGTAGTGTGGGGTGGAAATACTGCTGGAGGGGCTGCGGGACACTTCGACACTGGGAGTGTGGAGAGAGGATTGGGATCGTGGTGGGGAAGGAACAGTTAGAGGTGAAGGTGTGGAAAAAGCTACAGAATGGGTGGACATGTGGGAGGCAGAAGAGGTGGTGGGCGGTGGAGTGGAGGGTTGGGCAGGGACTGTAGGAGCAGATGATGTTGATGGCAAGTTGTATGGGGAAGGAGTTTGGTACGGGGAAGGAGTTTGGTACGGGGCAGGTTGCTGGAAGTGGGGAGATGTCTGGTACTGGGGAGGTTGCTGGTACTGGGGAGGTGGCTGGTGGTGGGGAGGTGGATGGTATGTAATAGGAGGGGAGGATGGAAAGTGGCTGGAGGGGGTGCAGGTGGAGGAACTACTGGGGTGGGAAGAGGAGGTTGGGAGGTAACGTGCTGGAGAGCACCGTGGCATGAATGCATTACATGCATCTGCTGGGTAGGAGAGAGCGTTTCCATGCGCTCCACAACAGACCTGAAAAAGGTGTGGTTTGGCGAAGATCTTGCTTCTGAATGCATGGTTTGCAGAAGTGTCTTCACCTCCAGAATGCTGGAGTTGATCTGCTGAAAGCCTGCGGAGATTTGCTCTGACAAGACTTTTAGACAGTTCTGGAAAGATGCATTCAGATGCAAGAACTCTGGCGCATAAGTCTTTTCCTGACCCCTCTGCCGCTGCCGCCCAGTACCCGCAGGTGTACTAGAGGTGGCAGGGGCAGAAGGGTGGGGTAAAGGGAAAGCGATCTCCTCACCAGCAGCTTCATGTAATGTAGGCGGCCACGATGCTCCTGTGCTGGTGGATGGGACAGATGGGTCGAATATGTGGGAAGGCTGGGAAGGTGCAGATGTACCGGGGCGGTCGAAGTGTCCCTCGGTGCCGGTCTCTTCAGGGATCGCCTCAGAAGGGTCCAATCGTGCAGGCTCCCGAGTGCTGCTCACCGTGCTGTGGAATAAAGAGAAAAAAAAACAATTAAAATAGTGACATGGTATGGCCCTGGCTGAAAAAAAAAAGTTACATCTAAACATTTTTTTGTCACATGTGGTGTGTAATATTTACCTTCTGGTGACCATTGTATCCCGGAGGAACGACAGGGCTCGTGCGTACTTGTACTTGCTCCTGCGTCCTCCAGATCCACTCGGGGCCCGCATCACTTTATTGAACTCCTTCTTGAAACGATCCCTCACAGACCGCCACCGCTTCACAATTCTCTCCCCTGAAACGAGAAAGGACAAAGTGGTTAGTATACAACATCAGTGTTTCCCAAACTCCAGTCCTCATGGTCCCCAGGGGTCATGTTTTCAGGATTTCCAAAGTAAGTTTGGAGTTTGGGAAACACTGGTTTAAATCAAGCAACCGGTACTGTATATACTTACGCTCTTTAATCTGGGCCCGAGCATCGAGGTCCTCCCAGCGGTCCACAAGGAGCGAACAGATTTCCTCCCAGAGTCGTCGGGTAACGATAAGGTCAGCATGGCGGCGGTCAGCCATATTCCAGAGCGGCTCCCTTTCTCTGACGAGATCGATGAGGTGGTCCACATCGATTCCTCCATCCTCACCGTCAGAGTCGGGAGCACGCTGTGAAGGCTGTTAAAGAAAAAGACAAAAATAACATAATTAGCCTCCACAAAAGAAATGAAATAAAAAGTGCAAAAAAACAAAGCAAAAATATTTATACTTACACGCTGGTGACCGCCGCGTTGCTGTCGCCGACGACCCTGGGAGGCATTGCGAGGACCTCTTGGCCGAGCACCAGATTGGGAAGACTAGAGAAGAAAACAAAAAATGTTATGTCTTTGGATGTAGGCATTTGTTTGCTGTGTGTGGTCTGCAGAACATTGTTTTCTATGTGTTGTGTGTAGTGTGATGTTGTGTTTCTGCCTTTGATGCAAAAATCTTACCAATTGTGAGCCCACTCCAGGTGTCTGTCCACCCCTTCCTTCTTCTTCTGGGAGCTCCTCTTCATCTTGTGATTCCTGTTTTGAAATAAAAGGCAATGAATAGACATATATTACAGAGATGATGGATTTTGGAAATAAAAACTTACCGTCAAACGCTGACGATGCGAGGGAGGGCTCCCAGAAGAAGATGTGCTGTCTTCCTGCTGGCCACACTCCATGGCTGTGGGTGTTGTTGCTGCTGCCAGTGCTGCCATTGCTGCTGCTGCTGCTGCTGCATCTCTTGGGCGGCTGTTGAATAAAGAGAAACAAAGGGCCAATGAATATCTTGATATTCCATGACCCTAGTTTGGAGGAATGGGGGATTTGATAATTACCGTCTCTCATCTGCTGCTGGACTCCCCTCCCGTTGTTCAGCATGCTGCTCCATTTGGGGTGGTGGTGGTGCTGATGGTGCTGCTGCAGATGTCTTCTGCCTTCTCCTGCACCTGGTTCTTGTCTTGGGTGGCATGTTGGGTGTGGCTGAGGGTCCCACTGTCTTGCTTTTATATATGTGTCTTGTGGGCAGAGCTACTGAGCATGCTCAGACCAAAAAAAACGGATCCGGCCACCGGATCCGGCTGTTGCCGGATCAGGCGCATTGCGGCGCTCATAGGCTTTCATTGTGTCAAAAAGCCGGTTTTCGCGCCTGACGGCGAAAACCTGATGTGTGAAAGAGGCCATAACGAGCCTTGACGTAGGAAAAACGCCAAACCAGAAATTTGTAGGTGAGGAGTAGTTTTGACCACTGCAACAGCCATTTCGGAGACAGAAGGAAAAAAATGCTGATCTAAGAGGAGGAATATGGAGATAGGGTGACTAGTTTTGAAAAATATCTACTTTTCAGTCCTAGGATGGAGGGTTGCATTAAAAGAGTGTTCTGCTTTGGACAATATCTAACAACAAAATTACCTTATTGCCAGATATTGTCCAAAGCAGAACACTCTTAAAGTACGGTAACCCTCCATCTTAGGACAGAAAAGTAACTAGAAATTTCTCAAATCCACTCACCCTATCTCCGCGTATGCCTCCTGCTGCCTCCTCTTAGATCGGCGTTTCGTTCCTTCAGTCGCCAAGATGGCTGTTGCCGTGGTAAGTCAAAACCACCTCTCACATGCCTTTCCTGTGCTGCAGGATACAAAGGCAAAGGAATCATGGTTTAGACTTACCACTGTGCTCCCCATGCCTCGGTGTTGTCCATCTTAGAAGCAGAAGGAGCAGAAGGTCAATCTGTGTGCAGGAAGCAACTGGCGGTCCCCACGTGGAGTAACTAATAGTGATGAGTGAGCGTGCTCGGATATCGTATTATTAGCGCATGCTCGGGTGTTTTCTGGGAATCTCGGCCGCGATTGAATAATATGTTCGAGTCCCCGCAGCTGCATGATTCACAGCTGTTATCAGCAAGACGAGCGGGGATTACCTAACAGCCACAAATCATGCAGCCGCAGGAACTCGAACATATTATTCAAGCCCTCCCGAGTTACTCGGATAACACCTGAGCGTGCTCGCTTATCACTAATGACTATGTATGATAAATTGTAAAGTCACTTCTCAGTCCCAGGGTGGAGGCTTGCTTTAGTGAGGTTAGCCAGCGCCATCCAGACCTCTTAATTCCATGCCAACCTGCTGAGATACATGCACAATTGGTAGGTTTGGTACATACATCCTATTTTGGAAAAAAAAAGAAATAAAGAAGCTCACCACACCAGTATTACTCAGGATACACCAGAAGGTTGGTGACTGAGTGCCAATTCCTGCTGGTGAAGCTCAGCAGTTGTAGAACCGATGAAGAAAAAAAAGCATTTTCCAGCACTACCATCTGTAAAATTAATCTTTTTATTGTAAATTCATTACCGCGGACGCTGGCAATGGAGGAGATGGAGAAATTACTTTCTCCGTCTCCTTCGTGCTGCAATTCTCTAATGCGAGAGGATCGGAGCACGCTCGCAGCAGAGTTTAAGCCGTGTGTCATTTCAATATTGCATTGGATGCTATATGCTAGTGTGACCCCGCCCTATTATTGAGAGGCAGGGGCGGACATATTGGTACAACATGTGTGGCCACAGAGGTAATGGGACATTTTTCTACCTTCAAATTAGGTGCAATTTTGCATTTTTAGGAGCTCTTGGGCTGCAAAGGGCCCATGTATTGTTCTTGCACAGGGGCCCTTTTCTGTCTCTGCTCGCCAGCGTTGAGATTGGTAATACCAGATACTCTGATGCAGCAAAGCACTTCACAACAACACATAATGGCGATGTCTCCAGTTTCTTTTGTTTCATACTATAGAAAACGTTTTTCGTCCAATAAGGGGAAGGGACTGGCATAAACAATTAACATTATGGGAAGCTTTTTGGATATGCAAATCCAATTCCAAGCATCCCCATGGAATAAACTACAAGAAGAATTTTAATTAATAAATAAAAATACCGTAAATCAATAAGTTCTAGTTCATCATCTTCTAAAGATGATTGTGCGTTACACTACAGTTCAGACCAGGTTTTTTCTTATCTCAGGTATTTGTGTTTGAATGCAGTTTAGAGCAAGCTTTTTTTTTTTTCCATCAGATTTCTAATAAGTATTTTCAACTTCATGTGAGATCAGTTTTGGAAATTATTACGTGGTTTCTTTTCGTTTTTAAATTTTTGCATAGTTTATATATAAAAAAAAACTAGTTTTTGCAATTCTTATTGTTTATGCATGCACTGCTGTATGTACAGTATATATTTTGTCTGATTGATTATTTTTAGATATATTGTCTTTTATTTCAAACCTGCTATCTATGTCATTTTGATTAATGCTGTTTTTTCTTGCTATCCGAATAGACAAGTGTCTAGTTTAGACCAGGTTTGTTTGTTTTTTTTCCCCTCCGGTATTTGCTTTTAAGTACAATTCAGATCAAGCTTTTTTTCTTCTATTTTATTTTTCATTTGTATTTTCAATTTGATATGACATCAGTTTTGAATATTATCACTTTTTTCTCTAGTCACCTTCCACGACAGCAGTATCGGAGGATGTCTCCCTGCCCTAATAGGGGACATGAAATGCACAAGAGGTTAAATAACCCTCCCCTTCCTATTACCTCCAGTGTTTTTCCTGTCCCCTATGTGGGCATGAGAGGTCTGATGGTGCTGCCGTGGCCGGCTACTGGAGCACCCCTTCTCTTACCTGGGCCGGGCGGCCGACGGTCGGGGACTTCGCTTCCTCCCTCCAGGATCTGGCAGCTCCCGTCTCCGCCTGCTGGCGCGACTCGGGACCCCGTGCCCGCCTTTCCTGCGCCCCCTCCGCGGGGTAAAGCAAGGCGGTGACGTGCAGCCGGGGTCCTCTTGGAGCTCCCCGACGTCCTCCTCTCCACGACGGCGGCGCATCCGCGCACCGGAAGTGACGCGGCGCCGTACTTCCGGTTTCGGGGCGGGCAACATGGCCGCCTCCAGGGAACGCGAATGGCGCCTCTGGGAAGGTGAGAGTCGCAACGTTGCCCACCCGCCTGACGCTGCCCACCCGCCTGATGCAGTCCACGCGCTGTCCACCCGCCCACTCGCCGCCTGTTCACCCGCCCATTTACCTGAATGATGGGCACTGATGGTGGGCTCAGGGGATACAGGGGCAGCATCGGGCAGTGGCTGGGAGTTCGAGGAGGCGGGGTGGCATCTCCAGGATGACCACGGACGGCAGGGAAGTAGCTGCAAGGAGGGGTAATCATGATTTCCCCCACCTGTGGACCAAGGGAAGGAGGAGCACCGAAAACGCTATGGAGCCTCGGCTACTTAAGACCCTGGCAGAGGGCGTCCAGGTAAGGCCATTTCTGCATTAGTGACTGTGACAGACTGACCATGGACGGTGATAAGCCCTCTCGTTCTGCTTCTGCGGAGCCCAGCGTGCACCCTCCTACTGTAAGTAGCAGGACCGGTCCCCCTTTATTCTGTCCAAATGGCGAGGTGACTTAGTATGCCTTCTCTCTCTATTTTAGGGAGACAAGGCCCCTGACCCCATAAAGAAACCAAGCCGCAAATGCGTGTGTGGTACCAAACTCTCCTCGACATACAGGAAAAAACTATGTCAGCTCTGCACGGATGACGTAATACGTGCCGAAAAACCCTCCCTTCTGGACAGTATAAAATCCCTCATCAAGCAAGAAATGCAATCTTCTATGATGACGAGTGCCCAGACCCTGACAACACAACCCCCTCCTACTAGGAAAAGGAAAGCGCCCCCGGCAGAGTCGGACTCAGACTCGGGCGAAATTGATGCCTCTGACTCAGAGGACGCATGGGGAAATGAGAGTTCCACTTCTACCCCCAGGCCCGATAACAAAAAATATTACTTTTCATCGGAAGACATGGGGGACTTAGTTAGCATGGTAAGGGGCACAATGGGATTAGAGGAGACGGAGGTGGAATACTCAGTCCAGGATGAAATGTTTAGGGGATTGAAACCCAAAGACCAGAAGGGATTCCCCATCCATGAGAACATCCGAAATTTAGTTATGCAAGAATGGGCCCTTCCTGAAAAAAGGCTCACTACCCCATCAGACATGAGGAACAGGTTTCCTTTGGAGGGGGATTGCTTCCTATGGGAGATCCCCAAAGTAGACGTGCAGGTATCCAGAGTGACGAAAAGGATCCTATGGATCGTAAAACAGAAAGCCTACTTAGGAAATCATGGGATGCCTCCACAACCCTGCTCAAGGCTAATATAGCCTCTACATGTGTAGCGAGGTCCTTATTTCGCTGGCTGCTTTCACTGGAGGACCACCTCTCTCAAGGAACCTCCAGAGAAGAGATCCTTGATTCCCTACCACTATTGCCAAAAGCAACAGGGTTTCTAGCCGACGCCTCAGCGGAGTCCATTCGGGTAGCAGCGAAATCAGCAATCCTCTCCAATTCAGCCAGAAGGACACTGTGGCTGAAATCGTGGGGAGGAGATATCACGTCAAAGTCAAAGCTCTGTGCGATTCCCTTCCAGGGGAAGTACTTATTTGGCCCAGCCCTGGATGATATCCTGGAGCAGGCCACGGATAAAAAGAAGTCGCTACTGGAACAGCAGAAACCTAGAAGACGGTTTTTTCGTTCCCCCTGCGACCAGCCCTCCCAGAGAGAGTTCAAAGGGAAGGGTAAAACGGGCAGGTGGAGCTATCCGAACGGAGGTAGAGGCAGAAATATTCTGGCCTCCCAGTCCCAGCAACAACAAAACCCCACAGAGAAGCAATGACGGTATTCCGGTCAGGGGCCGACTCTCAAGTTTCATAGAGCAATGGCAGTCCATAATATCAAAACCAGTGGGTTCTTCGCACTATTCGCGACGGACTGAGATTGGAATTCGAGAGTCCTCCCCCTCAATGCCTGAGAATAACCTCCCTGCAGAGGCACCTCCAAAGATCCTTGCTGTCAGATATAAAGACAATCCTACAAGCAAGAGCAATCTCCCCGGTTCCACAACGAGAAATAGGCAAAGGCCACTACTCTCGCCTCTTTGTAGTGGTAAAACCCTCAGGGAAACACAGGGTCATTATAAACTTAAAACCTTTGAACCAAGTGGTAAAATACAGGCGGTTCAAGATGGAGTCGGTCTGGACTGCAATCCCTCTTATAGGACAGAATTGGGTGATGGCTACAATAGACCTAAGGGACGCTTATTATCACGTCCCGATCCATCCAGACCACAGAAGATTCCTCAGGTTTGCGGTATCTCAGGGGTCCCAGGTCAGACACTACCAATTCAACGTCCTGCCGTTTGGGGTATCATCAGCCCCTCGGGTGTTTACCAAGGTGATGGCGGAGGCAATAATCTTCATTCGCCAACAGGGGATTTGTATCGTCCCATATCTGGACGACCTTCTAATAGTAGCTCCATCCGGGACTCGCCTGAACCAGGATGCAGACAAATGTCTACAGATTCTGAAATCCTTGGGTTGGATCCCCAACCTAGAGAAGTCAAACCTTCATCCCTCAACGAGGAAAAAGTTCCTGGGGGTTCTCCTGGACTCAGGAGAGAGGACATCCTTTTTACCCAGGGAACGACAACTCGACCTGGTCCAGAGGATTTCCACATTCAGGGACCAAAGGGCACCGACCCTGAGAGATTCAATGTCCATGCTGGGATCACTGACAGCATGTATCCAAGCTGTCTCCTGGGCCCAAGCCCATACTCGGGCCCTGCAGTCCTACGTTCTTCGGTATTCAAGAAGGCACCAAAATATATAGACCAGAAAATCTCCTCTGCCCGGACACGTGAAAGCCCTTCTATGGTGGCTGAACCGCCAGAACCTTCAGCGGGGGGTCGGCTGGGATCAGCTACCCCTGAAGATCATCACCACGGATGCCAGTCAGCGAGGCTGAGGCGCGACAGTGGAAAAATCACACTTCCAGGGGTTATGGGACACAGAAGTCAGTTCCAGCTCCTCAAATACGAGAGAGCTAATAGCAGTAGCGGAGGCACTAAAGGCAGCAGTGGCCCTCGTCCAAAACCATCATGTACGCGTGTACTCAGACAATATGACGACGGTGTCTTACATCCGCCACCAGGGAGGCACAAAATTCTTCAACCTAAAGCGGGTGGCTGCGAGGATTTTCTCCTGGGCAGAAAAACATCTACTGTCCATATCAGCAGTGCATCTAAGGGCAGTGGACAATGTGGAAGCGGACTTCCTCAGCAGGAGGGACGTTCATCCCGGGGAATGGAGCCTGGATCAGTCTGTATTTTCATCGCTGGTCTCAAGATGGGGATATCCCGAGGTGGACCTGTTCGCCAGTGGTCAGAATGCGAAGGTGGAAACATATTTCTCCCTCAGCCCCACCGACGGAGCATGGAAAGTAGATGTCTTCTCTACCCGTGGCACTTCAACTTAGCCTACGCCTTCCCTCCAATCCCAATGATAGCAAGGACACTACAGAAGGTACGGGCAGATCGAGTCACTACAATCTTGATAACTCCCTTGTGGCCGGGGAGGAGCTGGTACGGAGCCCTGAAAGACATGGCCCAGGATGGTCCAATACTCCTGCCCCAGAGGGACGATCTCCTTCGCCAGGGCCCTCTACTGCACCCAGATCTGCACAAACTGAACCTGGCGGCCTGGCTACTGAAGCCGGAATTCTAAAAGCTAAGGGCTTATCCGACAAGGTAATCCAAACCCTACAAAGAAGTAGAAAACCAGTGACTAACGTCATTTACGGGAAAGTTTGGAAGAAATTCTCGTCCTGGTGCTCCCCAAATCTTCCGGATCCCTTCTGTCCCAAGATTGCACAGATCTTAGAGTTCCTCCAGGATGGCCTAGATCTGGGCCTCACACCCAGTACCTTAAAGGTACAAGTGTCAGCCCTTAGCTCATTCTTCGATCAGGACTTGGCGAGCCATCGATGGATTAAACGGTTCATGACCTTGGCGTCTAGTATTCGTCCCAGACTCCGTAGCCAGATTCCCCCCTGGGACTTGAACCTGGTTCTCAAAAGCTTGACAACCAAACCGTTTGAACCTCTGGCTTCCACGACGTTGAAAAACTTGACACTAAAAACAGTGTTCCTGGTGGCAATCACTACCGCAAGACGCATAGGAGAGCTACAGGCCCTTTCGATTCAGGAGCCATACTTAACCATCATGGAAGATAGCATCATCCTAAGATTAGACCCCTCCTTTATGCCGAAGGTAGCCTCGAACTTTCATAGGAGCCAGGACATCGTATTACCCTCCTTCTGTCCAAATCCCTCCAATGCGAAAGAAGAAGGGTTCCATACCCTCGATGTACGCAGAGTAGTCCTCTTCTACCTACAGCAGACGGAAAGTTGGAGAATTGATCAGAACCTATTCGTTCAGATTTCAGGCCGAAATAGAGGCAAAAAGGCGGCAAAAAATACAATCGCCAATTGGATCAAGCAAGCGATCAGCCTCGCCTACTCGTCGCAGAACGTTTCCCCTCCTACATCATTAAAAGCACACTCTACCCGTTCCATAGCAACTTCGTGGGCAGGAAGAGGGGATGCATCTACAGAGCAGATATGCAGAGCCGCCACCTGGTCGTCTGTCCACACATTCACCAGGCACTATAGACTAAATTTCAACAGGGATTTAACGTTTGGCAGACGTGATCTACAGGCTGTTGTCCCGCCCTAAGAAATTTGTTGTTGGTATTTCTCCGATACTGCTGTCGTGGAAGGTGACTAGAGAAAATAGAATTAGTCTTACCGGTAATTCGGTTTCTAGGAACCTTCCACGACCTAATTTCCCTCCCTACCTGACGTCCTACTGGATGATTCCTGCACCTTGGTGGTAACTATACATGCTAGCGTGTACAGAAAAAACACTGGAGGTAATAGGAAGGGGAGGGTTATTTAACCTCTTGTGCATTTCCTGTCCCCTATTAGGGTGGGGAGACATCCTCCAATACTGCTGTCGTGGAAGGTTCCTAGAAACTGAATTACCGGTAAGACTAATTCTATTTTTTTCCTTTTGTTTTTTTCATGACTTATATATAAAAATATTTTTGCAATTCTTATTGTTAATGCAAGCGCCATTATACGGTATATACAGTTTCTTTCTTTTTTTTATATTTCAAACCTACTTTATTTATGTCGCTTTGCTTAATACAGTTTTTTTCCCGCAATGTTAATAGAGATGTAATTTGACATGATGCTTTTTTTCTGGTCCAGGAGTTAAGGCCCAGTCACAGACAGCGAGATCGCTAGGGAGATCGCTGATTTTGTGACGCCACAGCGATCTCGCCAGCGAGATCGCTGTGTGTGACGGGGATGAGCGACCGCCCCCCCCCCCCCGCCGGGTATCGCTGATCGTGCACTCTTGTCCTGGGCCATTTTTTCATCATTGCTCTCCCGCTGGCCAGTGCACATCACTGCGTGCTGGTGCTGATCGCTGTTGAAGCTGCCTGTTTGGCAGCTAACCAGCGATCATGTAGCGAGGCACCAGCGATCCTGACAAGGTCGTATCGTTGTCGGTATCTCTGGTGCAACTTTAAGTGTAACGGGACCCTTACTATTTAAGACCACCAGTACTAACAGCAGTTTGTATGCCGATTTAATTTTATTTGTGATAACAAAGAAAACCAGTTCCCATGATTCTGTGCATATTCCTATGACTATGGGTCTAGTGTTTCCCAGAAACAAAAAAAAAAACATTATTCTCATGAATAATTTTAATGAATTTTCAATAAAAAAAAATAATAATTTAATGGATGGAAGTGCCGGAAATTCCTTTTTTCTTCATCCTCTTTTAATTGAAAGCGACATGCACCTGTCTCGGCAAGTGTGCGGGTTGCAACATGAACGTTTCTGGATGACCCGGTAAGGATGCTGGACCTCTGAACTTACATAGTATTATATGCTTCATTGCTTCTTTCCACGGTTAAAGCTTACATCTATTTTGTTGACCACTTTTGGACTGTGTGTGGCAAACATGTTTTTTTTTAAGTTTACTAAAAAAAAAGGTTCGATTATACAAAGGTTGTGCAAGTCCTCTAATAAATTTCTAAATTGTCAGTCTCCATTACAACTGTGGGCATCCGACCCTTGGAAACCCACCTTTACTTGTGTTTGTTGTGTTTTCTACATCCATAATGTTATACGTATGAGTGGTTTTCTTGCTTAATTTGTCCATAAGTTTTGAGAGACAGGAAAGGTCTTGTCTCACCGCCAAGAAATCTCGAGCCAAAATCCGCTGTTGTAATGTTTTACTTAATTTTGCTGCAAAAATATATTTCTTGTCAAAGATCCTGATGTGACCTGCAGTTTTCTGTAACCCAGTCTTCTGTGTTTCTCATGGAAACCATCCAAAACTATTTAAAATGTTCTTAGTAAAGCCTATATAGCGGCTCTCGTCATTTCTTTACACACCAATGTAAACACTGTCTCCGATCTACATCTTAAATGTAATTAATGTTACCAGCTTTGCAAATGTATATATCAGTCATGATCAGTCAACGGTTCCCTGGCTTTGTGGTTGTATTATTTGGAAATGGAATAACTTTCTCTGACCTGATCTCCGGATTTGAACCTTAAAAGTTTTCCAATTTGTGGTTGTTGGAAGTGATGACAAGGAGAAGTAAACAGTGTAGGTCGGGACCTGCTGATGTTCTATAGGCTTTAATTTTAATTAATTTACCAAAGGATAATAAAGGTTTGCCTAATTTGTTTAACCCCTTGTTGACATTCCCCATAAATGATGCTGCAATCACGAGGTTCATGCAATTCACAGTACAAGTATAGCACTGTGATGGCGCAAGCTTAGGAACTGAGCCCAGCATCTGCCATGTTTGTCAGATTACAGCTGACACTGCTCCAAGGCTGAGATCAAAGATAATTGAGCCTTCCAATTTAACCCCCTTAGATGCCACAGTGAATAGTCATCTAAGTTGTTAAGCAGAGAGATGGGGACCCTCTCTAACCCCATTGCAGTCCCATCCCTTTGACAATTTTCCTTCCTGATATTTACTTGAGCAATTTATGACTATAGCTAGAGTTAAAGCTAGGCAGTAAAACATTCATAAAGGATTGTAAAGATACTCTGACATGGATTTTTAAATTAAATAAACCAGCCACCTTAGGTTTAGGTTGTGTGCACACGCTGCGGATTTAGGTGCAGATTCATCCGCGCCGATTTTGTAAAATCCGCAGGTGAAACCGCAGGTCAAAAGACCTGCGGTTTTACCTGCGGATTGCTCTGCGGTTTTTGCCCTGCGGTTTTTCATCTCCTCAATGGAGGAGATGGCAAACCGCAGGAGAATCCGCAGAAAGAATTGACATGTCAATTCTTTCTGCGGATTGAAAACTGCAGATAATCCGCGTGGAAAATTCCGCACCATCTGCATTGCGGTTTTTGATTCCCATAGGGAATCATGGTACTGTACACCGCAGCAAAAACTGCTGCGGATCCGCAGCGGCCAAAACCGCTGCGGAACCGCAGCAAAATCCGCAGCATGTGCACACAGCCTTAAAAGATGTATTTAATAATGTATGCAGTTTGTATTGTGAAATTTGGTAATAGATCTCCTTTAAATAACAATTTCCCAAAGAGTTTATTTTTCCCTATTAGAAGTTATACCACTAAAAGGACATGATCCCGTTAGATCAATAGTGCTGTGTCCACACTTTCAATGTGCTGTTAAAAAATCTATGGTAATTGCAATTCAAGTGAATGTTCACTAAGGCTAAATCAAATTTGGAGAAAAACTTTATGAACCAGTCCTGGCCCTAATTCTTGCAGATGGACATCAATACATGTGTGACTTCATTGGTATTCGCTTGCATCTTTGGAACATTCTGCATGGTGATCACCGGTGACATTATACACAGAAGTTCTGTATATAGTGTCAGTGTACACATAATACAGCGATCACTAGTGATATTGTGGGGAGGTTGAGCTGGGTACTTTTCTGTCTGCAGTGGGAGACAGAGTGATTGACAGTAGGTGTCATTTGGCAGTCCACCATCAGAGGTCACTGGAGAGCACCGACGGCAATGGTTATGTAACTGTCAGATGAGGGTTACATAACTGCCAGAGGTCAAGGTGACTCTGATTGGGCGAAAGTGACTGTCAGGTGACAGTGGGCGAGGCTACCTGGACTGGCTGAATAAATACTGAGGTAAGCTTCTAGAAGCTTCAGTCAGTCAGGGGAGCTCACAAAGAAGCAGGGTCTGTCACACAGAGGAGACCCCTCAGAGACTTTCTGATGGTAGAAAACGGTCACAGGGGGTGACCCAACAGCACATTGGTCACAGGAAGAGACGGCCTGTGAGGGCCTGGTGTACGGTGAACTTTGTAAGGTGAACCGCCGTGGTGCATTGGCCTAGGGCAGTCACGGTGGATAGAGCCATGAAGTATGCCTGATAGAGAAAGTGAGCAAGTGAAGGTGCCCGGGCCTGTCTGCAGCGGTAAAACAGTGTAAACCATCTGTCATATATGGTGCTGGTTGTCGTAAGGGCGGCCAATAAAAGCAAACCCTGTTGAATACATTTCCTGCCTCTGTCTCTTGCCTGTCGACGTCAAGAAGCTGGTCACCCCCCATTCCTGTGAGTACAGCACACCTCCGCCGCCTACCAGCCACATCTCCTAAATACCACAGCACGCTACCCTCCGCCCCAGCCTGCCACCGGACTCCTACATTTGGCGTAGTCGGCAGGATCAATTGCCGCCAATACAACATCTTCAGTGGCAGGCCTGCCACCAAGTAGCAAAGGCCCCAAGTTGTTTGGGGTGAAGAATTGGTAGTCCTGTGGATTACAATTTGAAACTGGACTGTGAAACAGAGGAATGGAGACATGTGACCCAGAGAAGCAGGAGGATCAGGAGGCAGTCAGCACCCATACTGCTCAGAAACCAGTACCAGGCTCTCACGCAGGAAAACGATGAAGAAATACATAAGGATAAGACTTTGCCAACAAACAGCAACCTTGTATGCCTTCAGAGTCCTCCTGGATGGAGAAAGAAAAATGTTGTGAAGAAGAAACGGAGAGTGGTGGTCATGGGGGATTCCCTGTTGAGAGGAACAGAGGCCGCTATCTGCAGACCGGATATAACTTCAAGAGAAATGTGCTGTCTTCCAGGTGCAAAAATTAAAGATGTGTCTGACAGGATATCAGGACTCTTCAGACCTACAGATGACTACCCATTCCTGCTACTACATGTGGGGACAAATGACACCGCAAGAAACGACCTGGAAACCATCTGCAGAGACTTTGAAGACTTAGGCAAGAAAGTGAAAGAACTGGGAGCGCAGGTGGTCTTCTCTTCCATCCTCCCAGTGGATGGCCATGGAACAAGGAGGTGAAATAAGATTCTGCAGGTGAACAACTGGCTACGTCGATGGTGCCGTCAGCAACGATTTGGATTTCTGGATCACGGAGTGAACTACTTATACGATGGACTACTTGCTAGAGATGGGGTGCACCTTACGAAGACTGGAAAGCATGTATTTGGAAGTCGCCTTGCTACACTTGTAAGGAGAGCTTTAAACTAGAACAACATGGGAAGGGAAGCAAAAGACCAGAAAAAGCCATACACATGACAAATGCTATTGAGAACTCTGCTATTAGAAGTGGAAAGGAAGAACAAAGACAAAAGAATCTAATTAATAAAAATATTGGAGAAAGAGAAACCAATCACAAACTAAAATGTTTCTATACTAATGCACAAAGCATGGGCAACAAACAAGGAGAATTGGAACTACTAACACAGGAAAGGAAATATGATGTCATTGGAATCACTGAAACTTGGTGGGACAATACACATGATTGGAATACAAGACTAGAAGGATACAACTTATTTGCAAGAAACAGACTTGATAAACGAGGAGGGGGTGTCGCATTGTATGTTAGAAACGCGTATATCTGCACAGAGATTGAAGCTTCAGAGACTGGGAGTTCTGTGGAAACTGTTTGGGTAAGAATACAAGGACAGAACAATGGAAAGGACACCATTGTAGGCATTTACTACAGGCCGCCTGTGCAAGCTGAAGATATGGATGAACTCTTTATGCATCAAATGGCCAAGTTCTCCAAAAAATATGACATAGTTGTCATGGGAGATTTCAACTATCCAGACATTTGTTGGGAATCTCTCTCAGGCAAAACTAACAGGTCAAGGAAATTCTTATCCTCTCTTGCTGACAACTTTATCTTCCAAAAGGTAAGGGAGAAAACAAGGGGAACTGCTACCTTGGATCTAATCCTTATAAACAGGGAGGAAATGGTTGAGGAGGTAAAAGTGGCTGGGACCCTAGGAGGTAGCAACCATGCTATTTTAGAATTTTGGATAACTAGAGGCGGAAGACCTGTGAAGACTCAGACGTCAAGGTTAGATTTCAGAAAGGCAGATTTTAAGGGATTCAGAAAGAGAATTGGAGGGATCCAATGGCTGGATATCCTTAAAGACAAAAATGTCCAGGAAGGATAGGAAATATTGAAAAATGAAACTCTCAAAGCACAGTTGTTAACAATTCCAAAAAGAGGGGAGAATAGGAAGCATTTAAGGAAACCAGGATGGATGAACACAGAACTTAAGCACATGCTAAAAAGGAAGAAAAAAATGTTTATAAAATGGAAAGAGGGAGGCATATCTAAAGAAGAATATAATGCTGTCTGCAGAACCTGCAGGGCACAAATCAGATTATCTAAAGCTGACAATGAATTGAGGCTTGCAAGAGATGTCAAAAGCAATAATAAAGGATTTTGGGGATTTGTCAAAAGTAAAAGAAAAGTCAAAGATGCTATAGGATTTTTACAGGATGAAAATTATGAAATGGTAAGACAGGATGTTGAGAAGGCTGAACTTTTAAATTCCTATTTTGCATCTGTTTTCTCTCAGAAAGGAAATGTAACATCAACTGTTATTCACTGTCCTATTAAGGGAATAGAAGAATCCAGGATATCTATAAACAGAAAGGTAGTGAGGAAACACTTAGCTAACCTAAATGAATTCAAGTCTCCAGGTCCAGATGAATTACACCCCAGAGTACTGAAGGAGATAGCAGAAGAAATTTTTGAACCCCTCTCCATAATCTTTGAAAATTCTTGGAGAACAGGAGAAGTGCCAGAAGACTGGAGAAGAGCAAATGTTGCTCCTATCTTCAAAAAGGGGAAGAAGGTGGACCCAGGCAACTATAGGCCGGTGAGTCTGACTTCTATACCAGGAAAGATCTTTGAACAAATTATTAAACAACATGTATGTCAATACCTGGATAAGAATGAAGTGATTAAACAGAGTCACCATGGGTTTGTAACTAATAAGTCATGTCAGACTAACTTAATTTCCTTCTATGACGGTATCACTGATTGGGTGGATCAAGGAAATGCTGTAGATATAGTATATCTTGACTTCAGCAAAGCATTTGACAAAGTCTCTCATACAATCCTTATTGAAAAAATGACTAAGTATGGAATGGACAAGGCAACTGTTAGGTGGATTCATAACTGGCTTAGTGATCGAACCCAAAGAGTGGTTGTAAATGGCTGCACATCCAGTTGGAAGAATGTCTCAAGTGGGGTACCACAGGGCTCTGTCCTGGGCCCTGTATTGTTCAACATCTTTATCAACGATTTAGATGAAGGAATTGAGGGTAAACTGATTAAATTTGCTGATGACACAAAGCTAGGAGGGATAGCTAATACTAGAGAAGAGAGAGGATTCAAAAAGATTTAAATAAACTGGAGAAGTGGGCAGCAACTAACAGAATGGTTTTTAACAGGGAGAAATGCAAAGTACTACATCTGGGCAATAAAAATGAAAAAAGCATATATAGAATGGGAGGAATAGGGCTAAGTGACAGCACATGTGAAAAAGACTTGGGTATACTAATAGATCACAGACTGAATATGAGTCAACAGTGTGATGCAGCAGCAAAAAAGGCAAATGCAATTCTAGGATGTATTAACAGAAGCATACAGTCTAGATCACGTGAAGTCACTATTTCCCTCTACTCCTCTTTGGTCAGACCTCATCTGGAATATTGTGTCCAGTTTTGGGCACTACATTTTAAAAAACACATCAACAAACTGGAGCAAGTTCAGAAAAGAGCGACCAGAATGGTGACCGGTCTGCAAACCCTGTCTTATGAGGAAAGGTTGCAGGATTTGGGAATGTTTAGTTTGCAAAAGAGAAGACTGAGAGGAGACTTAATAGCTGTCTACAAATATCTAAAGGGCTGTCACATTGTAGAAGGATCAACTTTATTCTCATTTGCACAAGGAAAGACTGGAAGCAATGGGATGAAACTGAATGGGAGGAGACACAGATTAGATATTAGAAAAAACTTTTTGACAGTTAGAGTGATCAATGAGTGGAACAGGCTGCCATGAGAAGTGATGAGTTCTCCTTCAATGGAAGTCTTCAAACAGAGGCTGGACAGACATCTGACTGGGATGATTTAGCGAATCCTGCTTTGAGCAGGGGGTTGGACAGATGGCCCAGAAGGTCCCTTCCAACTCTACGATTCTATGATTCTATGCTTCTTTGATTCTATGAATTGCTGGCTGCCAATAAAATGGCTGTGGTAATTTGGCACCCAAAGAAAAAGGTACAGACATTACTGAGTGTGCTGGATGATCCGGGGCTTTGTCAAATCCACCCCTAGAGGGAGTGATGTTCATCCGAAGAGAACTGTTCCCTCATGTTGGACCTTGGAAGATGGGTGGAGAAGCCCACCGCCGCACCCCCAAAAATGGGAGTGGCCCGGGTGGAGAGACCTGCTCAGGGAGCCTCCCCGCGGAGCTGTTGGGCCTGGAGGCCGGCCCTGTCGGACGGCGGGGTGAATATCTACAGCCGATGAAGGAGTGGTGGGAGAGTCTGCTGGAAGCCGCCGCGGCTGGGCAGGTGAGTGGGCCCCCGGCCCCGCCGGTGACACCCAGGCCAACCCCGTCCCCACGCACCATGCAGCAGACAGACCACGGGGCCATGACACCGATCCTCAGCCTCCCCGCCCATCTCTTTGCGCTGTGATGCCTACTGTACTGGATGACGGCGTGGCCCCAGCCAAGCTGATTGCCGCTGTATCCCCCACGCTCCCGGCCACTACTGAAATCGGGCCATCAACTGCAGTGTCCGACTCACCGGAAAGTGCGGCCGCTGCTTCATCAGTGATCCTGCCTGAGTTTGCTTTGCTGGAACCCGTGGAAGTCTTGGTACCAGCTGCGGCCTCCCCTGCGGCCGCGCCGACATCGCTGACAAAGCCGGCTGCGGCCTATACCACATCTGAGCCTGCGGCAGCTTCTGCCCCGCCCCCAACCTTGACCGCGACCTGCTCACCGGACTCTCTGGCCTATACCAGACCCTCCGCCTGGATTGCGTAGGTCATTGAGGAAAAAAAGGCCAGAGAGCGGGCTTCTGCATGAGAAAGGAGAGGCTGGTATGTCTGTCCCCCGATCATACGGGCGGCTGGTTTATATGGACACTGGCAAGGGCTATGGCTTCAGCTTCATTAGAGACAACACCGGCTACAAAGTATATTTAAATGTGGCCTCCATAAGACATGGCCAGGTTCATCAACTGGGAGATTTACTCTCTTACTACAAGGAGTATTGCCCCCGCGGCTATTACACGGTAGCTGTCACCACCTACCCTGAGGGGTACAAGCCTCCACAAAAGGACGAGGACTCCTGGGTCTCAGGCATCAGGGACACTCGAGGCCCAGAGGTATTTTTGGCATCCCAGAGACTCTGCTATGGCGAGACATCGGCCGCCAGGAGGTGGCCCGGAGTACCTACTACATTGGACTGCCGAAACTGCAGTGCACCGTTGCACAGTGAGGGGACTGTTCCGCGTCCCCGTAAGAAACATACCCTCCTGGTGCATCAAGGATGCCTACAGGAATTGTTGTCCTTAAAGGAAGGGGGAGCACCCCAGTTCTCATCTGGTTAACATGTTTTTTTTTTTTTAGTGTGTTGTTGTGTTTAAAAAGAAGAAAAAAAAGAAAAAAATCTATAGGAAAATTTTTCTATTGTGATAAATACATATTGCAGCAAATATGGAAAAATGTGTAGTGAGCTTGAAATGTTAAAGTGTTATTTATTGTAAGAAGAAAATGTGTGTTCCGGGTACGTGGAATAGGTTGACCCTGACGTTGTTAAGCTGAAAGGACGATGGGACCAGGAGACAACAGAGGACCAGGTACTAACGCAGGGAGGTCCATGTGACCAAGAGTTTGTGTGGCACAGGGGTCTGAGTGACCAAAGGTCTGTGTGACGCAGGGAGGTCTGTGAGACCAAAAGTTTGTGTGACACAGAGGTCTGTGTGACTGGTAGTCTGTGTGATGTAGGGAGGTCTGTGTGACCAGGAAAGTTTGTGTGACGCAGGGAGGTATGTGTGACTCAGGTGACGACCATGTCAATATCAGGTATTGACACCACTTTCATCCCAGTGACGTAATTGTCGAGGACGACAATGGTCAAAGGAAGGGAGAATGTGGGGAGGTTGAGCTGGGTACATTTCTGTCTGCAGTGGGAGACAGAGTGATTGACAGTAGGTGTCATTTGGCAGTCCACCATCAGAGGTCACTGGAAAGCACCGACGGCAATGGTTATGTAACTGTCAGATGAGGGTTACATAACTGCCAGAGGTCAAGGTGACTCTGATTGGGCGAAAGTGACTGTCAGGTGACAGTGGGCGGGGCTACCTGGACTGGCTGAATAAATACTGAGGTAAGCTTCTAGAAGCTTCAGTCAGTCAGGGGAGCTCACAAAGAAGCAGGGTCTGTCACACAGAGGAGACCCCTCAGAGACTTTCTGATGGTAGAAAACGGTCACAGGGGGTGACCCAACAGCACATTGGTCACAGGAAGAGACGGCCTGTGAGGGCCTGGTGTACGGTGGACTTTGTAAGGTGAAACACCGTGGTGGATTGGCATAGGGCAGCCACGGTGGATAGAGCCACGAAGTACGGCTGATAGAGAAAGTGAACAAGTGAAGGTGCCCGGGTCTGTCTGCAGCGGTAAAACAGTTTAAACCATCTGTCATGTATGGTGCTGGTCGTCGTAAGGGCGGCCAATAAAAGCAAACCCTGTTGAATACATTTCCTGCCTCTGTCTCTTGCCTGTCGACGTCAAGAACCGGGTCACCCCCCATTCCTGTGAGTACAGCACACCTCCGCTGCCTACCAGCCACATCTCTTAAATACCACAGCACGCTACCCTCCGCCCCAGCCTGCCACCGGACTCCTACATTATTATACACAGGAACTCTGCATATAGTGTCAGTGTACAGGTAATGAGTGTGCGAATGTGGAAAATGTTTTTGCATTGGAGTCGGGAGGAAGTGGTGGAAAGGGATTAGATATGTGGTATGGAGGAGGGATCAGAGTCAAGGATTACCCCAAGGCAGCAAGCATGCACGACTCGGGAGAGTGAGCAGCCGTTGACTTTGAAGGATAGGTTTGTTTTTGGGGTATAGTGAGATGGGAGTAAGATGACCAATTCTGCTTTGTCCAAGGCCGAAGGTGTAGACGAAAGAGAACAGGGGTCCTAAAACTGAACCTTTTTGGACATCGACAGATAGGGGTTTTGATGAGAAGGTGGTGTGTGAGTGGGAGAAGCTGAATGTCCGGTCTGTTAGGTATGACGAGATCCAGGATAGGGCCAGGCTGTGGTGCCAAGAGATGAAAGAATCTGTAGTAAGAGTGAGTGGTCCTCTGTGTCAAAAGCAGAGGACAGGTCCAGGAGGAGGAGAGCAGAGTAGTGTCACTTTGATTTGGCTGCTAGTAGGTCATTGGTGACTTTAGTCAGCTAAGTTTCAATGAAATGATGTAGTCGGAAACCAGATTGCAAGTGGTCAAAGAGGGAGTAGGATGAGAGGTGGGTGGACAGTTCAAGATGGACGTGTTGTTCTAGTAGTTTTGTGGCATAGGGGAGAAGTGATATGGGGTGATAGTTACACACAGAGGATGGTTCAAGCGAGGGATTTTTGAAGATGAGTGTAATCGAGACATGTTTAAAGCTAGAGGGGAAAACAGTTGTTAGTGATAGATTGAAGAGATGGGTTAGGGTTGGGATAAATACTGTGGTGGAATGGGATCGGGTCAAGTGGACAGGTAATGAGATGTGATCTGGAGAATAGAGAGAAAAGTCGATCTTTTGTAATGGCGGAGAAGCTGGTTTTAGAGGAGAAGTGCTGAGTAGTTATGATTAGAGGCTGTGGGAACTGTGGGCGAAAGCGTTCTCTCATGTTATCAATCTTCTGCTTGGAGAATGAGGCAAAGTCTTCAGCTGAGATGGGGAGGAGAGAATTGAAAGTGTTGAATAGCTGTTTAGGGTTGTGAGACAGGGAGGATATAAGAGACGAAAAGTATGTTTGTTTTGCTGCAGTGAGTGTGGACTTAAAAGTAGTGAGGGGCTGTTTGAATGTGATGAAGTGCTCATTGGAGTGGAACTTTTCTTTCTCTGCTCAGCAACCCTGGATGCTCGCCTCAGTTCTTTAGTCAGGCTGGTGTGCCAAGGTTGACTGTTGAATGTGCGAGTTTTGGTGTGTGTGAGGGGGAGACAGATTCGAAAGCTGCAGCTATTGTGGTGTTATTTAAAGCGGCAGCAGCATCTTCATTGTGCAAGAAATTTATGTCTGCAAGAGGGAAAAGGGATTCAAAAAGTGAGTTTAAATCAATGTGTTTGAGATTTCTGCAAGTTTGTGGAGTGGGGATTGTGCACCTGGAGAAGAGAGGGAAGAGAATGTAAGTAAGTTGTGGTCAGACAGAGGGAAAGGTGATTTTGTAGATGTTAGATAGGGAACAGAGAGTGAAAAAGAGTTCCAGTGTGTGGCCATCTTTGTGAGTGGCTGCAAAAGACCATTGTGCAAGACTGATGGGAGAAATGAGAAATATAAGCTTAGAGGCATCTGACTGGGAAGTGTGAATGGGGATGTTGAAGTCACCCATGATGGTAGTGGGGATGTCAGAGCAAAGGAAATTAAGAAGCCTGGTGGTGAAGTGGGCAAAAAAAGTGGTGGATGGCCTTTGGGGGCAATAAATGACAGTCAGTTGGAAGGGGAGTAGATGCGCACAGAGAGCTCCTCAAAAGAAGGTAGAATAAGGAAGGGTGGCAGTGGAATTGGAATGAAGGAGAATTTGTCTTACCGGAGAAAGCTATCTTCTCCACCATGCTTATGCTTGTTGCTGCGGTGGAGGGTGTGAGAAAGATAGAATCCAACATAAGAAAGTGCAGCTGGAGAGAGTGTATCAGATGGGGAGATTCAGGTTTCAGTGATACCGTGGAAGGAGAGTTTGTTCGAAATGAAACGATCATGCATGTATGAAAGTTTGTTGCTGACAGAGTGAGTATTCCATAGAGCTCCTGTTAGAGGGACTGGGGGAGTGGAGGCAGGGCGAATGATTATGAGGTTAGAAAGGTTGCGAAAATTTGGGATAGAGTGTGGATGGGAGGTAAAAGAGACTCGGGCTGTGGTGAGGAGGACCAGGATTTGGAGAGATATCACCAGCAGTGAGGAGGAGCAGAGAAAGTGTTAGTAGGTGGAAGCAGGAGACGGCATGAGGTGGCTGTCTGTGTTTGGAGATACAGGATTGTATGTTGAGGAAAAGTTCTGAGGAGGCAGTGAAATGTATGGGGAGGATGGATGGAGAGATGAGAAGTTCATTACTAAGCGTTGGAAATACTTATGTCCCCCCAAAAAATTGAGAAAAGTATTCAAGGAGTGATACCTTTATTGGCTAACCAGAGAAATTATATTTGCAAGCTTTCAAGGCTCAGATGGTCCCTTCATCAGGCATTTACTGAGAAGAGATAAAAACATTTATATAGGAATTATACAAGGACATGAGAGATGCAATATTGGCCACCATGGATGTAGAGTCCCTATAATCCAACATTCCTCACAGAGATGGGATTGCTGCATGCAAATATTTCCTCCATAAAGGAACCAGCCTTGCAATTCATCAGGTTTGTGCTCCACCATAACTATTTTTCCTTTGGAAACAATATATACCAACAGTGCATAGGCAGCGCCATTGGAAGCAAAATGTCACCACAGTATGCTAACCTGTTTATGGCTAAACTAGAACAAGACTTTTTGGCATCCTGCACTATCAAACCTCTAGCACAGGGTTCCCCAACTCCAGTCCTCAATGCCCACCACCAACAGGTCATGTTTTCAGGATTTCCTTTGTATTGCACAGGTGAAGCAATTATCACCTGAGCAATACTAAGGAAATCCTGAAAACATGATCAGTTGGTGGGCCTTGAGGACTGGAGTTGGGGAACCCTGCTCTAACATACTTCAGCTACATTGATGACCTACTAATTATCTGGAAAGGCTCAGAGGAGGACTTGCTTACCTTCCACAAAAACTTCAACACGTTCCACCCAACCATCAAGCGGTGGACACCGCATCTGGAGGCACGTTTGCCCCTCTCCTATATACTGACAAGCTCATTACCTTAGAGAGATCATTCTCCTCAATGCCTAAAGCACCATCGTCCTTTCTGACAGATGCCTATAAGCTCTACACAATCTATATACCACACGTAACTGAAGAAGGTCACATTGACCGAAACGTCTTTTTTCTTGTACTACAATAAACCGCCTTACAAATACCTTTAAGTTGAGTGCTAGGTTCATATTTGTTACTGCTCTCCTACAAACAGCCTCCCAACCTAAGGAATATTCTTGCCAGAACTGCCCTCACATCACCATCAGAGACGAGCACAGTCCCTTGTAACAATAAGAATTGTCACGCGCCCCAGGAGCCGTGGGATACTGGGTACCGGGCCGGTAACTTAAGGGTGAAGTGTCACAGTGGCAGTGACACAGTCCGTGGCCCCAGGCGGTCATGTTAAATGGCAGTATTGATTAGGAATAGAGTTTATATAGAGATTCGTGACGCCACCTGTGGTGTTCTGGTCAGTAATGACCAGCGCTGCAGTGTTGCTTCTCTGGGACAGTTGTTATGGTGCAGCAGACTTGTTAAAGCTCTCCACAGGTAGAGCTGTAGTCCCAGGGCAGTAGAGATGAGTTTGTTGATGGTGAGGTAGTGTGGATAGGAAGATGTAGCAGAGCTGGGTGAAAGGCGTAGAAAAGGAGACAAATGACTCAGTTGCATGTAGTTCCAAGGGCTTTACTCACATTTCTATTTGCGATACAGATGCCCGCTTCAGTGCTGTGTCTCCACACAATATGCTGCTTTTCCACTTTCCTTCCACTTCAGCACTTCACAATTATCGTTCTAGGCCAGCAACTGCGAATCCTGAGACAACGCGTACCCTTCCATTTCTGTGATCCTATAAAGCTGCCTTTCCAGTCGGAAAAACTGCGGTAGGGGCGATGGTCCATAAAGTAACCAAAGCTATCGGCTTGCTAGTAGCGCCCTGAGGTACGCTAGCTAGGCTAGGGGCCGTGACCCTTTTCGACCAGTTTCTCCCTCCACCTGACCTGTAGTCAGCATGGATAAGGGACCCATGGGTAGTATGCTCCAGCCGTGTCCCAGAAGAACCTTCTTTCAGTTTAGGGAGCTTTCCTATAATCCAATCCGTCCAGCAGCCTCTACTCTGTAGAGCTGCTGCAGACACATCTTTCTCCTTCCCTCTCTCTGAGGGAATTCTAACCTTACTTCCTATCCTTTTCCCACTCTCAATCTATGCTCCGCCCACCTCCCAGCACTCTTTGTGTTCCAAGCAGGGGCCATAAAGGGTGCTCTGCTACACTACTTGTGTGTGTGGGATGTGGGATGGAAAGATGGTCTGGTGACCCCACCTTACCTGGTTGTGGGATACCACACCTCTGTGTGAGGTGCAGTACCTCTGTGGCGACTGGACCCTCATGGGCGCCACAAATGCAAGACCTGCACCCACATATCACCAACAGATAAAGTCCCCATACCCAACACAAATCAGGACTATAAGATCATGGACTCTTTTTCATGTACATCCTCCAATGTCATGTACATGATACAATGTACAAGGTGCAATGCAGGGACATACATAGGAGAAACTAAACAAAAACTTCAAACAAGGATGAATCTGCATAGACATACGATAAAAAATGAGCTCGACACACCTGTAGGAATACACTTCTCTAGACCTGGACACAGTATGGCAGAGCTAAAAGTCCTAATATTGAAAGATTATTTCAATGGTGACAGATAAAGAAAAATATGGGAGTTCAAATTTATACATATGTTTCAATCTCTAACAATAGGACTCAATTTGACACCTGGATTCATGACTCATTACATGGACACAGTTCACACCTCCACAAGAAGGTGTCCTGATGTCTGACATAACATTTCCAGTTCACACATCTACAAGAAGATCTTCAGATGTCTAATAGAGCACTTCCACCTCATCTACATGTATACAAAAACCTTAATTTGATTTCCTTGGCATATCTCTAGCAAGCATCTCTCATGTCCTTGTATAATTCCTATATAAATGTTGCCATCTCTTCTCAATAATTGCCTGGTGAAGGGGCCTTTTGAGCCTTGAAAGCTTGCAAATATAATTTCCCTGGTTAGCCAATAAAGTTATCACTCCTTGAATACTTTTCTCATTTTTTTGGTGGACATAAGTATTTACATATATTTTTCTGGCTAACACGGTACCACAATATTATTTTGTATTGTACATCATTACTAAGCATTGGAATTCCGGGGGGTTTAGTATGAAGTGAAGGACTATGGAGGAGAAAATGAAAACAAACAAACATTGTTTACTATGACTATGTATTCAGTTCCCTTCTGTGTTGTGAGTTCATTTTCCCCTTCACCATTGAGGTCTGATGAACTCCCTCTTCTGGTGAAGGAAGGTAGTGAGGCTGATTACCAAGCACCTGAGCTGGATGATGATAACTGGGTGACGGGAATTGCTGACTGGATATAAGGCAGTCGACACCCTTCTGCCTGGCTGGTGATTTCTCTGAGGGATTCTAGGAGACCAGTCTGATTCCTGCTCCTCAAAAGCTAAGTTTTCTGCTCTGCTTTTTGAATTTGTGTTTTGGTTTTGTTTTGCCTTGTTTTTCTGTATTTCTTCCATTCCCTGCTGGGGTGAGCTGAATTCCTTTTTGCTCTGTCTTCAGAAAATACCTGAGTACTGATATAGTCTTTTTGAAGCCTAGCGTCTTCAGGGCTTTTTTCCCTATCAGTCTGTTGGCTATTGTTTTGATAGGGTTTTGGCAGATTGCAGACAACAGCTTTTCTTTCCTGTCCTATTTAGTTAGCTTGGGCCCCATCATTTGCTCAGCCTATCTTTCTATCTGTGTGAGTGTTTTTTCATCTTGCTTCACCGTCATTATATGTTGGGGGCTGCCTATTGCTTTGGGGTCTGCTCTGGGGCAGTTTAGATTTCCCTTTCTGTCTTTAGGCTATTTAGTTCTCCGGCTGTGATCAAGGGGTCTAGGGCACCGTAGGAACCCCCCACGGCTACTGCTAGTTGTTGTTGATAGGTTCAGGGGTCTGCAATCCGATAGCTGCCAACTTCTCTGGTTTTCTGGACTCAACTAGTATTTCTGTTTTTGCCTCCTACGGTGACTCATTCATAACACTTCTGGTTCAATTCTGGGATAATTCATTGCAGTACACTTTAAGTGCTGTAGTTAGGTGATGCATTGAGCAGATAAGTCTATGTAGACTCCTTACTCATAATATATTTGCTTAAAAATGCATTCACGTGTGATACAGAGCAGAGAGGCATGTGCTCATCTTTATCAGATAATTAAAACTGAGCCAGATGCAGCATATATCACAAGCAGAGTAAACAAGCAGATCGTAAATAAAAGTGGTGAGGGTGGTTGTGCAATATGAGTAAAGGATATCACAGGTTGAGAAAGTTGGGTAGCAGTAGAAAACATACCTGCGGGAAGAGTAGATCAATAGACATGCTGATAAGAGAGTGGTGGTGGTAGATGACCAAGTGCATTCCTTATACATCAATAAATTCTGGTCTAACTTATTGCAGTACACTTAGGTGGTGTATATGCTATACAGTGTATAGTGTAAGTGTACAGGCACACACTGACTTACCAGTGACGTCTCTAGTTGAAGTGCTTCATCATCTTCTTCCAGTGCAGACCACCATCACTTCTTCCAGCCAGGACTTGTCTCTGCATAAAATAACAGTTATCTAGAGCCCTGATTCCAGAGCACATTCCCCACTTTTTCCCCAACTTCTACACTACGCAGCTGAATACAGATATGCACCCACCATTAATATATACAGTAATTAGTTATTATGCAACCCAGCATTCTAAATATAAATTATAATATAATCCACCACTTTGCTGACAACTATTATAAACAGCAACTTTCCCCATTTAATAAATATATTAATTAGGACCTGTACTCTTTCCCCCAATTTAATACCAATCACTCCTGCATCCTTATCGCAGCCCACTCTGTACCTCCTGCTCACCCAATTCATTATATTTACATGCTTCCCTCTGCCCCAATTCATTATGTAAGTCTTCTGTCTCTGTAACCCCCACTTCATCATCATTTGGTCACCCCCAACCCCAATACAGCATCATTTACTTTCCCCCAGGCTCAATTCCTCATTTACTCTTCCCCACCCCTAATTCATCATTTGTTGTCCTTCACCCTCAATTCATCACCATTTACTGTCCCCCATCACCCAGCCTCAATACATCATTTACTCTCCCCATTCTCAATTCATCATCATTTGCTCTCCAATCTCATCCTCAATTCATTATCATTTACTGTACCCCACCCTCAATTCATCATTATTCGGTCTCCCCACCCTCAAGTCGGCTTTTGCTGCCTCCATCCCCATTACTTCATCATTGACTGTCGCCCACCCTCAATCCATCATTATTTGCTGTCCCATCACCCACCCTCAATTCAACAATATTTGCTGTCCTCCACCCTCAATCATTATTTGTGCTCCCCCACAGCACCCTCAATACATCATCATTCACTGTACCCCGTACCCCTCCCCAATCCATCATTTGCTGTCCTCCACCCTCATCCATCATTATTTTCTGTCCCCGACCCTCAATCCATCATTATTTCCTGTACCCCATCCTCCAGTCTCAATCTATCATTATTTTCTGTCCCCTATCCTCAATCCATAATTATTTGCAGTCCCCCACAGCACCTTCAATGCATCATTCACTGTTCCCCGCCCCTACCTCCAATCCATTATTTGCTGTCCCCCACTTTCAATCCATCATTATTTGCTGTCCCCTTCCTCAAACCATCATAATTTGCTGTACCATATCCCCCAATCTCAAGCCATCATTATTTTCCATCCTCTACCCTCAATCCATCATTATTTTTTGTCCCCCACCCATCATTATTTGCTGTCCCCACCTTCAATCCATCAATATTTGTGCTCCCCCACAGCACCCTCAATACATCATCATTCACTGTCCCCATCACCCTCCCCCAATCCATTATTTGCTGTCCCCCACCTTCAATCCATCATTATTTGCTGTCCCCATCTCCTCAATCCATCATTATCTGCTGCACCCCATCCCCCAGTCTCAATCCATCATTATTTTCTATCCCCCATCCTCAATCCATCATTATTTGCTGTCCCCTACCCTCAATTTGTGCTCCACCCTCAATACATCATCATTCACTGTACCCCGTCCCCCTCCCCAATCCATAATTTGCTGTCCCCCACCCTCAATATATCATTATTTCCTGTCCTCCACCCTCAATCCATCATTATTTTTTTACTCTATCCCCCAGTCTCAATCCATCATTATTTTCTATCCCCCACCCTAAGTCCATCATTATTTGCTGTTCCCATCCTCAATCCATCATTATTTGCTGTACCCCATCCCCCAGTCTCAATCCATTATTTTATTCAGTCGCTACGACAGCACCACAAGAGAGGGGATCCACCCTTCGGGGACAGGAAACCTACAGACACAAAAAGGGCGGCCCTCTCCCTCGCCTCAGTTTGGTTTCCTGTCCTCGACAGGTGGACTTCTGCAGACATACCTCGTGGCAGGAGATTCCCAGGGTTGGTGGGGTCGGGTCAGGCAGCGGGAAGGCCCCTGCCATGGCTTCCCGGTGTCCTGGAGGTGCCCACAGCAGGGGGACTGTTCGTGCGGCAGCAGCAGCGCAAAGCACCCTCCAGGGGGAGGGTTGTCTTTAGGGGGCCCATCGCCACGTGTACAGGTGAGTACACACGCGGGGGCCTCCCTTCTCCGGGCCGGTCCTGCTGGCGGCGTCCGGGGTGGTGCTCCTCCATCGGAGGGCTGGCGGCGCGGTCTCAACGGTGCCCACCGCCGCCAGCGCGCGGCGGCTGTGACGCGACGGAAGGGGCGGTCCCTGATGACACGACTGGGCATGCGCAGGGGGTCGGCTGCGCGGGCCTCTCTGAAACGCTGTGCTGGTAAGCGGCGGCAGGCAGCGGGAGGCACCGGAGCCCAGGGATGGGCGTCGCGGGTGGGGGCGCGCTCCGGGGGGGGTGGGGGCATCCCCGATGTGCAGTAGAATTGGGCAGGCCACCCAGATTCGCCTGCTGGCCCCACAGGAGGGGCAGGTACCATTGGGGGAGCCGGCATATATAAGGAAGCTGCGTAGGCACCTAGAGGCTTCTAGGCCATTACGCGTAATGGATTCTACGGAGCATGCAGCAGCAGCAGCGGCATCGTCAGATCGTCCACAGCAAGAAAAACCCCACACTTCAGCTTTGCAGCGGCGGTCTAGTGGCAGTGGCCGCCTTACAGAAGCTAAAGCCAGCCAAAAGGAGAAGGATAAGTCCGGCAGGTCCTCAGGCCGCAGAGACACGTCATCAGCTAAGAAGGACCCCCCACAAACTACGGTACCTCTTACTACAGGCAGAGGGTAAGTGATCATCGTGAAAGTTCACTTAGTGATATATTATCTCCCCTTATGTTCACTCTCTCCAAAATTAGCAGGGACAAAAGAGTTCCGCTAAGACCAAACACAGGGAGTGTGCCGAATGTGGCGTTCCTCTCCCCGATGGCCAGGGGAAGAAACTTTGCAGACCCTGCATCCAGGGCCTAATAGCGGAGGAGACCCCAGACCTGTCCACTACTCTGAGGGAGTTGGTTAGACAGGAGATTAAGGGTTCTGTTAAAGCCCGATCGCAGAAAAGACGGGTTAGAGAAGTGGGACCCGGGCTCCAGGGTTCAGACTCAGGGAGCGACTCAGGGGAGCTGATATCAGATTCATCCCCTTCATCCTCCTTATCCTCAGAAGCGAGAGCAGGATGTCCTTGTTTTCCGCCAGACCAGATTAACCGGCTAGTAAAGGCAGGGAACACTACTATGGGGATCGAGGAGCCCCAGGAAGAAAGTTCCATACAGGATCTTATGTTTAGAGGACTGGATAGGAAGTCTCGTAGAACCTTCCCAGTTATCGACAAAATAAATTCCCTAATTTCGCGGGAGTGGAAGAAACTCAAAAGAAAGGGTTCCCTGCCGCCAGCGTTTAAGAGGAAGTACCCGTTTGAAGAGTCAGCATCAGCCGCATGGGATAAAGCCCCCAAGCTTGATGCGGCGGTGGCCAAAGCCTGCAAAAGAACTTCTCTGCCATTTGAGGATCTGGGTGTTCTCAAAGATCCATTAGATAGAAGAGCTGACGCGTTCCTGAAAGGGTCTTGGGAAACTTTAGCGGGTTCTCTTAGGCCAGCTATTGCAGCCATGTGTACAGCCCGGTCTATGATGGTGTGGCTAGAGTGCCTAGAGGAACAGCTCAGGGACAAGGTCCCTAGGGAAGAGATCCTATCCTCACTCCCTATGATTCAAGGGGCGGCAGCGTTCTTGTCAGACACATCAGCAGACTCTGTAAGGCTGGCAGCCAGATCAGCAGCTTTGTCTAATGCCGCCCGCAGGGCCATATGGCTGAAGTGTTGGCCAGGGGATATGCAGGCCAGGTCGAAGCTGTGCAACATCCCTTGTGAAGGGGGACACTTGTTTGGCTTAGTACTAGCCGAGCTCCTTGAGAAGGCAGGTGACAGTAAGAAACGGTTCCCCTACTTAGGAAAACCCTTTTACAGGCGGGACTATAACAGAAGATGGTTTGACCGAAGAAGGTCAAACAGAGACAGAACAAGGGATGACGGCAGCAGGAGGAAAGGTAGAGGATATATGTTTTCCTCTCTTGACCGCAGAAAACCGCAATGACTGACGGACCAGGTCGGAGGCAGGCTTTTACAATTCTTTCTGGCCTGGAATGACATTTCAAATAGTCACTGGATCCATAGCATCATTAAAACGGGGCTAAAATTTGAGTTCCGAGAAAGGCCTATTGATCAATTTGTTTTGACTCCCACTCGTTCTTCCCCTGCAGAACAACGGACGTTAGAGTCTGAGGTCCGGGAACTTCAGCAGAAGGGTGTTCTGGTAAAAGTTCCAGAGGGACAGAGAGGTAAGGGATTTTACCCCCCCTCTTCTTGGTCAAAAAGCCTGATGGTTCCTTCCGTACCATCATAAACCTTAAAGGCATCAATAAATTTATTTTCATACGCACCTTTAAAATGGAATCAGTTAAATTTGCTATAAAATTACTGTTTAACGGATGTTTCATGGTGGTGTTAGACCTTGAAGACGCTTATTATCATGTCCCGATACACATAGATCACCAGCGTTTCCTAAGAGTAGCGGTTTCATTGGGGGGGACAGTAAGTCACTTCCAATTCAGAGCACTTCCCTTTGGGGTGGCAGACGCACCACGGGTTTTCACTAAGATAATGGCGGAAGTTATGGCTCATTTACACGAACAAGATATTCTCGTGATCCCTTATCTAGATGACCTGCTGATTGTGGGACACTCAGAGTCGCATTGTACCGTACAATTACAGAAAGTAGTAGCCAGCCTCCAACATCTGGGTTGGATTATTAATTTCAAAAAATCACGGTTGCAACCCATGGAGACGCAGCAGTTCCTCGGCCTGCTAATAGATTCTAGGTTGCAGGAATGTCGCTTACCAAAAACAAAGGTGGACAATATCCAGCGGCAGACACTCAGGTCAATACAGAACCCCTCGATCACTCTAAGGGGGGCAATGTCACTATTAGGCTCACTCACTTCATGTATACCAGCGGTTCTCTGGGCCCAGTACCACACCAGGTCCCTGCAGTGGGATATATTACACAATACTTGCCAGCTAGAGGGCCACTTAGAGAAGAAATTTACACTGTCCCAAGAGACGATACATTCCCTACGGTGGTGGACTCACAGACCAAACCTGCATAAAGGGGTCCCTTGGATAAATCAGGTCTCCCGAATCATAACCACAGGTGCTAGCCCCAGAGGTTGGGGGGCGCATATGGGGGAGATGTTGATCCAGGGGGTATGGTCACCACAGGAGCAGGTCTACTCGTCTAATATAAAGTAATTGCTAGCAGTAGAACGGGCCTTAAGTGGTTTCCTTATGTCCCTACAGGGACGACACGTCAGGGTTCTCTCAGACAATCAGGTAACTGTGGCTTATGTTAATCATCAAGGGGGATCGCGCTCCAGGGCTTTAAAGGAGGTGGCAAATCATATTTTTCAGATAGTTGAAGTTCATCTTCTATCCCTTACAGCCCTTCATATAAAAGGGAAACACAATATTACAGCCGACTTCTTAAGCCGCAACAGACTCAGGCAAGGAGAGTGGGTACTAAACAGGGCCGTCTTCGAACAGATCGTGCATATGTGGGGGTCCCGAGAAATAGACCTGTTCGCCAACAGAAAAAACAGGCAGTTACATCAATTTTGTTCGCTGGATCCCAGGGAAGACCCGCTCGCAGTGGACGCTCTCCTAATCCCGTGGAACTTCGGCCTGGCTTACGCCTTCCCCCCTCAATCTAATTCCAATAGTGCTGAGGAAGATCCGGGAAGACAAGTCCCGCATGATCCTGATAGCCCCATTCTGGCCCAGGAGGCCATGGTTTCCTTGGCTGAGGAAGATGTCAGTGACCCAGCCATGGATTCTCCCGGAGCTCCCAAATCTCCTCTCCCAAGGTCCAGTTTTCCACCCAGATGTATCCAACCTACATCTAGCGGCATGGAATTTGAGGGGGCAGTACTGAGTGCGAAAGGCTTCTCTCGGGGGTTAGTCAGCACCCTACTAAAAAGTAGGAAACCTTCCACGACAAACATTTACATAAAAATTTGGAGAAGATTCATGTCGGCCTCTGGGGTGGAGATCGGTAAGAGAATCCGTATTGGTCAGGGTTTGGAGTTCTTGCAAAAGGGGTTAGAAATGGGTCTGGCCACAAACACGCTCAGAGTCCAGGTCTCAGCCCTGGGGGCATTATACAACTGTAACCTAGCGAGCAACTACTGGGTATCCAAGTTCAGCGTCCAGATCTAGACCCATCATCAAAAAGAAGCTAGTTCCATGGGATCTGAACTTAGTGTTATCAGCCCTAACAGAAGCCCCATTCGAACCCATTGATTCTGCCCCTATTCGGGTCTTATCCTTCAAAACTGCCATACTGGTCGCACTGACATCGGCCAGGAGAGTTAGCGATTTGCAGGCTCTCTCTAGACTCTCCCCGTATACCCAGTTTAGGGAAGATAGAGTCATACTAAGACCAGACCCCTTGTATCTGCCCAAGGTTGCTTCAAAGTTCCACAGGCTGCAGGAGATAGTCCTTCCCTCCTTCTGCCCAAATCCTGTTAGCCAGTCAGAGAGAAAACTTCACTCGCTAGACGTAAGGAGTTGTCTCCTTGCTTACATTAGAGCCACAGATTCTTGGAAGAAGGACAAATCCCTATTTGTTTCCTTTCAGGGTGTTAGGAAAGGGCTTAGGGTGTCCAAGAACACTTTAGCTAGGTGTATTAGGGAGGCAATTTCTTTGGCTTATACGGCAGGTGGCGCAGAAGCTCCGGAAGGCGTAAGAGCACACTCCACTCGAGCCTTGGCGACATCATGGGCAGAGTGCTCGGAGGTATCCATTGAGGACATCTGTAAGGCAGCTACGTGGTCCTCTCCGTCTGCGTTCTTTAAACACTATAGATTGGATTTAGGCGACTCCTCCGAACTCACATCTGGGAGAAAGGTGCTTGAGGCAGCTATCCCTCCTTAGGCTCTTTACATCTCTGTAATTCTCTCGTGGTGCTGTCATGGTGACTGAATAAATGCTTAGCTACTTACCGGTAGCAGTGTTTTCAGGAGCACACGACAGCACCTTTCCATTCCCTCCCTTTCTCTGGTTTCTCAAGTCTGGATCAGCACCTTTTTTCTTTGGAAGTTAGACCTTAGTCACGGGTGAAAGCAGTATTTAATCAATTGTGTGTATATATATGTGTATATAAGTTGCTACTAACCAGGGAGGTCCTCTCATGCTCTGTAATCCAACTGAGGCGAGGGAGAGGGCCGCCTTTTTGTCTGTAGGTTTCCTGTCCCCGAAGGGCGGATCCCCTCTCTCGTGGTGCTGTTGTATGCTCCTGAAAAACACTGCTACTGGTAAGTAGCTAAGCATATTTGCTGTACCCCACCTTCAATCCATCATTATTTGCTGTCCTGTCTCCCATTGTCAATCCATCTAATCTTCAATTTATCATCATTGGCTGTCCTACTTCCCTCACCCTCCATTCATCATCATTTGCCCCCCCACACACACACTTTAATTCATTTAATAAAATATGATCGCCTGCAGACCCACTTCTGGTATCCTCCTGGCGAGTGCCGTGCTTGCAGGTGCATATTAGATGACGTAATCGTGTACACGCCATCACCAGAGCGTCACATAAGAGGTGTGGGAACTCCTTTGGGACTGCATGACTATTCCAGGAGCTCTGGGAAGCCTCTATGCGCTGAGATGTGCTTGGCCTATGGCTTCATTATTATACCCTGGGGCCCAGGATGGGTCACCCCCCCACCTCTTTACTTCTGCTCAATGGACCCCATACAACAGTAAGGGCAGTAATGCCCTGATGTCAGCTCTGAATGTATAGGTAAGCTGCTGGAATCTGACTGGAACTCACCCTTACAATATAGGCATATACAAGGCTGTCAAGTTCACATATGGAGAAGTGCTGCCAGTCTGTACTCGGACTGTTATTTGAGGATGTGTGAAACTGACCTTAATTGGAGTCATGGTCCCCCATGTGGAATATCACACCAATGGTTTTCAATAGGACTGACCAAGATAGTTGAGTGCAGCGCTTGGCTACATCTGTCAGATTGACCCCTGGGTTTTTGCAACTTTTCCCCTATATTGTGTTGTTAACAGTTTCTTGCTGCACCTGTTGATAGCCAATATACCACACAAACTTATTTCCTACATTCCAAACACATTCTAACAATCCATTAATAAATGCAGGGGCTGCTGTCACCCCTGGGCCTTGGAGCATAGTCGGGCCCAACAAGTCCTTTTGGAACGCGTGAGAAGACCAATATTATTAAAGCTCTGTGATAGTTTAGGGCTCTTTTCGAGGTTTTGCATTGGGCCTACAAGCTTCATGCAATGCCACTGATAAAGAGGATGTCTAGTTTAAGGAAAAAAAAATTGGTATACCATAGTAGGCAGGTCCGCCATCAGGGCATTACTGCCCTTACTGCCGTATGGGGCCCGGTGAGCAGAGAGGCCCTGAGCGGGCCCCTCACTTCTGCTCACCTGGTACTAAGCCGGCGTGTTGGAACTCTGGGTATAAGCGCAACCGCGTGCACTCATTCTCTGCTCCTTCCTTCTCTGCAAAGTGAGGAGCAGAGGGTGGGTGGTGTGTGCGGCCATGCAGAGAGTTGCCATCTGCAGTGTAGCAGGGGCGCGCAGTCACACACGCTGTGACACTACTCACCCCCTGCACCTGCAGTCAGCAGCAGAGCCATGACCTGAGCATCCGATCCCTCCCCTTCAGCAGCGTCACAGCTCTCAGACTGTGAAGAGCCATGGAGGGGCGGGGCTAAATGTCAGGGGTGGAGCCACAGACAACCAGGGAGGAGGCAGAGGGAACTATAAAAATAAGAGCAGGAGTGAGAAAAGATGAAAGAAGTAAGAAGACAGAAAACACAAGTGAGAAATAAGACACAGGTGAGAAGATTATATATATATATATATTAATATATAAATATATGTTCCCACGGTCAGTAACCGACAGCGCTTTGAACGCAGCACATGTCCGTTCCGTCCAAAGCGAGGCCGACTTTTGAAAGCAGGTGATTCCGCATGTGTTGATTGAACCGTGCAGAATTACCGCGTCCAATACATTACATGGGTCATCTATTTTGTGGAGACTGAGTATTTCTGCAAGATAAATAAACATGTTGCGGTCTGGAAAAACGTGCTGCATGTCTGGTTACGCAGGGAAGCAACGGGTGCCGGAGCACGCATAGTGGATATGGGATTTCATGAAATCCCCTCCACTATGCTGTAACATCTGGATGCTGCGGTTTGGACACTGCAGATGTACGCAGCGCCCAAACCGCAGTGTTTACTGACCGGTGTTTACTGACCGTGGAAACATACCCTAAGACACTGGCTGCAGTGGTGGTATTCAGTGGGTTCTCATCGGTTCAGTGACACTGCTTGTCAAAATAGTAGGCAGTTGCCTGAACCATCAAGAAGCAGTGCCGCAATCCAGTTTCCTGGTCCGCAATTTTCAACTAAAAGTGCACACACAGTATACACTGTATATTATATGCAGAGCTCCTGTGTACAATGTCACCAGTGACCACTGTATTATCTGTACACTGACACTGTATACTTAGTACAGGTCTCCTGTGTATAATGGCACTTATGGTGATATTAGTATTGTGGGTTTTTTTTATTGATGATCAGTATTATAGTAATCGGTCACTGTGTGGTGGTAATATGTGGTCTGGTCATGGTGTGGCGATATTTGTTCCTTGTACAGTATGTGTTATTATTCAGGCATTGCAGTGGTAATATGTGATCAGGTCATGGGCGGTAGTATTCGTCCCTTGTATGTGATATTATTGGTTATTTTAAAAATTGAAAATTAAATTATATACCTAAATTGTATTGGATATTTTAACAAATATTTAATAAGTTACAGTAGAGTAGAGCCCGGCCAAAAGAGTATACATAAGCTGTTGGCTATGTTTGTGATCTGGTGATGGGAACTGTTAATGTGTGATTGGTGAGGATGTGGTGCAGAAGCAGAGTTTTTCTAAGAGAGAGCGGTGGGACTGAGGAAGGTTTGCGGGATGGAGGCGGAGCTGGGGTGGAGCCTGGGTGGAGTCTCAAGGGGGCCCCGAAAATGTTGCCAGTATGGGGCCCTGAAATTCCTAGTGGCAGCCCTGATAGTAGGTGAGTTTTTGTTTAGAGAATTTCCACCTATTCTAGCCTCTTAGTCAAAACATAAACCAGCTACAAAGAGTGTCTTTTGCTTTATAGGACCCAGATTGAACTTGTGTTACAGAGACAGCTCAATGACTTTGTGATGGAGCTGTATGGAATATGAACATTTGCTAACCGAGTTTTCCATAGTTTTTTTTTTTTTATTTCTGGGGATCCCACCTTCGTCTTATCTTAATGTCAGGAGCTCCATCTAGTAAGAAGTCATGGTCCAAAGTGGTTTAAATTTCATTTTGCCATAAGATTTGTAGAGGGAGAATATTCTACCATTGTCCCTAGTACCTTCTTACCAGAAAAGTATATTCTGTTTTCCTTTTTTTACCTGTGTAATATGCAGAAATGACTTTGAACTTCATAAATAAGACACTTGGATATTTCTTCAATCCTACAAACGTAAGGGCAGCAGGATAAATGATTTTAACAGGCGTCGAACGCAAATATTTGTTTTGGACCACTCAGTCTTGTGAGTCACATTTGGATGACAAGTCTCTTTCCTATCCAGGAAGGATGTTCCTGTTTTCATATTGTCTGGATGCCCCTCATATACAAGATGCACACAATTTTTCCATTCTTCCACAGCATTCATTGCTAGAGCCCTCTAATTAATCTGAAATTGAAATCTATTATATGTAAAGAAATGTGCTCAGCATTACTAAAATATAAACACATTGGGCCTGATTCATCCTCTGTGGGGGGAGGAGGGGGAGTGTTAAGTCACTTTTCTTTTTTTGTCTTGTGGTGTTCTTTGAGATTTTCATGCCAAATTTTTCAAAATGAGACACGTGGTTCAAGATTTTTGAGCAAAATAAAAAATGCTCTTTATTTTTGTGTTTAACCATTTTGGCAACATGTTCCATTAAAATTGTGCAAAACTTGTGCAAAAATTCCATAGGAAACATAAAATTACTTTGGGTGGGGTCCAGAACATTTTCACAAAACTGTTGCCATTTTTTAAAAAGTTGCTATTGATAAATTAGCTGAAAACATCTGCAAACTCTGAACCCCGCTCACAGTTACAAGCATAAAAAAAATCGATGAACACATATAACATCAACTTAAAAAAAAAGTGTAAACTGAAAAGGAGAATAAGGTGCAAATGAAAAACACCAAAAACTAAACACAAAATCTGCAAATGCAATAATAAATCTGGTCCATAGAAAATTGGTGGTGTAACTGTAGGCAGAGTTATAACGGTCGCAATCGCAGTGGTCGCGACTGGACCCGTGCGGATGAGGGGCCAATTGACGTCAGCGCTGTCATGGTCCAGTCCGGAGTTTATCTTCTGCTGTCTTCACTCCGGACTGGTCATGCGGGGGTTAATCTCCTCAGCCTCGTTCTGGAGCTAGCTGGGCTATTTCAATCCCTCACAGCCTGCTGACCAGTGTTAGTGATAGCTCAAGCTTGCAGTTTAGAGCCGCTGACCCTTGTACCCTGGTGATCCGCCTGCCTTGGACTGATATTCACGTGTATGACCCGGACTGATTTCTGACCCCGTCTCTTGGTATTCCTTTCTGCTGTTACGTTCCCTCTCTGGCATCTGACTCCCTGGCTTGTACCCCGACCACGTATTTCGTCTCACGTTTTGGACACCATGCTCATGTTCTGGCTTTCTGACTCTCGGCTTTGGTATTTTGACTACGTGTATTGCTGCTCCTTCTGGTACGTCTGCTCCTGTTAGTTTCTGACTCGGTTCGTCTGACTATTCTCTCTCGTTACCTGTGGCACCTGTGCTGTTGCTCAGGGTTGCTGCTCTTAGTGTATAACCTCTCTTCCCTCACCAGCTCCCCCTGGTGGAGGTTTCACTACAAGCGCAAACTTCAACTGGATACACGTTTGGTAGAGCGGCTTAGTATACTTTTTTCACAAAAAACGTATCAACCAAACACCCTGTTTCTTATCATCTTTTTACTAGCACTTGCTGTCTACTGTTACTTTTTACAACAGAGTATTTTTATACGTTTGTTATACTGTGTTTTTCTGTGTTTCAGT
The DNA here is from genome assembly GCF_039654945.1 of Dendrobates tinctorius. Taxonomy (NCBI): domain Eukaryota; kingdom Metazoa; phylum Chordata; class Amphibia; order Anura; family Dendrobatidae; genus Dendrobates; species Dendrobates tinctorius. The sequence continues at coordinate 2,176,411 of NW_027361816.1, read as the reverse complement.
CTTTTGGTGGTGTGAACACTGTTCTGTAGACTTATTCGCTGGGTGCATGGCCCATGTGCTTATTTTCAATTGGTTTCTTGTTTTTGCAAGATTAGCGAGGTCTCCACCCCTCCCTTTTGGCCATCCACATACACGCCCTCTTCAACAGCGTGTCCTCATTGGACATTACCTTTCTGAATCCTGCTCATATAGGTACCATACACATGGTCAGGTTTTTAAATACATTGGTTAGGGACTGCTCTGGTAGGGGTAAACCTTGACGTTTGGTAGAGTGGCTTAGTATACATTTTTTGCAAAAAACGTATCAACCAAATGCCCTGTTTTGTTATCATCTTTTTACTAGCACTTGCTGTTTACTTTTTTACAACAGAGTATTTTTATATGTTTGTTATACTGTGTTTTTTTGTGTTTTAGATATGCCCATCATAGTAAAAGCATAAGGTTCAAAAAAATGTCTGGTAATGTTGATCCAGAAAAAGAAAACAAACATTTAAAGGGCTTTTGAACTACAGGACTGGCCCTTCTTAACAGTACCAGCCTGCACAATAAAATTAAAAAATAGTATGCTTACTTTTTGAATTAGTGCCGTTCCTCTGATTTCTCCTTCATCTCCTGGTAATCAAGCAATCGCTATTGCTGGCAATACGTATAATAAAGGCTGCAGATGACCAGCAGCTGCTGATTGGTTGCAGAGGTCAAGCGGTTTAGGTGATTTTGTTTATGTCTTATGACCAGGGCTGCCACTTGGAATTTCAGGGCCCCATACTGGCAACATTTTCGGGGCCCCCTTGAGACTCCACCCAGGCTCCTCCCCAGCTCTGCCTCCATCCCACGAACCTTCCACAGTCCCACCGCTCTCTCTTGGAAAAACTCCACTTCTGCACTATGTCCTCACCAATCACACATTAAGGCCGGGATCACACATGTTTGAAACTTGGACGAGTTTCGCATCTTAATAACCGTCAGTGCCGCCGGCACTCAAGAGCGTAGCGTACGGCTGCATGTAGAAATACATGCAGCCACAAGCTCCAGTCTCATCCGAGTTTCTTGCATGTCTGACCCCGTCCTAACAGGTCCCATCACCAGATCACAAACATAGCCAGCAGCTTTTGTATACTCTTTTGGCCAGGCTCTACGCTACTGTAACTTATTAAACATTTGTTAAAATATCCAATACAATTTAGGTATATTATTTATTTTTCATTTTTTTTAATAACTAATAATATCACATATAAGGGACAAATACCACTGACCATGACCAGATTACATATTACCACCACAGTGACTGAATAATAACACATACAAGTTACAAATTCCGCAACACCATGACCAGACCACATATTACCACCACACAGTGACCGATTAATACAATACTGATCATCAATTCAAAAAGCACAATACTAATATCACCACAAGTGCCATTATACACTACTAAGACTACTGTACTAAGTATACAGTATCCGTGTACAGGTAATACAGTGATCACCGGTGACATACACAGGAACTCTGTCTACAGTGTCAGTGTACAGGTAATACAGTGATCACCGGTGACATTACACACAGTAGCTCTGTCTATAGTGTCAGTGTACAGGTAATACAGGGATCACTGGTGACATTACACACAGGAGCTCTGTATATATTGTCAGTGTACTAGTAATGCAGGGATCACCAGTGGACAGTGTACAGATAATACAGTGATCACCAGTGACAAAATACACAGGAGTTCTGTATATAGTGTCAGTGTACAGGTTTTACAGTGATCACTGGTGACATTGTACACAGGAGCTCTGTATATAATATACAGTGTATACTGTGTGTGTACATGTAATACACTGACTCACCAGTGACGGCTCGAGATGAAGTCCTTCATCTTTACCTTTCATCTTCATCCAGCACAGACTGCCATCACTTCTTCCAGCCAGGACTCGTCTCTGCAGGAAATAACAGTTATCTAGAGTACACTTGCAGAGCACATTACTTAATTTTTCCCGACTTCTACACTACACCAGATGAAGAAAAAAAGGTGATAGTGTTGCTCAGTACAGTTAAAGGACCCCTTCATTGAAAACAGTATCCTCCAAAAATAAAATACATCACTGCAGTAATAATACCCCTTAATTAACTTCCACAGTAATGATATTCCCCATCCTGGCCCCCTTCTTTTTCATTCTTGACTCCAGCCATGTTTTCTCATTCTGCCCTATATGAGCTGCCATCATGTCCCCATCTGAGCTGCTATCCTGCCCCCATATGAGCTACCATCCTGTGGTTTTCAGTACAAAAAGAAAGTAAAAAAAATTCTCCTTACCTGGCCACGGCCTAGCGGGGCCCTCTCCCTTATTTATTTGAGGTGCGGACATGCCAACACATGACAGTGACATCATACGCTGGCAACATGTGCATCAATGTCAGCTGCAGTTCTGTGATTGGCTGGCAGCTGGTAACTATTGCTGTGCAGAACCCCAATATATTGCAACTGAATGTGCGTCCTCAGAGGCAAATTTAGTCGAAAATTGCAGACCAGGAAACCGGATTGCGGCACTGCTTCTTGACAGTTCAGGCAACTGCCTGCTATTTTTATAAGCAGTGTCACTAAAACGGTGAGAGCTGACTGAATCCCACCACTGCAGCCAGTGTCTTAGGGTATGTTCCCATGGTCAGTAAACACTGCGGGTTGGGCCCTGCAACCAACCCGAAGCGTCCAGATCAGGGGCGGACACTGACAGCTTGTGGCCCCTGTGCAAGAAATGTGTCTGGGCCCCCTTCCTTTTATGGCGACAAAGATATATATATATATATATATATATATATAGCCACACACATATAGGAGACTATGTAATAAATACAGTGCCTTGCGAAAGTATTCGGCCCCCTGGAACTTTTCAACCTTTTCCCACATAACATGCTTCAAACATAAAGATACCAAATGTAAATTTTTGGTGAAGAATCAACAACAAGTGGGACACAATTGTGAAGTTGAATGAAATTTATTGGTTATTGTAAATTTTTGTTGAAATTCAAAAACTGAAAAAGTGGGGCGTGCAATATTATTCGGCCCCTTTACCTTAATACTTTGTTGCGCCACCTTTTGCGGCAATTACAGCTGCAAGTCGCTTGGGGTATGTCTCTATCAGTTTTGTACATCGATAGACTGAAATTCTTGCCCATTCTTCCTTGGCAAACAGCTCGAGCTCAGTGAGGTTGGATGGAGATCGCTTGTGAACAGCAGTTTTCAGCTCTTTCCACAGATTCTCGATTGGATTCAGGTCTGGACTTTGACTTGGCCATTCTAACACCTGGATGCATTTATTTGTGAACCATTTCATTTTAGATTTTGCTTTATGTTTGGGATCATTGTCTTGTTGGAAGACAAATCTCCGTCCCAGTCTCAGGTCTTTTACAGACTCCAACAGGTTTTCTTCCAAGAATGGTCCTGTATTTGGCTCCATCCATCTTCCCATCAATTTTAACCATCTTCCCTGTCCCTGCTGAAGAAAAGCAGGCCTGTTATGATTGGGTCACCAAGGAGAAGAGCAAGACCAAGCTAAGCCACAGAAAACCAGAGAGGTTGGTAACTAAGCGGATTGCAGAATCCTGATCCTATCCACACAACTAGCAGTAGCCGTGGAGCGTACCTACAATGATCCTAGAGGAAAAAAATATTTGATCCAGCTTGAGACGGAGGCGGCTGCAATTTTACAAAGCTTTATTGGACAACTTAAAAATATGTTGGTTCTTTAAAAATCTCTTATAGCAAACACCAAGCACACCAGTGAGGAGGATCAACACGTTTCAACTAAAAAAAGGTCTTAGTCATGATCTACCTACCCTTACATTGAGAAACTATATATAGAGTGCACATAACATTGATTGGACAGACAATTAAAAATGCAAAAAAGCATATACAAATTGAGGCTTTTTTAGATTTTTCTAATATCTAATCTGTGTCTCCTCCCATTCAGTTTCATCCCATTGCTTCTAGTCTTTCCTTGTGCAAATGAGAATAAAGATGATCCTTCTACAATGTGACAGCCCTTTAGATATTTGTAGACAGCTATTAAGTCTCCTCTCAGTCTTCTCTTTTGCAAACCAAGCATTCCCAAATCCTGCAACCTTTCCTCATAACACAGGGTTTGCAGACCGGTCACCATTCTGGTCGCTCTTTTCTGAACTTGCTCCAGTTTGTTGATGTCTTTTTTAAAATGTGGTGCCCAAAACTGGACACAATATTCCAGATGAGGTCTGACCAAAGAGGAGTAGAGGGAAATAATGACTTCACGTGATCTAGACTGTATGCTTCTGTTAATACATCCTAGAATTATATTTGCCTTTTTTGCTGCTGCATCACACTGTTGACTCATATTCAGTCTGTGATCTATTAGTATAGGCAAGTCTTTTTCACATGTGCTGTTGCTTAGCCCTATTCCTCCCATTCTGTATATGCTTTTCTCATTTTTATTGCCCAGATGTAGTACTTTGCATTTTTCCCTGTTAAAACCATTCTGTTAGTTGCTGCCCACTGCTCCAGTTTATTTATATCTTTTTGAATCCTCTCTGTCTCTTCTCTAGTATTAGCTATCCCTCCTAGCTTTGTGTCATCAGCAAATTTAATCAGTTTACCCTCAATTCCTTCATCTAAATCGTTGATAAAGCTGTTGAACAATACAGGGCTCAGGACAGAGCCCTGTGGTACCCCACTTGAGACATTCTTCCAACTGGATGTGCAGCCATTTACGACCACTCTTTGGGTCCGATCACTAAGCCAGTTATGAATCCACCTAACTGTTGCCTTTTCCATTCCATACTTAGTCATTTTTTCAATAAGGATTGTATGAGATACTTTGTCAAATGCTTTGCTGAAGTCAAAATATACTATAGCTACAGCATTTCCTTGATCCACCCAATCAGTGATTCCGTCATAGAAGGAAATTAAGTTAGTCTGACATGACTTAATAGTTACAAACCCATGCTGACTCTGTTTAATCACTTAATTCTTATCCAGGTACTGACATACATGTTGTTTAATAATTTGTTCAAAGATCTTTCCTGTTATAGAAGTCAGACTCACCAGCCTATAGTTGCCTGGGTCCACCTTCTTCCCCTTTTTGAAGATAGGAACAACATTTGCTCTTCTCCAGTCTTCTGGGATTTCTCCTGTTCTCCAAAAATTTTCAAAGATTATGGAGAGGGGTTCAAAAATTTCTTCTGCTATCTCCTTCAGTACTCTGGGGTGTAATTCATCTGGACCTGGAGACTTGAATTCATTTAGGTTAGCTAAGTGTTTCCTCACTATCTTTCTATTTATAGATATCCTGGATTCTTCTATTCCCTTAATAGGACAGTGAAGAACAGTTGATGTTACATTTTCTTTCTGAGAGAAAACAGATGCAAAATAGGAATTTAAAAGTTCGGCCTTCTCAACATCCTGTCTTACCATTTCATCATTTTCATCCTGTAAAAATCCTATAGAATCTTTGACTTTTCTTTTACTTTTGACATATCCCCAAAATCCTTTATTATTGCTTTTGACATCTCTTGCAAGCCTCAATTCATTGTCAGCTTTAGCTAATCTGATTTGTGCACTGCAGGTTCTGCAGACAGCATTATATTCTTCTTTAGATATGCCTCCCTCTCTCCATTTTATAAACATTTTTTTCTTCCTTTTTAGCATGTGCTTAAGTTCTGTGTTCATCCATCCTGGTTTCCTTAAATGCTTCCTATTCTTCCCTCTTTTCGGAATTAACAATATTGCCGTCCCTTATTATTATTATACAGTGCTTTCTCTTGTTATGTACAGCACCGTCCCTTACATATTGGATTATATAGAGCCCTGTTTTTTATTATATACCGTCCTGTCTTGTTAGCTGTATAATGCAATGATGGCTGATGGAGCATGGGAAAGATTCTTTTCGAATGAAGGAGCTGATAGACTGGTAGTCTGGTCACTGGCTCCTCCATCAGCAGTCATTTTATATCTAAAAAGAGAGGGCGCTGTGAATAACAAAATTAACAAGAATACACTATGTAAGAGACAGCACTGTACATAACAGCAGAGGAAGCTATATAATAAGGGACGGTACCATATATAACTTTAGAGGATGGTACGTAATAAGGGACGGTGTTATACATAATAAAAGAGGAAACTATGTAATTAAGGATGGTGTTATACAGAATTAGTGAGTACACTATATACTAAGGAACTGTGTTAGACATAATAAGCGATAACCTCCTCCAACTCCCCCTTTTCCTAAGTCCATTATAAGTCCCCCTTCTTTCCATCCCAATTCCCCACACCCCTCATTGTCCTCTCCCCCACTCAATCATTGCCCATTCCACCACCTCCAGCATTTCCTCCTGCCCCACCACCTGCATTATTGCCTTTTCCACCACCACTATCATTGTCCTATCCACCACCACCATCATTGCATTCTCCCCCATCATTGTTCTTTCCATCACCTCCATCATTGCTTTTTCTGCCACCGCTCGATCATTGCTTTCTCCCCTACCACCCCATCATTGCCCTTTCCACCAATTCCATCATTGCCTTCTCCTCCACCACCTCTATCATTGCCTTCTTCCACCACTCCCATCATTGTCTTTTCCACTACCACCATCATTGCCTTCTCCCCATCTCCATCATTGCCTTCTTCCCCACCCCCATCATTGCCCTTTCCACCACCTCCATCATTTACTCCTCCCCCACCATCCCCATCATTTCTCTTTCCACCACCTCCATCATTTCCACCTCCCCAACCATCCCCATCATTGTCCTTTTCACCACCACCATCCTTGCCCATTCCACCACCTCCATCATTTCCTCCCACCTCCACCCCGATTATTGCACTTTCCACCACTTCCATTATTTCCTCCTCCCCCATCATCCTCATCATTGACTTCTCCCCATTACCCCCATCATTGCCCTTTCCTCCACCTACACACACAGACATGTAAGGGGGTGAAGAGTAAGAAGAGCCCAAAGGAGGTTACCTTCCCTTATCCAGAACCACTTGGCCAGACAGCCGTATTGCTGGGGGGAAGACTTTCTGCCCTGGACGTACTGGACCATGTGACCCTGAGAGGCAGAGAGGAACAGGAAGGGGGGCTGGACAGGAAGGAGTGAGGGCTGAAGGCGCAAAGAGAGAGCGCGCGCAGCTCAGAGTAGTGTGTGCAGGGGACAGAGCAGGATGCAGCCATGCGCAGGGGAGACAGAACTCCTGGTCAGAGGGAAAAGACAGGAGGACATGACATACATACTGCTGTCTATGAGTACATAGACGCGGAGTCCCCATTGAGTAGAGGAAGACATCCTCCTAACTATGCAGAGAAAGAGACCCGCACGCACAGCCCCGATGCCCGCGGTGACAGGTCAGAGTCCTTAATTCCAGCAGAGAGACTGAGCATTGTTCTGGCGGAGAGGCTGTTAGTTTAAAGCAGAGACTCAGAGAAGGGGAGACCCAGTTTGTCCCACTGTCCCCCCTGCCTTCTTCCTTAACCCCGGAGATCCCGGTCACCTACTAATAGAGAATACAGTGCTTACAGAGACCACAGAGACTGCAAGTGCCGCTGCTGTTGACACCTACGTTGGAGAAGATGACCCTTCAAGCAAGATTTCTTCAGTCTGATAAGTTGCACGAATACCCGTTAAATTACCATTGTCCTGCTTGACTGTTTGATAACTTTGTCTAGTTTTCATAAACCGTTAAATCACCATTACCTTACCAGTTTAATCCCCACTGTTTTCTCCCTGCAAGGAGATTTCAACCCTTGAAAATAAACCCTTTAACTTTTTGTCTGTCTCTGTTCCGTGGTGACATACATAGCACCTGCACCTTATTACAGACAGACACAGCACCATTCACCTCTCTGCACATTCCCCTGCAGCGCTACGCATGCACGCATGCACACACACGAACACACTCACAGCACAACTCACCTCTCCGCACGCTCTTTCGCAGCCACAGCATCACTGTCCCGGCAGCTTCCTCTCTCTGGCACAGCCGCGCTGAACGATGACATCATCCAGCCGCACTGTGTCAGAGACAGTAAGCACTGGCAAAAAGCAGGACGGATCACTGCAGCTCCGCTCCGCTGCCATTTTCTCTTGTAGGCGGTGGAGCTGCAGGGATCACTCCCTGCCTGCCGAACATGAGAGCAATCTGGTCAGGGGCCCCACGGAAACTCAGGGCCAGGTTGCCCTCATTATTAGCCACCCTGCAGGGGCCCCCTTCCACCTCCAGGCCCCAATGCAGTCGCACAGGCTGCACATGCGGTATGTCCACCCATGGTCCAGATGTTACAGCATAGTGGATGGGATTTCATGAAATCCCATCTCCACTCTGCGTGCTCCGGCATCCGCAGCTAACCTGCGTAGATGCACATGTGGTGCGTCTTTCCAGACCACAGCATGTCTATGTTGCGGAGATGCTCCGTCTCCGCAAGATAAATGACCCATACAATGTATTGGACGCACGGTTCAATGAACACATGCGGAATCACCTGTGTTCAAAAGCCGGCAGCGCTTTGGACGGAGTGGACATGTGCTGTGTTGAAAGCGCTGCCGGTTACTGACTGTGGGAACATGCCCATATATATAATTTTCTCACCTGTGTCTTACCTCTCTTGTGTTTTCTGTCTTCTTACTTCTTTCATCTTTTCTTTCTCCTGCTCTTATTTTTATATTTCCCCCTGCCTCCTTCTCCCTGGTTGTCTGTGGCTCCACCCCTGACATTTAGCCCTGCCCCTCCATGGCTCTTCAAAGTCTGAGAGCTGTGACGCTGGAGGGCAGGGATCGGATGCTCAGGTCATGGCTCTGTTGCTGACTGCAGGCGCTGGGGGTTGAGTAGTGTCACAGTGTTTGCGACTGCGCGCCCCTGCTACACAGCAGCCGGAAACTCTCTGCATGCGGCTACGCTGATACCCAGCGTTCCAACACGCCGGCTTAGTATCAGGTGAGCAGAAGTGAGTGGCCCGCTTAGGGCCCATCTCTGCTCACTGGGCTCCATACAGCAGTAAGGGCAGTAATGCCCTGATGGCGGCTCTGCTTGTGACAGGAGACATAGATCAGAGAAACTGCATCCCTCAAGGAGGTAAGTATAACATTCTTATTTTGTGCTGCAGAGCGGAGTTATTATGAGGTTGTCCAGTAACTCACAACCAGTTTAATCACTTCTGTCAAACCTACCTGCCCAGCTAAGCCTTACTAACAACTGGTGGGCATCTTACAGTTTAGGAAGTAATGGTATAAATGTCCATGGGGTTATAGAACTTTTCTGGCTTTTCTTCCCAACTTTTAGCATTCTCGGTTCTTCTTTTGATTAACCAGTGCAAAGCCATCACTATGGCATTGTCACGTATACCTGTCCTGTGTGACATGACCCCTAGGTCGGTAACTGAAACAACAAGACAATGTCACGTATACCTGTCCTGTGAGACACGACCCGCAGGTCGGTAACTCAATCAACAAGACAAAAGGGGAACACTGGGGAAACAGTTACAACGGTGGGCCCTGCAATAGGGAACGGGGACGTGGAGACCTCCTGCGCTCCCCTGAGGCAGTGTCCCTAAACACTCCAAACCTTCCCTATACAGGCTCTTCACCTGTCGCCGAGCAGGATACCTGAATCCCTCACTATCCCTGCACCTATCCCTTGCTAGGGAACTGGATAGTGCAAACACTGGTCCCACCGCTGCACTAATACACACGAAGGAAAAAGGGGAAAACACCAAAACTTATCTTTCTCTGCTGCAGTCACGAGGCAGCAGAGTGCAGCACCAGATCAGCTTTCAGCAGTGGCTCGGCACCTCAGAGCCAGCTGCTACTTTCACCATCTTTCTCTGCTGCAGTCATCAGGCAGCAGAGTTCAGCACCAGTTTCTGCAGTGGCTCAACACCTCAGAGCCCGCTGCTAACTTCACCAGGTTTCAGCAGTGGCTCAACACCTCAGAGCCAGCTGCTCACTTCACCATGGTTGGAATCCAATAAGGACTTGCTACCACCAACACCTGCTGATATACCATGTGACCTTATATAGGAAAAAGGAAGTGGCCACATCAGCAGGGAAAACAAAACATGCATGTAATAACACCTATGGCCACCGGGGGCAAAACCCATTTTAAGCTCCCAGGCGTGAAAGGAAAAAGAAAGGTTTAAGGCTATGTGCACACGCTGCGGTTTTTGCTGAGGATCCGCTGCGGTATTGGTCGCTGCGGATCTGCAGCAGTTCTGCAGTGTACAGTAGCATGTAAGTCTATGTGATTTACAATCTGCTGTGCACATGCTGCTGCGGATTTTTAACTGCGGAAAATCTGTGGTTTTGAATCCGCAGAAAGAAATGACATGTCACTTCTTTTCTGCGGATTCTACTGCAGTTTGCCATCTCCTCCATTGTAGAGGTGATAAACCGCAGGGGAAAACCGCAGGCCAATCCGCAGGTAAAACCGCAGGTCATTTTACCTGTGGTTCCGCAGATAAAAATCTGCAGACCAATCCGCAGCGTGTGCACATAGCCTAACTGAGGGAATCCCGAATCTGACACAGACCCAAGAATTGGACTGTGACAGTACCCCTCCCTCAATGAGGGGCCTCCGGATCCTCAACACCGTACCTCACCGAATCACCGACAGTGAGGATGCCTTGTTCCACCATAGTTCACTTTAGCGATCATCTGACACTCCGGTTCATGGCAAGAGAGGGCAGATGGTGGTGACAACGTATACTCCGGAGGTACCACAAATCTCCAGAGCGCTGACCTGGGGAATGAGCTTGGCCTGGGTATAACAAAGGGTAACTCAGACACCCATACAAGCACGTACACACCCAGGTCCGCACCTGAACGTTTATTGTCATTCACTCTCTTGCCACTAGATGGTGAACTCCTAACAGAACCAACAGAGGCGTCCCCCCTGTGTCGTAACACTCACACCCCCACAAGACTCAGAGGTAACCACTCCTCTCTGCCCCCTCCAAGGACTCCAACTCTGAGGGTCAGCTTGTGGTGAAGGTTGCGACTTGCCCTTACTCCCTGGCAGCACCCCTGCTGCCACTGCTGGAGGAGAAGGGGACGGGGATATGGAGGAAATATACGGAAATATACACTCCCTGGTCGTCTTCCTCCACACGAACAGGAGGGGGCGGCTTCTTATATGGTATAGAAGTTTCGGCGTGAGCCCCACAGACAAATCATCAGTCCGCTCACCGCAGGACGCGCCCCCTCACCTCAGGGAACATCAGGCAGCACCATGGGCACACCAACTACTCCCACCTGCCTGGGTGCGTCCGCGTGTATGAGCAAGTCCTGCTCTCTTGCTGGACTGTGACAGGCATGATGCACAAAACATTGCGCCAGCCTGGAAAATCGAAAGAACAGTTGGGAATGCCATGAAATAAGGAGATTCGAAGAGCTCTTGTCCAGTGGTCAAAGATTAATGATTTAATCGATGGACCGGAGTCCTACGAATCAATTCTCCCGTCTCTATGAGCCATATAAATATGGGACATATCTGAAAAGATTTAAAGGTGTTGTCCTGGATTACAAAAGCAAAACTACATTTTTCCAAAAACAGTGCCACACCTGTCCACAGGTTGTTAGTAGTATTGCAGCTCAGATCCTTTTGCTTCAATAGAGCTAACCTGCAACCTATGGACAAGGGTAAACTGTTTTGGCAGTCATATTTTGCTAATACTGGACAACTCCTTTAAGAGCCATAATAAAATGAAATTGATCTTAAATCAAACATGACAATTCTTCAAAACAAAACAGTATAGAAAATATTTTACAGTTTTCCATTGACTTAACGTCTTGTGTTCCATAAAGATGTTATGTATGGGAATTTATGTTTTGCACGGGGAAAGCCTTTGTTCTCATGCTGTTCTTTTTGATCTGAGGGTGGGTCTCCTGCGTCAGTGTCTCACTGGTGTCAGCTCTGTACTGAGAAAAATCAAATGTGAGAATCAAAGCTTTGAGTATTTATTCTTTTTGGTTATAAAAGTGAGCAAATACCAAACTTGTGTACCAAGAGTGCCTCTACAAATCGTGCAGGTGGGAGCACACCATCTACCCATGACTGTACCACTAACGTTTGAGTTTGGCATATGTTCTCACTTTTGTGTTGATTCATGAAAAGGAAAAAAAAAATTCTTCCTTCCTGAGTTAGGAATTTGGCCAGGGCTACGTTCAATTTTTCCAAACTAGTGATTGCCAGTCACTGCTCAGGAACAAATACACCGATTTAATATAGTCTATCAAACAAATTAACTTCTAATCTTATATACTGCACAGCAGTCAGTGCATGGGACCTGCATTGTTACACTGATATCAGAGAAATCAGTTTGTATGGTGAAAAAGATTAACATCATCTTTAGCCTGCATAATGGTTATGTCGTTCCCAAATGCACCCTACTCTACCTTAGGTGCCGAAGTACAACATAGGGGAATTTTGGATTGTATAGTCTTCATTATCTCATTGGCAGCACAGTGTGAACAAATTTACATCTACAGTGGCATGTAAAAGTTTGGGTACCCCTGGTCAAAATTACTGTTATTGTAAACCGTTAAGCAAGTTCAAGATGAGATGATCTCTAAAAGGCCTAAAGTTAAAGATGACACATTTCCTTTGTATTTTAGGCAAAAAAAAAATATATTATCATTTTTTACATATTAAAAGTTTCAGAAAGGAAAATGGGCAGATGCAAATGTTTGGGCCCCCCTGCATGGTTAGTACCTAGTAGCACACTCTTTTGAAAGTATCACAGTTTGTAAACGCTTTTTATAGTCAGCCTCTTTTTTTGAGGGATTTTCATCCATTCTTTCTTGGAAAATTCTTCCAGTTCTGTGAGATTCCTGGGTCGTCTTGCATACACTGCTCTTTTCTTTTGAGGTCTAGTCACAGATTTCAAGGATGTTCAGTGTGCTGTTCCATCTAAAGTTACGACTATATGCTTAGATAGATTGTGTTATGTTACCTTTCTTTGTATTCAGTTTTGCATCTGGTCTGCTGCCACCTGCTGTCCTTTTCTGTATAGCAGACGGCAGCTAATTAATTCTAGTACATGCCTCCCACTTCCAGGTCAGTGACTCCTTCTCTTCCTGCCGGTGGCCATTACTAGTCTCTTTTTCACCCGGGGGAGACACGCTTACCTGGCTGTGGAAGGCATCAGTTTTTTGACCACATACACACAATTTGCTAAATTTGCTGAATCATCTTGCTGCATACCTTGCTGCACACATCTTGCTGTACCACCTGGGTTGTTACACCTGCATTTCTGGAGAAGTACTGCATTACCAATTATATGCTGTATGTTCAGATTTCCAATAAACAAGTCTGGACTTCACAATATCTGGTGTGTATCATCTCTCCGGACGCATAAACAGCAAAACAACAACAATGTTCCTGTCTGCTCTGCATCGAGGAAACGGAAGGTAGGAATCTCTCCCAGCCCCACTCAACTACACCTCCATTCGCCTCATGTGGAGACAGAACAGTCAAAAAACTGCCTTGAAGCCCGGCAAAAATCACCCTTAGATCCTAACCCGCCTGCCCGCTCACATACTGCAGCCCTGCTCTGCTAAGAAACTCTGCAGCGTCACCCCAGACCGCATTGTGCATAGAGACTGTCTGTATATTATGCAACATTGCTGCAGATTGTCGGACTGCAAGACCCCACAATTCTCTAAAAACACATTGGGGATCTCGTCAGGACGTCTTAACTAAGCTGCACTGCGATTTCCAGCCCCCAATTCAAAAGTTCAGTTTCTTAAAGAGACAGTGCACCTTAAATCAAAATGGCCGAAAAAGGCCCTGCACAGTCTCCCACTGCTGAAACAGAGCAAATACTACCCGATACTGTCCATTATGAAGAGGGGGAAACAGCCAGCATCAGAAACAGACCAAGACTCATGACCAAGACGCTCTGTCAAACCAACCATAAAGGCTGTCGAAAACTATCACAGTATAAAGGATGAGTTCAATGAAAACCTGGACGACCTATGGGAACGAGTCACCTCCCTCATGTCAAGCATCCAACGCCACAAAAATGATGCAGCGAGTCTACAGGACACTATAAAACGGCTAGACACAGCCCACGGAAGATACAAGAGACTATCCGCAAGGTACATTGCCTTCCTAAAAGACTCTAATATTGATGAAGCCTCATCAGAATTAAGCAAAGTGGATTCCACAGAAAGAGAAAGGGACGTCGCTGTGCAAAACGCCAAAGATAAAGCGGAGCTCCGTATCGCTTATCTGCAAAAAGCTGGATCTCACAGGTCAGGCTCATCCAGACACTCTGCCCGGTCATACAAATCATCCTGCTCAAGAACTTCAGCCCTCAGCGACAGAATCCTAGAGGCCCGTTTAAACGCAGAGCGATCCAAACTAAGACGCTCCTACACAGAAAAGAAAACAGAAGCAGAGGCAGAAGCCAAGAAAGCAGAAGCAGAGGCAGAAGTCAAGAAAGCGAAAGCTGAGGCAGTGGCAGAGCCAAGAAACTGAAAGCTGAGGCAGAGGCAGAAGCCAAGAAAGCAGAAGCAGAGGCCCAAGCAAAGATCCTTCAAACAGAAGCAGAGGCTCGTGCAAAGATTCTTCAAATAAAATGGAGGAAAAAATCGCATTAGCTGAAGTAAAAATACTCGAGCAAGCATTGAACCAAAACCTCGACCCGATTTGCCTACCACCACTGGAAGAAGAGGATTCAGCTGTCCGTACCAGTGATTACGTGCAGAAACAGATACTGTATCTGCAGCACACACCTTCTCCAGCGACGTTCAACCCAACAATGTGGAAACGTCCAAGTCAGCCAAACTTACGGTGCCAGTGTTACCCACAGCATCTGCAGAGACCCAAGACCAACATCATAATGTGTCCCCTCAGAAGCAGCAATCATCACAAGACGATCACAAGATGCATTCCAGTCCATCTCCACAGTTCAAGCCGCAGTCATCGAAATCTCCAGAGGTTAAACCACAGCTCAACCTGCAGCAACATCATTCTACCCGAGAACAATTCACCCTTCCACGCCACACAGCTTATACGCCCGAGAGGTAACACAAGCTAACATGGTAACAAGGAGTGAAGGATCGGATATGCCCGAGTTAGCCAGGTTTTTGGTGACCAAAGATCTAATCAGCACCAGCCTCTCAAAGTTTGACAACTGTGCAGAGAACTACAGAGCCTGGAAAGCAATCTTCAAGGCCACCATTGCTGACCTCAACCTATCTGCAGAACGGGAGCTCGACCTCATGGTAAAATGGTTGGGTCCTGACTCCACAAACCGTATCAAGAGTCTTCGGACCGTCTACGTGGGGCAAGCTGAAGCAGGTCTCGCTGCTGCCTGGCTGAGACTCGAAAGAACCTATGGCAGCACTGAAGCCATAGAAAAGTCCCTATTCAAGAGGCTGCAGAACGTTCCAAGGATCAACCTTAAGGAAGCCCACAAGCTTCTGACTTAAGCGACCTGCTTATGGAGCTGGAACTTGCAAAAAGAGACCCTCGTCTGTCTGGATTATGCTACCTGGACACCGCCCATGGGGTGAACCCAATTGTCTCAAAGCTGCCACATAGTCTGCAAGAGAAGTGGGCAGTATGCGCTTCCAGGTACAAAAGGTCACATGTCACCTTTCCTCCGTTCAATCAGTTCTGCAAGTTTGTCGACAAACAGGCCCAAATGAGGAACGACCCTAGCCTAGACTTCCTGGAGTCTAACACTACAGTTCCAGCAACACTGTCATCAAGGTATAAAAGCATCTCACATAGATGCAAGGACTTGAGGAGCAGTATAAGTGTCAGAAAGACTAACCTGCCACCATCTGCAGTAACTGCCGATAAACAGTACACTATTCCGTCGAGAGATAAGTCTTTCAATCGTTAGTGTCCCATTCACAAAAACCGCACTCATTGAATAAATGTAGAGGCTTCAGGTCCAAAACCATGCAAGAGCACAAGAAAATCCTCAGTGAACTTGGGGTATGTTTCAAGTGCTGTGCCTCATTAGAACACATGGCCAAGGACTGTAAATTTGCCATTAATTGTGAAGAGTGTTAAAGAGAAGTGTCAGAGAAGGCAGTACAAATGTATGCCATCATTGACGATCAGAGCAATTGATCCCTGGCTGGACCTAAGTTCTTTGAAGCCTTTGGAATCAAGGGACCAGCAACGCCAAATACTCTGAACACATGCTCAGGCCACATAGAGACTAGCGGCAGGAGGGCACAAGGTTTCATTGCTTCTCCTGTCAACGGAGGTGTAGAAATACCCTTACCTATGTTAATCGAATGCGATCAAATACCCAGCCAAAGGAATGAGATTCCTACCCCAGGTACCTAGTCAGCGTTATCCCACCTATGGACTCAGATGCTGAAATCCTACTTCTCCTCGGCAGAGACAATTTAAGGATACATAAGGTCCGCAAACAGTGTAATGGTCCCGACTATGCCCCCTACGCACAGAGACTCGACTTGGGGTGGGTAATCACAGGAAATGTGTGCTTGGACTCAACAAGAGTCGATTCCTGTAAGACCTATGTACGCAAAGACGGACGAACTACTTTCTGCAAACCATGCCCTCGTCACTATGAGGTGAAAGAGAAGCCTCCAGATCCCGTACAGCTGCCTGATGTAATTCCTTCTCCCTATGCAGATGACTTGGGAAGATCGGTGTTTCATACAATTAAGGATGACAACAAAGTAGCCCCGTCAATGGAAGACATGGAATTTGTCAGGATAATGGACAATGAGTTCTTTAAGGACGATACCAACCACTGGATTTTTCCCCTACCCTTCTGAGCTACCAGGGTAAGACTCCCGAACAATCATGAACAAGCCTTGTCCAGATTCAACTCTCTCCAGCGCACACTTAGCAACAAACCGGAGGTGAAAGAACACATTGTCACCTTCATGAGCAAGATATTCCGGAATAACCATGCGGAGCCAGCGCCTCCCTTTAAGGAAAATGGGGAGTGCTGTTACCTACCCTCATTCGGAGAATATCACCCACGGAAACCTAAGCAAATTAGAGTTGTCTTTGATTCAAGCGCCAAACATCAAGGTGTATCTCTCAACGATGTCCTCCTCATGGGTCCTAACCTTACAAACAACCTAGTAGGAGTGTTGATGAGGTTCCGGAAAGAGCCCATTGCCATCACCGCCGACATTGAACATATGTTCCACTGTTTCATAGTCAGAGAGGACCATAGGAATTTCCTCAGGTTCATGTGGTACAAGGACAATGACCCCAGTAAAGAGATGGTGGAGTATCGCATGAGTGTGCACGTATTCGGGAACAGTCCTTCCCCAGCAGTGGTAACCTATGGACTGCGGAGAACCGCACAAGAAGGAGAGTCCAAATATGGAACAGATGCCAGAGACTTTGTAGAGAAAGACTTCTATGTAGATGATGGACTAAAATCTCTGCCCACAGAAGAAGCGGCTATCGATCTACTCAAGAGGACCCAAGGTATGCTGAACCAAGCTAAGCTTAGATTGCACAAAATTGCTTCAAACAGCCTGGCTGTCATGAGAGCCTTTGATTCAAGTGACTACGTACCAGGATTCAAGGACATAGACCTGGGACCAGACTGTCCGCCTGTGCAGAGAAGCTAGGCTTGAGGTGGAACCTGTCAGTCGATACCTTCAGTTTCCAAATCAACTGTGCAGACAAACCATTCACTAAACGTGGTGTCCTGTCAGTGGTGAATAGCTTATACGACCCACTGGGGTTCGTAGCACCAATTACCATACAAGGTAAATCCCTTCTGAGACAGCTTTCCGAAACCATCAAGGACTGGGATACCCCACTCCCTCCTGAGAAGGAACCAAAATGGGAAACCTGGAAGCAGTCTTTGTGTGCCTTGGACGAGATCCACACACGGAGATGCTACGCCAGAACCTCACTTGCTGCTAGCACTAGGAATGAACTCCATGTATTCTCAGATGCATCCACAGAAGCCATTGCAGCTGTCGCCTACTTGAAGGTGACGGGTCCCGACAATCAAGATCACGTTGGGTTCGTTTTCAGCTAGGCTAAGTTGGCTCCCAAGCCCGATCACACTATTCCCAGGCTTGAACTCTGTGCGACCGTGCTTGCAGTAGAACTCGCAGATTTTATACAGCACGAGCTGGACACCAACATAGATGATGTGCAATACTACAGTGACAGTAAGGTTGTCTTAGGTTACATCTACAACCAATCAAGGCGCTTCTACGTGTACGTCAGTAACCGCATCTAGAGAATAAGGAGGTCTTCCAAGCCTGAACAATGGCACTATATCTCATCTGAACTTAATCCAGCTGACCATGCCACTAGACCTATGTCTATAAGGTCCTTTGCTAACTCTTCTTGACTTTCAGGTCCTAAGTTTCTGTTGGAACAGAAGGGAAGTGAACGTGTCCAGGAAGTCTTCAGCATCCAGGATCCGGATGGCGATCCAGAAGTCCGCTCTGAGGTCAGTGCTTTGGCGACGAACACTAAACCAACCTCCAGCCTCGGTTGCCAGCGCTTCAAATACTTCTCCAATGGGATACAACTTCTTAAGACTGTAGCAAGGTTAGTCCACATTGCGAGATCTTATCTCAGCTCACGTGGAGACAAAGACTGTCACGGTTGGCACGTTTGCCATAAATCTCTACCATTTGAGGACATTCCGGTAGGATGAACCATGAACAGAACACTGCCCTACTACTTCGTCCATTGGATTACCGTTGGGTCAAAGACAGTTTGGCCTAGTGCGGCTTCTCCGATCCGAAGATGGGTACCATTGGATTGTCTCAGGAACTGACTGTCATCTACCTCGTTTTGAAGTTGTTATTATTGCATGCATATTTGTGTTTCCTTTCTAGGTTATTGAACTTTACTTAATCAAAAAAAACATTAATATAGTGAAATCCCTCATGGAATTTCAGACGGGATTTTCATCCATTCTTTCTTGGAAAATTCTTCCAGTTCTGTGAGATTCCTGGGTTGTCTTGCATACACTGCTCTTTTTTGGTCTAGCCACAGATTTTCAAGGATGTTCAGTGTGCTGTTCCATCTAAAGTTATGACTATATGCTTATATAGATTGTGTTATGTTACCTTTCTTTGTATTCAGTTTTGCATCTGGTCTGCTGCCACCTGCTGTCCTTTTCTGTATAGCAGACGGCAGCTAATTAATTCTAGTACATGCCTCCCACTTCCAGGTCAGTGACTCCTTCTCGTCCTGCCGGTGGCCATTACTAGTTTCTTTTTCACCCGGGAGAGACACGATTACCAGGCTGTGGAAGGCATAAGTTTTTTGACCACACACACACACAATTTGCTAAATTTGCTGAATCATCTAGCTGCATACCTTGCTGCACACTTCTTGCTGTACCACCTGGGTTGTTACACCTGCATTTCTGGAGTACTGCATTACCAATCATACGCTGTATGTCCAGATTTCCAATAAACAAGTCTGGACTTCACAATATCTGGTGTGTATCATCTCTCCGGACGCATGAACAGCAACAATGGTCCTGTCTGCTCTGCATCGAGGAAACGGAAGGTAGGAATCTCTCCCAGCCCCACTCAACTACACCTCCATTCGCCTCATGTGGGGACAGAACATTCAGATCAGGGAACTGTGAGGGCCATTGTAAAACTTTCAGCTTGTGTCTTTTGAGGTAGTCTGTTGTGGATTCTGATGTGTTTAGGATCACTATCCATTTGTAGAAGCCATCCTCTTTTCAACTTCAGCTTTTTTACAGATGTTATGTTTGCATCAAGAATTTGTTGAGATTTCATTGAATCCATTCTTCCGTCTACCCGTTACATATTCCGCGTGCCATTGGCTGCAACACAATCTCAAACCATGATTGATCCACCCCCATGCTTAATAGTTGACGAGATGTTCTGTTCCTAAAATTTTGTTCCCTTTTTTCTCCACATATACTGTACCTTTGATCATTGTGGCCAAAGAGTTCTATTTTAAGCTCATCGGCCACAAGGCTTGTTTCTAAAATGCATCAGCTTGTTTAGATATTCTTTTGAAAACTTCTGACGCTGAATTTTATGATGAGTATGCAGAAGTATTCTTTTGATGACTCGTCCATGAAGGCAACACTTGTGCAGGTGTCTCTGAACAGTAGAACAATGTACCACAACTCCAGAGTCTGCTAAATCTTTCTGAAGGTCTTTTCCAGTCATGTTGGGATTCTGATTTGCCTCTCTAGAAATCCTATGAGCAGCTCTCACTGAAATTTTGCTTGGTCTTCCAGACTTTATCTTGATCTCCACTGTTCCTGTTAACTGCCATTTCTTAAGTACATTTCAAACTGAGGAAAGGGCAACTTGAAAACGTTTTGCTATCTTCTTATGGACTTCTCCTGCTCTGTGAGCCTCCACCATTTTAATTTTCAGAGTGTTAGGCAGCTGCTTAGAAGAACCCATGGCCGCTGGTTTTTGACACAAGGTTAGAGGAGACTGGGTTTTTATAAACTTGGGAAACTTGCATTTCTATTTGTAATTTTTAAAATGGAATATAATATATACTGTATATACACAATTCCTGAAACAAAAAGGAAATCTGCCATCTTTAATTAAATTCCCCATGAGTAGGTGTTTGGAGTATGGGAGGAAACTGGAGTACCCAGAGGAAACCCATGCAAATACGGGGAGAACATACAACCTCCTTGCAGATGTTGTCCTTGGTTGGATTTGGACCCAGGACCGCAGGGTCGCAATGCTGCAGTGTGAGCCACCATGTAACCAATCAATCCAAACAGCATGCTGCATCATTTATTTCTTAGTAGAGAGACTATGCTCTCTCACTAAAGGGAGTCTGTCACATAAAATGACTGTACAAACCAAGCAGAGGCACAAGGTCTTCCCTTGCCACAGCCGAGCAGTTTAATACACCCTTTCACCTGTTTTCTATCTTCACCTTCTTCTTGAACCTATAATTCCAGAGCTGTCAATCAAGGAAGAGGCAGAGATAAGGCCCTTTTACATTTAGCAATGCACCAGCGATCCCGACCAGCGATATGACCCGGTCAGGATCGCTGGTGCATCGCTAAATGATCGCTAGTGAGCTGCCACACAGGAAGATCTCACAGCGATGCAGCAGCGATACAGCGGACGATACTTACCTTTCAGACGCGGCGATCCTGACGTCCTCCGTCCACGTCCACGTGTCGCCACAGGGAGCCCAGCAGGAAGCGCCCGACGAGAAATGGAGCTGCGCGATCTCACGTGATCAGCGACAGACAGCGGGGGAGCCGGTTGGAGGTATCACACATAGCGATATCGCTGCTGCGTCACCAAATCGGTGATGCTTTAGCGATATCGCTATATGTAAAACCCCCTTTAGATTGAAAAGAAGTAGGTGGGAAGGCGTAGTAAACTACTTGGCCATGCAAAGGGTTAGAACAGTCAATTTGTGCTGAGAAGACTTTCTTTTAAGCAATGCAGGATTAGGCTTATAGGGGTGGTCCGGCACGTACAATGTATCTTCTATATATTTTTACACAACACCCTACACTTCTCCCTATTTACCTGATCTCTAAATGTGTTGTTTTTTTTTACTGCAATTGCTTTGATGCGATGTCACAGGAGGCTGGGGCTGCACTCACTCCCTGCAGCGTCCATTGCCCCTCCTAAAGCAAGATGTCACCAAGGGGCAGCACTGCAATTGCTCACTAGTTTCTTCCATCGCCGCCCTCTGTAAAGACGTCCCAGATCCTGGGTGATAGATGATGTTGCAGATCTGAGTGCAGCTCTGAGTGCAGCTCTGACATTCTGCTTTTATCTCCACCTCCACCATAGCTTCTGTAAAAGACATTGTCAGGGGGTGGCTGGAGTTAGAAGCAGTGAGGGACACCAGTGCTGTCCATATCTCTGCCCCCTGAACATCTTCTTTCACAGAAGTTACGGCGGGGGAGATAGAAGCAAAGTGCTGGCGCTGTACTCACATTTCCCATAGTGTCGGTCACCCATGATCCAGAACATCTTCAGAGGGGTCAGCCATGCAAGAAACTAGTTAGTAACTGCAGTGCTGCACTCTGTGACATGGCAACATAGGACCCAACAAACTTAAATACTCTATAATAAATAATTGAGACATCCAGACATATGTGGAGAAAAGTGGCCATGTAAACTTTATTAAGGGTTACTGAAATCCATGGGAAAAACCAAAATCCACCAAATAATTAATTCTTTAATAAATAATTCCATAAATAATTCCTTTATTAATCCGATAACCAAAATTCGCTCATTGAAAAGAGCAATCGTACCCAACTCTAATAAAGTTTTCATGACGGAAAAAGAGAGAAATACATAAAATTGGGGAGGGCGGGCGGGCATCTTCTTAACTTCAAAGTTGAAAAGTGATGAAATCACCTCAGGTTCCAGTATATATAGTCCTTTACTCCCGCCGAAAAGGCAGACCAATCAAAGCCCGTTACCGGGTCAATTCACACAACTCGATTTCTTATTGGTTAATAACCAGCCAATTAATAAAACAATTCCTCAGAACCTGAAAGAAGAAACTTAGAGACAGCATTAACCCTTAAACTACCCAACCCAAATAAAAACAGGTCCATGCTGCCATGTAACCATCGGACAAGGGTCCACTGCTTTGACATTCTGTTTGAGGTAGGGCGAGGGATGCTGCGGGAAGTGAGTGCAGCCCCAGCCTCCCGTGGCATCATGTCTGAGTCTCACATTTGAGACTGCAATAGCTGTACGGTCAGACACCGCCATTACACAGTACACAGCAGGGGCACATTTACAAGATTATCTCAGCACAGGAACATTTTTTTCCCACATCCAATTGCGGAATGTATTTTTGCACTTTTTTCGTGGGACAACCCCTTTAAAGGAGTATTTTCAAACTCTATATAAAAGCCAAGAACCTTGATGTATTTATAGGCTTTTTATGTAGACTCTCCATCACAACCAATGTACTGTGCCCTGTAAAGAAATCATTCAGACATATGCTTTATGCCTTCATTTGTCATATTTGTTCCAATTGAGAATTAATGTCCACTTAAGATGATGGAAATGATACCTCAATATTAGTGACTTCACCCCTCACATGAAGGACCGTGTCAGTATATTTGGATGAAGTGTTTTGACGACTGAATTTTTCTGACAGTTCTTTTTGCTGTAAGATGACTTATGGTCCCAAATTTCCCGTATGACCCTGCCCTTTCCTGTGTAAGGTATCCAATATATCACTATGGTCTGGTTAGTACTGGCTTCTCTGCCATGCACGCATCCAAATGTTTTCCTATTTAAAGAGATCTTGTTCCATAACCGTTCTATCTGACACAGAGATGAAGGTAATATGGAGGTTGATGCACCAAGATATCACCTGATTTGCGCCTCACAGACGTTAGGTCTCGTAAGAGATGTGTTTGTAATGACATTATAGCTAGCGTCTGTGAGGGAAATACGCCCCTGGGTCAAGAAAAGACTCATGCAGCGAGTTACTGGGTAGAGGGTCTACTCTAGACTATGAGGTAGGAGGGAAATTTTCACTGTATGATTATTACTTTTGATGATCTTTTCGTGTCCCCGGTGCTAACCCTGCTATCTCACCAACACTATTGTGTGGGCACTTCAGGGTGGCCACCTCGCTGCTCTGAACACCTCATTTGGAAACAATCCTTGGGCATCATACGGTGTAGGCACTCAAAGGACAGGAAAAGGAAACACACAAGTAGGGATTGTGTGACACCCTTCCATTCAAATTCTGGCATGTACTTCTATGGTTTCATGACTGAGGCTCCCAAAGGGTCTCTAGCTATCATTATGGTCCCCAAAGGGTAGCTATCGGTGATGAGCGAACGTGCTTGGGTAAGGTGTGCTCAAATACTATGTTCGAGTCCGTGCGGTTGCATGTCTCCCGGCTGTTAAACAGCCACAACACATGCATGGATTGGGTGTTTGTTAGGCAATCCCTGCATGTGTTGCAACTGTCGAACAGCCGTGAGGCATGCAGCCGCGGGAACGCAAACATATATTTCGAGCACACCGAAGACACTCTGTTAGCACCTGAGCATGCTCAGATAATACCTTATCGGAGCACGTTCGCTCATCACTAGTATTATCTGCCTCTGTAATACAGCAGCAGGACATGAATGTATACAAAATTATAGCATTTTTCTTAAATAAAAAAAAATCTGTAGCCCCTCAAGAGCGTGGGTCGGCACATTCCCTCCCATGTGAACCCCCTCAGGCACACGGCACTCCGAGAGGATCCATATGGTTCGCCTCCCTGCATATTACGAAATCATAAGAAACGGAAATGCTCAAGTCTTCTGGACTCCAGATGGACACGTTAAAAAGCCAAATATCAGGGGTAGGTACCGATAGGGATTAAGTGTCAATGTCAATTTCTCAGTATATTAGAGCCTGGCTGTAAACTGCCATTTGTGGGCTGTGATCATTTTTATTTAGACATGTCTTCTTCAGTGATATCCCTGCTAATAAAAAGGCAGAAAATGTGGAAAACATGAACTACGTACATTTCTGGGCTCGGAACTGAGATATTATCAAAAACGGAGATATTGCCTCATCACTATCCATATATGCTTAAAGGAAATCTGTCACCCTTTTTTTTGCCCTATTAGCTGCCAGCATAGACATCGGAGGCTTATATACAGCATTCTGTAATGCTGTAGATAAGCCCCCGATGTAACCTGAAAGAGAAGAAAAACACGTTATATTATACTCACCGAGGTGGGCGGTCCGGTCCGATGGGTGTTGTGGTCCGGTCCGACGCCTCCCTTCTTCATGCGATGGCGTCCTCTTCTCCCGTCCTGTAATGGCTCCGGCGCAAGCGCACTGCTCTGCCCTGTTGAGGGCAGAGCAGAATTCTGCAGTGCGCAGGCGCCAGACCTCTCCTAACGCCTGCGCACCGGACCGGTGAGTATAATATAACGTGTTTTTCTTCTCTTTCAGGTTACATCAGGGGCTTATCTACAGCATTACAGAATGCTGTAGATAAGCCCCCGATGTCTATGCCGGCAGCTGAAAGGCCAAAAAAAGGGTGACAGATTCCCTTTAAAATGAAAATCACCATAAAAGAAAATGTTATTGAAACTTTCTCTCATCCAGCAGCCACCTCCGGCCCGTGCAGCTTGTTCCTGCCTGTGTGACGGCCTCCAGGCAGGAATATGCAGCAACCTGCTTTTAGTTGGCAGCTTGTGCCAAGCTGGTAAGAAAATATACGGGAATAGTCTTATTTTCAGGAGCTTTCTGGGACAATAAACTTACACAACCATCTTGCGTAATGTTTCAGGATGAACCCATTCATGTCTGTTTTAAATCTTCAGCTCCATATATTGCCCTGAAATTTACTGTTAAAGGTTACATAAGACAGCGCTATTCCGATAAACATCACATTACATATAGCGGAGGAGCTCCCGTAATACACATCATACGGCACATTACATATAGCGGAGGAGCCCCCGTAATACACATCATACGGCACATTACATATAGCGGAGGAGCTCCTGTAATACACATCATACGGCACATTACATATAGCGGAGAAGATCCCGTAATACACATCATACGGCACATTACATATAGCGGAGAAGCTCCCGTAATACACATCATACGGCACATTACATATAGCGGAGAAGCTCCCGTAATACACATCATACGGCACATTACATATTAGCGGAGGAGCTCCCGTAATACACATCATACGGCACATTACATATAGCGGAGAAGCTCCCGTAATACACATCATACGGCACATTACATATAGCGGAGGAGCTCCCGTAATACACATCATACGGCACATTACATATAGCGGAGGAGCCCCCGTAATACACATCATACGGCACATTACATATTAGCGGAGGAGCTCCCGTAATACACATCATACGGCACACTACATATAGCGGAGAAGCTCCCGTAATACACATCATACGGCACATTACATATAGCGGAGGAGCCCCCGTAATACACATCATACGGCACATTACATATAGCGGAGGAGCTCCCGTAATACACATCATACGGCACATTACATATAGCGGAGGAGCTCCCGTAATACACATCATACGGCACATTACATATAGCGGAGGAGCTCCCGTAATACGCATCATACGGCACATTACATATAGCGGAGGAGCCCCCGTAATACACATCATATGGCACATTACATATAGCGGAGGAGCCCCCGTAATACACATCATGGGGCACATTACATATAGCGGAGGAGCTCCCGTAATACAGAAACTAAGCAGAAACTGGAGGAGATTTGGAGAAAGTTTTGGGGAAAGTGCTCACGTAGACTTTTTGCTGAGTTTTCAAAGCAGAAACTAAGCTGTCATTGACTGGAGTAAGATTTGTGGCAAGGTGCACTCGTCACTTTGCTCCTTCTGTGCTTGCGACTTGTGAAGAATCAGGCTCCTGGCACTCCACACCACCCCATCAAACCTGGGGTGAAAAATGCCATCCCTGATGAATCGGGGTCTTAATGCCATTTTTTTAAGCAGCCTACCCTCTAAATTATTTTTCTGCTAGCGTTATCAATGGTCACATACACGCCTTCTAATGATATGACATAGGGACAACTATAAGGGTTTAATCTATTTATAAATCTTGTGTTCACCTTCCATTCAGGTTGGAAATTAGGCATAAATCTCACTTCAAACTATCCATGCAAACCAAGTACATAGCTTTCTGCCAGCACTTATGAAGTAATCAACGCACACAGCGACCAGTACAATGTACGAACAAATGCAGCCGCACGCTGAGCACTAAAGTATAGGTCAGGGCCTGCTCCACGCTTTCCTGGGCTCCGGGTGAAAGAGTCTCAGTGGGCCCCTTTAATACATACCACTATTCATGATGCCCAGATACAGCAGAGAAATACACTCACTGGCCACTTTATTAGGTACACCATGCTAGTAACGGGTTGGACCCCCTTTTGCCTTCAGAACTGCCTCAATTCTTCGTGGCAGAGATTCAACAAGGTGCTGGAAGCATTCCTCAGAGATGTTGGACCATATTGACATGATGGCATCACACAGTTGGCGCAGATTTGTCGGCTGCACATCCCTGATGCGAATCTCCCGTTCCACCACATCCCAAAGATGCTCTATTGGATTGAGATCTGGTGACTGAGGAGGCCATTTGATTACAGTGAACTCATTGTCATGTTCAAGAAACCAATCTGAGATGATTCGAGCTTTATGACATGGCGCATTATCCTGCTGAAAGTAGCCATCAGATGTTGGGTACATTGTGGTCATAAAGGGATGGACATGGTCAGCAACAATACTCAGGTAGGCTGTGGCGTTGCAACGATGCTCAATTGGTACCAAGGGGCCCAAAGAGTGCCAAGAAAAAATTCCCCACACCATGACACCACCACCACCAGCCTGAACCGTTGATACAAGGCAGGATGGATCCATGCTTTCATGTTGTTTACGCCAAATTCTGACCCTACCATCCGAATGTCGCAGCAGAAATCGAGACTCATCAGACCAGGCAACGTTTTTCCAATCTTCTACTGTCCAATTTCGATGAGCTTGTGCAAATTGTAGCCTCAGTTTCCTGTTCTTAGCTGAGAGGAGTGGTACCCGGTGTGGTCTTCTGCTGCTGTAGCCCATCTGCCTCAAAGTTCGACGCACTGTGCGTTCAGAGATGCTCTTCTGCCTACCTTGGTTGTAACGGGTGGCAATTTGAGTCACTGTTGCCTTTCTATCAGCTCGAACCAGTCTGCCCATTCTCCTCTGACCTCTGGCATCAACAAGGCATTTCCGGCCACAGAACTGCCGCTCACTGGATTTTTTTTCTTTTTCGGACCATTCTCTGTAAACCCTAGAGATGGTTGTGCGTGAAAATCCCAGTAGATCAGCAGTTTCTGAAATACTCAGACCAGCCCTTCTGGCACCAACAATCATGCCACGTTCAAAGGCACTCAAATCACCTTTCTTCCCCATACTGATGCTCGGTTTGAACTGCAGGAGATTGTCTTGACCATGTCTACATGCCTAAATGCACTGAGTTGCCGCCATGTGATTGGCAGATTAGAAATTAAGTCTTAACACACAGTTGGACAGGTGTACCTAATAAAGTGGCCAGTGAGTGTATATGTATGGTACAATAACAATGAATTCACTTACTTCTTACATTACATGAGTTACAGCTATTGTAAAATCTACAATAAGTCAGAAACCGGCGAATCCGAACAGCACACAGGACATAGAGTGACTGCAGACTTATTTTAGGCCGGACAGTATAGTCCTCCATACAGTATTATGGGCTCCACACTGAGCTCCATACAGAATAATGAGCCCTATATATTGCTCCATACAGAATAATGAGCCCTATATATTGCTCCATACAGAATAATGAGCCCTATATATTGCTCCATACAAAATAATGAGCCCTATATATTGCTCCATACAGAATAAGGAGCTCTAAATATTGCTTCATACAGAATAATGAGCCCCATATATTGCTCCATACAGAATAATGAGCCCCATGTATTGCTCCATGCAGTATAATGGGCCCCATATATTGCTCCATACAGAATAATGAGCCCCATGTATTGCTCCATACAGTATAATGGGCCCCATATATTGCTCCATACTGAAAACTTGACCCCATATAATGATCCATACAGTATAATGAGCCCAATATAATGCTCCTTACAGTATCGTGAACCACATACATTGCTCCATACAGAATAATGGGCTTAATATAATGCTACATAAAGAATAATGACCACATATATTGCTACATACAGAATAATGGACTCTATATAATGCTCCATACAGTATAACGAGCCCCATATATTGCTCCAAACTGTATAATGGGCCCTATATAATGCTCTATAAAGAATAATGAGCCCCATATATTGCCCCATACATAATAGGCCCCATATAATATGCCATACAGTATAGGATGGGCCCCACAGAGTATAATGGACACCGTAAAATGCTCCATATAGTATCCCATATATTTCTCCATACAATGTATAATGGGCCTCATATATGATGCTCCAGTGTATGATGGGCCCCATATATGATGCCCCAGTGTATGATGGGCCCCATATATCATGCTCCAGTGTATAATGAGCCCCATATATGATGCTCCAGTGTATAATGAGCCCCATATATGATGCTCCAGTGTACAGTGGGCCACATATATGATGCTCCAGTGTATGATGGGCCCCATATATGATGCTCCAGTTTATGATGGGCCCCATATATGATGCTCTGTGTATGATGGTCCCATATATGATGCTCCTGTGTATGATGCCACTCGCCTTCCCCACTGCAGCCAGAAGAGAAAATGCCCCTAGGAAAGATGCTCAGTGAGCCAACCTATGCCAAATACTGAAGGAGATGTCCGTCTCGCCATCCAAATGTAATTCTCATCTCCCCTGCTGGGCACTCCCCCCCTGCTAATTCTCATCTCCCCTGCTGGGCTCATCCCCCCAGGCTCATTCTCATCTTCCCCGGGGGCTTGGCTCATTCTGCCCCCCACACTCATTCCCCCCAGGCCCGCCGCTGCGCATTCTCCCCCCAGCTGATTCCCCCCCCGGCCCCGCTGCTCATTCTCAACTCGGCTCATTCTCCCCCACCCCTGGCTCATTCTCCCCCAGGGCTCATTCTCATCTTCACCCCCCCCTTGTATACACTGCTGCGTGCTGGCTGGGCACGCCGCTCACCTGAGTCCTGGCGCGCTCCCTGCATGTATGTCCAGCCAGGTGCCGGTATCTTTTTCCTGTGCGAGCACGCAGTCACATGGTACCGCTCATTAAGGTCATGAATATGGGTGTGGATTGGCGTCCATATTCATGACCTTAATGAGCGGTACCATGTGACCGCGTGCTCACACAGGTAAAAGATACCGGTGCCCGAGACCATTGGAGCTGCAGGCACCGCTGGAGGAGGCGAGTATGATGTCTTCTCAGATGGGTCAAATGGACCTTTTGGGCCCCTATAGGTTATAAAGCCAGGGTCCGACTGCAACCCCTATTGTTATGCCCTGACTATCTGACTTATCTCTTCTCAGCCCAGATCTGAAAATTTAAAGGGCAGCTCAGTTCCAGCTCCAACTATTAAAAATAACCAAGGAAAGTTGGGAGGCATGTGCAGCCAATCTGGAGGCAGTCACTTACCCCCAAATGCACTCTGCAAAAAAAAAATGACCAGGACCTCTTAATAAAATAAATGAATAAGTGCAGTGTATTCCAAAATATAAAAGACACATAAAATGAGATAAAAGAAGTCAAGCAATTAAGAATGCAAAGGCTGAAATAAAAAATAAAAAAACACTTAGAAATTTCTAGAGTCTCTTTTGGTACTTGGTGTTGGGAAGAACAAAGGATATACACCTGGCTTTGGATATGACACCTAAAATGCAAACTACTTTATCCAAGACACTTTGGCTATACTCGCATACAGCGGTTTGGCAGAGTTTATTTCTGCAGCCAAAACCTGCTCTTTTGGAAGTAAAAACGCTGTGCTTGAAAAACAGGCTTTGCTGCTTTTTTATTAATTTTCTGCTGTTTTTTTTGTGCAGATTACATGTGTAATTTGTCTACAGTACATGTTTATTAAAGTTAGTTTTATTCACCAAAAACTCAGAAAAAAACACTGCAGAAACCTGTTTAAGGCCGGGGTCACACTTGCGAGAAACTCGCACGATTCTCTCGCCTCAATACCCGGCACTGCCGCCGGCACTCGGGACCGGAGTGTGCGGCTGCATGTATTTGGGTAAGGAGACTTACGTCCAGTCCCCATATTGTGGTCCAAACATGGACTGTAAATGTTGGACCTGTGATACCAGCCTTTCTTCTGGTGGGACTGTCTCTGTCTCCGGGAGGAGATAGGCAGGAATTTCCCAACTTTGCATCCCTTATTGTAGAAAATTGTCGGAAGTGTAGGAAATGTGCACCACCTGCTGTGGTTTTGTGATGATGATTATTGGGTGATCTTAGCACCAAGTGTTTGAACCAGAGAATGACATATTTCAGATGAATATGTTGCGTCCGGGGACAGATGCACATTCATGAGTCGGCTGACCCTTCCTGATCTCTACACTTCCACAGTTGTCTGTTGTCCCAGTGCTGCTCTTATTACGGTATATGGTTGGCACTGTATGTGGCGCTGTGTAGTGTGTTCTGTGCTCCCTGGTTCATCTCTTGGTTGTGCTCGGCTTCCTGGACTGTCCTGCATATTTTGTGATGCTGCTGATTATTCCCGGCACTGCGCTCTTCTTTGTGAGCCATGCTCTTTGTGCTCTGATGTCAATGGCTCTTTATACTGTATTCTCGTGTGCTCTATAATACACAGCATTGTGCGTAGCCTCCTGTCTGCTCTTATGTCGCTATGAGATGTACAGTCCTGCTCATCGTTATTGGCACACATGAAGTTTTAGTACATAATGTGGAATATCTCCTGAAAAAAATGAATCAAGTGAAACAGTTTTCTGTTTAGAGCACTCGCTTTAAATACAGAAGAGCAAATAATAAACAATGGGAGGAGATGATAGAAAAACCTAAAACTTGCTGTGACACTGGTATCGGCACCATTTACATTAAATTAGTGTGGGAACACATTTTGACTCGCCTGTGGTAAATCACAAATGAGAATCACCAGTGATTATCAGTGCCCTGTTCCTTTGTCACAATGATGAAGACAAAGGAGCTGTCTGAGGACATCAGAACTGCCATTATTAGCAAACACAAGACTTCCACAGGGCATAAGGCCATCTCCAAAGACTTTGGATTCCCAGTTTCAACAGTGCGCAATGTTATTAAGACGTTTGCCAAGCATGGAGCCTTCAAGAACCTCCCTGGACGTGGGGGAAAGAGGAAAATTGAAGGTATTTGATGTATTTGAAGGTTGGTTCGATTGGTGGAAAAAAAACACAACGTCAAACATCCAAAGACCTGAAGGCCAACCTGGAAAAGTCTGGGGTCATGGCTTCAACAAGTACCATACTCCACACACTATGCCAAGCAAAGTTTCATGGGTGAAGGCCAAGGAAGAAACTATTGCTGAAGAAAAGACATAGAAAGGAATGACTGATCTTTGCAAAAGAGTACCTTGACAAACTACAATACTTCTGAGAAAATGTTTTGCGGACAAATGAAACAAAATTAGAGCTTTTTGGCAATGCAACGCAACAGTTTGCTTACAGACAGCACAATGAAGCTTGTAAGGAAAAGAACATCCTACCAACAGTTAAACATAGTGGAGGATTCATAATGCTGTGGGGTTGCTTTGGTGCTTTTGGTAATGAAGGCCTTGACTGTATCACAGGAATCATGAAATCAGAGAATTATCAAGACAATTTAGAGCAGAATGTCCTACCCAGTGTAAGAAAACTTGGTTTGAGTTGAAGATTGGACTGTTTTAAAATGACCAGGAATAATTCCTGACCTCAAACCCACTGAAAATCTTTGGGGTGAGCTGAAATCTGCCATTAGGAAAAATAACCCTGCAAACATTAAGAGCTTGAACAAACTGCAAAGGAAGAGTGGGAGAAAATACAAGCTGAGAAGTGCAAAAAGCTTACAGATGGCTACAAGAAAACTTTGGGAGGCTTTCAATGACAAAAGGCATGATACAAGGTATTAATTAGGGGGGTCTTTATTGCTGCACATGCTGTTTATTCTGTTTCTTCTTTGAAAATGCAACATGTAAGTTTAAAAACAATGTTTTTTGTGGCATTACTATGAACCACTAATTACAAAATCCTGAGGATATAACTTTGGTACATTACCACTTATTTCTGAAGATATTGTACAGTCTATGAAAACATGAAGGGGTGCCAATAACAATGAGCAGGACTGTAACAGCTGTGTATTCTTCTTCAGGGCCGCCATCAGGGCATTACTGCCCTGACTGGCGTATGGGGCTCTACCAGCAGAGGGGGCTCGCATTGGGCCCGGTCACCTCTACCCATCGGGCCCCACTGCCCCATCTCCAGCAGCAGGATTCTGCCGATCAAGTAACTGAACCTGCGTCCAGGACACAGGTTCAGTTACTCTATTGCCATGCGGGCCCGCACGGCAATAAAGCTGCCAGCCACTTGGAGGCTGGCAGCTGATGTCAGCATGCACCTCACCGGCGTCTCAAGTCATTGTCAATTGCCGGCGAGTGCGCGCTTTCTTGTTGGGGTACAGATCGCTCGCCGCTGGAGTGAGGTAAGAGGAAAGAAAGAAATATGATGTCATTGGAATCACTGAAACTTGGTGGGACAATAAACATGATTGGAATACAAGACTAGAAGGATACAACTTATTTGCAAGAAACAGACTTGATAAACGAGGAGGAGGTGTCGCATTGTATGTTAGAAACGCATATATCTGCACAGAGATTGAAGCTTCAGAGACTGGGAGTTCTGTGGAAGCTGAAGATATGGATGAACTCTTTATGCATCAAATGGCCAAGTTCTCCAAAAAATATGACATAGTTGTCATGGGAGATTTCAACTATCCAGACATTTGTTGGGAATCTCTCTCAGGCAAAACTAACAGGTCAAGGAAATTCTTATCCTCTCTTGCTGACAACTTTATCTTCCAAAGGGTAGGGGAGAAAACAAGGGGAACTGCTACCTTGGATCTAATCTTTATAAACAGGGAGGAAATGGTTGAGGAAGTAAAAGTGGCTGGGACCCTAGGAGGTAGCGACCATGCTATTTTAGAATTTTGGATAACTAGAGGAGGAAGACCTGTGAAGACTCAGACGTCAAGGTTAGATTTCAGAAAGGCAGATTTTAAGGGATTCAGAAAGAGAATTGGAGGGATCCAATGGCTGGATATCCTTAAAGACAAAAATGTCCAGGAAGGATGGGAAATCTTGAAAAATGAAATTCTCAAAGCACAATTGTTAACAATTCCGAAAAGAGGGAAGAATAGGAAGCATTTAAGGAAACCAGGATGGATGAACACAGAACTTAAGCACATGCTAAAAAGGAAGAAAAAAATGGAAAGAGGGAGGCATATCTAAAGAAGAATATAATGCTGTCTGCAGGACCTGCAGGGCACAAATCAGATTATCTAAAGGGGACAATGAATTGAGGCTTGCAAGAGATGTCAAAAGCAATAATAAAGGATTTTGGGGATATGTCAAAAGTAAAAGAAAAGTCAAAGATGCTATAGGATTTTTACAGGATGAAAATGATGAAATGGTAAGACAGGATGTTGAGAAGGCCGAACTTTTAAATTCCTATTTTGCATCTGTTTTCTCTCAGAAAGTAAATGTAACATCAACTGTTCTTCACTGTCCTATTAAGGGAATAGAAGAATCCAGGATATCTATAAACAGAAAGATAGTGAGGAAACACTTAGCTAACCTAAATGAATTCAAGTCTCCAGGTTCAGATGAATTACACCCCAGAGTACTGAAGGAGATAGCAGAAGAAATTTTTGAACCCCTCTCCATAATCTTTGAAAATTCTTGGAGAACAGGAGAAGTCCCAGAAGACTGGAGAAGAGAAAATGTTGTTCCTAGCTTCAAAAAGGGGAAGAAGGTGGACCCAGGCAACTATAGGCCGGTGAGTCTGACTTCTATACCAGGAAAGATCTTTGAACAAATTATTAAACAACATGTATGTCAGTACCTGGATAAGAATGAAGTGATTAAACAGAGTCAGCATGGGTTTGTAATTAATAAGTCAAGTCAGACTAACTTAATTTCCTTCTATGACGGTATCACTGATTGGGTGGATCAAGGAAATGCTGTAGATATAGTATATCTTGACTTCAGCAAAGCATTTGACAAAGTATCTCATACAATCCTTATTGAAAAAATGACTAAGTATGGAATGGACAAGGCAACTGTTAGGTGGATTCATAACTGGCTTAGTGATCGGACCCAAAGAGTGGTCGTAAATGGCTGCACATCCAGTTGGAAGAATGTCTCAAGTGGGGTACCACAGGGCTCTGTCCTGGGCCCTGTATTGTTCAACATCTTTATCAATGATTTAGATGCAGGAATTGAGGGTAAACTGATTAAATTTGCTGATGACACAAAGCTAGGAGGGATAGCTAATACTAGAGAAGAGAGAGGATTCAAAAAGATATAAATAAACTGGAGCAGTGGGCAGCAACTAACAGAATGGTTTTTAACAGGGAAAAATGCAAAGTACTACATCTGGGCAATAAAAATGAAAAAAGCATATACAGAATGGAAGGAATAGGGCTAAGAAACAGCACATGTGAAAAAGACTTGGGTATACTAATAGATCACAGACTGAATATGAGTCAACAGTGTGATGCAGCAGCAAAAAAGGCAAATGCAATTCTAGGATGTATTAACAGAAGCATACAGTCTAGATCACGTGAAGTCATTATTTCCCTCTACTCCTCTTTGGTCAGACCTCATCTGGAATATTGTGTCCAGTTTTGGCACCACATTTTAAAAAAGACATCAACAAACTGGAGCAAGTTCAGAAAAGAGTGACCAGACTGGTGACCGGTCTGCAAACCCTGTCTTATGAGGAAAGGTTGCAGGATTTGGGAATGTTTAGTTTGCAAAAGAAGACTGAGAGGAGACTTAATAGCGGTCTACAAATATCTAAAGGGCTGCCACATTGTAGAAGGATCAACTTTATTCTCATTTGCACAAGGAAAGACTAGAAGCAATGGGATGAAATTGAATGGGAGGAAACACAGATTAGATATTAGAAAAATCTTTTTGACAGAGTGATCAACGAGTGGAACAGGCTGCCACGAGAAGTGGTGAGTTCTCCTTCAATGGAAGTCTTCAAACAGAGGCTGGACAGACATCTGACTGGGATGATTTAGCGAATCCTGCTTTGAGCAGGGGGTTGGACCAGATGGCCCAGGAGGTCCCTTCCAACTCTACGATTCTATGTTTTGTTTAATTAGTAAAGCGGCAAGCCGGGCCCGGCAGGATGGAGATGGGGCAGGATGGAGACGGGGCAGGATTGGAGACACTGGGGGCAGAATGGAGATGGGGCAGGATTGGAGACACAGGGGGCAGGATGAAGATGGGCAGTATTGGAGACACTGGGGGCAGGATGGAGACGGGCATGATTGGAGACACGGGGCAGGATTGGAGATACAGGGGGCATGATTGGAGACACAGGGGGAATGATTGGAGACACTGGTGGCAGGATTGCAGACACTGGGGGCAGAATTGCAGACACGGGGCAGGATTGGAGACACTGGGGACAGGATTGGAGACACTGGGGGCAGGGTGGCGACGGGGCATCATTGGAGACATGGGGCAGGATTGTAGATACAGGGGGCATTATTGGAGACACAGGGGGCATGATTGGAAACACTGGGGTCATGATTGGAGACACTGGGGCCAGGATTGGAAACACTGGGGGCAGGATTGGAGACAGATGGTGCAGGGTTGGAGACACAGGGGGCATGATTGGAGACACAGGGCAGGATTGCAGACACTGGGGGCAGGATTGGAGACACTGGGGTCATGATTGGAGACACTGGGGGCAGGATTGCAGACACTGGTGGCAGGATTGGAGACAGATGGGGCAGGGTTGGAGACACAGGGGGCAGAATGGAGACACAGGGGGCATGATTGGAGACACGTGGCAGGATTGGAGACACTGGGGGCAGGATTGGGGACACTGGGGGCAGGATTGCAGACACTGGGGGCAGGATTGCAGACACTGGTGGCAGGATTGGAGACAAATAGGGCAGGGTTGGAGACAGATTGTGCAGGATCATGGGGCAGGATGGATACGATGGGGACAGATGGGGCAGGATGGGGAGATCATATGGGGCAGAATGGATACTCATGAGGCGGGATGGGAGAACAAATGGCTGAAGCCAGGGATGAGACACTTGGCGGCCAGGATGGGGGATATTATTACCACAGTTAATTAAGGGATATTATTACTGCAGTGATGTATTTATTTTATTTTTTGAGTATACTGTTTTAAATGGGGGGGCGGTCCTGTTACTGTGTAGAGTGATGCTATGTTGCCTTTTTTCTTTATGTGATGCAATGTAGAAGTTGGGAAAAAATAAGTAATGTGTTCTGCAAGCAGAGCTCTAGATAACTGTGTTATTTCCTGCAGAGACGAGCCCTGGCAGGAAGAAGTGATGGCGGGCTGTGCTGGATGAAAGATGAAAAGCAAAGATGAAGGACTTCACCTAGAGACATCACTGGTGAGTTAGTGTGCTAACTATACACTGACACTATACACTGTATACTATATACAGAGGTCCTGTGTATAATGTCACCAGTGATCACTGTATTACCTATACATTATATATATAGAGCTCCTGTGTATAATGTCACCAGTGATCACTGTATTACCTATACATTATATATATAGAGCTCCTGTGTATAATGTCATTGATCACTGTATTACCTGTACACAGACACTGCATACTAAGTACAGATCTCCTGTGTATAATGGCACGTATGGTGATATTATTGTGGGTTTTTTTATTACTGATCAGTATTGTAGTATTCATTCACTATGTGGTGGTAATATGCGGTCTAGTCATGGTGCGGTGGTATTTGTTCCTTGTATGTGATATTATTCGGTCACTGTAGTGGTAATATGTGGTCTGGACATGGTGTGGTGGTATTTGTTCATTGTACGTGATATTATTCGGTCACTGTGGTGGTAATATGTGGTCTGGACATGGTGTGGCGGTATTTGTTCCTTGTATGTGATATTATTCAGTCACTGTAGTGGTAATTTGTTGTCTGGAAATGGTGCGGTGGTATTTATCCCTTGTATGTGATATTATTCGGTCACTGTGGTGGTAATATGTGGTCTGGTCATGGTGTGGCGGTATTTGTTCCTTGCATGTGGTGTTATAGGTCACTATGTGGTGGTAATATGTGGTCTGGTCATGGTGCGGTGGTATTTGTTCCTTGTATGCGATATTATTTGGTCACTGTAGTGGTAATATCTGGTCTGGACATGGTGTGGTGGTATTTGTTCATTGTACGTGATATTATTCAGTCACTATAGTGGTAATTTGTGGTCTGGACATGGTGCGGTGGTATTTATCCCTTGTATGTGATATTATTCGGTCACTGTGGTGGTAATATGTGGTCTGGTCATGGTGTGGCGGTATATGTTCCTTGTATGTGATATTATTGGTCATTTTAGAAATTGAAAAATAAATAAAAATATGCCTAAATTGTTTTGCATATTTTAACAAATATTTAATAGGTTACAGTAGAGTAGAGCTCGGCCAAAAGTTTCTACCCTGTTATGGTGGCGGCTTAAAAAATCTTTTGGCCAAAACAAAAGCTACCGGCTATATGTGTGATCTGGTGATGGGAACTGTTAATGTGTGACTGGTGAGAAGTGGAGTTTTTCCAAGAGAGCGCAGTGGAACTGTGGACAGTGGACTTTGTGCTCCTGTCTACACTGCTGTTATTCAGGCTGCTTAAAGTATTCCACCATGGAAGAACTTGAAATGCCACATTTCAGGTGCATAAAAAGCAGTAATAATTAATGTGTAATCAGAATTCACAAGGACTAGCAAAGTATAACCTGTGGATGTTGTAGTGGATGCCTTCCTTCCCAGAAGATGCTGCATTTTCAGTGTTCCTTTCCCCATTGGATTATTTTAACAAGTTATCAACAGAATACTTCTGTGCAAAAAATGTTTTAATAATATCACAATATTAGATCATTGCTATCGATCACACATTTCTATGGTTATTGTTCGGACAACCGCCGGGTAATTTGCCCTAAGAAGCACAGAAGCGTCACAAAGTGATCATAGGGTCCCATGGCAAAATGTACAATGTGGCCCTATTCCACTATTTCCTCCTACTCGGAAGTGTATTAAGAAAAAAATGTCATGCGAAGGGTTGTGTTTTATGGAATGACACCATTCACTTTATTATATAATGTATAGAAAAATGGGGAAACAATTCCAAGTGCAGTGAAATAATGAAATAAACTTTGTGTTTTTGGGGGAGCGTTCTTTTACGGCATTAATTATGCAGCACAAAATGATGTGGAAACATTGGTTTTTCAGGTTAGTATGATTAAAGTGATACCAAACTTGTATAGTGTTTTTTTTCAAACTATGTAAATTTGTAAAAAGTAATTTGTGTCACCATTTTCTGAGACCCAACGATGGAGATAAGTGAGGATTTGTTTTTTGCATGGCAAATTGAAGTATTTATATATTTCTTGCTATTTATTTTACTTATATAGCAGCACCATATTCAGCAGAGCTTTACAGACATAATCATCGGTGTCACTACTGGAGCTCACAATCTAAATTTCTTATGTCTTGGGAGTATTGATATTATTACGGGGTACATAGGATGCTTTGATCATTTTTTTGCATATTTTTTTTTTAGAGAAGTGCTTCAAGCTTAAAACCCCATAGACGGACTTTACACAGGAAGCGCCCCTTGGGTTACGTCCATGGTGTATTGGAGCTGTGGTGGAGCCAACCGGACAAAGAAAAGGGTCATCAAGCAGGGTCATATCAAGGAGGACAAAGTCAGGGACAAAATCAAAAGTCAGGGAAATGGTCAGTGGGAAGCAGGAATCAATTAGGCCAAATCAGAGGAGGTACAGGAGTGTAAACCAGGGTAAGTATAATTTATAACCGGCAGCTAAAGACTGACTGCTAATAGAGAGGAGTCATGGCTCCCAGCAGAAAATGAATTACTACCAGGTGTGGACTGGGGTTGAAATTCAGCCCTGACATTTTCAATCACACAGGCCCATGTTGTCCCCATCCCAATATATCAGATGAGATATATTACTAATATTACCCTGGATGGAGGAAATGAAGATTTTCTACACGACCAATATTTCTAATGATACCTGTGGCCTGCTGGGGTAAGTGACGGGGTCAGCGACTTTGTGCTCCATCACAACTCTTAACAGAATGGGTCTCTTGAGAACACTGATTCTGTTAACAACATAGCAGACAAGGCATCCCATAACCAAACAGGCCCTTCTGGAATTTGCCAGAATTTCCAGATGGCCAGTCCTGCCTTGATTACTACTGATATGTCTTTGCTGAAAAACACAGAAAAGGATGGGGGCAACGACTAGCCTAAAGTTTAACAGAAACACGCTGCCATCACCCATTGTTTTGGTTCTGACTAGCAACAAACAGGCATTAAAGCGCATCCATATACAGATGTCACACATATACTTTGCTGTATGTATTGAGTGCTCTGTGCTGTACAACACTGTAGCATGTGCTCTTGCAGTATATACTGAGTACTCCCTGCTGTACGGTGTTGTACCCAGTGCTGTAGGTATGCTTTGCAGCATGTATTGAGTGCTATACTCTGCGCTGTGCTTTGGCAGGCTGCCCTGCTCCCTCACATGAGATGCGGGGGTGGAGTAATTCTCTGTTTTGGGGCTTTTCCAAATAAAAGAAGCTGAATCAGTGCAGGGCTGTGAGGACAGAGAGCTGGGCCGGTTCTACAGACAGCAGACATCTAAGCTCCTGGGACCTGGGAGGCGATCACATCTGCTGCAAGGGATAACGGGCTGTGCAGGGCGCTGCATCTCCTGGGGCGCTGCCGGATACACCGCAGTCACAAGGTGTGTATATATCATCAATATACTGGGGCGGTGAGAGATACAGGGAAACCTCTAGGGATAAACCACCCAAAATCACACTGAGAAATCACTTTCTATGGGATGGACCTTCATATT
Organism: Dendrobates tinctorius; assembly: GCF_039654945.1. Lineage (NCBI taxonomy): Eukaryota > Metazoa > Chordata > Amphibia > Anura > Dendrobatidae > Dendrobates > Dendrobates tinctorius. The sequence goes on along the minus strand of NW_027361816.1, from coordinate 2,135,814 downwards.
CACACAAGACAGGGACAATTGAAAGTCAGTCCCAGGAGAATCTGGACTAGATGTGAGATGATCTTCTCAGAGAGGTGATCTGGAGGGATTTCACTGCATATAATCATACTGGTACTTAACGCAGTCCAGCAGGGAGGGAAAATGTACAAAAGGGGTGAAGTTACATAATTGTATGGTCGGGTCATAATGTATAGGTGAAATTAAAGAGATAGTACAAGTACTGAAGCGTGCATAAAGTGAGAGTACTAGCAAGTGTATAAAGTGAAAGTACTAGTAAGTGCATAAAGTGAGAATATTAGTGTGTAAAGTGAGAGTACTAGTAAGTGCATAAAGTGAGAATATTAGTGAGTAAAGTGAGAGTACTAGTAAGTGCATAAAGTGAGCGTACTATTACGTGTATAAAGTGAGAGTACTAGTAAGAGTATAAAGTGAGAATATTAGTGTGTAAAGTGAGAGTACTAGCAAGTGTATAAAGTGAGAGTACTAGTACGAGTATAAATTGAGAGTACTAGTAAGTGCATAAAGTGAGAGTACTATTAAGTGTGTAAAGTGAGAGTACTATTAAGTGTGTAAAGTGAGAGTACTAGTAAGTGCATAAAGTGAGAATATTAGTGAGTAAAGTGAGAGTACTAGTAAGTGCATAAAGTGAGAATATTAGTGAGTAAAGTGAGAGTACTAGTAAGTGCATAAAGTGAGCGTACTATTACGTGTATAAAGTGAGAGTACTAGTAAGAGTATAAAGTGAGAATATTAGTGTGTAAAGTGAGAGTACTAGCAAGTGTATAAAGTGAGAGTACTAGTACGAGTATAAATTGAGAGTACTAGTAAGTGCATAAAATGAGAATACTAGTAAGTGCATAAAGTGAGAGTACTATTAAGTGTGTAAAGTGAGAGTACTATTAAGTGTATAAAGTGACAGTACTAGCAAGTCTATAAAGTGAGAATACTAGTAAGAGTATAAAGTGACAGTACTAGCAAGTCTATAAAGTGAGAATACTAGTAAGAGTATAAAGTTAGAGTACTAGTAAGTGTATAAAGTGAGAATACTAGTAAGTGCATAAAGTGAGTGTACTATTAAGTGTATAAAGTGAGAGTACTAGTAAGTGTATAAAGTGAGAGTACTAGTAAGAGTATAAATTGAGAGTACTAGTAAGAGTATAAAGTGAGAATACTAGTAAGTGCATAAAGTGAGTGTACTATTAAGTGTATAAAGTGAGAGTACTAGTAAGTGTATAAAGTGAGAGTACTAGTAAGAGTATAAATTGAGAGTACTAGTAAGAGTATAAAGTGAGAATACTAGTAAGTGTATAAAGTGAGAGTACTAGTAAGAGTATAAAGTGAGAATACTAGTAAGTGCATAAAGTGAGTGTACTATTAAGTGTATAAAGTGAGAGTACTAGTAAGTGTATAAAGTGAGAGTACTAGTAAGAGTATAAATTGAGAGTACTAGTAAGAGTATAAAGTGAGAATACTAGTAAGTGCATAAAGTGAGAGTACTGGTAAGTGCATAAAGTGAGAGTACTAGCAAGTGTACAAAGTGAGAGTACTAGCAAGTGTGTAAAGTGAGAGTACTAGTAAGAGTATAAAGTGAAAATACTAGTAAGTGCATAAAGTGAGAGTACTAGCAAGTGTGTAAAGTGAGAGTACTAGTAAGAGTATAAAGTGAAAATACTAGTAAGTGCATAAAGTGAGAGTACTAGTAAGTGCATAAAGTGAGAGTACTAGCAAGTGTATAAAGTGAGAATACTATTAAGTGCATAAAGTGAGAGTACTAGTAAGTGCATAAAGTGAGAGTACTAGCAAGAGTATAAAGTGAGAGTACTAGCAAGAGTATAAAGTGAGAGTACTAGCAAGAGTGTAAAGTGAGAGTACTAGCAAGTGTATAAAGTGAGAGTACTAGCAAGAGTGTAAAGTGAGAATACTAGCAAGTGCGCAAAGTGAGAGTACTAGCAAGTGTATAAAGTGAGAATACTAGCAAGTGCGTAAAGTGAGAGTACTAGCAAGTGCGTAAAGTGAGAGTACTAGCAAGTGTGTAACGTGAGAATACTAGTAAGTGTGTAACGTGAGAATACTAGTAAGTGCATAAAGTGAAAGTACTATTAAGTGTATAAAGTGAGAGAGAACTAGCAAGTGGGTAAAGTGAGAGTACTAGCAAGTGTGCAAAGTGAGAATACTAGTAAGTGTGTAAAGTGAGAATATTAGTAAGTGTGTAAAATAAGAATACTAGTAAGTACGTAAAGTGAGAGTACTAGCATGTGTGTAAAGTGAGAGTACTAGTAAGTGTATAAAGTGACAGTACTAGTAAAGTGAAGTGTGCATAAAGTGAGTATAGACATTGGTCATACATTAGTACACAGGCTCCTATACTGGTACACAGGCTCCTATACTGGTACACAGGCTCATACACTGGTACACGTGCTCATACACTGACACACGGACTCATACTCTGGCACCCAGGCTCATACACTGGCACCAAGGCTCATACACTGGCACACAGGCTCATATACTGGCACACGGGCTCATACACTGGCACGCGGGCTCAAACAAAGGTGGTACACAGGATCATACACTGGCACACGGGTTCATACACTGGCACACGGGCTCATACACTGGCACACAGGTTCATACACTGGCACACGGGCTCATACACTGGCACACAGGTTCATACACTGGCACACGGGCTCAAACACTAGTGGTACACAGGCTCATACACTGTTTCACGTGCTCATACACTGGAACATGGGTTCATACACCGGCCCACAGGCCCATAGACTGGTACACAGGCTCATAGACTGGTACACGGGCTCATACACTGGTACTCAGACTCATACACTGGTACACAAGCTCATACACTGGTACACAGGCTCATACACTGGTGGTACTCAGGCTCATATACTGGCACGTAGGCTCATACGCTGGTACGCAGGCTCATACACTGGTACACAGGCTCATACATTGGAACACAGGCTCATATACTGGCACACAGGCTCATATGCTGGCACGTAGGCTCATACGCTGGTACGCAAGCTCATACACTGGTGGTACTCAGGCTCATATACTGGCACGTAGGCTCATACGCTGGTACGCAGGCTCATACGCTGGTACACAGGCTCATACACTGGTGGTACACAGGCTCCTACACTGGCACACAGGCTCATACACTGGCACACAGGCTCATATGCTGGTGGTACACAGACTCACACTGCTGGTACACAGGCTCATACACTGGTACACAGGCTCCATACACTGGTACACAGGCTCCATACACTGCTGGTACACAGGCTCATACGCTGGTACACAGGCTCATACACTGGTGGTACACAGGCTCATACACTGGCACACAGGCTCCATACACTGGTACACAGGCTCCATACACTGCTGGTACACAGGCTCATACACTGGTACACAGGCTCCATACACTGGTACACAGGCTCCATACACTGCTGGTACACAGGCTCATACACTGATACACAGGCTCATACACTGCTGGTACACAGGCTCCATACACTGATACACAGGCTCATACACTGCTGGTACACAGGCTCCACACACTGATACACAGGCTCATACACTGGTACACAGGCTCCATACACTGCTGGTACACAGGCTCATACACTGATACACAGGCTCATACGCTGGTACACAGGCTCATACACTGATACACAGGCTCACACACTGCTGGTACTCAGGCTCATACGCTGGTGGTACACAGGCTCATACACTGCTGGTACACAGGCTCATACACTGATACACAGGCTCATACGCTAGTACACAGGCTCATACACTGGTATACAGGCTCCATACACTGGTACACAGGCTCATACGCTGGTACACAGGCTCATACGCTGGTACACAGGCTCATACACTGGTACACAGGCTCCATACACTGGTACACAGGCTCCATACACTGCTGGTACACAGGCTCCATACACTGCTGGTACACAGACTCCATACACTGATACACAGGCTCATACACTGCTGGTACACAGGCTCATACACTGGTACACAGGCTCCATACACTGCTGGTACACAGGCTCATACGCTGGTACACAGGCTCATACGCTGGTACACAGGCTCACACACTGATACACAGGCTCATACGCTGGTACACAGGCTCATACACTGATACACAGGCTCATATGCTGGTGGTACTCAGGCTCATACACTGGTACACAGGCTCAAACACTGCTGGTACTCAGGCTCATACGCTGGTGGTACACAGGCTCATACACTGCTGGTACACAGGCTCTTACACTGCTGGTACACAGGCTCATACACTGCTGGTACACAGGCTCATACACTGCTGGTACACAGGCTCATACACTGCTGGTACACAGGCTCATACACTGCTGGTACTCAGGCTCATACACTGGTACACTGGCTCATACACTGGTACACAGGCTCATACGCTGGTGGTACTCAGGCTCATACACTGGTGGTACTCAGGCTCACACACTGCTGGTACTCAGGCTCATACGCTGGTGGTACACAGGCTCATACACTGCTGGTACACAGGCTCATACACTGCTGGTACTCAGGCTCATACACTGGTACACAGGCTCACACACTGCTGGTACTCAGGCTCATACACTGGTACACAGGCTCATACACTGGTACACAGGCTCCATACACTGCTGGTACACAGGCTCATACACTGGTACACAGGCTCATACACTGGGGATAGCCCTAATGTGATTGCGGCCAAAAGTAGCTCTGTCACCGATGCCACCTTTGTCTTTCCCAGGAGTGATCGCGGCCGTCGTCAGTGGGGCGCCCTCCCGTGGTGTGTGCCAGTATTACAATGCTGTGGATCGTGCTGCTCCTGTCTTGTGGGGTCCCCGCTGCTCTGCTCCCGTCCCCCCGATGCCCGGCGCGCTGTGACCCGTCCTCCTGCCCGCCGGCGCCCACTGACTGCCCCTCTGGAGAGACTGCTGTGCGCTGCGGCTGCTGCACCGTGTGCGCCGCGGGAGAAGGGGAGAGATGCGGGGAAGGAGCGGCGGATCCCACCTGCGCCTCCGGCCTGAGCTGTGTGAAGAGCGCGTCCGGGGGCGCCCGCAGCTGTCAGTGCCCGTCTCCCCGGCCGGTGTGCGGGAGTGATGGCAAGACGTACAGCAGCCTGTGCAAGCTGCAGGCGGAGAGCAAAGCGGTGCAGAGCCAGGGCTCCGCCGCCATCATCCCCATCCAGAGGGGAGACTGTCAGCAGGGTAAGCGCTGCGCTCATTCATTGCTGCACTGCCTCTAGGACAGCTGGGCGACGGCCAGTGCGGCTGCTGCTGTGCGCCGGGGTTGTCACTCAGCTCGCCCTTCATGTTCCTGGTTAGGAAATGTCACATGATGTTTTCTCTTTGCAGCAGTGTTTTCTGTCACACCTGAGAAATGCAGCAAGTCTGCAAAACCTGCTCCGCATTCCGCACACAGCATCTGCGCTGCGCGATGCGTCTCCATGGTGACGGGCGCGGATCCCTTACGCTGCGTTCCCACAGTCAGCGTTTAGTAAGTTTTTGATGTGGCCGATTCGCATTTTTTTTCCATAAATACTCAGCTTAAAAAAATCACAAAAAAACTCATCGTGGGATCGTAGCCCGGATTCTGCTCTCCTGAATGTGAGGCCCTGTTCAGACAGCTGTGCAGTATTACCTACAGGTGCTTTTCCCAGCGCTCGTACCCATTAGCTACAGTTTATGGCGTTGTTCACATGTCCTACATCATTTAAAGACCTATTTCCGCAGAAAAAAAAGATAGAGACGACAGACGTGCGTTTATGATCCAATTAACAAACTCACTATCTCAAGTGAATATGGGAAAAACAGTCGCACTCAGATGCCATCCGTGTGTCCTACAAATACCGTCCTGTATCTACTGTTTAATGGGTAGAAGAAGCTTAGAATTGGGGGGGGGGTTAGCGTATAGAAAAATGGGCGCCACGCTGATACTAAAAACGAACACATGGACCATAAAGGGATGAACATCGGATGCAGCACACTGGGGAACAACACAAAAAACTCAAAAATGACTTTTGAATGAAGCCTTAGTAAGAAGTAAGGGCAGTTGGCATAGAGTGAGGGTTCACACTGTGTTTTTTTGGCTTTCAGCATGAAAAAAAATCTTTCTCTCCTCACCTCTCCTCCTCTCTCTGTCTCTCTCCTCTCTTCTTCTCTCCTCTCTCACTTCTCTCCTCTTCTCTCTCTCCTCTCTCCTCTTCTCTCTCACTTCTCTCCTCTTCTCTCTCTCCTCTCTTCTCTCCTCTTCTCTCTCTCTCCCCTTCTCTCTCTCTCATCTCTCTCTCCTCTCCTCTCTCCCCTTCTCTCTCTCTCATCTTCTCTCTCTCCTCTTCTCTCTCTCTCCCCCTTCTCTCTCTCATCTTCTCTCTCTCTCTCACTCTCTCTCCTCTCTCCCCTTCTCTCTCTCTCATCTTCTCTCTCTCCTCTCCTCTCTTTTCTCTCCTCTTCTCTCTCTCCTCTTTTTCTCTCTCCCCTTCTCTCTCTCCTCTCCTCTTCTCTCCTCTTTCCCTCTCTCCTCTCTCTCTCCCCTTCTCTCTCCCCCCTTCTCTTTCATCTTCTCTCTCCTCTCCTCTTTCTCTCTCTCCTCTCCTCTTCTCTCTCTCTCCCCTTCTCTCTCATCTTCTCTCTCTCCTCTCCTCTCTCTCCCCTTCTCTCGCTCTCATCTTCTCTCTCTCCTCTCCCCTCTTTCTCTCTCTCCTCTTCTCTCTCTCTCCTCTCTCGCTCTCTTCTCTCTCTCCCCTTCTCTCTCTCTCATCTTCTCTCCTCTTCTCTCTCTCCTCTCTGTCTCTTCTCTCCTCTTCTCTCTCGCTCTCCTCTTCTCTCTCTCTCCCCTTCTCTCTCATCTTCTCTCTCTCCTCTCCTCTTCTCTCTCTCCCCCTCTCTCTCCTCTTCTCTCTCTCCTCTCTCGCTCTCTTCTCTCTCCTCTTCTCTCTCTCCTCTCCTCTCTCTCCCCTTCTCTCGCTCTCATCTTCTCTCTCTCCTCTCCCCTCTTTCTCTCTCTCTCTCCTCTTCTCTCTCTCTCCTCTCTCGCTCTCTTCTCTCTCTCCCCTTCTCTCTCTCTCATCTTCTCTCCTCTTCTCTCTCTCCTCTCTGTCTCTTCTCTCCTCTTCTCTCTCGCTCTCCTCTTCTCTCTCTCCTCTCTCGCTCTCCTCTTCTCTCTCTCCTCTTTTCTCTCTTCTCTTCTCTCTCTTTCTCCTCCAGAAACACAAGGGAGAAACGTGCACAGACCGGATTAATTTCTAGTAACAAATCTGCACAGCAAAACCGCATTAAAATCCACATGAAATCCGCACGCGTTTTACCCTGCGTTTTCTGCCAAGAGATGCTGATTGAAAATTCCGCAGGCTAATCCGCAACGTGTGCACACACCCTAAAGAGTGAATGGCTTCCTTATGAAGTCGCTCGAAGAATGAATGTTACCTCTTTTAGCTTTAAATCATTTTTATGCAGAATTTGGAGCAGATTCCAAAAATCCTCTGTAAATAGCTGACACCGGGCTCACACACTGGCATACAATGCTGATGAATATGCCTGCCAGCTGAATTGCAGAGCTGACTTTTGGATTTCTGCTGCGGATCTGCTGTTTGATCTGTCACAAGGATTAGGCCTGATTGACACATAATGGGTAGGGATGGATGAGCGGACCCGTAGAAGTTCGGGTTCTGGTACCCGACCCAAACTTTATTCCAAAGTTCTATTCGGGTACCCAAATTTCAACCAAAACCCAAACCCCACTGAAAACAATGGGGACCCGAACCTTTGATCTGGAAAAATTCTCTCTCTCAACAATGGCCTCCTACCGGAACTCCGAACATTGCACCAGACTCCCAGGAGAAGTGTCCGGCACGAACTCCGATCTTTGTCAGTTCAGGTTCACTCATCTCTAATAATGGGGTAAAAGCCCGGTTCACTCTGCGCTCAACCCCACGCACAGCGGTCCCAACGGGGGTTACGTCGGAACCTTCCCTGCAAAACAGGGTGTATGTGTAGATTTGGGTGTATGTGTAGACTATAATATCCTCTATCATGCCCCCCTCGGTGTGACTGACAGCCTGCGAACATTCGCCGCTATGGTCGGCTGTTAAACACACCCAGATAGATGCTGTTATCGGAACTCCTACATGTTTGTTCAGCTTCATCAGAGTTTGGTCCGAGTGTCATCAATTTCTCTACCTTCTCCTATCTAGCATGGTTTCCGATTTTTTTTAAGGACCCATAGATCTGCGGTGACTATTTTGATCCGGCACTTGGATCAATACCGGACATGTATCTGCGATTTTGCGCAGACCGTTCGGTGTGCAAAAAAAGAATTGAACATGTGAAAAGCCCTATAAACTATACTAAGTGAAGAACAAGGGAAGAACTGAATAAGTCAGTGCTGTATTGTCAGAATTATCTACACACCTATAAATACATGTGGAAAAAGGTAAAAAAAAAAAAAAAGCCAGCCGCTCGCTCATGTACTAAAAAATATCTGAAGGGCGGCCTGACAGGTCTCGTTTACATCCGGTTTTGATCTGTTTGGGTGCTAAGCCCCTGAAATACATGAAAAACGTGTCCAAAGGGGCCCATTATTCTGACTTAGGCCACAAGTGTCCATGTAGCCTATGTCTGGCTGGTAGACATTCCTGTATTACTTCGGATGGAGTGGGATTCCTGCCAAGGTTCACCCCTGGCACCGCCGCCATAGGCACACGACATTGAAGATGAGGGGCACATGTGGCGGTGCATAAAGTCACTATGCCAGATCGTAGTCTGGACTAAGGGCAGTGAATTCTATTTTCACTATTGTTGTAAAGAGTAACCAAATTTTTATTTTATTTTTTACAATTTTGTCCGCCATGGAAAGCTCTGAAAATCACTTTATTAGGGAATTTGTCTTCATTTCTGCAAACAAAAAAAATGCATTTATGTGGCTTCCAAGCTCCTGCTTTTCCTCAGCCTTCCTTCAGGTGTATTGATATCAGCACATACTCATTTGGAGTGCAGATGATGGCAGTGATCGGGTCAGCACTAGAGATGAGCGGATTGATTTGTAAGATTCTAGGCCGACATCCAGGTCCGTAGTGCTCAGCGGCTAGATGGGAATCTCACGAATCTCTCCCTTCCAGCGATACCGGGACGGCATTTCATGTGTCAGAGCTGGTGCAACGTACGGTAATCTCTGTGACATGAGACACAAATGATGGCGCCCCAGCCCAGGCTAATGAAAAGCCGTGCCGGGGATGCTGGAAGATAAGAGATCCCCGTCAAACCGCCAGGATGATGGATCGGAGATCCTTGAATGGATCCGTTCTTTTCTAGTCGTGAGTGTTCTGCTTATCACGGTCCGGACCGGTTACAGGCCACCTAAAGATGACAGTCTCATAGGCTTATACTGTATATGAAGCTGTATGTATGTGACTCGCGGCCATTGCTGACCCTGATACCTGGACATCTGAATTCAGCCTCAGTGGGACACTGCTTAATGACCCTTTCTCTGCCATCATCTGTACTCCAAAGAAATACGTTCTAATATAGAATTAGATGAATACAGCCAAATAGACTGGGAAAAGCAGAGTTTTGGAAGCCAGCGCCATGCCATTTAGGAAGGAATACAAATCATCTAATAAAGTGATTTGCAAAGTTTCCTAACTTTCCATGACAGACAAAATGATTAAAGAAGAAAGAAAAGTTTAGCTACGAATTGTGCCATTGACATAGTGTAAAGTTTTTCTGCCCCTTTAGGAGTCTGGAGCCTTTTCTTAGGAGAAGAACGTGTTGATAGCGCAGATGGAATTTACGGGGGTTAAGGAATGTGTGAGAACTGATGGACGGCCATAGACGGTCCTGAGGTTCAGTAAAGGTCGTGTTTACTGTAGCTAAGAAAAAAAAAATTCAAGTTCAACCACCAAACCGAACCCAACATATGTCACATCCCATAATTCTATATTACAGGACAGAAGGACCCCGACAGCCCCCGCTATAAATACAACTTTATAGCTGATGTGGTGGAGAAGATCGCACCGGCTGTTGTGCACATTGAGATCTATCGCATGTAAGTTCCTCCAGTGCCATAAGTACAAATATAGTTTACCGGTGACAGGCTGCAGACATTAATGTTAGTCTCCAGATGGAATAACTTGACCTTGCGCCTGACATGGCATAAAGTAATGTACAGTGGGAGAAAAAAGTATTTGGTCAGCCACCAATTGTGCAAGTTCTCCCACTTAAAAAGATGAGAGAGGCCTGTAACTGACATCATAGGTAGACCACAACTGTGAGAGTCAAAATGAGGAAACAAATCCAGAAAATCACCTTGTCTAATTTGGCAAGATTTATTTTGCAAATTATGGTAGAAAATAAGTATTTGGTCATTAACAAAAGTTCATCTAAATGTTTTGTTATATATCCTTTGTTGGCAATGACAGAGGTCAAACGTTTTCTATAAGTCTTCACAAGGTTGGCACACACTGTTGGTGGTATGTTGGCCCATTCTTCCATGGAGATCTCCTCTACAGCAGTGATGTGTTGGGCCTGTCACTGGGCAACACAGACTTTCAACTCCCTCCAAAGGTTTTCTATGGGGTTGAGATCTGAAGACTGGCTAGGCCACTCCAGCACCTTCATATGCTTCTTACGAAGCCACTCCTTCATTGCCCTGGCAGTGTGCTTGGGATCATTATCCTGCTGAAAGACCCATCCACGTTTCATCTTCAATGCCCTTGCTGATGGAAGGAGGTTTGGACTCAAAATCTCACGATACATGGCCCCATTCATTCTTTCATGTACATGGATCGGTCGTCCTTGTCTCTTTGCAGAGAAACAGCCCCAAGGCATGATGTTGCCACCCCCATGCTTCACAGTAAGTATGGTGTTCTTTGGATGCAACTGAGCATTCTGTCTCCTCCAAACACAACGAGTTTTATTTCTACCAAACAGTTCTACTTTGGTTTCATCAGACCATAGGACATTCTCACAATACTCTTGGTGGCTGACTAAATACTTTTTTTCCCCCACTGTATATCTGACATAACAGTAGACATGTTTCAGCCATCGCCTGTGTATGATGTCTTCTGTGATCTGCAGTTAGATCCGGGAACCTTCAGCTGTTTTTACGTTAGGTTTATGTCTTTGGTTCTTTTTGGGTGAAATTTGTAAAAAAAAAAAAAAATGTATTTGTCTATCCTGTATTTCTTAATTGCCGCAGAAAACAGTGATCAATTTACTTCCACCATCACCATCATTTTATGTCCAAATTTGTGCCCTGATTTTTTTCAGAATTTATGTATTTAAAGGGGTTGTCCGGGCTTTTCACATAATCTCAGTACATATCTGGACTGCAGAATTATGACAATAAGTAATTTACTTTCTGTCACTAGTTTGCACGGTTTTCTAGATATTCTGAACAGAACGTCCAAGGGGGGGCGTGTTATGGCATTGAAATGAGAACTGGTCGTAACCTCCTACTCTACTCCAAACATGCCCTCTATAGCAACAACCCCACCGTCCATAGCTACAGGTCCTCCCCGTCCACATGAAGCAGCCCTCATCACACAGTAACAGATACTTCCCCTCCAGCAGCCTCAGTGCAGAGAGCAGACCACCCAGCACACAGTTATCAATGGAAAGTGAAACCAGTGAGGGGGAGGGAAAATCGTCCTGTATTCTAATCTGCACAGGGGATGGCAGTCACTGATGTAATCTGTTCTGTGACAAAGCCTCTGCTGTGTGAATGAGACAGCTCTGTGTCACTGATGTCTTCACACAGCAGCAGATTTGGTGCAGTGTATGTGTGAAGCTCCACCAAACTCCCAGCAAGCTCCACTGACCAGCACCACCCACTGCCCACTCATTGGCTGGCAGTAAACTGCACCAGCACTCATCTTTATCATCATTCCAGCACTGGAAAGAACACAGCAGTGATCCAGTATTTGTGAAAGCAGCACAATACATACATACATACACCCCCCAACACTTCACACTGTTACAGCTGCTGATTGGACAGGCTGCTCCCATCAGTATTTGTGTCATTAGAGACACAGTGCTCACACATACACTGCACCAAATCTGCTGCTGTGTGAAGACATCAGTGACACAGAGCTGTCTCATTCACACAGCAGAGGCTTTGTCACACAACAGATTACATCAGTGACTGCCATCCCCTGTGCAGATTAGAATACAGGACGATTTTCCCTCCTCCTCACTACTTTCACTTTCCATAGATCACTGTTCAGTGTGTGTCTGGGGGAGGAGCAGCTGCTCTCTGCACTGAGGCTGTTAGAGGGGGAGGATTTGTTACTGTGTGATGAGGGCTTTTTTATGTGGACGGGGAGGGACTGTAGCTATGGAGGGTGGGGTTGTTGCTATAGAGGGCATGTTTGGAGTAGAGTAGGAGGTTACGACTAGTTCTCATTTCAATGCCATAACACCCCCCCCCCTTGGACGTTCTGTTCAGAATATCTAGAAAATCCTGCAAACTAGTGACAGAAAGTAAATTACTTACTGTCATAATTCTGCAGCCCAGATATGTACTGAGATTATGAGAAAAGCCCGGACAACCCCTTTAATGCACTTTATATATCAAGCTAGAGATCTGAATCCTGTGGTTCCCTTTAAATAGCAATTTAAATGTGTAATGGGGTTATCTGTTTTTATTTTTTTTAACTGGGCTAAGAGTAAAAAAAAAGGAGTTAAGTTAATTAATAAGAAAATACCACTCACCTATTCAATTCTTCGTTGCTCCAGTGCCGTTGCATTAGTGGTCTTCACCGACTCGGCAGCAATGAGGTCACGTACATTATTGACTTGTACAGTGCAGCCAATCACTCTCATCTGTACCGAGATCAATGATTGGTTGCAGCGGTCACCTTAAAGGATGTTTTGCCATAAGATGATAAATGTATGATTGCTGGGAGTCTGGCTGCTGATTCTGAGGACAGGGAGCCCAAAGTGAATGGTGCTGTGGTGAGCGTGTGTCACCATCACTGCCGCAGACAGTCGTTGGAGCAATGGTCGCACATTCTCACGATCACTCCATTCACACAGAAGACATTGGGACTTTGTTCTCGTGAATGGTCGTGACCCAACATTTGGAAGCCCCCAATTATCCATGGATAGGTGAGATATGTTGGTTTTGTATGTGACATCAACACTGCAGGACCAGCATGGATCACTATAGTGGTGGCGCTGGAGCAACAGGGAATCCAATGGATGAGTATTATTTAGGGTTTTTTTTTAGCAACGTAATATATTTTCTGCTCTTACACCAATTTTTCTGAATTATTGAAAGGCCTCCTAGTTGCAGGCAGTCCAAAAAGTGTAATTACCTACAACTGACACCTAAAACAAGTTTCTAGAAAAGTTAGACAAAATGATAGGGCGTTGATAATATAATATAAGGGTAGCATGGGCCAAAGTGTTCTGCGTGATCCTAAACACTAGTGACATGGGTTCCTCTGGGTGTGTGTGGTGGTGTTCCCTTCAGATTTTTCCCATTCAGGCCGCATACCCTCAATGACACAGGAACCCTGGATGTAGAGCATTAACAAGGAAAAATTCAGTCCATTTTATAAAAACAGAAAATTACTGATGTAAGACATATACAGTATTTAGCAGGTGCAAAGCTTGGAGTTCACATCTTCTGAATTGCACAGGAGGTATAAACTTAGTAGTCACACGTCGCAGCACATCACTTGTTAGCAACAACATTTCATCATACGTATTTGACAGTCATATCTTATCTTTACTAACCGTTCTCCAGTGACCATATAGCCCTCTTCAGCAGTAGCCATGCCCAAATCTGGCAAGCTCAGCATGTCTTCACTAACACCCCCAGGTTCGGCCTACACATTGCCTTTGCTGCGGAAGTGGGGATGCGGCTATCAGAGTCAGCTTGAGTCCCAAAAGAGAAGGCACAGTTTATTAAGGTCTGCGCCTTCTCAGTCATTGTATACAAAGTGCTAAGTAATCACTGTGTACACAGTATAAGGATCCGCTGATGGTCAAGTGATCACTGTGTATAGAGAGGAAGCAGGAGCTGCTGGCTCATAGGAGACCTGGACAGCTCTGCAAAACATAACCAACAAATAAAGTTGCACTCTGTAGCATGAAAACATGAAATATGAATTGCATTACTGCTCTAAAAAATAAGAAAAATTGAGAATACGTAGTGCATAAATTGGCCAATTCATGTGTACACAGCCCAGCAGCCACGATAGGACGATTCTCGTTGCTGGGAACCTATCTAATGAAAATCCTCTCCTAGGCTGAAACCTACATTTATGTGGGTAGATAGCGCTACTAAATATCCAGCAGACTGCATTTTCCCTTCAACTGGACCTAATATATACCGGCCCCAATTACAAGGGAAATAAAATTAAAGATTTTTTTGCCCCCAAAGGTCTTTTATGATCAATGTGTAAAATAAATGAAAAATTAAAAAAAAATGTTAAAAAATAGATTGATTAAAAAAAAGTCACTGTTAATCCAAATCATTGCTACTAGCCTCGCTCATGTAAAAAACAAAACATGTCTTATATAAAAAATATTTGCTACAGAATGGGGAGCAGATTTATTTACTGTATGTATTTTTTTGTCCTGTATGGTCATTAAGAAAATGATTTCTCTTATTTTTCCACACGTATCACCATATATCAGCAAAAAAAAAGAAAAAATATAACAGTAACAATAAAATATGACGGAAAAATAAACACCTATGCATCATGAAAAAAGGAAGCTAAAATTATATAAATATCCGAATGAGAATTTTTTTTTTATACTTATGTCAACTGCATATACGAATAAACCCCAAAAATGTTCCTGGTCAGGAATGGGGGTAAATGGCCCGATTTTGCGTCAAACATCAACATATGGAAAATGCAGCAATAAGAAACATATTACCACTAGGTCTACAGGAAGATGGTTCTTCTTGGGCCTTACTCTAAGGTTACGTTCCCACAATGAGTTTTTGGTGAGGTTTTGGTTTTTTTTTTTGCTGTGTAATTTAAAAAACCCCGCAAGTAATTTATTTTAATTAATAAGTGCAAAAATGGTGATATCAAAAACTCATTGTGGGAACATAGCCTTATAATAACACAATATCAGAAGTATCAGATGTTAGTTAATAGATCAAAAAGATTTTAAAAAAAAGTTTATATCATGTGTTGTTCCTTTTCTATAAATTTACATACACTTTTCTTATCTTGATGCAATCATATCACCGCCATCTCTTGTTCTTAGGTTTTCTTTCTTCGGAAAACGGGAAATTCCAGCAGCCAGCGGCTCCGGTTTCATTGTCTCGGAAGATGGCTTGATTCTTACTAATGCCCACGTGGTCACAAACAAGCAAAGGTTAAAAGTGGAGCGCAGTGACGGGACTACCTATGACGCCAAGATCATAGACGTGGATGAAAAGGCCGACATTGCCTTAATCAAAATCAAAGCAAAGGTACTGAGATATTTATGCTTATTACACTCCAACCTGCGGCTACTACGACTTCCAGCAGACCATTACAGTCTTGGTCTAATGGGACGTGCCGGCCGTTATAGATCTGTACCATGGTCTGGTTATAGATCTTGCTGAGGATCTACTTCCAGAGCTTATTGTAAATTACCAAGGTGAGACATGTAATGACTGACAGTCTACATGTCTTACACCTTTCATTTAAAATAATTTTTGTAGGCCAATTCTCGGGGGAATCTTGGTCCGGCCCATAGATCTTAACGCGCATGCATCACTCTGCAAACAATGACGTTGCAGCTGCCCTAATAATTAGCAGAGGCGAAAGGGATGCCGGCACGTAGGAGGAGGTTCACGGGGCTATAGTTTGGTGGCCGCAGGTTACTGACATGGCTGCTGGATCAGGGAGCTGCAAATCTTTTTGATCGACTCTAAACCCATGTTCCCACGTAGCTTAAATGTTGTGGGGTTTTTTTTTTGGTATGGAAAGTCTGCTTTATATAACTGTATAAGCAAAGTGGGTGCGATTCCATGACATCTCCTGCCCACCGTGAGTTTAAAGGCGCTGCTGAACTGTACAGCTGTTGGTGCATCTTTTCTCTAAGGAGCCTTAAAAAATCACAAGTGAAAAAAAAGTTGCACTTTTAAGTGTGGAAGCAAAACTTTTCTGTACTAGAACGGACGTTAAAAACGCTGCTTCAAATCTGCGCAAACACTCATCTAATAAGAGGGGAAGCGCAGCAAAAATTCAATTTTCATTTGTTATTGCATATTTTGATCAGAAAACGTGCAGAAAAAAAACTACGTGTAGACACAGCCTTATCAGAGCACCTCTGAGTTACATTCAGTCTGGATATAGAAATGCTCACAAGTCCAATATCTGATCATGAGACGTTAAAAACTCAGTTTTCCAGTCCGGACTTTAAATATTTTCTTTATTTGGAATGTGGCTGCAGTGTTTCTTGGGTTTCTGCAGTGAATCCCTTCAGGTTAATGTCTCTGCATGCACGTCACACTTGTACACATTCATATAAAGAAAGATGAAAGTGGGGGCAAGTCCGGATCAGCCTGCCATACACACGGGGAGGACTGAGTGCAGTACTACACAGGGTGTGTAACACCAGCTGGGAGATTATGGGATCGTGTACCTGACACATGTGAGTCGCTGGGTGCGCTGGACTCCTGCCAGAGAGCAGAACTCGTGAGACCTCTCTGGAAATGTGTGACAGCACAATCCCGTGGCCGGACACAGAGCTGACTACTATGTGTCCAGTAACGCTCCTACACGAGCCAGACTGCGGGTATCGGATTGTTGTTCTGATTAAAGATGACATCATATAAAGTGAAGGGCATGCTGGGAGTTGTAGTTTGACAACCTAGTTGGCTAAATCTGCCAAAGTTAATATTGAAAATGTAGCACTGTCTGTAGGTCTACTAAATCCTTCCCAAACTCCTGCTATGGGTTGTGTGATTTTTCGTTCCTTATAAGGCTAAGTTCACACTGGGCGTTTTTGCAGCATTTTTTAATGCCGTTTTATTTAATGCAAATTTTCAGTATCAGCAAAGTCTATGAGATTTCATAAATCTCATGCACACACCTTGTTTTTTTTTTATCATCAGTATTTTGTGCTTTGTGTGTTTTTTTTGCACAATGGAGCATGTTACGTCTTTCAACGTTTTTTCATCGCTTTTCACCCTTTGAATTGAATGGGTGGTGAAAAAACGCTGAAAAAACGCAGGTATCAGGTTTTTGCTTCATTTTTGGTCACATGCCGACTAGATGTGGGTGGCTTCGCTCAATGACGGTGAATTGAGCGAGGCTGGGCACGTCTAGTCGGAATGTGTGCAAATCATATACTTGCATTCTCATGACCGCCCGCTCCATAGAATCCTAACAGCATGCACTCTGCGCACTTTGAGGATTCACAAGTCTGCAATCACATAGCCTGAACAACTCATTTAAGTGTTTAGTCCCCTTGCAGTGCCACCACAGGGGAAATATAACTTTACATAGTTTAAATGAAAGGGGTTGTCCACTGCTTCCCTCCAATGCTATACACCCCCTTTGGTGCACCTGCTCTCCTGGGGCTTGCATGACATTATGTCTGTGTCGGCCTCTAGCTCCTCTCTCCGCCATAGAATTTTAAAAACACCAACTGTCATCTATCTCAGTAATGGGAAAATCTGTCTTCACTGAATACAGATTTAGGCTGGGATCACACATGCGAGAAACTCGGACGGGTCTCACATCTTAATACCCGGTACTTGGACCGGAGCGTGCAGCTGCATGTATTTCTATGCAGTCGCTCCCGAGTGCCGGCGGCAGTGCCGGGTATTAAGATGTGAGACTCGTCCGAGTTTCTCGCATGTGTGATCTTGGCCTTAGGGTGCAGTCAGACGGCCATATTTCTTGCTCCAGGAACACGTCGCAATCCTCGGACTGACTGCTCTCCTGACCTGTGCGTGACAGCATGTACGTCTATGAAGCTGTCACACTCAGGTCAGGAGAGACACCAGCCAGTCCGAGGATTGCGATGCGATCCTTGCGCAGGATATACGGCCGTCTGACTGCGCCCTTAACCTGTGACTGAAAAGATAAATCCTGGAAATGATAGAAGCGTACTATAGATTTATGAAATAAAAAAAAAAAACAATGGTTACTCTTTAGATTTAGGACAGGAAACCCACAGATGGCACAGACATTGCGGTCAGTTGAGTTAAACTGTCTGAAAGGGTACTTGACATACAAACGCTCCATGGAGTAAGACACCCTTCGTAGTCAGTTTTGCTAATAGATGAATACATATTATAAACCAAACATCCACCTTAAAGAATTGTTATGATATTTTAAAATGATGACGTTTCGCAAGTAAATGGGTTGGCTTCATCTGGTGGCCGGGAGTGCCGCTCAGCAGGAAAAAATTTTGAAGGACTTGACCAGTTCTTTCTTAGCACCCCAGAGATGTCCATTATAATAGTATCTTGATCACAAGGCTCGGACTGTCCACGCATCTCCCGAGCTTAGGGTGACAGCCTCATAGTAATATATGCAGCTGTCATGCTCGCCTTGGTTTGGAGGACACGCGGTTAGAACCTGCATTCCGAGACCGGACTGATGATCATGGCCGTCTGAAGAAGCCCTAATTGTGAGAAGCTTAACAAACCTTCATTAGTGTCTTTTATGTTTGCATAAAAGAAAAAACAGACGACACTTGGATTATGAAAACAGAAAAATGGAGGAAAAACGAACCAGTGCACTAATGAAAAACGCTCCTATTTTTTCACACAGATGTGTGAATTTGGCCGTATGGTTTTCAGGCCTCTTTGGTGTATATACAGTTTCATTGCAAGTAGGTGCACGCTTGCTAAAGGATAATAGTGATTTCATTTTTATGCATTTTTTTTTGCAATCTCCAAAACATTATAAAGTAGGACACATCTGTTCATCCCTTCTTTCTAAACTTTTTTGTGTGGCTGTAAACTTCTGCAATAAACATCACAGCATCTGGCAATTCCACTGCATAAATAGTTGAGGTTACACTGTACACCGTGACATGTACAGTGCTGTATACATATACCTAATTAGTCATGTCAGTGTACGGTGCCATCTGGGAGGCAGACTATGAAGTTGGACTCATCAGTCTTAATCCACATGTTTTCAATGGGCGAGTTCCAAAACCTGTGACTGTGTCCATCAGCGAGGCTCGCTGTCAGGAAATATACGTAATCTAGGTATGCACTCGCTTACAATTCGTGCTTGTCAGAACCTGTCACGGGAAGATATCGTGGAAGAGTCACCCACACAATCAAGGAGGAATCCTTTCCCCGTAGGCGGCAGAATAAGTCAGCAGATATAAAAGCACGCCGCTTATTGATGTACGAAGTGACTTAGTCCTAGCCAGGTGTCGGCCCATTAAGATGAGATGTCGCCTTCAGTAAATCTTCCCTTCGTTAGACGTCTGCTCGCTGTGTGACTCACAGGCAGCTGCTTTTGGCTAAGGACAATGGCAGTGCTCGGAGGAGGCAGCGGTGCTCTGCTCTTATTCTTGGGAAAGTTAGAAAAAGTGATGTGGCAAGTTTTGACTTATGAGAACAATATGTCTATGGTTTTGTAGATTTCCTGCCTGGCACTATGATGTATAACACCACCTTTTTCTTATTACTCAGAGCTTATTTTTTTCAGTTCTTATGAATAGGGGTTTTTTTTTTATATAAGAGGCACATTTATTTTTTGGCCCTCAAAACCAGAATTCCCTCTGTGTAATCAAATGCAGCCTACAAAAACTAAGATCTATATCCCCAACCAGTGTCCGATTGGAGCACCTTGGACCCACCAGAGAAAATCATTCTTGGGGTCCACTATTTAGCTACATAGAAATAAATACAAGACCACCAATTGTACGGTAAAACACGCTAATATCAGGGTATAATATGTGGTAGTACATGTCTTAATTATATAGCAGGGGTTCGGTTAGCCCCCCTCATGTAGTATAATGCAACCCCCATAAAATATAATGTAGCGCACTCAGAATATAGTGCAGCCCACCCATAGAATATAATGCAGGCCCCTCATAGGATATAATGCAGCACCCCTCATGTAGTATAATGCAGCCCACTTATAGGGTATAATGCAGCGCCCTCATAGAATATAATGTAGCCCCCTCATAGAGTATAATGCAGCCCCCCTCATTTAGTATAATGCAGCCCCCCACAGAATATAATGTAGCCCCCTCAGACAGGGACAGACACAGACTGTAGTGGGCCCCTATGCAAGAAATTTTTTGGGCCCCTGCCCTTCATAGGGCAACAAAGTTATTTGTTATTATCTAATATTGAGGCTATGCAGGGCTGGATATAATATCTGTAGGGTGCTTCTGGGCTGTATTTATTATTTGCCAGTTGCAGCCTCCAAATTACATTGCCTCTAGTTGTGAATATATGCAGCCCAGCACAGCCTCCAAATAAAATATGGTATACATCCCAGCATAGCCTTCAGTTAATATATACAGCCCAGCACAGCATCCAAATAACATATACAGCCCAGCACAGCCTCCAGTTAATATATACAGTCCAGCAGCAGCCTTCAGGTAATGTATACAGCGCCCAGCGCAGACTCCAGGTAATATACACAGCCCAGCATAGCCTCTAAATAACATATATAGCCCAAAACAGCCTCCAGGTAATATATATAGGCACCCCCGTTTCCCTTTGTTTCATAATGCTCTCCCCCATATGCGGTCTACTTTTGGCATAGTGCTTCTCGGCCTATGTGACCCCCCCCCCCAGTTTATGCTGCTTCTCCCCATGTGCCCTCCCCCCAGTTTATTCTGCTTCTCCCCCTATGCGGGCCGCCCGATTCATGTTTCTTCTCCCCCCATGAGCCGCCCCATTCATGAGCAGGCATCTCCCCCAGGGCCCCCCATTCATGAGCAGCCATGCTTCTCCCCAGGGGCCCCCCATTCATGAGTAGCCAAGGCCATGCTTCTCCCCAGGCCAGGGGCCCCCCCATTCATGAGCAGCCAGGCCATGCTTCTCCCCAGGCCAGGGCCCCCCACATTCATGAGCAGCCAGGCCATGCTTCTCCCCAGGCCAGGGCCCCCACCATTCATTAGCAGACAGGCCATGCTTCTCCCCAGGCCAGAGCCCCCCCCATTCATGAGCAGACAGGCCATGCTTCAAGTTCTCCCCAGGCCAGGGGCCCCCACATTCATGAGCAGCTAGGTCATGCTTCCCTTCTCCCCAGGCCAGGGGCTCCCCATTCATGAGCATCCAGGCCATGCTTCAGTTCTCCCCCAGGACAGAGCCCCCCAAAAATCATGCCTGCCATGCTTCAGTTCTCCCCCAGGAGCTCCCCAAAATCATGCCTGCCATGGTCCCAGTCCCTCAGTTCTGTTCAGCTCTGGTACTCTTACCTGGAGCAGGCAGGGTAGGCCAGACCAAGAGGATCCATCCACTGTCCGCATATTCCTGAGCTGCAGCATTTAGGTATGGGGCACAGCACACAGTGACTTCACAGACACACACTGACGCTGGCGCTGCGGCTGCAGCCACCGTCCGGCCGGCGCCACATGCACAGTGAGTGACAGTCAGTCTGTCTCCTCCTCTCCTCCCCCACAGCGGCAGCGCAGCACAGCAATGACGCTTATCTCACCTCGCTGCTGGCTCCTCTGCACCGGCGCTCACTCTCTCAGGACCCCTTCCCGCAGCGCTGCTCTCCTCCTTGGGCCTCGGCTCTGCCGGGCTCCACATGGTAAATTTGAATAGGTAATTAATTAGCCATACCTCCCAACTTTTGAAGCAGGGAAAGAGGAGAAAGGCTGTGGTGCGCGACCACACCCATTTCCACGCCCAACCACACTGACTGGTACTGGGGGCATAGTGGCTGGTACTGTGGACACACTGACTGGTACTAAGGAAAAGAAAAAAAACAAAAAGAAAAAAGAAAATAGAGAGAGAAAGAAAGAAAGAAAGGAGAGCGAGAGAGAGAGAAAGAACAGAGGAAGAAAGAACAGAGAGAGAAAGAAAGGGGAAAGAAAGAAAAAGAAAGAAAGAGAGAAAAAAATGAAAGAAAGAACAGAGAGAAAGAAAGAGGGGAAATAAAGAACAGAGAGAGACAGAGAAAGAAAGAAATAAGTAAAGAAAGAACAGAGAGAAAGAAAAATAGGAAAGAAAGAAATAGAGGGGAAAGAAAGAACAGAGAGAGAGAGAGAAAAAAAAGAAAGATTAGAGAGAGAGAAAGAACAGAGAGAGAGAGAAAGAAAAAGAGAGGGAAAGACAGAACAGAGACTGAGAAAGAAACAGAGAGAAAGAAAGAACAGAAAGAAAGAACAGAGAAAGAAAGAAAGATTCTATAAAGATATTATAGCAGCCCGGCTCCCATTGTAATGCCCACCTGAGCCTTCCGGTGCAGGACATATCATGATCCGCACACATGGCCGACATCCCTGATTCCAAGGCGATCCTGCTGTCCGCGCTGTCGGAGGAGGACATGGTGATGGATCTGAAGCATTCCTGGTTCCGTCACAATCGCCTCATGAAATTACCTCTTTTCTGGTCAGCTTCCAGCACATCACTTCTGGTGGAACATCATGTGCGAATTTTAAAGTGCTCCTCGGGGCTCCGCCATGTACTCCTGTGTCCGTGGGAAAAGCCCACTTTGTATGCCTCGTACACACTTGGCTCCGGCTCCATACATCCAGTACACATATTCCTCCACTCCGTACACACACGGCTCCGCATACCCCATACACACGCGGCTCCGCTCCGTACACCAAGTACACACACAACTCCGCTCCCCACACCTCGTACACACGCGGCTCCGCTCCGTACACCTCGTACACACGCGGCTCCACTCCGTACACCTCGTACACACGTGGCTCCGCTCCGTACACCTCGTACACACGCGGCTCCGCTCCGTACACGTGCGGCTCCGCTCCGTACACCTCGTACACACGTGGCTCCGCTCCGTACACCTCGTACACACGCGGCTCCACTTCGTACACATGCGGCTCCGCTCCGTAGACCTCGTACACACGCAGCTCCGCACCCCACACCTCGTACACATGCAATTCCGCTCTGTACACTTCGTACACACGCGGCTCCTCTCCGTACACCTCATACACGCGGCTCCGCTCCATACACCTCATACACACGCGGCTCCGCTCCGTACACCTCATACACACGCGGCTGCTCTCCGTACACCTCATACTCACGCGGCTGCGCTCCGTACACCTCATACAAACGCGGCTGCGCTCCGTACAACTCATACACACGCGGCTGTGCTCCGTACACCTCATACACACACGGCTCCGCTCCATACACCTCGTACACATGCGGCTCCGCTCCATACACCTTGTACACATGCGGCTCTGCTCCGTACACCTCGAACACACACGGCTCTGCTACATCCACACTGTAAAACCTTCCTGACCCCACACAGAAACGTTACCTCATCCAGCCCCATGACAACCAGCGCAGCAGAGTCCTGCAGAGAGCAGACAGACATGGAGCCTGAGGCCCCTGATCATGTGACCCCTGACTCCTCCCCTCTAACAGGTCCTGTGCGCACAAAACACACAGCCCAGCCGCATCATTGCAGGGCAGGCTGCAATGGTTCTAACTGGGAGAGCGAGGATGGTGTCGGATGGGGGGGTGTGGTGGCTCAGTGCAATACAGGAAAAATAGCGTCCCGGGCGTGTCAAAAACTGGACTGTCCTGCGGGAGCCATGAATTAGCCATGCGGTGCTGGAAGGGCCCCCATGCAATGAACGGGCAGCACGGGCAGTAGGTCCATCCCTGCCCTCAGAGTATAATGCAGCCCACCCATAGAATATAATGCAGCCCCCCTCAAAGTATAATGCAGCCCACTCATAGGGTATAATGTAGCCCCCTCATGGAGTATAATGCAGCCCCTCTCATACAGTATATTGCAGCCCCTCCCACAGAATATAATGGAGCCCCCTCAGAGTATAATGCAGCCCCCTCATGGGGTATAATGTATCCCCTCGTAAAATATAATGTAGCCCTTCATAGAATACAATGCAACCCCCCTCATACAGTATGATGCAGGCCCCATAAAATATAGTGTAGCGCCCTCAGAGTATAATGCAACCCACCCATAGAATATAATGCAGCACCCCACAGAATATAATGTAGCCCCCTCAGAGTATAATGCAGCCCCCTCATAGGGTACAATGCAGCCCCCCACAGAATATAATGTAGACCTTCATAGAGTATAATGCAGCCCCCACAGAATATAATGCAGCTCCCTCACAAAATATAATGTAGACCTTCATAGAGTATAATGCAGCCCCCCACAGAATATAATGCAGCTCCCTCACAGAATATAATGTAGCCCCCTCATAGGGCATAATGCAGCCCCTCTCATACAGTATAATGCAGCCCCCTCATAGGGTATAATGCTGTTAGGAACGGCGGAACGCACTAAATAAAAATAATAATAAAGTGTGTGGCAGGAGCAATATGGCGGTATAATGCGCACAGGGTTAAACTTCACCCAGGTGCGCAGAGCAATCTCAGTTAAGTCACAGAGATGCAAAATAAACACAAATACAAAGACTGAGCCTGTTGAGGACACAGTACTCAGTTTAAATACACACACTGTATCC
Source organism: Dendrobates tinctorius (assembly GCF_039654945.1). Lineage (NCBI taxonomy): Eukaryota > Metazoa > Chordata > Amphibia > Anura > Dendrobatidae > Dendrobates > Dendrobates tinctorius. Next base: position 2,111,245 of record NW_027361816.1, on the reverse strand, counting down.
TGTCACAGGAGTAGCCCAAGACGGCAGCACTACGTCCGTCTAGATCTACCGTGTGCTCGGCGTCGCAGCTGCGGACGCTAAGGAGAGCTGCTACTGCAGCACGGCGTGGACACTGCCGCTGAACGACAAAGATATGTATGTATGCGCGCCTTTTATAGCAGCCGGGCCCTTCTGCAAGCCTCCAGATCTCAGAGATGGACCAATGAGATCTGGAGCGGGACCTGAGCACATGACTCCCGATCTCCAATGGGAGATCGTCCCATGAGCATGCTCAGTAGGAGGACAGAAGGACAGCCTCAGGAGAGATTTGCTGCAAGGCAATCTCCTCTGCAATCTCCTCTGCAGTAGATAAACAGCAGGAGACTTCAGAATGTGAGGATCTGGATCCCTGCGGAGTAAACTCAGAAATCCGACTCCTAACATAATGCAGCCCCCCTCATACAGTGGGGAAAAAAAGGATTTAGTCAGACATAAAATGATGGTGACGGTGGAAGGAAACTGATCACTGTTTTCTGCGGCAATTAAGAAATACAGACATAAACCTAACGTAAAAACAGCTGAAGGTTCCCGGATCTAACTGCACATCATAGAAGACATCATACACAGGCGATGGCTGAAACATGTCTACCGTTATGTCAGATATACAGTGGGGAAAAAAAGTATTTAGTCAGCCACCAATTGTGCAAGTTCTCCCACTTAAAAAGATGAGAGAGGCCTGTAATTGACATCATAGAACACAACTATGAGAGTCAAAATGAGAAAACAAATCCAGAAAATCACCTTGTCTGATTTGGCAAGATTTATTTTGCAAATTATGGTGGAAAATAAGTATTTGGTCACCTAACTGACATACTAAGTTGAATGCCAAGTACTTTATTTTATTGCACATTGGTTTTGGTAACCCACTTGAGCACCTCACGGTAGTGCCACGCTAATTTAAAGGAACCCTCCAATGTTACGCCTAGTGCAAGGAATTTGGGTCTCCTAGACATTAGATAAATGTCGGTAAATCGAGGTTTGGACTGTAGCTATCTCTCCCAAGATCTCCATATTCAAGGAGTGCTTGAGTCTATGAGACTACTCTAATGGCGGCTCATCTTCAGGGAGGATGAAGATCCGCAGCTGAAATAATTTCTTCCCCAAACAATCATATTAAGGGAGAGAAGGATCTGGATTTTGGAATTTCAACAACTGAACCCTTTGGTGAACAGATAAGTCACTGCCAGACTCCTCTGATAGCGGCTCTCTCGTAGAGGACACAGTGGCACTCAGTTGAGTGTTCCTCTGTATTTGGGAGTCGGAGAGCTGTCAGCTGAATAACTGTTCTGACTGCTGTCTAATGTGATGGGGGTCTTAAGTTTCTGTGCCTTGTGTGCTCCCACCAGGCAGGACCTAAAGCCATAGCACCAGGGTTGATTCAAGATTTATTGAGGACTCTGTGCAGAACTTTATATGGAGTTACCTTCCTGCTTTTGGAAGGAAGGGAAAGGAAACTAGCTAAAAAAAACTACATACAGTCATGGCACCTGTCAAATACGAGAGACCTGGAGCAGTTTGCAAAAGAAGAGTGGTCCAAAATTCCAGTTGAGAGGTATAAGAAGCTTGTTGATGGTTATATGAACCTATGAAGACACAGCCTTGTATCTTAATTAGACAGACGTAAATTGCCCAGAATCATAAACTGTTGTCTAAAGTATTGACTTGTATTCTTGTAGAATGAATATTTATATTATCTCCTATAGTTTATCTTCTGTTATCTTTGCAAAACAGTAATGGATGGTCACTGAAAAAGGATGTTTGTTGATATGTTACTTAGATGCATTTTCCTTGACTGCAAATAGTTTAAATAATCAAGTAAAGGTACTTGATCTCATCAGCATTCTTCTCCTTATCTGTGATGCTGGACTGAAGGACACTTAAATCTAAAAATAGGCAACATGCCTCTGTATAGAGAGACTCATAGACAGAGAGAGAGCGACAGACAGAGATTCTGCCAAGACAAGCATACATCCAAAGGACCATAAACAGGACAGTAGCCATTTTATATCATGGCTCCATCAGGAGGAACATGGATCTTTCATTGTACAGGAAACAACCTAGGGGTTTTCGGTCCTGGTTGGAAGAATACAGATCTGCTCCATTGACCATCGCTGAACCATGGATACGTTTGGAGAAAGCCAGGATTGGGACCCGCCGGTCACTTGGCTCCTTGGAGATGTTTGGAGAAGCCAGGTTGTGATCCTTGGATCATCTGGCCTTGTACCTTGATGGACTGTCATCTTTCTACGCTTGTCATTAACTCCTTTCTGTGTGCGTGCCACAGGTTAGGTAGCGACCCTGGAAACTCTGATGTAACATCTGCCATTATCCTGGCAAGTCAGCGGAAGGGTGAGACTCTGTGATGTGCACGATCTTGGGGTATTTTGCTGGGTCTGTTCTATGTGTGATTCGCCTGTTTTGTGGTTTAATAAAGCATTGCCACACTGTTTTACCCTCACACTGTGTTGTCTGAGTAGTGATCTGCCCACGGGGAGAGACCGTGGGCGTTCAGTGATATGAGCCCTGCTGCATGCAGTCTTTCTAAAGACAGCCGGGGCAAGCGAATGAGAGCACTCACTGACCCCTGTGTCTCAACAGAAGCAATTGATTGCAGTTATTTATTCCAAAAGGTTTGCAACCAAATATTAAGTTGAGGGTGCCAACAATTTTGTCCTGCTCATTTTGGGGGGTTTTGTGTGAAATTATTTCCAATGTCTTTTTTCCTCATTTTTTTTTGTGACGTTCCAATACACACAAAGGAAATAAAGATGTCTATAACAAAACATGTGTACAGCAAAGCATGCAATAATTTTCTGGGAGAAATACTTAATCTTCTGAAACATTTTCAAGGGTGCCAATAACTGTATATGAAAATTACACCTCTACTGTAATGCCCAAACAATAGAACTGTTTTGTGCATAACTAATAATAATAATAATAATAATCTTTATTTATATAGCGCCAACATATTCCTAATATAGCGCCAACATATAACTAAAAATGGAGCGCTAATAAAACCACCATACAATGCATAAGTAACAGTCCTACAAAACACTCAGATTACTCTGCTTAAGCCCAATTCTGCTGGGGATCACTCTGTGTCTTGCGGTGGAAGCCGATAGATGATACGAACAGGATTGACGACAGTCCCTCATCAAATTGGCAACTTGGGACCTTAGGGCTAGGATATTTTCTCCTTTTTGCCCTGCCTACAATCTGACCCTGTATATGTTTTGCCTAGAGGGTTCCTTTAATGCATTTTAAGGACAAGTAATGAATTAAATAATAAAACGCTACTACATAATGGCTTAATATATAAAACTCCATCTTTGTATGTTTTTGCAGGGGAAGTTGCCTGTTCTGCTCTTGGGCCGGTCTGAAGACCTGCGTCCAGGAGAGTTCGTCGTTGCCATTGGGAGTCCGTTCTCTCTTCAAAATACGGTCACCACCGGTATCGTGAGCACCGCACAACGTGGTGGGAAGGAGCTGGGCCTGAAAAACTCTGATATGGAATACATTCAGACTGATGCCATCATTAATGTAAGTCACTAATTAATCATCTGCCAGCTCTGGTTTACAAATGGCTGTAATGTAGTTCTATGTAGGAGACTGTCTTGTGACAAGATTTGATCAGATTCCACAGGGTGAAGAAAGTGACCCCTTTTCTAAAAGTTTTGTTAATTTGAGTTGCTTTCGCCCCTTACAATTGCCTAAAAATAACAAGACAATATTAAAGGGACATGGGCACCCCCAAAACTCGATTTAAACCAATTATACAGTCTATGGAGGACTTGGCTACTATAACTCATGTTTTCAGTATATAAAAAAAAAAAATTTCATATGTAAGTGAGGCTCCTTAGAGTACTCTTGGCTTGGCCAATGGCTTGGTCACCATTTCGAACTCTCAATCAGGACACTACGCACCCTTAGCTTGATTGACAGCACTTGCTTGCCCAAAGCAAAAACTGCCTGAATTCAATCCTTGGGCTCTGCATATCCATTCAGACAATGCAGAGACACAGCGAGTGAACACACAGTGTCAGTACAGGCACGCTCTCTTCCCTCTTTCCTGTGTACAGTGGTCACTTGCAGCTCTGTGATCCTGTGAGCAGCGTGCAAGTGCTGCAGACAGGAGAGAAGTATGAGAGAGTGACTGCACTGACACTGTGTGTGAAAGTATTCCCTTTGTTCCTTCAATGTCAGTGTGGATCAGCAGGGATCAGGGATGCAGCTTACCTTTAGTGAGCGCTGTCAATCAAGCTAAGCTATGCCAAAGGGTGCACCAAGGAGCCCTCATTTACATATGAATTGAAACTTTTTTTTTCTGAAATATTAAAGAAGCCATCTCTGTACTGCATATATGATTCTCATAGTGGCTTAGTCCACTTAGTCTTAGTGGCTTTGTATAAATGGCTTAAATTGCGTTTTGAGGCTGACAGACTCCCTTTTAGGGTACACGCACATCAGGGTATATAAAATATCTCAGATTCTCAGCCAGAAAAGTTGGAGAGTGTCAAGCAAGTATTATGCTTTTTTTTCTCACCTAGCATCCATATGTCATTTCAAGCTAGTTTTCTAACTAATAAAACAATCTTATATACAGATATAGAAAGAAATGTCAGTGAGATATGTAATCAGTGTTTTGCATGTGTAGTTTTCTGTATTTGTTTTTAGCTAGTAAATAAAAAAGTAAAAGAAAAAAATGGCGTGGGTTCCCCCTTATTTTTATTAACCAGCTGAGGGAAAGCAGACAGCTGAGAGCTGGTCTTATTAGCTTTGGAAGGGGCCAGTTAATATCTTCTCCCAGCTGTCTACTTATCCTTTACTGGTTATTTAAAAATGACGTAGGGTCCCCTCTATTTTTAATAACCAGCAAATGCTAGGCAGACAGTTTGATAGCCTGGGAAGGGGCCATGGATATTGACCCCCTCCCAGACTAATAACATCAGCCCTCAGTCGCCCCATAAATGGCGCATCCATTAAATTCACAAAATCTGGCTCTTAGGTTTGACTCTTCCCGATTCCCCTGGTGTGCTGGCCAATGGGGTAATGATTTTGGGGTTGATGTAAGCTTTGTAATGTCAACTGACAGCAAGCCCAGGGGTTAGTAATGGAGAGGCGTTTATACGACACCCCCACTACTAACCTCGTAGTTTTAAGGCAAAAAACACACAGAGCAAAGTCTTTTATGTGTACAAAACATTCCCCAAGCCTCTTTTACCCATTTATTACCTTTAAAAAACCAAATATCCTAAAGTGATCCGCTTTAAATCCATCCCTCGTCCCATGATGATCCCCAACTCTGCTACATCCGCATGGTGCGTTAAGTGGTGACATGAGTAATGCGACTACTCAGCGCGCCAGCTGAAACAGACTGACAGGAGCATGAGAACGCACCTGCAGTGCTGAGCGGTGACATCAGTAACTGGAGTTCATCAACTATGATCAATGGTAACCTTGCTGATATCACCACTCCCAGGTGACCGGATGAACTCCTATTATCATACTTATGTCATCGCTCATTACTGCAGGTGCCTTTTCATTCTACTATCAGTATGTAGCAGAGTTGAGGATCGTCGTGGGATGGATTTACGGCAGACCACTTTGGAATATTTGTTTTTTAAGGTAATAAATAAGTAAAAGAGGGTCATAGAGTGAATTGTACAAATAAAGGACTTTTTTTGTGTGTTTTTTGCTTTAAACTTACGGGCTAGTAATGGTAGGTGTCTTAAAGATGCCTCTTCATCACTAACCTCTAGGCTTGGTGTCAGCTGACATTACAAAGCTGACATCAATCCCAAAACCATTACCCCGGTTGCCAACGCACCAGGGTAAGCGGAATGATCCAAGGCTAAGCTTCAGAACTGGTGCATGTAATGGCTGAGCCATTTCTGGGGACGTTGAGGGCTGGTGTTATTAGTGTGGAAGGGGGCCAGTATCCATGGCCCCTTCCCAGGCTATTATTATCAGCCTGCAGCTGTCTGTTTAGCTCATGCTGGTTATTAAAAATAGAGGGGCCCTACATCATTATTTTGGGGGTCCCCCTTTTTAATAACCAGTAAAGGCTAAGTAAAAAGCTGTGAGCTGATAGTAATAGCCTGTTAAGCTCCATGTTTATTGCCCTATTCCCAGACTATTAAGAGCAGCTCTCAGCTGTCTACTTTCCCTCAGCTGGTTAATAAAAATAAGGAAGACCTCATTTTTTTCTTTTATTTATTTATTTGCTAAATACATGTACAGAAATCTACACATGCACTGCACTAATTATATATCTCAATGACATATTTTTATTTTCCTATTCTATCTATATATCTACTTTATTCTAACAGTGAATTTACTGTACTCGGCTGATGAAATGTTGTGTGTAAAAGTCGCATGACACACACATGGTCCTTTGCCATGTGAGTTTTTTCTCTCACCCATTGATTTTCTTTAGTGAGTCTTGGTCATTTTACACGGTCATACACAGAATGCTAGAGCGGCACTGTGGCTCAGTGGTTAGCACTGCAACCTTGTAGTCCTGGGTTCAAATCCCATTAAGGACAACATCTGCAAGGAGCTGGTATGTTCTCCCTGTGTTTGCATGGGTTTCCTTCTACAGACATACTGTTAGGGAATTTAGATTGTGAGCCCCATCAGGGACAGTGCCAATAATGTCTGTAAAGTGCTGTGGAATTAATGGCGCTATATAAATGAGTAAAAGAAATGCTGCAATTTTTTTCTCCTCACCCCAATTCCAGGCAAGGAAAAACTAGCAGATGAACACTGCCTAATTGAATAACATTGGTGCCAGTGAAATTCGATTTTTTTTCTCACATTGCACTTACCGATTTTATACGCAGATGTGCGTGAATTCTAAGTCAGAATACAGATATTTATTTAGTGTTGGGTTGGATCAAGACAGACACGAGTATGTTGAGTTTGTCAATTATGAATTGGGCAGATGTGAGTTGTGAGGATAAAATCCAGACGTGACATGATGTAGATGAAATATTTCAGTCGTTTGTTCCTTTCGTGTAGTTTTTCTTGAGTATTTCAAATGGTCTGGCATTGCCAGAGTTGTGGGGTCTCCACTTGCTGATCAAGTATTTGTAAAGTTTTTTTTTTTTTTAAGTTCTCCCAGACCACATTGTGGCCATACTCTTTAGATAACTAACACTGGACACTCCAAATTGAAGCACGAGAATCTTCTAATGTGCATGGAGATGTACCAACTCTTCTTGACCAGGTGCAAAAAGGATTCTGCATGTCGAATTTCAATTTTCCAGATCCTTTTGGAGATACAGTAGACAACCAGTACAGTCTGTCTGCAGTTCACCCCCCACTCCCTAATGAGAACACATGCCCGCTCCGATGTTTGGGGGCTATGAAAGAATACGTATCACCTTTAAGACTGTGTACACACTTTTATCATGGCTCTTATTTATAAGAAAGCCATGACATTATGCATAATTTGTTGATGGATACGAACTTCAACCCCAATAGAATCAGGGTTTTGTTATGTTTGACATTATTTTTTCAGCGTGAACACCACTGCATGCAGCACTATTCTTGCCATCGTAGGTGACCTAACACCTGATGATGGCTCCCAGGAACCACCCAAATATGAAGTCACCAGACAATTCTATGGTGGGTTCTGCACTGCTAATCCTAAAGAATCTTGAGATAACTTAGATGATTGGTTGATTAAAAAATACTTTATTATGCCCAGTGTAGTTTTTGATGACAGATATTTTATTGACCAAATGGGCCATAGCATGAAAAGAAACCTTTGAAATACAAGCTTAGAATAAGAAATTAGTAATGATGCATTTGCTTTCTTTTCAGTACGGGAACTCTGGAGGACCTCTTGTGAATTTGGTAAGAGACCCTGCCCTTTATGCCCTCAGTTGTTGGTTATGTATGTGAGATCATAAGGTGTTGTCAGAACTTTTTACCTAATACATCCTGGCAAGAGCTTTGTGGATTGGCATCGCATTACTACATGTCTCAAATATGTATGGTTGGCAAGACAAACACAAGGTGGTTGCTGTTAGTGGCTGACTAACCCTCTACAGACTTTGCTTACGATCTACAAAAACTTTACGTTTCTAGCATCTGAAAGAAAGAAAAAGTTTTGTAGACGTGATTGAAAACAGTAATATATTAGGTAAGCTAGAGTGTAAAAAAAATAAAAACATTATAAAAGGAAAAGCCACAAAAAAACAAATAACTTTCAAAATAGAAAATTACTACTAACTTCCTGAAGTTTCACTTGTTACTGTCAATGTCCTGTTTTCATTCATATTGTGCTTATGTTCCCCGTGTTTCTTTGTGGTGGACTACAGATACAGCTGTGCTCCAAAGTTTACATACCCCGGCAGAATCTTTGCTTTCTTGGCCTTTTTTCAGAGAATATGAATAAGAACACCAAAAATTTTTCTCTATTCATAGTTAGTGATTGGGTGAAGACATTTATTGTCACACTGCTGTGTTTTCTCTTTTTAAATCATAATGACAACCCAAGCCATCCAAATAATCAAAAGTTCCCATGCCCTATTTCTTAATACCATGTATTGCCCCCTCTAACATCAATGACAACTTGAAGTCTTTTGTTGTAGCTGTGGATTAGGTTCTTTCTTTTCTCAGATAGTAAAGCTGCCCACTCTTCTTGGCAAAAAACCTCCAGTTCCTGTAAATTCCTGGGCTGTCTAGCATGAAATGCGCGCTTGAGATCTCCCCAGAGTGGCTCAATGATATTGAGGTCAGGAGACTGAGATGGCCACTCCAGAACCTTCACTTTGTTCTACTATAGCCAATGACAGGTCGCCTTGGCCTTGTGTTTGGATTGTTGTCATATTGGTATGTTCAAGTACGTCCCATATGCAGCTTCCGGCTGATGATTGCAAATTTGCCTCCAGTATTTTCTGATAACGTGCTGCATTCATCTTTCCTTCAACTTTGACCAAGTTTCCTGTGCCTTTGTAGCGCACACATCCCCAAATCATCAGCGATCCACCTCCGTGCTTTACAGTAGGAATGGTGTTCCTTTCATCACAGGCCTTGTTGACCTCTCTCCAAATGTAAAGTTTATGGATATGGCCAAAAAGTTCAATTTTGGTCTCATCACTCTAAATTACCTTGTTCCAGAAGTTGTGAGGCTTGTCTCTGTGCTGTTTTATGTATTGTACGCAAGATACTTTGTGGTATTTGTGTAGTAATGGATTTCTTCTGGCGACTCAACTATGCAGCCCATTTTTCTTCAAGTGCCTCCTTATTGTGCATCTTGAAACAGCCACACTGCTAGTTTTCAGAGAGTACAGCATTTCAGATGATGTTATTTCTGGGTTTTTTCTTTGCATCCCGAAGAATTTTCCTGGCAGTCATGGATGAAATATTTGTTGGTCTACGTGACCGTGGTTTTGTTTTTACAGAGTCCCTGATTTTCCATTTGTTAATCACAGTTTGAATGCTGCTGACTGCTATTATCAATTCCTTGGATATCTCTTTGCATCCCTTACCTGTTTTATACAGTTCAACTACCTTTTCCCGTAGATCTGTTGACAATTCTTTTGCTTTCCCCATGACTCACAATCCAGAAACGTCAGTGGCTGGATGAAAGATGCAAGCGTCTCTCTGGATCCCAAAAACTCACTCAGCTTTTATGCACACACAAATGATTACAAGCAAACAGGTCACAGGTGAGGATGTTACCTTTAGTAGCCGTTCAAACCCATTTGTGTCAACTTCTGTTCATGTTGTCAGGCCAAAATCACCAGGGTATGTAAACTTTTGATCAGGGTCATTTGGAACCCAGTAGTTTGACATTAAATGGCTTCACCCAACCACTAACCTTGGGTGGAGAAAAAGGTTTGGTGTTATCATTCATATTCTCTGAAAAAAGGCCAAGAAAGCAAAGATTCTGCCGGGGTATGTAACCTTTTGAGCACAACTGTACTTTTGTGTAGCAGGAGTTTCTGTTGAAAATCCCACAATTTTCTCGTACTCTATGAACAAAAATGTTGTGCCCTCTCCACATTACACTTACAGAAGGTTTTATGGCTTCCCGTTCTAAATCCATAGGCGTTAATATGGAGTTAGTCCCTGCTATGCAACTTAGGAACTTTCATTCTCCTGAGAAGGATTTCTTCAAGATGTTGGAGGTGTCTGTAGGAATTTTACCTGTTCATCCAGAAGAGAATTTGTGACATCAGACATTTATATTGAATTAGAGGCCTTGGCTCATAATGTCTGTTAGGCTGAGTTCACACGTGGCGTTTTTTTCGCGTTTCCGCGGCGGTTTTAACCGCGCGATTTTGCCGCGAAAAATAAGCATCCCATGCATTCCTATGGGATTCCGCAATGCTGTGCTAATGCTGTGGTTTTTACCGCGGCGGAATCGCTTCGCGGTAAAAACCGCAGCATGCTCATTAATTTGCGGAATCGCGGCGATCCCGCACCCATAGGAATGCATTGTTCCGCTTATTTCCCGCATGTGGCTGTGCACACCATGCGGAAAGTAAGCAGAACAATTGCGGATGGTACCCATGGTCCGGAGGAGAGGAGACTGTCCTCTGGGCTTTGGGTACCATATCCCTGTAAAAAATAGAATTTAAAAATAAAAAATATTGTTATTCTCACCCTCCGGCGTCCCGCGCAGCCTTCCCGCTTCTCTTCACGCTCTCGTTCCCAGTAGTCCTTTGCGAAAATGCTCGCGATGACGTCCCTTCTCGCGGGATCGCGAAGTCTCGCGGTCATTCGCGCGACGTCATCGCGAATTACCGCGAGACGTCGCGATCCCGCGAGAACTGACGTCATCGCGGGCATTTTCGCAAAGGATTACTGGGAACGGATGCGCGGGACGTCGGAGGGTGAGAATAACACCATTTTTTATTTTTTTTTACATTCTATCTTTTACTACTGATGCTGCATAGGCAGCCTCAGTAGTAAAAAGTTGGTCACACTCGTCAAACACTATGTTTGACGAGTGTGACCAACCTGTCAATCAGTTCTCCAAGCGATGCTACAGATCGCTTGGAAAACGCTAGCACTTTGCAAGCTAAATACGCTTGCAAAATGCTAGTTTTTCCGCGGGAATTTAAAATGCGATTTTCCCGCGGACTGGAATTCCGGAATTCTCGCGGTAATTTCCGCGAGAGTTCCGGTACGTGTGCACTTAGCCTTATAGTTCATCCCAAAGGTGTTGGATGGGGTTAAGGTTCATACACTGTGGCCGGTCAAGTATTTCCATGCCCAACCAAGTCTTTATGGACCTTGCTTTGTGCACTGAGGCACAGACATGCTGGAAAAGAAAAGGGCCTTCTCAAAACTGTCCCCACAAAGTAGGAAGCTACAATTTTCCAAAATGTCATGTATCTTGAAGTATAAAGATTTCTCTTCACTGGACCGAGAAAAACAATATTGTTGGCACAGTGCAGTCAGGGAGATAAGGTTTTCGTGGCATTCGCCAAACATTGACTTGTCCATAATTTTGCCAGATAAGTGTGATCCGTCACTCCACAGAACATGTTTCCACTGCTCTCCGGAGTCTAGTAGTGGTGGCTTTACACCACGCCAGCTGACGCCATTGTGGTGATGTAGGACTTACTTGCAGCTTCTTGGCCATGGAAGTCCTTTGCCACAAATACCCTAGGAGGGCACAGTTTTTGTGCTGATGTTAATACCAAGTTTGGACTCTGCAGTTATGGAGTCAGTAGAGCGTTGCTGACTTTTCTTCCCTCTGCTCCTCAGCATTCAGTGACCCAGCTCTGTAACTTTACGTGGTCTCCACTTCATGGATGAGATGGTGCGGTTCCTAACATTTTAACTTTTCAATAATATCACTCACAGTTTATTGTAGAATATTTTGTTAGAAAGATATTTCTGAACCGACTTGTTACACCGGTGACATCATGTTATAGGACCATGCTGATGTCAGGTAGAACGAGTCTTTTTGTCACCTGTTAGACTAGACATGTATAATTGGGATCCAGCTACTGAGACCTTCAGCAATCCTGAATTCAATGTCCTGTGCATGCGCGACCACCGCTCGTATAGACAGTGACTGGATGATGGTCGCTCACTACTGCTCCATACACAGAGGACTTTGGAAGCCCCGTACTCATGATCATGGGTTGATCCCTAGCGATCATACATTTATCACCTACCACCTCTTGCTTTCTCTTCTCCCAAAATATTCTCCATTTATATTGCAATCTGGCCTTGTGTAAGAGCACTGGTTAACTTTTTGGGTAACAATTTGATTGTAGCTGTGTTCAATAACTTGGTAGTAAATATATACAAATTATAACTCTTCTTAGAAACCTATTAATATAGAAAGCGTAACAAATAAGTAAAACGCTTCATAAACCAAAAGTGACCATCATAAGAAAAACCACACTCAACACTCAAACCCTTTATAGCTTGTTTCCCAGAACTCGAAGGCTTGCAATTTTCACTTACAAAACCTAAATGTTGTTTCCGCCATGCAGTATAGTATTTCTGTTGGACCACGCTCTTTTAACCAGTGTTTTCTTTTTCGAACCACAGGACGGAGAAGTGATCGGGATAAACACTCTAAAGGTTACTGCTGGCATCTCCTTTGCTATTCCATCAGATAAAATCCGCAAGTTTCTTGCCGAGTCACACAGCAGACAGTCCGCAGGTGATTTTGCAACCTCTGTCCTTTCGTGGGCAAACATGCAATGAATAGTCACCATTTATTACCACTGATAACAACTACTTGCAGTCGAGGCCAACCTACGCAGTCACAGGCTGAAGTTTGAGGGCAAATAAATAGAAAATAAAATGGTATTTCAGATGAAAGAGGAGGTAATGACATATGGCGAAGTTGTGAAGGCCCACACATGAACACGTTCGAAACCAGCTGCTTATTAGGGTCTAACCAACTTGGATAGAAGTGTGTGGTCCGGGGTATGGATATAGTTCTTTGACCCCAGTACCAAAAAAATTGCGGATTCTTTAGTGTAAAAGAGGTCTATAGCAAAAATGAAAAAATGGGCCCCTCACTAATGGTGGATCATTTCACCAACCCAAAGCACTTGTAATTTCCTTTCTCTGTTTCAGTGCGTGCCGGGTATGGGAATTTTAGGTAGGTTCCCAATTCTTCTGAAATGGTGATGGAACAATTAGAACTCCCTTTAAACTACAGAACCGTTATAGCAGAACAATGGTCGGACTTATAAAAACTACCATGTTTTTTGGGCATATGGAAAAAATAAAATGGACCCTTTTTATCCATGACCTGGATCTAATTTTCGGCCTTTTTTATCCATGTGTCCATCTTTACCATCATTGGCATGCATTTTTCTCATATGCAAAATAAATAAATACATTTTTCAAGCCTTTCCCAGACATTGAATAGTAAAAATCAGAGCGAGTCGTATCCATTTTTTTCATAGATTCCGTCACTTCAAATGGATATAAATGGACCGGTCTGCATTATTTATATTTGATCCTCCCAGAAAAAAACAGACATGTAAAAAGGTCTGTAGACTATATTGATTACCTTCATAAAAAACTTCTTTATTTGGCCCAGATTTAAAAGCCGCAATGGAGGCATGTATGCGTTACCCTCCAGCCATTTCGTTTTTTCTGTGCCTCTACCTTTGCTACTTTTAAATCTGGACTAAATAAAGACGTTTTTTATTAAGACGCAAGTCCCGGCTTTTTCACTAGGTTTTATCACTTGTGGTAATTCTGCCGAGCTCTGGACAGGCGAGCTGATTGTTCTTTTTGTTGCATTTACCTGTTCTGTTTGCGAAAAAACACAGATAGGACGAACATCCGAAAATAGATGTCTGAATGAGGCTTTACACTCATTCAGCGGTTTCGCAGATCTCACTCATCCTGTCCTCCAGCTGAGATCAGAGAATATTCCAAATGTATGTAGACACCTGACCAACACATCTATGTGAGCTTTTTGGACATCACATTTTAGAACCATGGAAGTTAATATGCAATTTGGCCCCTGTTTGCAGCTGCAATAACCTGCAATCTTCTGGGAAGACTTTCTACAAGACTTTGGAGGTATTTGAGAATTTTACCCATTCATCCAAAAGAGCATTAGTGAATTCAGACATTGACGTTGGATGAGATCCCAATTAGTGATGAGCGAGTATGCTCGTTTCTCGAGAATTCCGAGCATGCTCAGATGTTCTTCGAGCAGTTTGGGCGTGCTTGGAGATTTATTTGTGTGTCTCCGCAGCCTGAACAAACAGGCAATCCCCACATGTGTTCAGGCTGTTTAGCAGCCGCAAATCATGCAGCTGTGGCAACACTTAAAAATAAATCTCCGAGCAGGCCCAAACTAGTCGGAGAACACCCGCGCATGCTCGGAATTCTTGAGTAACGAGCATGCTCGCTCATCACTACTCTCAATTGGCCAATTCTTCCCAAAGATGTTTGATGGGGCAGAGATTAGGACTGCGTTCAGCCCGTTCCTCCAGACTGCACCTATCATAGTGGTGGCTTTCAAAGGTTCATAGTAAACCAACATATTATTCCAAAGCAAACAGAAGTGGCCAGAGTAATGTCTGCATTCACTTCTGTTATATTTGTTGGAAAATTGGAATTGAACGCTGCTGGAGGTCGTGCACATTCATTACTCTGAAACATGGATTCGTTTTAGGTTGTATTGACTTTTGTAGCTTTGTCACCAGCGGCTCCAGTTGACGTTTATGTTCGCTGACTGCGAGCTATAGATCGGCACGGACACTGAATGACTTTTTAGAAGGTTACAATGACAAATTGAAATACAGGCCAGTTCATTTGACTTTCATTACAGTCTAAGGGCTGATTAGAGCCAAAGGTCCATAGAGGTCTGTAAAATGTCACTGTCACTGTCCCTTTGGTGGGTGTCTTAAATGGTTATTCCTCACATTAAATTTAGCACCTATTTACAGGGATGATTGGTGGGAGTCCAGATGCCTGGAGCCCATTGATTCCGAGAATGGAATGCCCTTTAGGTATTGCCGCGTATGCACCCCACCACTGCATTCATTGACTATGGGACCACTTGTCTTTTTACTGCAGTCCAGTAGAGAATGAAATGGAGTGGCGGTGCATCATTCCTTCAGGGAATCTCAGCTCTGTTCTTTTGATTGGCGGTGGTCTCAGCGATCTCACAGTTATCACCCATCTTATACACAGGCGATAACATTGCATTTCAGGATTAACCTTTTAACGTTCAATCAAACTTGTGATATATCTCTGTGTTATGTCAGAAGCTTTCCATTAAGCTGGGGAAAACAGACTAGCGTACGGCATTATGACTGCTCAGTTTTGCATTACAAGTTTATCTTATATTTCTTATAGGCCAGGGAATGAAGAAGAAAAGATACTTAGGAATAAGGATGCTGTCACTCACTGCAAGGTGAGAACCTCCTTTTATTCCATGGATGATTTTAATGCTTTGATATTTAGGATAATGTTTTCCGATTCTACTCTGCAATCCGTATACTGTATATGTAATGTAAAATCTTATCAAGGCACCGACTAGTGCAAATAATGGTGTCTTGTGTGATTGCAGCAAAGTGAAGGAACTGAGGGAGCAATTAAAGGATTTCCCTGATGTGACGTCTGGAGCTTATATTGTAGAGGTGCTTCCCGATACCCCAGCAGAAGAGTAAGTGGTGCTGAAATCTGCTGTCAATCCTATACTTATCTCACCTTAGCTTTTTCCTTTATGAGCGCTAATTTGTAGATGAGATACAGTTCAGTCCAATAAATATGGCTTTCCTAACCCCTTCACTGCTGTGCGATTTTTCATTCTTGCCCTTTAGTTTTTTCCTCTTCTTCTTCCAAGTGCCATCATTTTTTTAAATTTTTTTATCTACATCAGGGGTTGGGAACCTCAGGCCCCAGGGCCATTTACGGCCCTTATTGACCTTTTATCCGGCCCCCGGGTAGATTCTCAGGGACTGCAGTGCTTTGGCAGGAAGTTGTATTTTGACTGCCACCAGCTCATTAATTTCTTCTTGTTCTGTTGGCACACTACTGAACACTGAAAGGCATGCAATGAAAGATTACGACCTGACACCAGTGCCGGAGTCAGGATGTACTTTGTGGGCGGAGTTTGTACGGCCCCCGAAGGATGGTATAAATATTCAAATGGCCCTTGGCAGAAAAAAGATTCCTAACGCCTTATCTACATAGTCTTATGAAGGCATGTATTTTTTATGTATTTTTGCAGGGCGAGTTGTAGTTTTGACTGGTTCCATTCACTTTACCAATTAATTTGCTGAAAATCAGTAATAAGAAAGTTCCATGGTGAAAAAAAATGCAATTCTGCCATTGTTCATTTGGTTTCTTTTTTATGGGGTTCACTGGCCGGTAAATATGACCTGGCACGAATCTGCAGGTCAGTAGGATTACAGCAATCCCTTTTTTAAAAAATAATATTAATATATTATTATTATTTTAATTTTATTATTTCACTTCTTTAAAAAATTTCAGAACTTTTTAAAAACTTCTTTTTTTTTTTTAAATGTTGACTTTTTATTAACTCATAATCTTTTCTTTTATCGTTGATGGAGCTTGTTTTTTGCATGGTGAAATGTATCTTTTATTAACACCATTTTGGTATGTATACAATGTTTTAATCACCTTTTAATACATTTTTTGGGAACGTGGGGACTGAAAAAAAAACCAGTTGTGGTGTTTTGTTTTTTTTTATTTGCAGCGTTTATGGGTTGATTAATTTTATAGTTAAAGGACTTTTATGGATGCGCTGATACCAAATATGCTTTTTTTAAATTTATTTTTGGTTTGGGAAAAGAGGAGTGATCTAAAGTGTTATGTGTTTTTGTTTACCACTTTTTACATTTTTTTTAGTCCCCCTTTGGGACTTGAACTTGTGATTGTTTGTCTGTGCCGTAGTTTGCAGTATTTAGGGAAAGTGTCAATTTTCTATGAAGCATAGTTCGTTTTTTAGCCCCTTACGTTGTCAGCACCGATACGATTTCATCATGACCTTTGTGTCTTTTTATCCCAGGGCTGGACTGAAGGAAAGCGACGTGATAATCAGTATTGGCAGTCAGACCGTGACTTCCAGCAATGACGTCAGTGAAGCCATTAAGCAGGAAGGACCTCTACGTTTGGTGGTACGCCGCGGAAATGAAGATATTGCCATCACAGTGACACCAAAAGAGATTGATTTATAACGGAAGAAATGATCTGGTATCTTAGGTCTTCCAAGACATAGATCCAAACAAAGACAATGCACTTGTGAGGACACTGTGTATAAGCACTGAATATAAATGACCCCCCCACCCCACCCACCCAGGAGACCCCTTTAGCTTCCGATTACAGAACCCTCAGCCTGTGCCTCTTCACAATCCCGCCACTGGTGTGCGCCCTTCTGAAATAACATGCTGGTTTATGTGTCATAACTGGAGGAGTGGTACAATAATAAAGACCCAATCAGTCCAACAAATATGTTTTGCATGTATTTTCTGACGTGTTTTTTATACAGTGTTTTCTGTCTGAATTCCTTTTGTTCTGTAAGTTTTTTGATTTGTTATAAAACTGGAAAATGAATCAAGTTTTTAGCGGCCGGTGTTGAAAAGTCACACCTTCACCTGGCAAACATGACATGGAAGACAGCAATATTTGGGTCTTGATAGTGAAGCATCAATATTGCTTTTGGCCACTGACACATAGCACTTGTCATAGGAAAAATGGGGTCGGGCATTGATTTCTTTCCAGAAGGGAAAGTGATCTGACAAGTACAGTAAAATATTTATTATAAACTGCTACAAAGTTCCACCTATTTAAAGATAATGAAAAAGAACTGTCCATAACTTGTACATCATTACAGCTTTAATTTCTTAAAGGAAATCCGTCATCAGGTTTTTGCTACCTCATCTGAGAGCAACATAATATATAAAAAGAGACCCTGATTCTAACGATGTATCACATAGATTACTGGGTGCAGCAGTTGTGACACAATCCAAGTTCTTAGATGCAGCATGAAGCAGAGCTGAGAAAGCTAACCCCGTCCCCACCATAGTTTTCTGTGTACCTAGTCTATTGACATTGAGCTGCTAATCACAGGAGGGGCGTGGTCAGACAACTTGACATGAAACAGCTACTCACAGCAATGATAATGTCCTAGTGATAAATCCTTCATTGTATCTAAACAACAGCACGCAGCCTGATGAGTGACACATTGCTGAATGCAGTATTTTTACCCCCTACTTCATGTTGTCCTCAGATTATATAGCAAAAACCTGCTGACAGATTCCCTTTAAGTAGTTACTGTACTTTCAGAAAACATGATCTCATAGGATACTGTGATATATAGACAATCAGCAAATCACTTAGTTAAAAAATTATATTGCCTTAACCCTGAAAAATCTCTCCCAGGTGTCAGCCTTTCTGCCCAATGTGTTGTCCCTTGCCTGTTGTCCAGAGTAATCCGTCTGTAGCAGCAGTGAAGCCGAGACAGATTATAGGGAGCATGTTTTAGATGATAGGACCCATCAGAGAAGTGTCACCTTGTCGCGGTTGACGGGCTCACATGAATTGGCCAATTTATGCGCTAAGAACCTTCACTTTTGTAAGTAATTTTTTAGAAAAATTTTACTTTTTATTACAGTTTACTCAGCAATTATGATAGATTTTGTGTTCGCATATACTGTATATTGGTCTCTACAGCATGCAGTTGCGTTCTTCCTTTTTTCAAGTTTACCAGGTTAATGTGTATGGGGCCCTCCCAACTCTCCCTTGACAGGTGATGTTTGGGAACAGAAGTAACGGCATGTTGGAATTCCTGAGGTTGATTATTTTGTTTTAATGGAGATAAACTACCTTCAGAAAAGTCTGGCAGCAGTTCTTACATAGAGGAAACTGTTGTGAATTCCCTTGCTCAGAGTTCTGAGCCGAAGCTCCCTCTGCTCCTTTTGGTGGTTACTGAGAGTAGTGGTGCTGGCCAGGTTGATGGAGGTTCCCCACCTGATGACGATAATTGGGAACCTGATTTCCTCCTTGTGCATTTGGAGTTCTTTTGTCCCCTGCCTGATCTGCATGGTTTAGCTAAGTGATTCTTTTGCTAATCCTTTGCATCTAATCTGGTTATGTCTTTTTTTGCTTTCTGTTTTGCTGCTAGGGATCAGCATGCTCCCTGCTGGGGGCAGCGCTGGGACCTGCTTCATATGTTGCAGCTTGTTCAGTCCCCTGTTATGTTAGTATCTTTTTGCTTTGCTGCCAGTTTATACCAGAGTGCTGATCTAGTGGGGGTGAGGTCGTGTGACCTCAGGTTTTTTGTATATCAGAAGTGTTGGACTTTTTTATGTGTGTGATTGCAGACAGTATGTTTTCTGTCCTGTCCTGTCTAGACAGCTTGGGTCCCACCGTTTGCTCAGTCTGTTCTCTGCCTGTGTTTGTGTCTCATCTTGTCTCACCGACAATATATGTTTGGGGGCTTTCTATTCCTTTGGGGCAGTTTAGATTTCAACTTTCTATCTTTAGGCTTAGTTTGTTCTCCAGCTGTGACGAAGCATCTAGGGCATCGTGGGAACTCTCCACGGCTACTGCTAGTTGTGTTGATAGGATTATCGGTCTGCGATCCGCTTAGTTACCAACCTCCCTGGTCTTCTGGTGGCTTAGCCTGTTCCTGCCATCCTCCTCGGTGACCCATTCATAACAGAATCACCAGCCTAACTGCAGACTCTAGGGTACTCAAAAGAAGAAAAGAATTGTAAATTAAAAAAAAAAGGGTGTCAGAATTTTTTTATATATTTTTTCCTCTTTTTCTCTGGGGCCGTAGGAGGATTTTTTCTTTAATGGAGACTAAGCAATTGTCCAATCGTGTTGAGCAGCTCGCTGCTGAATTGCGGGGAATTTCTGCCTATCTCGCTCAATCAACTGCTGTAGAACCAAAGATCCCTACTCCTGATGTGTTTTCGGGGGATCGGTCAAAATTTTTGAATTTCAAGAATAACTGTGAACTATTTCTTGCTTTGATCCTAATTCATCGGGGAGCTCAGTGCAGCAGGTTAAATATGTCATCTCCCTGCTGTGCGGTGATCCCCAGGATTGGGCTTTTTCTCTGACACCTGGAGATCCTATTCTGGCTAATGTAGATGCGTTTTTTCAGGCTCTGGGGTTGTTGTATGATGAACCTAATGCTATTGATCAAGCTGAGAAAACCTTATTTGCATTGAACCAGGGTCAGGATGCTGCGGAGTTATACTGCCAGAAGTTCCGAAAGTGGGCGGTCCTTACTAAATAGAATGATGATGCCCTAGCAGCTCTCTTTCGGAAAGGTCTGGCAGAATCCGTAAAAGATGTTATGGTGGGATTTCCTGTCCCCTCTGGTCTTAACGACTCCATGTCATTAGCCATTCAAATTGATCGACGTTTACGTGAACGTAAAAGTACGCGAGAGGCGGTGCTGCCTTTTGAACAAACTTCTGAACCCATGCAATGTGATAGGGTATTGTCTAGGGCGCAACGTCAGAAGTTCAGAAGGCGTAATAAGTTATGCTTCTTTTGTGGGGACGCCTCTCATGTTATTTCTGTCTGCCCTAAATGAGAAAAACGTTTTGCTCACGCATTTGCGGTGGGCAGTGTACAGCATAAGTTCCTGTTGGCAGTTACCTTGATCTGCTCCTTGTCTACTTTTTCTGCTAAGGCCTTTGTTGATTCAGGAGCAGCTTTGAATCTGATGGATCTTGACGTTGCCAAGCGTTGTGGTTTCCCCATGGTGCCCCTGAGAACCCCTATTCCCTTGAGAGGGATTGATGCTTCCCCTTTAGCGGAGAATAAACCCCAATGTTGGACCCAGGTGGTAATGTGGGTCGCCCCAGACCATCAAGAGAATTATAAATTTTTGGTATTGCACAATTTAAATGATACTATTGTACTGGGTTTTCCTTGGTTGCAAACCCATAATCCTATTTTAGATTGGAAATCTCTGTCTGTGGTGAGTTGGGGTTGTCAATGTGTTCTTAGTGACACTCCTGTTTTCTCCACCTCTCCTCAGTCTCAAGACGTTCCTGACTATTTGGCTGATTTTTCTGATGTGTTTAG
This sequence comes from Dendrobates tinctorius, assembly GCF_039654945.1. NCBI lineage: Eukaryota > Metazoa > Chordata > Amphibia > Anura > Dendrobatidae > Dendrobates > Dendrobates tinctorius. The sequence continues at coordinate 2,090,173 of NW_027361816.1, read as the reverse complement.
TGAGAGTAAGTCCGCATCTTTGCCTCCTCATAGGAGTTATGACTGCGCAATTGAGTTAATGCCTGGGTGTAAATTTCCCAAGGGTCGGCTTTTCAACTTATCTGTACCTGAACATGATGCTATGCGATCTTATATCAAGGAATCATTGGAGAAGGGTTACATCAGACCATCCTCTTCGCCTTTGGGTGCTGGTTTTTTCTTTGTGGCAAAAAAAGATGGTTCATTAAGGCCTTGTATTGACTATCGTTCCCGTAACAAAATCAAGCGCTGTTAAATATCAGTACCCGAAATTGGATTCACCGAGCTGAGAAAAAAAAAAAAAATCCAATTACAGGGATACTCACTTAATGGTGTGAGAAGGAACCCAAGGTCAGAGGTGATTCTTGATGTCAGGGTGCTTCACTCTGTTTGGTGATCCGTATATAGGAAAAACTGTTGAATAAAGTAGTAACAATTTTTAGGATGGTACTTACCAGTAGAAAAGGTAGCAAGCTGCTGCCTGGACTGATGGTACTCACTTGAGTATGTCCAGGTCCAATGGTGAATGATACCGATGTCAGATTTTGGTGATTTTAGATCCAGAATAATCTAATTCTTTACTGGGGGTATAGCAGTGACATTAAGAAGTAGCAATGACAAGTTTGGCCTTTAGGTAGAGATAATAGTTAAGTAACTGGAAGCTGCACTTAGTGTGCAATGGTATAAATTGCAGTATTAAATGATTGATTCCTTAGGAGCGCTGCTGGAAGTGAAGCGCTGAATTAAGGTTATAGATGGGTAGCTGAGTAGCAGTCTGTGTCCGCTGATGGAACGAGGTGCTGGGCTAGGTGAACCTGCTAGTGACCGTTAGTTGATCCAGCTGGAGAGCGGTTGGAGCTCAGGCCCTGTGTGGTAGATGTGGGTGAATGACAGGCAAGGCCAGCTGTGGAAACGAAGTGCTGGGTTGGTGCACTTACTTGGGGTGGCTGGTGCTCGGTGAGGTAGGCTGGGTGTTGGTGCTCGGCTGGAGCACTGATCCTGCAGCTGCTTCGGCTGCACGTGGAGGACGCCGGCACCTTGTGTGCTCCGGCCGGAAGCTACGCAGAGGGGCACAGCGAGTGGTGGGGGCGGAGCTTGTGTGACATCATACTGGAAGCAAGGACGGGGGCTCAGAAGAGGCACAAAACCAACGCGTTTCAAGGGAATATTTCTCTCTTCATCAGGGTTGTGCCAATTGGTGTGCATACCATCCTTTTATAGCAGCGCTGGGTCAATTAGTTCCTCCATCACCTGAACCAAATGTCTAATTGGGCTCCTGAGTTAAATCAATTAGATGTGGAATGTGTATCACCTAGATGAGTGCAGGACCCTGGGATTAGTCATTTGTAAGAGGGCAAAATTAGACATACAAACACGAATTAACCCTTCTTTATCCAGGAGTTTTTAATTAGAAAAAAATCACTAAAAAGATAACTAGAAATATGCCTCCATAGGCTATTTAGTATACTGCAATTAGTATGCCCAAATGAGCTGAAAAAGTGAAAAAAAAGTGGAAAAAAAAATAATAAAAAAATGCAAAAAGCTTCTACATTCATAAATTAGCAAGAACTCTCCTACCTAAGAGGATTTTATTATGGAAATATAAAACCTAACTTTTATTAGAAACCCTTCTTAAAAAAGAAAATTGACTGCGTGTAACAGATACATAAAAAGATGAATTTTTTAAGATGAATTTTTTAAAATGAATTTTTTTTTTTGTTAAATACGTATTGTGGCGAGCCAGAAAAATAATTAAATGAATAAAAAACATTTTATGGTATAGGTATAATAATGCCCCGCTTGGTTCGGGAACAGAGTGCAATTACCCGACCTTTAAAATGCAATGTAGATACAATAAAAAATGGCTCGAGGAAAAACGAAGTACCGTTAAAAGTCGAAAAGCAGCTCAAATGTCTTGAATTCCGAATTCCCTTATAAAAAATCCTTTAAAAAATTAAAGTAAATAAGCCCTTTAAACGCATGGCAAATCATGCGGGAGGGTGAAAAGGCTGGGGGAAAAAAGGGTAAAGGTGAAAAAGGATATAATTAAAAGGCATATAGCTCTATTTCATGGTTCAGGCCCCTCGGGGCCAAGCTATCCAAAGTATATATCCACCTTGATTCTACCCGTGACATTGTCTTTAGATAATCCCCCCTTCTGGGGTTAGGCCGAACCACCTGAATTCCTAGAAAAGAGACCCCCTTGCAGGATCGATTGTGCACATCCAGAAAATGTTGGGATAGTGGGTGTCCCTTGTACCCTTTCTTAATGTTATCCAGAAGCTCTTTTATTCTGACGTGCAAGGGTCTCTTGGTTCTCCCTACGTAAATCTTTCCGCAGGGACATTTCAGAATATAAATGACACCCGATGTATTGCAAGTGATGCTATCCCTGATGTAGAATATATTGTTATTAATTGGATCAGTAAAGTCCTTATGCAATTGTCTGGGTGTTGCTGTCCTAGTGCAACGTGAACACCTTCCACAAGGTAGAAAACGCAAAGAATTTGGGTGAGAACGGTCTGATTGAGTAACCTGTTTAATGGAATTGCGCATTTTTGTAGTTGGCGCTAACAAATGGCCTAGATTTTGGGCCTTAGTGTACACGAATCTTTGTCTTATTGGAAGCAGATCACCTACACATTTGTCACCTTGTAGAAGTGGCCAATGTTTACTTATAATTTTATTAAATGATTTGTACCCTGAATGAAATTGAGTAATTATAGGTAACTGCTGAATTTGTTGCTGAATAGTAGGTGTAGTATTATCTTTAGGAACTTTATGGATTAAAGAGGATCTTGATATGGTTTGTACCTCTAGTTTAGTTTTGTTTAGTGACTCTGAATTATACCATTTAGCTGCAAATTGATCAGTCAAATATTGCGTTTCACTTTGATAGTCATTGATATTGGAGCAGTTCCGTCTGATTCTCATGTACTGGCTCTTTGGAATGTTCACTAGCCATGCAGGTAGATGGCAGCTATTGATGTGGATGTAACTGTTTGAGTCTACGTCTTTACGATAACTCTTGGTAATTATTTTCCCTTGTTCTACATCAATGGTTAGATCCAGAAAATTCACATTCGACCTGCTGACAGTAGGAGTGAACTCAAGACCAAAGGTATTGGTATTGAGACTAGAGATAAATGAATGCAAATCAGATAGTGGACCATCCCAGACGAACAAAACATCATCTATAAAACGGCACCATAGTTTAAGATTTTTACGTAAGGTGCCGTTGATATAGATATTTTCATGCTCCCACATGCCCACATAGAGATTTGCGAAACTGGGCGTAAATCGTGTACCCATCGCGGTCCCGTGGGTTTGAATATAGAACTGTTTCTCATAAATGAAATAATTGTGTTTCATAATAAATTAAATACTGTCTATGATGAATTGGATCTGGGATGGTTTATATTTATTCAAGGCGTCAAGAAAGAATTTAGCTGCCTCTTGACCTTTAGAGGGGTCAATGACCGTGATTTTATATCCAATGTCACCAAAATATAACTGCTATTCCACTTAAGGGTTTCCAGAACTTTCAAGGTATGAGTCGTATCTTTCAGGTATGCTGGTAGCAAAGTCATGCACTTCTGGAGATGTGTATCCACATACTTAGATAAATTAGCAGTTAGACAATTGATGCTGGATATGATGGGCCTTCCAGGTGGATTGTCTGTGTTTTTATGAATTTTAGGAATATGATAAAATACTGCTATTGAAGGCATTTTGTTATTAATAAACTGAAATTCCTTTTTGTTCAGGATGCCTGAAGATTTGCCTCGGAGGGCTAGTACATTAAGTTTGTTTAAAAATGGTATAGTTGGGTCTGATGGGATTTTTTTTATATGTAACTGTATCCCCCAATAACCTCATGGATTCATTGTGATACTTTTCATAGTCCATGATTACGATTCCCCCGCCTTTGTCTGCAGGGCGAATGATTAGATTGTTGTTATCTTGTAGTTTAATAATAGAATCCCTCTCCCCCGAGGTTAAATTATAAGACATGTACCTAGTTTTTTTATTGATTTTATTCCCTATTTTTTTATGTCTGCTGTAACTAGAGTTTCAAAAGTTTTGAACGAGATGGAATACTCATTAATGGGGTTGAATGATGAGGGTAGAGAGAGTCCTGTATGTATAAATTCTGAATCCATGGTGTATGTGGTCCTAACAAGGGGATCACCTTTTTTAAGAAAATACTTTTACAGGGGCTAAATTGCGCAAGTATTTCTTAATGCTAATGTATAGGTTGAATGGTTTTGGATTGACGGTTTGGGCGAATTTTAAACCCTTTTGGAGGAGTGATTCCTCATTTGAATTGAGTGGGTAACTGCTTAAATTAAATATTTGTTGTGTATGTTGCAACTGTATATCAGTGGGTGCTATTATTTTCTTTTTGGAGAGTGTCCCACCTCTTTTACCTCTTTTCGTTTTGTGTTTGGAACACGGAAAAAATCCTTATTGATGGAGACCTGGGATCTAGGGTTCGCCGGCTTGCTTATATTTTTAGAAATGCTAGGCTTGAATTGCAAGCGGTTAGTTTTTTTAAGCTGTTTTGCGTAGGAATTAGGTTGCCTTAACAGATTGAAAGGGGCCATAGTTCATTTTTTGGCGGTCTGTGAGGTTGCGTACTGGTTGAGGGAGTGGATTCCTCCCAGTCCCTGTTATTGGTTGATTCCTCGACTAATGTTGAGAGTTGCGAATAACTGAAGTGGAGATTGTTATTACCTCAGTAGGAACTGTTGGTGTAAGAGAGGGAGTGTCTTCAGTACACTGAGAAGCATCAAGGGAATAGTCCTCTCTTGGTGGATTGTTGTGAGCGTGAATAATTGCCTGTACGGGTGGAGACTGGCGTATATTGAGTAGAATTCGAATATGTAGAAAAGACTAAGGAGGTATCTGAAATATCAGTAGAGGATCCATCGTATTCATCCAAAGTAATATATTTGCTGGGGCTACTAGGACTCTCACGTAATTACGAAGGGTCAGCAATGGGTGTATCCTTAATAGGGATATTATCCCTCGCAAGTTTATGCATCATTTTATCAATGATTTCTTTTTCTTTGATCCTGTAGAAAATATTGGCAGTAAGACTGTCCAGACCCTCCACATGGCTATAAGCGCTAAGTTGGTCAAATAGTGCATTAATTGAACGATTGGTCCTTTTCAAGTTATCTTTGCGCTTATTGATGATAAAATGTAACACCTGGTTAGAAAAATTAGAAAAAAGATTGTCCCACACCACTTGGATTTCGGGGTTACCAAAATCCCCTGCTAGGGTTTTATAAATTTTCACTTAATGGTGTGAGAAGAAACCCAAGGTCAGAGGTGATTCTTGATGTCAGGGTGCTTCACTCTGTTTGGTGATCCGTATATAGGAAAAACTGCTGGATAAAGTAGTAAGAATTTTTAGGATTGTACTGACCAATAGAAAAGGTAGCAAGCTGCTGCCTGGACAGATGGTACTCACTTGAGTATGTCCAGGTCCAATGGTGAATGATACCGATGTCAGATTTTGGTGATTTTAGATCCAGAATAATCTAATTCTTACCTGGGGGTATAGCAGTGACATTAAGAAGTAGCAATGACAAGTTTGGCCTTTAGGTAGAGATAATAGTTAAGTAACTGGAAGCTGCACTTAGTGTGCAATGGTATAAATTGCAGTATTAAATGATTGATTCCTTAGGAGCGCTGCTGGAAGTGAAGCGCTGAATTAAGGGTATAGATGGGTAGCTGAGTAGCAGTCTGTGTCCGCTGATGGAACGAGGTGCTGGGCTAGGTGAACCTGCTAGTGACCGTTAGTTGATCCTGATGGAGAGCGGTTGGAGCTCAGGCCCTGTGTGGTAGATGTGGGTTAATGACAGGCAAGGCCAGCTGTGGAAACGAAGTGCTGGGTTGGTGCATTTACTTGGGGTGGCTGGTGCTCGTAGAGGTAGGCTGGGTGATGGTGCTCGGCTGGAGCGCTGATCCTGCAGCTGCTGTGGCTGCACGTGGAGGATGCCGGCACCTCACGCACTTCGGCCGGAAGCTACGCAGAGGGGCACGACTAGTAGTGGGGGCGGAGCTTGTGTGACATCACACTGGAAGCAAGGACCTTTGCATTCGTCCCAATGTTATTTTATGGTGCTGCTCCCATCATGCGTTTTTTTTATCGGATCTGTTCCTCGGACCGAGACAATCGCAGCATGCTGTGATTGTCACCGTTTTTCGGATCGGATTCGCCAATGCAAGTCTATGAATGCGATTAAAAATCGCATTGAAAACGCATCACACGTGTGACTTGCGATTAAATCGCAAGACTTCTCCTGGTCAACAGGAAATAGCAGGAGGCATGGCCAGGAAGCTTTGGGATGCAAATGTCTCTTGCAGCATATAAAAAAACCAGGAAGAACGCCTCCACGGAGTCCTCCATCATGTCCACGCCAGTCAATGTGGAAATGCTGATAGTTCTGGTCCAGGAGAGGCCAGAACTATGGGACCAGAGAGATCCCCACTATGCTGACCGCACACGCCGCAGGGAAGCAGCGTGGAGAAGAATCTGTGCCCAGATGTTCACTGGATATGCGGCAAGACCTCGGGAGGAGCGGGAGCAAATTAGTAAGTGAAATAATGTGTACACATAATCAAATACCCAAATGTAATCTGCTCAGTGTAAGTCCCAATATGTGTCGTCATTGCTCAGATATCTGGACATAATTACTCCGCCATTTTTATTGTGTGCATATTTTAAACATCTAAATTACAACTCCATGACGAATTTGGCTTACAAAATTTGAAAAATTTAGCTAATTGTTCTGCCACCAAATGCAGTACTCTCCTTGTTTTTTGGCCCGTATCTTAGCCACTATATCACTTTTGTTTTTTGAGTCAAAACATCATAGATGTTCGCATTATTACCAAAGGGTTTTCTACATTTTGTTAGCAATTCTGTTGGTTAGGCCTCAACCTTTCCTTATTTTTTTGATTGGTGTGGAGCCAACAGGAATATAAATCATATCATTTGTAAAATGTGTGCCTAAGCATAGGTAAACCCTTGATACCATAGCCATATGTGTGGTGTAACAAAATCCTGTGTTTTTGTTCACATTGTAGTGACTGATGTGACAAGGCATTGGCGCAGCTGCATGGACACATAAAGGAGGGAGAGACAGCTGAGGTCCCGTAGTGGAGCAGCCGGAACCACAAAGAGAAAATACCTCTACTTCGACCGCCTACATTTCCTTGCTCCTGTGATGGATCTGAGACCGTAAGTGCATGGTTTAATGTAGTACTTTGGATATTCTCTATGCAAAATTTAATTTATGTTATTTTTTCCATTGTAGCACCGAGTCAAACCTCACAGAGAGGGAGACGGGTTCCGACTCTGAGGTGGTGATTGATCCTGAGTCAGATGTTGCTGCAGGGTCTGGCCCATCTGCAGGACTTCCCAGAGCCACACCACCACCACCACCAAGATCACCACCACCACAATCTGTTAGCCAGGCAGCACAGCATGATGACCGGGGCAACAGTAGCAGCCTCACCATGCCACTGGATCCCTCTCCTCAGCCTTCGGCCCTACCACGACGAGGCAGGCGCAAGAGAGAAGGAGCACCTTTGGGAACAAGAATGCAGGTGGACCGAGGTGTATTGGACTACTTGTCCACAGCTGCTCATGATGATGGGCAGGAGGCTTATGGGCGCAGTCTGGCACAGTATTTGAGGGCAATTCCCCGTGGGTACAGGCTGCGTACGAGAGGGGCTCTCCAAATCGTTTTGGATGCCAGCACACCACCCAATAATCCCCGCAGTGTGTTTCAGTTTCTTGAAAGGTGGCAGATGTCAGATGTGAATCAAATTGATAGGCTGGTTGGACTTGATGTGACAAGTCAACCATCCTTGGAACCTGTTCCTCCTCCTCCTCCACGGGTGCCAACACCTCCGCCTCAACCTGCACACATCCCCAATGTGGCTACACAGGTCCAATATATGGGCCAGGGCGCACATGCCCAATATGGCCACTTTAACGTACCCAATGTTGGTGGGTGGCCACGACATGGGTATGTTAGACATGGACATATTGGGGGATATGGGCAATTAGGGCAGCCCTACCAGGACTACCCACACCAATATCAAAATTACCCCTACCCAAACCCACAAATTGATCCTGGCAGGATGCAACAGATGGCACAGCCAGCTGCCAGCGCACAGGGGGACAGAGATGTGGCCCAGCAACCAAGGCTAAATGTCCAAACAGGCCCCTCACCTTTACCACCCCTAACCTACCATGACTTGTAGGTTTTCGTTTTTCCCTTGATGTAATGTTTTGTGTTTTATACATGATGTTTCATTTTTGGTTTGGACTGTTAAATACTAATGTGCTGATAACATTAGGCCATATGCCATTACTATGGTTATTTGGTACGGCAATACCAAAAAAAAAAAGTAAAAAAGTAATAAACTTGTTAACATTCATAATGTGTGTCTGTTCATGTTCGTACATGTTCTGTAATGTGTTAGATAGATATAGTAAAAAGTACTGTTTAAAAAAAACAAAAAAAAAGGCCAAGCAAACAATCTTTATGAGAACACAACACAATCAAAGCACTACATAGATACGGCATCATCTTGCCAGGGAGTAGCACCCTGAGGTGATAGAAAATAAGTTGTAAACCCATCACGTACTTTGAGTCTGGAAATTGGACGACTGGGTGGGTTTACATGTGTCCTAGGCCTAGACACATTAGCAGACTCCACTTCAGCATCATCATGTGAGGGGCAGTCAATTCTTGTGAAGTTATGTAGGACAACACAGGCTTTAATAACTTCATTGACATTAGCTTCACTCACCTGAATTGCGGACTGTAGGACCTTCCATTTGGCCGTAAGAATTCCAAAGGCACACTCCACCAGTCGCCGAGCACGTGATAGACGAAAGTTAAATATTCTACGCCGGTGGTCAAGGGTTCGTCGTGGATATGGCCTCATGACATGTCTGCTCAATTGAAACGCCTCATCTGCTACAAGAACATAAGGCACCCATTCCAGATTTGAGTTGGGAAGCTGACGTGGTGGTGGTAGGTCAAGCTCATTATTACGCAGCCACCGACCCATAATGGAAGAATTGAAGACTCTGGAGTCTCCAGTTCTTCCATAGGCCCCAATATCTACAATTATAAACCTGTAGTGAGTATCAACCAAAGCCAACAATACTACAGAAAAATATTGTTTATAATTATAGAATTGGGACCCTGAGTTCGGCGGCTTACACACACGGATATGCTTCCCATCTAGGGCTCCAGTACATTGTGGAAACTGGCACGTGTCCTCAAATCCACAGGAGATACGCAACCAGTCAGGCATTTTGGGCTCCGGCATTACCACATGATGGAGCCTGGTCCAGATTTCGGAGCATGTAGACCGTACAATGCCAGAGATTGTGGATTTCCCAATTAAAAATTCTAAATGCAGACCAGCATATGAAAGGCCAGTTGAAAGGAAGCTAAAAAAAAACAAAAAAAAAAAAAAACATGAGTACACAGCCCAACAAACAACAGATACAGTTTCAAACACATTTAAAGTCGAGGAATTCTAAAGTAGGCATAATGAACATTAATTTACATGCCATGGCTTGGTTCCGTAAGCCACAAGCATATAAATGTTTTGGGGAAATGTGGTGGAAATAATTTTAGAAAATAGGGCAATAAGAAATAAGGTTCAAGGTCTGTTAAATAAATATGCTGCTTCACACATCATCAACATATTGGTTTAAGACATACCGTAAGGTGAGGAGTAGACACTCCTCTGCAGAAATAGCTTTGCGCATCCTCGTGTCCTGAAACGTGATCCCAGGGCGCACAGTCTCAAGCAAAATATCAAAGGTAGCAAGGCTCATCCGACAATATTGATAGAACTTCTCCGGATGGCTACGCAGAGATGTATAGAGAAGGTGGAAATGGCCTTAAGATATCCTTCGGAACAAAAGCGGATGGACCCACATTCGTCTACACCTCCTCGGATCCACAATCACAGGGTATTGCTCCCCAAAACGTCGGGATATAACCCAATAGAAAAGGTCACGCTCAGTGGTGTTAAAAGTGAGCCTGTCTGTCATGTTTAGCACAAAGCAGAGCTAACCAAATCCAAGCACTGACTGTATGTCAAAGGTAGCAGGCTCACACCTGTTGGAGAGCCCATAAATATAGGGCGGGACAATTTTTTAAATGAATTTCAGGCCTAAAAACCGTTATTTATAAATTTTGGAATGGTCAGAAAAAAAAAAAAAATCGCCAGACGGAAGTCAAACGGATGCTTACATGCGATTAAAATCGGATCAATGAAGAAAAATCGCATCAAAAACGGATCACTGGTCAAGAAACCTTTGTGCGATTTCGGACCGATTTTTTAATCGTTGTGTGTGACCAGCCTAAATCTGACATCGGTATCGTTCACCATTGGACCTGGACATACTCAAGTGAGTACCATCTGTCCAGGCAGCAGCTTGCTACCTTTTCTATTGGTCAGTACAATCCTAAAAATTCTTACCACTTTATCCATCAGTTTTTCCTATATACGGATTACCAAACAGAGTGAAGCACCCTGACATCAAGAATCACCTCTGACCTTGGGTTCCTTCTCACACCATTAAGTGAGTATCCCTGTAATCAGATTTTTTTTTTTTTTTCTCAGCACGGCGAATCCTTTCCAATTTCTGATTCAGCTCTTTTTAACAGGCACCGGCACATAGCCTGTTTTTCACCAGCCGCTTCTAGGATCTTTTACACATTTTCAAGTGGACTAGTGCCAGTGTGTTTATTGTTACTTGTAAATATCAGTACCCGTTACCCCTGATTTCTGATTTATTTTCCAGAGTTAAAAGTGCTTGCTGGTTTACCAAACTTGACCTCAGGGGGGCGTATAATCTTATTCGCATCAAGCACGGGGATGAATGGAAGACGGCGTTTAATACTCCGGAGGGACCTTCTGAGTACCTGGTGACAGAGGCGTATCTAGGCTTTCTGGCACCCGGGGCAAGAATGTGGTTCGGCGCCCCCCCCCCAGTACATATGCGACTTGCACAGTTAGTCATGTACCCAGGAGCTGCTCTCCCTAATCCTCTCAATGTTCAGTAAAAAACTGAAAGCAGGAAGAGAAGCTCGTTGTCACAGGACCATAACTATGAAAATCGCATATGAGTGAAGTGTCTATGTGATGACTACTGGAACCTGCAGAGTTGAGTCCTGACATTGCAGCTTCTGAATTCTCACAACGAATGCACTGCACAGGATAGGATAGGATTCTCCCTTGCCAATATACAGTCATGTCAGCACAAGTATGTGATTTGTATACTTCTGGCCACATTCCAACTAGACGTGCCCGGCCTCGCTCTGTTCATTTTCATTGAGTGAGGCCACACACATCTAGTCAGCATGTGACCGTATGTATGTAAATTACCGGCACGAGAGAATCCTGACAGCGTTCAGTGAGCACTGTGAGAATTCAGAAGTCTGCAGTCACATAGAATGACTGCAGACTCAGCACAAGCCTGGACAACCCCTTTAATGTTCCTAACAAATAAAAACATGAGAATTAGTATCACAAATAATATTTACATCCAGGTACCTTATAGATGACGTCGTCTCTGCAGTCGGTCTCCTTTTCTTCTTCTTGTCCAGACCCCATGATGAGTTTTCTCATCCACAGCTGTCTCTGTAGACGTCCATCTTCTACGGTCTTCTGCAGCAAATCTCCACACGATCCCCTTAAAGATAGAAGTGTCATTATAATGCTCCTAAAAAAAAATGTCTGCAATATACTGTCGCCTCACACTATTCCCCTCCCTCCTCATACTGTCTCTAACATCCCCTCTGTTAACCATACTGTCTCCTCAGATATTTACCCACTCACTCTCTATACTGTCTGCTCACACATACCTCCGACTCTCCATACTGTGTCTGCACACATCCCATCACCCTCACTCCCCATACTGTGTCCACATACATTAACCTGTTCGCTCCCCATACTGTCTGCACCCATCCCCCATACTGTTTCCTCATATATACTCTTCATTTTGTGTCCTCAAAACTCCCCACACACATTAAATCCCCCATCCCTCACACACATTAAATAACCCCCCATCCCCACTCCAAATCCCCCCACACAATAAATAACCCCCCATCCCCACTCCAAATCCCTCACACACATAAAATACCCCCCATCCCCACTCTAAATCCCCCCACACATTAAATAACCCCCATCCCCACTCCAAATCCCCCCACACATTAAATAACCCCCCTTCCCCACTCCAAATCCCCACACACACATAAAATAACCCCCATCCCCACTCCAAATCCCCCCACACATTAAATAACCCCCCATCCCCACTCAACCCCCCATCCCTACTCCCAAATCCCCCCACACATTATGTACCCCCCACTCCAAATCCCCCCACACATTAACCCCATCCCCACTCCAAATCCCCCCACACATTAAGTATCCCCCATCCCCACTCATTAACCCCCACACATTAACCCCCATCCCCACTCATTAACCCCCCACACATTAACCCCATCCCCACTCATTAACTCCCCACACATTAATCCCCATCCCCACTCATTAACCCCCCACACATTAACCCCCATCCCCATTCATTAACCCCCCACACACATTAACCCCCACACACATTAACACGCATCCCCACTCAATAACTCCCACTCATTAACCCCCATCCCCACTCATTAACCCCCCACACATTAACCCCCATCCCCACTCATTAACCCCCCCACACATTAACCCCCATCCCCACTCATTAACGCCCCACACACATTAACCCCATCCCCACTCATTAACTCCCCACACACATTAACCCCACATCCCCTCATTAACCCCCACACACATTAACCCCCATACACACTCATTAACCCCCATCCCCACTTATTAACCCCCCACACATTAACCCCCATCCCCACTCTTAACCTCCCCACTCATTAACCCCCTTCATCCACATTAACCCCCCATCTTTGGTGTCTTCAGCTCCACAGTGGAGCACTTACCACCAGCGTTCGCTCTGGGCGCCAGGGAGTGTCGTCATCAGCGTGATCACATGACCTGATCACGCTGCTGACGTCGCTCTGGCCCGGCGTCAGAGCTTCAATTGTACTGGTGTCTGTATAGACGCCAGTACAATTGTTCTCTGGGAGCCGGCACGCGCACCTTCTCTGCGCCAGCTGTCAGCTTGACAGCTGACACAGAACCGTCGACTCTCAGGCCGGGGGGGCGGCAGAACGCAGCCGCCAGGGAGGACACTGCGGACCGCTGCATTAGGCGGCCCGACTGCGCCCCCTGCCGGCTGCGCCTGGGGCAACTGCCCCGGCTGCCCCCCCTAGATACGCCCCTGCCTGGTGATGCCTTTTGGGCTCACTAATGCCCCTTCCGTCTTCCAATCTTTTATGAACGATATTTTCCGGGACCTTGTGGATAAGTTTTTGATCATTAATCTGGATGATATTTTGATTTTTTCCAGTGATTGGGATTCTCATGTGGAACATGTCCGGACTGTGTTTCGGATTTTGAGGGAAAATACTCTGTATGTTAAGGGATCGAAATGTGTTTTTGGTGTACAGAGGATTTTGTTTTTGGGAATCATTTTGTCCCCGTCTGCTATTGAAATGGACCCGCCAAGGTAGAAGCCATTTATGATTGGGTTCAGCACACTTCTCTGAAGGCTCTTCAGAAGTTTTTGGGTTTTGCTAATTTCTACCGTAAATTTATAAGTAATTTTTCTGGTATTGTTAAACCTCTGATGGATTTGACCAAAAAGGGCGCTGATGTGGTGAATTGGTCTCCAGAGGCAGTCTCGCCATTTCAGGAGCTTAAGCAGAGATTCACTTCTGCTCTAGTTCTGCGACAACCTGATGTTTCACTCCCATTTCAGGTGGAAATAGATGCTTCTGAGATTGGTGCAGGAGCTGTTTTGTCTCAAAGAGATCCGTTAACCTCTAAGAGGAATCCCTGTGCCTTCTTTTCTCGAAAATGTTCTCCATCTGAACGTAACTATGGCGTGGGGAATCGGGAATTATTGGCCATGAAGTGGGCATTTGAAGAGTGGAGACATTGGTTGGAGGGAGCTAGACATCAAGTTGTGGTCCTCACCGATCACAAGAATTTGATTTATCTTCAATCAGCCAAGCGCTTGAATCCTAGACAGGCTAGGTGGGCCTTGTTTTTCATGCATTTTAATTTTGTGGTTTCCTTTCTTCCGGACACTAAGAATGTTAAGGCGGACGCCCTTTCTAGGAGTTTCTTTGCGGAATCTCTTGACGTGACCGAGCCTACGACCATTCTAAATGAGGGTGTAGTTCTTTCAGCCATCTCTCCTGATTTAAGACGTGCCCTGGAGGAATTTCAGGAGGATAAACCTGAACGATGCCCTATGGGAAAATTGTATGTCCCTGACCAGTGGAGGAAAAGAGTAATGTCTGAAATTCATTGCTCCGCGCTGGCTGGTCATCCAGGTATCTTTGGTACCAGAGATTTGGTCAGTCGGTCTTTTTGGTGGCCTGCCTTATCTCGTGATGTAAGTAATTTTGTGCAGTCCTGTGGGACTTGTTCTCGGTCTAAGCCCTGTTCTCGTGCTAGTGGTTTGTTGATGCTCCTGCCGGTGCCCAGGAGGCCATGGACCCATATCTCAATGGATTTTATCTCTGATCTCCCTGTCTGTCAGAGAATGACTGCTATTTGGGTGATCTGTGATAGATTTTCTAAGATGGTCCATCTTGTACCACTACCAAACTTGCCATCTTCTTCTGAACTGGTACCCTTGTTTTTACAACAGGTGGTTTGTTTGCACGGGATCCCTGAGAACATTGTGTCGGACAGAGGGGTCCAGTTTGTTTCCAGATTTTGGAGGGCTTTTTGTTCCAAACTGGGAATTCAGTTGTCTTTCTCCTCTGCATTTCATCCTCAGACCAATGGGCAGACTGAGAGAACAAACTAGACGTTGGAGTCCTATTTGAGATGTTTCATATGTGCTGATCAGGATGATTGGGTCTCATTTTTGCCCTTGGCCGATTTCACGCTAAACAATAGGGCTAGCTCTGCCACTTTGATGTCTCGTTTCTTTTGTAACTTTGGGTTTCATCCTCGATTTTCTTCGGGGCAGGTAGAAGCTTCTGCCTGACCAGGTGTGGATTCTATGGT
This sequence comes from Dendrobates tinctorius, assembly GCF_039654945.1. Classification (NCBI taxonomy): domain Eukaryota; kingdom Metazoa; phylum Chordata; class Amphibia; order Anura; family Dendrobatidae; genus Dendrobates; species Dendrobates tinctorius. The sequence goes on along the minus strand of NW_027361816.1, from coordinate 2,074,969 downwards.
AGAGAAAATGCAGCTGATTTGGGACCAAGCAGTGGATAAGTTGTCCCACTCTCAGGAAAAGGCCCAACGGTTTTTCAACTAGCATAGGACCATTGGCAGCACGGTGGCTCAGTGGATAGCACTGCAGCCTTGCAGCGCTGGTGTCCTGGGTTCAAATCCCACCAAGGACAACATCTGCAAGGAGTTTGTATGTTCTCCCTGTGTTTGCGTGGGTTTCCTCCAGGTACTCCGTTTTTCTCCCACATTCCAAAGACATACTGATAGGGAATTTAGATTGTGAGCCCCATCGGGGACAGTGATAATAATGTGTGTAAAGTGCTGAGGAATATGTTAGCGCTATATAAAAATAAAGATTATTATTATTGGTCCCCGGTTTAAAGTGGGTGATATGGTTTGGTTGTCCTCAAAAAAATATGAAGGTTGAAGGTTGCATCTCCAAAATTCAAGCCAAGGTTTCTTGGACCTTATTGTTAGGAGCGGCGGAACGCACTAAATAAAAATATAAATAAAGTGCGTTTGCCGCTCGGTGTCCACTGTGCAGTAAGTGAAATAACCGCTGCTAGATGGTGGCAGGAGCAATATGGCGGAATTGCACACGGGGTTAAACTCCACCCAGGTGTGCAGAGCAATCTCAGTTAAACTCACAGAGATGCAAAAAGTGCAAACACAAATAACTGAGCCTGTTGTAGTTACAGAACTCAGTAAAAAAACGCACACACGGTATACAGTCACAGGAGTAGCCCAAGACGGCAGCACTACGTCCGTCTAGACCTACCGTGTGCACGGCGTTGCAACTGCAAATGCAAAAGAGGCTGCTACTGCAGTGCGGCGTGGACACTGCCGCCAAACGACAAAGGCAAGGTGCAAGCGCAATATCGGACGCTAGCAGCTGTGCAAGTTGAAGTAGAGGAGCGCTGGTGCTGAAACTAACTCAGTCCCTATTCACATGCATAATATCAGAGGGAAGGGGTTTCAAATGAGTCAGTCACCAGAATCATGCATCCGTCCTCATACACACAGCAGCAAGTATGACTATACTAGCGCATGTCGGAACAGCCATGCGCGCCTTTTATATCAGCCGGGACCTTCTGCACGCTTCCAGATCTCTGAGATGGACCAGTGAGAACTGGAGCGGGACCTGAACACATGACTCCCGATCTCCAATGGGAGATCGTCCCATGAGCATGCCCAGTAAGAGGACAGAAGGAGGAGCGTGCAGAATGTGAGGATCTGGATCCCTGCTGAGTAAACGCAGGAATCCGACTCCTAACACTTATAAGATTTTGGAAATCCTTAACCCCGTTTCTTTTCGTTTGGCTCTTCCAGTTACATGTAAGATTCATAACGTCTTTCATAAATCTTTGTTGAAAAAGTTTGTGGAGCCAGTCGTTCCCATGGCAGCACCCCTGACCCTGTACTGGTTGAGGGTAATTTGGAGTATGAGGTAGAGAAGATATTAGATTCTCGTCTGGTTAGACGGAGACTTCAGTACTTGGTCAAGTGGAAGGCTTATGGCCAGGGGGATAATTCTTGGGTCTCTGCTTCTGACATCTATGCCAAAAGATTGATTCATGCCTTTCACCGGACCCATCCTCATCGACCTGGTGGCGTGGATGAGGGTTCAGTGACCCCTCCTTAACTGTTGTGAATTCCCTTGCTCAGAGTTCTGAGCCGAAGCTCCCTCTACTCCCTCTGGTGGTTACTGAGAGTAGTGGAGCTGGCCAGGTTTATGGAGGTTCCCCACCTGATGACAATAATTGGGCACCTGGGATAACTGGCTGAGAGCATATAATTGAGCTGGCTGTTCTTGGAGGTTGCTGGTGATTTCCTCCTTGTGCATTTGGAGTTCTTTTGTCCCCTGCCTGATCTGCATGGTTCAGCTAAGTGATTCTTTTGCTAATCCTTTGCATCTAATCTGGTTGTGTCTTTTTTTGCTTTCTGTTTTGCTGCTAGGGGTCAGCGTGCTCCCTGCTGGGGACAGCGCTGGGCCCTGCTTCAAATATTGCAGCTAATTCAGCCCCCTGTTATGTTAGTGTCTTTTTGCTTTGCTGCCAGTTTATACCAGAGTGCTGATCTAGTGGGGGTGAGGTCGTGTGACCGCAGGTTTTTTTGTATATCAGAAGTGTTGGACTCTTTTAATGTTTTGCGCGTGATTGCAGACAATATCTTTTCTGTCCTGTCCTGTCCTGTCTAGACAGCTTGGGCCCCACCGTTTGCTCAGTCTGTTCTCTGCCTGTGTTTGTGTCTCATCTTGTCTCACCGACAATATATGTTTGGGGGCTTTCTATTCCTTTGGGAATCTGCTCCGGGGCAGTTTAGATTTCACCTTTCTGTCTTTAGGCTTAGTTAGTTCTCCGTCTGTGACGAAGCGTCTAGGGCATCGTAGGAACGCTCCACGGCTACTGCTAGTTGTATTGATAGGATTAGGAGTCTGCAACCTCTCTGGTCTTCTGGTGGCTTAGCCTGTTCCTGCCATCCTCCTCAGTGACCAATTCATAACAAGAAACAGCAGTTCAGCCGAACGTACCTAATGTGAATAGGTCCTTAACAAGTGTCAATTGCAATAATTGAATAAAGGGCACAGGAGAGATAAAGATATTCATGAGAAAAAAAACTGTCACTCACTTTTTAGAGGTTTACTTTACTCATCCATAACTGGAATGTAGGGGTGTGACGTCTCTCAGCTCAATATCAGCCTTTTATCTAATAGATTATTCCAGACATGAAAGAATAAATCTATCAAGAGCAGTTATTTTTTCATTTTACGTGGGTAACCTTGACATGAGCAACACAAGGACGGACGACTGAGTGTTGGCTGGTTCTACACTCCAGGAGATTTTTCCAGGGTAGACACTGGTGGCACATTATAGGTTATGTACCCAATGTTCAATTAGTGGACATCTCATCCATTTACTAGAAAGAAGAATCAGTCGTGCTAACAAAGCTTGGGCCCACATCGACTCTGCTTGGCGATCTCTGAAGGTTGAAGGGAATCTGTCATCAATTTTCTTGCCTATCAGCTGCCGGCACTGACATCCAGGGCTTAACTACAGCATTCATAGAATCATAGTATCATAGAATCGTAGAGTTGGAAGGGACCTCCTGGCCCATCTGGTCCAACCCCCTGCTCAAAGCAGGATTCGCTAAATCATCCCAGACAGATATCTGTCCAGCCTCTGTTTGAAGACTTCTATTGAAGGAGAACTCACCAACTCTCATGGCAGCCTGTTCCACTCATTGATCACTCTAACTGTCAAAAAGTTTTTTCTGATATCTAATCTGTGTCTCCTCCCATTCAGTTTCATCCCATTGCTTCTAGTCTTTCCTTGTGCAAATGAGAATAAAGATGATCCTTCTGCAATGTGACAGCCCTTGAGGTATTTGTAGACAGTTATTAAGCCTCCTCTCAGTCTTCTCTTTTGCAGGCTAAACTGTTGTGAACTCATTTTCTGGTTTACCTCTGGCTTCTGGTGAGGGTGGTGGACCTGGCTGTGTTGACAGAGGAGTCATGAGTTCTCCATCCAGGCTCCCTCTAGTGGTGACAGTAGGTAATGAAGCTGATCTAAATGGCAGAGACCTGCCACCTGAGGAGGACTGCGATTGGACATCAGGAGTCTCTGACTGGATTTAAGACAGCAGACTCCCTAATTTTGTGCTGGTGATTTTTCCTGCCCTGTGGTTCTGGTTTCCAGTTCTGTTCCTGCCTTCTCAAGCTAAGTGTGCTCTGCTATTTTTTCTCATGAGATTTGGTCTGGTTTACTCAGTTTTTGTGGTCAGCCAGCCCCTGCTGGGGCTGTGCTGAATTTCCATTCTTATGTCTCTGTTTATGCCAGTTTGCTTTTTGTGTTTTCATCTTGTCTCACCGACAATACATGTTTGGGGGCTGTCTATTGCTTTGGGGTCTGCTCTGGGGCAGTTTAGATTTCCCCTTTTCTTGCTTTAGGCTTATTTAGTTCTCCGGCTGTGACGTGGCGTCTAGGATCATCGTAGGAACGCTCCACGGCTACTGCTAGTTGTGTGGATAGGATCAGGGGTCTGCAATCCGCTTAGTTACCAGCCTCTCTGGTTTTCTGTGGCTTAGCTTGTTTTTGTTTTTCCTCCTCGGTGACTCATTCATAACAGAATCACCAGCCATACCGCAGATTCTAGGGTACTCAAAAGCAGGGAAAAAAAAAAGAAGTGTCTTTTTCTCTGGGGCTGTAGGAGGACTTTTTCCTTAATGGAGATTAAGCAATTGTCTGATCGTGTGGAGCAGCTCGCTGCTGAAGTGCGGGGAATTTCCGCCTATCTCGTTCAATCACATGCTGTTGAACCAAAAATCCCTACTCCTGATGTGTTTTCTGGGGATCGGTCTAGATTTTTGAATTTTAAGGATAATTGTAAATTATTTCTTGCCTTGAAGCCTAACTCATCGGGGAGCTCTGTGCAGCAGGTTAAAATTGTTATCTCCTTGCTGCGCGGCGATCCCCAGGATTGGGCATTTTCTTTCACACCTGAAAATCCTATTCTGACTAATGTGGATGCATTTTTTTCAAGCCTTAGGGTTGTTGTATGATGAACCTAATGCTATTGATCAAGCTGAGAAAACCCTATTGGCATTGAACCAGGGTCAGGATTCTGCAGAGTTATACTGTCAAAAATTCTGAAAGTGGGCGGTCCTTACTACATGGAATGATCGCGCCTTGGCAGCTCTCTTTCGCAAGGGTTTATCAGAAACCGTAAAAGATATTATGGTGGGATTTCCTGTTCCCTCTGGTCTTGACGATTCTATGTCATTAGCCATTCAAGTTGATCGGCGTTTACGTGAACGTAAAATTACACGAGAGGTGTTGCCACCTTTTCAACAAATGTCTGAACCTATGCAATGTGATACAGTTTTGTCTAGGGCGCAACGTTAGGAGTATAGAAGGCGTAATAAGCTGTGTTTTTTCTGTGGAGATGCCTCTCATATTATTTCTGTCTGCCCTAAACGAGAGAAAAGTTTTGCACACACATTTGCTGTGGGTGGCGTACAACCTAAGTTTTTTTTGGCAATTACTCTGATCTGCTCCTTATCCACATTTTCCGCCAAGGCTTTTGTGGATTCAGGAGAGGCTTTGAATCTGATGGATTTGGATTTTGCTAAACGTTATGGTTTTCCCATGATACCTCTGGGACGCCTATTCCTTTGAGGGGTATTGATGCTACTCCTTTGGCGCAGAATAAACCTCAGCTTTGGACCCAGGTGATAATGCGGGTCGCCCCAGACCACCAAGAAAATTGTAGATTTTTGGTACTGCATAATTTGCATGAAACTATTGTTCTGGGTTTTCCCTGGTTGCAAATCCATAATCCAGTCTTGGATTGGAAATCTGTGTCTCTGGTGAGTTGGGGCTGTCGGTGTGCTTTTGGTGACACTCCTGTTTTCTCCACCTCTCCCCAGTCTCATGATGTTCCTGACTATTTGGCTGATTTTTATGATGTATTTAGTGAGAGTAAGTCTGCATCCCTGCCTCCTCATAGAAGTTATGACTGTGCAACTGAGTTGAGGCCTGAGTATAAATTTCCCAAGGGTCGGCTTTTCAACTTATCTGTACCTGAACACGAGGCTATGCGATCTTATATTAAGGAGTCGTTGGAGAAGGGTCATATTTGACCATCCTCTTCACCCTTAGGTGCTGGGTTTATTTTCGTGGCTAAGAAAGATGGTTCATTAAGGCCTTGTATTGACTATCGTTCCCTTAACAAGATTACGGTTAAATATCAGTATCCGTTACCCCTGATTTCTGATTTATTCTCCAGAGTTAAAGATGCCTGCTGGTTTACTAAGCTTGACCTCAGGGGGGCGTATAATCTTATTCACATCAAGCATGGGGATGAATGGAAGACGGCGTTTAATACTCCGGAGGGACATTTCGAGTACCTGGTGATGCCTTTTGGGCTCACTAATGCCCCTTCTGTCTTCCAATCCTTCATGAATGATATTTTCCGGGACTTTGTGGATAAGTTTTTGATCATCAATTTGGCTGATATTCTGATCTTTTCCAGTGATTGGGATTCTCATGTGGAACATGTTCGGACTGTGTTCCGGATTTTGAGGGAGAATTCCCTGTATGTTAAGGGATCAAAATGCTTTTTTGGTGTACAGAGGATTTCATTTTTGGGATTTATTTTGTCTCCGTCAACTATTGAAATGGTCCCGGCCAAGGTACAGGCCATTCATGATTGGGTTCAGCCCACTTCTTTGAAGGCTCTCCAGAAGTTTTTGGGTTTTGCTAATTTTTCTGGTATTGCCAAACCACTGACTGATCTGACCAAGAAGGGCACTGATGTGCTGAATTGGTCTCCGGAGGCTGTTTTGGCATTTCAGGAGCTGAAATGGAGGTTCACTTCCGCTCAGGTTTTACGGCTACCTGATGTCTCACTTCCATTTCAAGTAGAGGTAGATGCTTCGGAGATTGGTGAAGGATCTGTTTTGTCCCAAAAAGATCCGGTTACTTCTAAAATGAATCCCTGTGCCTTCTTTTCCCGAAAGTGCTCACCATCTGAACGCAACTATGATGTGGGGAATCGGTAATTGTTGGCCATGAAGAGGGCATTCGAGGAGTGGAGACATTGGTTGGAGGGAGCTAGACATCAAGTTATGGTCCTCACTGACCACAAGAATTTGATTTACCTGGAGTCGGCCAAACACTTGAATCCTAGATAGGCTAGGTGGGCCTTGTTTTTCACGTGTTTTGATTTTGTGGTCTACTTTCTTCCAGGCACTAAGAATGTTAAGGCAGACGCCCTTTCTAGGAGTTTCTTTGCTGATTCTCCTATTGTGACCAAACTTACTACCATCCTAGGTGAAGGGGTAGTTCTTTCTGCCATCTCGCCCGATTTGAGACGTGCCCTGGAAGAATTTCAGGAGGACAAACCTGAGCATTGTCCTATGGGAAAATTGTATGTTCCTGACCAGTGGAGGAAGAGAGTGATGTCTGAAGTTCATTGCTCCGCGTTGGCTGGTCATCCAGGTATTTTTGGTACCAGAGATTTGGTGAGTCGGTCCTTTTGGTGGCTCGCCTTATCTCGTGATGTGAGGAATTTTGTGCAGTCTTGTGGGACTTGTTCCCCGTCTAAACCCTGTTCTTGTTCTAGTGTGTTGTTGATGCCCTTGCCGGTGCCCAAGAGGCCATGGACCCATATCTCAATGGATTTTATTTCTGATCTTCCTGTCTCTCACTGTTATCTGGGTGATTTGTGATAGATTTTCTAAGATGGTCCATCTTGTACCACTCCCAAAACTGCCAAGTTCCTCAGAGCTGGTGCCCTTGTTTTTACAACAGGTGGTTCGGTTGCATGGGATTCCTGAGAACATTGTGTCGGACAGAGGAGTCCAGTTTGTCTCCAGATTTTGGAAAGCTTTTTGTTCCAAGCTGGGAATTCAGTTATCCTTCTCCTCTGCGCTTCACCCACAGACCAATGGGCAGACTGAGAGAACAAACCAGACTTTGGAGTCCTATTTGAGATGTTTTATATCTGCTGATCAAGGATGATTGGGTCTCATTTTTGTCCATGGCCGATTTCACCCTAAATAATAGAGCTAGTTCTGCCACATTGATGTCGCCCTTTTTCTGTAACTTTGGGTTTCAGCCTCTATTTTCTTTGGGGCAAGTGGAGTCTTCAGCCTGCCCAGGTGTTGACACTGTGGTAGAGAGAATGCAGCAAATTTGGGACCAAGAGGTGGATAAGTTGTCCCTCTCTCAAGAAAAGGCCCAGCGGTTTTCCAACCGGCATAGGACCTTTGGTCCCCGGTTTAAAGTGGGTGATATGGTTTGGTTGTCGTCAAAAAATATCTCTATGAAGGTTGCATCTCCAAAGTTCAAGCCAAGATTTATTGGACCTTATAGGATTTTGGAGATTTTTAACCCTGTTTCTTTTCGATTGGCTCTTCAAGTTACGTTTAAGATCCATACCGTGTTTCATAAGTCTCTGTTGAAGAGGTTTGTTGAGCCAGTGGTTCCTATGGTGGCACCTCCTGATCCTGTGTTGGTTGAAGGTAATGTGGAATATGAGGTAGAGAAAATACTGGGTTCTCATCTGGCTAGATGGAGACTCCAGTATTTGGTAAAGTGGATGGGCCAGGAGGACAATTCTTGGGTCTCTGCCTCTGACATTCATGCCGATAGATTGGTTCGTGCTTTTCACCGGTCCCATCCTGATCGGCCTGGTGGCGTGGATGAGGGTTCGGTGACCCCTCCTCAAGGGGGGGTACTGTTGTGAACTCATTTTCTGGTTAACCTTTGGCTTCTGGTGAGGGTGGTGGAGCTGGCTGTGTTGACAGAGGAGTCGTGAGTTCTCCATCCGGGCTCCCTCTAGTGGTGACAGTAGGTAATGAAGCTGATCTAAATGGCAGAGACCTGCCACCTGAGGAGGAGGACTGTGATTGGACATCAGGAGTCTCTGACTGGATTTAAGACAGCAGACTCCCTAATTTTGTGCTGGTGATATTTCCTACCCTGTGGTTCTGGTTTCCAGTTCTGTTCCTGCCTTTTCAAGCTAAGTGTGCTCTGCTATTTTTTCTCATGAGATTTGGTCTGGTTTACTCAGTTTTTGTGGTCAGCCAGCCCCTGCTGGGGCTGTGCTGAATTTCCATTCTTATGTCTCTGTTTATGCCAGTTTGCTTTTTGTCCCTGATCAGTTTGTTTTTTTTTGCTCTGTCTTCAGAATATACCAGAGTGCTGATATAGGGAATTGAAGTCTAGCGACTTCAGGGTTTTTGTTATCAGAAGTTGTTGGACATTTTTTGGCAGGGTTTTGTGCGTGATTGCAGACAGCATCTTTCCTTTCCTGTCCTTTCTAGTTAGTGTGGGCCCCATCATTTGCTCAGCCTATTTTTCTATCTGTGTTTGTGTTTTCATCTTGTCTCACTGACAATACATGTTTGGGGCCTGTCTATTGCTTTGGGGTCTGCTCTGGGGCAGTTTAGATTTCCCCTTTTCTTGCTTTAGGCTTATTTATGTCATGATCCAGCGTGGATCTAACAGTTTAAATGGATAAGTGAACTTTTTTTCCTTTGGCTAGGTGCCAAAGTGATGTGATTGCCCCCGGTGGCCATTAGAATTATTACACGTGGTGTCGTTCTTTCTATGTTGCCCCAGTGGTGGTGAGTAGTAGTGCACTTTAGTTTCTTTGGTTTACTGTGCACTTAATTACAAATCAGATGTTAAGCTCTATAAAAGGGAGCCAGGTGTGTTCAATCACTGTTGGTGATATTGTGTTCGTCATTGGGAAGCAAGCCTGGGTGAAAGAAAGAGCTGAACATGAGTCCTGCTCAGCCCAGCCAGAGGGGACGAGTGGCAGCTATGTGGTCTGCAAGAAGGGCTGGCATAGCGTGGTGGAGTCACAGTTTATGGTGTTGGCAGCAAGTGCTTGCATGGCTTGGTGGAGTGACGACTATGGAGAGAGTTGCACTCAGCATGCGGGACTTGGTTGCTGAGAGCTGGACTCAAGCATGCTTGACTTTTTGGGCAGGAGCTGAACTCATCTTTGGGACTCTGTTACTGGACTTCTGCAATTGGTGGTGGACTCTGCTCCTAGTCTGCACTATGGTGAAGGATCCAGTTATGGTGATGGATCCGGGTGGAGGAGAAGATGCACACAGGTGGTGGGCTCTGTTGCTAGGAGCATACGCAACAGAGCAAAGCTAAGTGGTGTTTCCCCTGTTTTGTCATCTTTCCTCATGTGTGTTTTAGTGCAGTGGTGGGATTAGTTTCCGCACCGACCAATTCCCTAGTGAGGGTTTAGGTCAGGACGAGCTAGGTTTTTTAGGTTCCTGTTGCGCGCCCGGTGCGGAACCGGCATAGGGAACGTTAGGAGTGCAGGGACATTGGCTCAGGAGAGCTAAGGAGGTCTCCCCTATTCCCTATCGCAGGGCCCACCATTGTTAATGTTTCCCAGGTTTCCCTTATTGTTTAAATTCGCCTTACTGGAGGCGGGGTTTCCAGACTTGTATATACGTGTAATGTCTAAATTCGCCAATTGGAGGCGGAGTATCCAGCTGCACGTTTTTATTATTTAAATTCGCTCCACTGGATGCGGTGTATCCAGGGTCACGTGCGTCACATGGGTTCGCCTTGCGGTACTTGCTGCGTCCAGACACACGTGACCGTGACATTATCACCGACCATACTTTTTTTTTTCTGGTGAGCCTTGGCCATGTGGAGACCGCTGAGTAATTGCTGCCGGGCCTCACTGAAGTTAGTGGGGAACGGCAAGGTTTTTAGAGCCGCTGCAGCAGCAGTTATCAGGGTTTGGGGCCTCTGCTCAGGCAACTAGGAAATCAAAATGGTGGCTTTGGCAAATTGCGAGTCTGGCAAAAGCCCCCTTGAGTCGCTGCAGGGGAGCGGGACTTGTTCATACAGGTGGACGTAACCAGACAGGTGGGTGGAGTTGGTGATCCCTTTGGTGCTGTCTGGGGTTCCCTGAGGTGAAGGGGTACGTCCCTGTAGTGAGCAGACTGGTGTTATAGTCCGCGGGGCTCACGCCAAATCTTCAATACCACCGAAGAAGCCGCCCCCTCCTGGTCGTGTGGAGGCAACCAGAGAGTGTATTTTTCCTCCATGTCCTTGCGGCTTTGGTAAAAGCCCCCTGGAGTCGCTGCTGGGGAACGGAACTTGTTCATACAGGCGGACGTAACCAGACAGGTGGGTGGAGTTGGTGATCCCCATGGTGCTGTCTGAGGTTCCCCGAGGTGAAGGGGTACATCCCTGTAGTGAGCAGACTGGTGTTATAGTCCGCGGGGCTCACACCAAATCTTCTATACCACCGAAGAGGCCGCCCCCTCCTGGTCGGTTGGAGGAAGGCGACCAGCGAGTCTATATATTTCCTCCATATTCCTGTCCCCTTCTCCTCCAGGTGTGTGCAGCAGGTGCGCTGCGGGGGAGTAGGGACAAATCTCAACTCTCGCCATTAACCAACCCTGGGAGGTGCAGACCTCATGGTGAAAGGGTTGGAGGGTGGTGTCCCTTGGTGAATAGCGGGAGAGTGAGTGTGGTGACAGCAGGGGGACGCCTCTGTTGTCGTGTCCAGAAGGAGCTCACCAAATATATGACAAACGAATGTGTGCAATAAACGTTCAGATCCAGACCTGTGTGTGAACGAGCATGTATGGGTGGCCACCAAAAAACATCTTGTGGAAGTGTGTTGTGGAGTCTGATCAGCTCATAGCAAACATACACATACATAAACTTATTCCCCAGGTCTTCGCTGTGGAGATGAGTGGTGCCTCCAGAACACATATTGTCAATACTAGCGGTGCGTTTGTCATTAACCTGAAGTGTCAGGTAGTGGTGGGGTGAACTCAGGATCTGGGCGTCCCTGCTGTAGGTGTTTCCCTAATGAGGAGTGGCCTTGAGGGTCCAGAGGCCCCTCATTAAGGAGGGGGTACTGTCATGATCCAGCGTGGATCTGACAGTTTAAATGGATAAGTGAACTTTTTTTCCTTTGGCTAGGTGCCAAAGTGATGTGATTGCCCCCGGTGGCCTTTAGAATTATTACACGTGGTGTTGTTCATTCTAAGTTGCCCCGGTGGTGGTGAGTGGTAGTGCACTTTAGTTTCTTTGGTTTAATGTGCACTTAATTACAAATCAGGTGTTAGACTCTATAAAAGGGAGCCAGGTGTGTTCAATCACTGTTGGTGATATTGTGTTCGTCATTGGGAAGCAAGCCTGGGTGAAAGAAAGAGCTGAACATGAGTCCTGCTCAGCCCAGCCAGAGGGGACGAGTGGCAGCTATGTGGTCTACAAGAAGGGCTGGCATGGCGTGGTGGAGTCACAGTTTATGGTGTTGGCAGCAAGTGCTTGCATGGCTTGGTGGAGTGACGACTATGGAGAGACTTGCACTCAGCATGCGGGACTTGGTTGCTGAGAGTTGGACTCAAGCATGCTTGACTTTTTGGGCAGGAGCTGAACTCATCTTTGGGACTCTGTTACTGGACTTCTGCAATTGGTGGTGGACTCTGCTCCAAGGCTGCACTATGGTGAAGGATCCAGTTATGGTGATAGATCCGGGTGGAGGAGAAGATGCACACAGGTGGTGGGCTCTGTTGCTAGGAGCATACGCAACAGAGCAAAGCTAAGTGGTGTTTCCCCTTTTGTTGTCATCTTTCCTCATGTGTATTTTAGTGCAGTGGTGGGACTAGTTTCCGCACCGACCAATTCCTTAGTGAGGGTTTAGGTCAGGATGAGCTAGGGTTTTTAGGTTCCTGTTGTGCGCCCGGTGCGGAACCGGCATAGGGAACATTAGGAGCGCAGGGACATTGGCTCAGGGGAGCTCAGGATGTCTCCACTTCCCTATACCCTATCGCAGAGCCCACCATTGTTAATGTTTCCCAGGTTTCCCTTATTGTTTAAATTCGCCTTACTGGAGGAGGGGTTTCCAGACTTGTGTATACATGTAATATCTAAATTCACCAGTTGGAGGCGGTGTATCCAGCTGCACGTGTTTACTATTTAAATTCGCCCCACTGGAGTCGTTGTATCCAGGGTCACGTGCGTCACATGGATTCGCCTTGCGGTAATCGCTGCGTCCAGACACACGTGACTGTGACAATTTAGTTCTCCGGCTGTGACGTGGCATCTAGGATCATCGTAGGGACGCTCCACGGCTACTGCTAGTTGTGTGGATAGGATCAGGGGTCTGCAATCCGCTTAGTTACCAACCTCTCTGGTTTTCTGTGGCTTAGCTTGTTTTTGTTTTTCCTCCTCGGTGACTCTAACATAACACTAAACATTCCCAAATCCTGCAACCTTTCCTCATAAGACAGGGTTTGCAGACCGGTCACCATTCTGGTCGCTCTTTTCTGAACTTGCTCCAGTTTGTTGATGTCTTTTTTAAAATGTGGCGCCCAAAACTGGACACAGTATTCCAGATGAGGTCTGACCAAAGAGGAGTAGAGGGCAATAATGACTAAACGTGATCTAGACTGTATGCTTGTATGCTTCTGTTAATACATCCTAGAATTGCATTTGCCTTTTTTGGTGCTGCATCACACTGTTGACTCATATTCAGTCTGTGATCTATTAGTATACCCAAGTCTTTTTCATATGTGCTGTTGCTTAGCCCTATTCCTCCCATTCTGTATATGCTTTTTTCATTTTAATTGCCCAGATGTAGTACTTTGCATTTTTCCCTGTTAAAAAACATTCTGTTAGTTGCTGCCCACTGCTCCAGTTTATTTATATTTTTTTGAATCTTCTCTCTCTCTTCTCTAGTATTAGCTTTGTGTCATCAGCAAATTTAATCAGTTTACCCTCAATTCCTTCATCTAAATCATTGATAAAGATGTTGAACAATACAGGGCACAGGACAGAGCCCTGTGGTACCCCACTTGAGACATTCTTCCAACTGGATGTGCAGCCATTTACGACCACTCTTTGGGTCCGATCACTAAGCCAGTTATGAATCCACCTAACAGTTGCCTTGTCCATTCCATACTTAGTCACTTTTTCAATAAGGATTGTATGAGATACTTTGTCAAATGCTTTGCTGAAGTCAAGATATACTATATCTACAGCATTTCCTTGATCCACCCAATCAGTGATTCCATCATAGAAGGAAATTAAGTTAGTCTGACATGACTTATTAGTTACAAACCCATGCTGACTCTGTTTAATCACTTCATTCTTATCCAGGTACTGACATACATGTTGTTTAATAATTTGTTCAAAGATCTTTCCTTGTATAGAAGTCAGACTCACCGGCCTATAGTTGCCTGGGTCCACCTTCTTCTCCTTTTTGAAGATAGGAACAACATTTTCTCTTCTCCAGTCTTCTGGGACTTCTCCTGTTCTCCACGAATTTTCAAAGATTATGGAGAGGGGTTCAAAAATTTCTTCTGATATCTCCTTCAGTACTTTGGGGTGTAATTCATCTGGACCTTGAGACTTGAATTCATTTAGGTTAGCTAAGTCTTTCCTCACTAGCTTTCTGTTTATAGATATCCTGGATTCTTCTATTCCCTTAATAGGACAGTGAAGAATAGTTGATGTTACATTTCCTTTCTGAGAGAAAACAGATGCAAAATAGGAATTTAAAAGCTCGGCCTTCTCAACATCCTGTCTTACCATTTCATCATTTTCATCCTGTAAAAATCCTATAGCATCTTTGACTTTTCTTTTACTTTTGACATATCCCCAAAATCCTTTATTATTGCTTTTGACGTCTCTTGCAAGCCTCAATTCATTGTCAGCTTTAGATAATCTGATTCGTGCCCTGTAGGTTCTGCAGACAGCATTATATTCTTCTTTAGATATGCCTCCCTCTTTCCATTTTATAAACATTTCTTTCTTCCTTTTTAGCATGTGCTTAAGTTCTGTGTTCATCCATCCTGGTTTCCTTAAATGCTTCCTATTCTTCCCTCTTTCGGAATTGTTAATGATTGTGCTTTGAGAATTTCATTTTTCAAGATTTCCCATCCTTCCTGGACATTTTTGTCCTTAAAGATATCCAGCCTTTCTGAAATCTAACCTTGAAGTCTGAGTCTTCACAGGTCTTCCTCCTCTAGTTATCCAAAATTCTAAAATAGCATGGTCGCTACCTCCTAGGGTCCCAGCCACTTTTACCTCCTCAACCATTTCCTCCCTGTTTATAAGGATTAGATCCAAGGTAGCAGTTCCCCTTGTTTTCTCCCCTACCTTTTGGAAGATAAAGTTGTCAGCAAGAGACAGATAAGTCCCCAATGTTATCTGAAAGAGAAGAAAAAAAGAGTTAGATTATACTCACCCAGGGGTGTTCCGGGTCCAATTCGGGTCCGGAGGGAGTCGCGGTCCAGCGCCGTGATGAGGTCCTCTTCATTCCTTGCCATCGCGGCTCCTGAAATATGTCTTTTTCAACATTTCACTTCACTATTTTTCAGCATATATTATTTAGTAAAGTGAGTGGTGTCAATCAAAGCTACATGTCGTTTAAAAAAAAACCCAATCCATCACACTACTGTGTTGATGGAAAAATAAAAAAGGTATAGATCTTGAAAACATTGTGAAAGGGATAAGCAACGGCCACCACTGAATTGTCGGGGTATGCTTGGACATAAGCAGAGATTTCATGAAAGCAGTCTTTCCTGGTATATTTCACTATAGCGCTGCCTTTCCCACGGGAATTTGGCCGGTGTTGTATTTGTTTTAAGGCAGGAAGATTGCACAGTTTCTGATACGGAGCTGGCATGTGCGCTCAGTTCTTGGTAGGAATCCAGATGTTCTGTTTGGGAGAGAGCACTGGATTCATTACACAAAATAAAATCTATTATTAGAAGCAATATAAATCATTTACAGTGTAAAAAAAATGGGAATTGTCACCATTTATGCAAATTTGATTTCGACAAGATAGGATGGTGATCAAACGTCTCATTCTTAGAACACATCCTTAGATGACCTTCTCTGCAGAATGAAACCTCAGACTGTCACACTTTTAATAACTGGGAGCTCATTAAAAATCTAAACTAATTACAACTCTTAATATATATAATACATAGTTCTAGCAATGGTAGCTGAAAATATAGACCCAACTGTGCAGATTGAATTGTGTACACATGACTGATGTCTAAGGTGCACTGATGTTGAACTGGCCTTCTGGTAAAACCTACATAGGCCTGTCCGGCAGTGGACTTCATCAGTCCACAACCCTCTTCACACTATCTGTAACCTCAGGACACACATACTATTCTGACTCATGGATATGTAGAACGTATGGTGCCTGGATAGACCTCTCTTTCTGGGCCCCTTCCGTATCGACCTGTACTCACGTTCATACCGATTAATCAGACAGCTTAACTCAGCCACGATCTCATGTAAGAAGACTCCAGGAAAAGAGGGATGCTTTAACTGAAATTCTTGTATTATGATGAAAGCAGCAGGTAAAAAGGAATATTCTTCAGAGGACATGTAACAGGATGCATACAGATGGAGGGACGATCACAAAATGGAGAATGAAGGAGGGAACAAACATACATCAAAGGACTACAGGGAGAGAGTTGGAACAAAATACAGGGAAAGGCAAACTTCTGCCTAGCAACAGAGATGCAACACAAACAATGCAAATATTAAATGATTTCCCAAGTCGTGGGACATGACACTCCCCGTCTGAAATCCTTGGATTTCACGATGTCCGTAATTCTTCGAAGTCGTTCGAACCTGAAAAACAAGAGAAAAGAGAAAAACATGTATGCAATAATAAACATCAAACATTTTTAAAGTCCAACTCGTTGTTGTTGGCCCGTAGATCACACCAGAAGATAAGTCCAAGACTATAAACCCATCTTCGGATTGGGGAAGCCGGAAACATGCCAACTCTTCCACCAACCCAGCAATCCAATGGAAAATGTCAATGTTCAATAAAAAACTGGGGAATGAGGAGGAATGCTCCCCGCCGTGAGCAACGTCCAAGAGCAATGTTCAGTTCATGTGACGTCCTCCTTTGGCAGTAGCAGCACGAGATCGGTGACCGGATGGAGGAAGGTTCGGGTAGAGCCCCCTTTTGTCACCTTAACTTCTGTCTTACGAGTCTTTCTGTCCTCGCTGGGCATGACCTTGGTGATAAGACCCATTGGCCAGTCGTTACGATGAGCCTCTTTGTCTTTTAAGAGAACAAGGTCTCCTTCTTGGAGATTGGGACTGGGTGTCTGCCATTTGTGACGGTTTTGAAGCAGGTGCAAGTATTCGGTCTTCCAACGGTGCCAAAACACGTTGGCTATGTGTTGTACTTGCTTCCACTGACGTTTGTAAATGTCCTTGTTATCGAAATTCCCGGGAGGAACTGTAGCAGCTCCAATCTTCTGTGTAAGAAGTGTAGCTGGGGTAAGAATCATTGGAGAATAACAACGTGGGACTTGGAGTTGCTCTAAGAACTGCAAGGACTTCTTCCATGTCTCCCACCTTTGCTGTTTCTGAGTCGGAAGCGGGGTGTCCCAATCAGTGTTCTCGGCAGTGAGCTGTCTTAACAGTATCTTGCCTTGAATAGTGATGGATGCTACAAACCCGAGAGGATCATAGATGCTGTTTATGACAGATAGGACTCCTCGTTTGGTAAAGGGTTTGTCACAGGGCGACACTTTCAAGGTGAAGGTGTCCTGTTTGATATCCCACAGTAGACCAAGGCTGCGCTGTGTGGGAGGAACATCAGAACCTAGGTTGAGGTCCTTTAGGTTCGTGGCAAGGTCCTCAGATGGAAACGCGCTCATTACTTCTTGACTGTTAGAGATGATCTTGTGGAGTCTGAGGTTTGATGTGGATAGCATTTCCTGTGTCCTGGAGAGTAGGTCAATTGCCTCTTCACTTGTGGGCAAGGACTTGAGCCCGTCATCTACGTAGAAGTTCTTCTCTACGAATTGACGAGCATCGGATCCGTACTCTCTCTCACCTTCCTGGGCTGTCCGTCTCAGTCCGTAGATCGCCACAGCAGGTGAAGGACTGTTGCCGAAGACATAGACCTTCATCCGGTAGTCTATGACTTGATTGTTGACATTGTTGTCTTTGTGCCATAGGAACCTAAGATAGTTTCTGCTGTCTTCCTTCATGATGAAGCAATGAAACATCTGCTGGATGTCGGCCATTATAGCAACAGGTTCTTGTCTGAAGCGGATCAATACTCCAAGGAGGCTGTTGTTCAGGTTGGGTCCAGTTAGTAGCAGGTTGTTGAGAGAGAGGCCTTCATACTGAGCACTGGAGTCAAACACCACTCTGATCTGGTTAGGCTTGCGAGGGTGATAGACACCAAAGGATGGAAGGTACCAACATTCTTCTCCTTCCTTCAGTGGTGGCGCAGGTTCAGCATGATCTTTGTCAAAGATGTTCTGCATAAAGTCAATGAAATGCTTCTCCATCTCTGGTTTCCTCTTTAGGGTACGTTTTAAGGATGAGAACCTTGCAGTTGCTTGCTGCAGGTTGTTTGGCAACCTCGCTCTTGGGAAACGAAAGGGTAAAGGAGCTACCCAACTGTTGGAGTCATCTTGAACAAATTCTTTGTCCATAACCTTTATGAATTCTTTATCTTCCCTTGTGGGTGCTAACTTGTTGTCTTCACTTGTGGAATCGAACACTGTTGACCCGAGGTTTTCGTCCCAGGGCGGGAGCATGTTCATGTTGTTGAAGGATTCCTGTTGCCTCTTGGTGTTGCTCACTTTCTCTTTCACCCAGTAATGATGTGGGCATGGCTGAAAATGAGTGCTGCGACCATTTGGCAAGATGTGTGTTTTGTAAGAGGAGATGTTATTAGGTCTCTTCATCTTGTGTATGCAAACATCGCCTATAATTACCCAGCCTAGATCAAAGCGTTGGGCAAATGGTGCGTCGTGTGGTCCGTTAATTTGCTGACGTACCTTGTGCAGCCGGAGAATGTCTCTGCCAAGCAGAATCAGGATATCTGCGCTGTTGTTGAGGGCTGGTATCTTGTTTGCTATCCCCTTGAGATGTGGGTGATGAAGAGCAGCCTCTGGCGTTGGGATCTCTTCTCAATTGGATGGAATCTGGTTGCACTCGACAAGTGTGGGTAAGGGTATCTCCACGGTGTTGTCGAGGGATGTCGCTATAAGACCACTGGCCCTTCTCCCAGAGACCTCTGTAACACCGCTGCAGGTACCTAAGGTGTAAGGGTAAGCATTTCCCTTTAAGTTAAACATATCAAAGAGTTCTGACCTTGCAAGTGATCGGTTGCTCTGATCATCCAAGAGGACGTACACCTTCGCGGCTTTCTCTGGGTGACCGTTGGGATATACGTTCACCAGGCAAATCTTCGCACAGGACTTGTCCCAGAGACCTTCTCCGCAGACTTCTGTGCATGAAGAAGATATTGTGGTATGACTTGCAGTTTGAGCTGCGTCCTCCCCGCCATGGCTCGTGGTGGGGGAAGGAGTACGTGTAGAGTCAGGACGGTATGGGTGGAGTGCTTGTACGTGATCCTCACTGTCACACTCCATACACTTAATTGTAGTTTTACAGTCTTTAGCAAGGTGTTCAGTAGAAGCACAACATCTGTAGCATACCCCGAACATCTTTAGAAGTTCCTTGCGTTCTTGGAGCGGTTTCTTCCTGAAGCCGATGCACTTTTTTAAGGGATGTGGCTTCTTGTGGATGGGACACTCACGATTTGGGTTCTCTATCTTTTCACCCTTGTTGTTCTTGCCTGGGGCTGATGTTGGTAAGGGAAGAATATCCGTCTTCTTCACTGACACTGGACCCCTGCGGTTTCTGTCATTCGAGCGTGTGCTCACGTATTTAGAGGGAGGTGAAGCTGGGTCACTGGATTCTCCGTAGGAAAAGCTTGGGTCGTTCTTACGCTCTGCAATGTCTTTTATAAACTCACAGAAGTAGGAGAACGGAGGAAATGACACTTGATGGTCTTTCTTGTATTTTGACCCTATTGCAGTCCACTTCTCTTGTACATTGTATGGTAGCTTGGAGATAATGGGGTTTACTCCACGAGCAGTGTCCAGGTAGCTAAGGCCAGGTAGGTGGGTGTCTGCCTTGGCCAGCTGGAGCTCTAACAGCAGGTCACTGAGCTCTAGGAACTTTGAACTGTCCTTGCTGGATATCTTTGGAAAACTCTGTAGTCGCTTGTACAGTGCATCCTCTATGGCTTCTGGACTGCCAAAGTTTCTCTCTAGTCTTTCCCATGCAGCCATGAGACCAGCCGTTGGATTACTGATATGTACAGACCTGAGTCTCTTGACACGCTCTGTGGATTGTGGTCCTAACCATCTGATCAGCAGGTCCAGCTCTTCCGCAGCAGTGATGCCGAGGTCACCAGTTACGGTTCTAAAGGCACTTTTCCAACCTCTGTAATTTTCAGGTTGGTCGTCGAACCTTGTGAGACCGGTTTTAGTAAGTTCACGGCGAATCATGTACCTTGCGAAGTCGGACATGTCTGTTCTTTCTGACTTAGGATGCACAATTGTAGGCTGAGCGGTGTTGTACATAGAGGTGGAGACGTCTTGGCCTTGAAACATGGGGAAGTATGGAGTGGCATATGCATTTAGTCCAGCAACTGGTTTGGTGGGTATAGTTTCTGCTTCATGTGGAGGTGGCACTGTGTGGTTGTCGAGGGTATAATGACCTTGAATGCAGGATTCTGTAAGTGGATCGGCATCCTGGTGCTCTAGAGAAGCGTCAACACCATCAAGAGTGTTAGTGATGATCTGCGGTTCGCCATCTTGGCTTAGCACGTAGTCTCTTGTGCGTTCAATAGGGTCTTCTGCCTCCATTTCACACAAACTGACGCTGTCTCTTTGACTCCCACTGACAGCCTGCTCGAGTACCTTTAATTCTGCCATGGCTGTTGCATGCTCACATTCCTTCTCTAGAGCTTCCTTTTCCGCTTTCACGCGTGCCGCTTCTGCATCCATTTCTGCTCTATTTTGTGCAGCAGCTGCATCCATTTCTGATCTCTTTTGTGCAACAGCTGCGTCCATTTCTGCTTTCTTTTGTGCAAAGGCAGCTTGTACCTTAGTAGTTTCAGCCTTAGCACGTGCTCTTATAAGCTGCTCAGTAAGAGTAGAATATTTTGATGAACTTGACCTAGATGAACGTTTTGAGTGCTTACACGATTTGGATGAGCGAGTTGATGCATCTGGTGTTCGTGCAATTCTAGCCTCTATCTTGGCTTTAATGTCACGTACAGTGCAGTCTCTTTCAGAATTAAGCTGCTGGAAACCTTGCAATTCGTTTAAAGTCTCTGGGAGATTCAGTTTCTTCAGGAGAATAATATATTGGTCACTCTTCTCCATATACATTTGGTATGCTGTGCATAATTGTTCTAGGACTCCCTCTGGTGGTAACTCATGAGAAGCAGGCCTTGATGCAGTGTCTATATGACTCAGCACTTTCTTCCATACTGAAGACACATCACTATATAATTCACATTTTGCAGTCTCTAAATTCTCCATGACTTTCCATGTGGGTTTGACTGTACGTTTTCCCCTTTCGCTAGATGGTGGATGGGGGTTTGGGTCTCTTTCCTGTGCTTGTAAGTCTGGTAGGGACATTGTATTCCTTGCTTCAGACATGATTAGATTGCAGGCAGGAAGAGTTGATGATGGGGGTTATACTTCCCACTGTTCAGCAACAGGAAATACACAGACTCTGCACAGAGTTGATACTTTGTATCTAATGCTGGAGCAGCTGCAGGGTCCTGTGTAATGATGGGAGTTATATTCCTCTCTGTTCAGCTGCAGTGTGTAGCTTCTATGCACGCTGGGGTCTGGCTGGAACTGGGTTACAGTCTATCTGGGAAATGTCCTTTTCCACTGAGATTTAGCACAGACTTTGAGTTACTGTCTCTGAAGGCAGGTTATTCCTTTTTACTATTCTGACTCATGGATATGTAGAACGTATGGTGCCTGGATAGACCTCTCTTTCTGGGCCCCTTCCGTATCGACCT
Organism: Dendrobates tinctorius; assembly: GCF_039654945.1. Taxonomy (NCBI): domain Eukaryota; kingdom Metazoa; phylum Chordata; class Amphibia; order Anura; family Dendrobatidae; genus Dendrobates; species Dendrobates tinctorius. The sequence continues at coordinate 2,053,579 of NW_027361816.1, read as the reverse complement.
GTACTCACGTTCATACCGATTAATCAGACAGCTTAACTCAGCCACAATCTCATGTAAGAAGACTCCAGGAAAAGAGGGATGCTTTAACTGAAATTCTTGTATTATGATGAAAGCAGCAGGTAAAAAGGAATATTCTTCAGAGGACATGTAACAGGATGCATACAGATGGAGGGATGATCACAAAATGGAGAATGAAGGAGGGAACAAACATACATCACAGGACTACAGGGAGAGAGTTGGAACAAAATACAGGGAAAGGCAAACTTCTGCCTAGCAACAGAGATGCAACACAAACAATGCAAATATTAAATGATTTCCCAAGTCGTGGGACATGACACATACTACTAAATAAGTGCAGCAAAACATGGATCGCCTAATCCCTAATATGTGTCGGTAAAAGTAATGTAAGTACGGTACTTACTGATGGCGGTTGTACCTTGTTTCCAGTGTCGCTCCGGTCGTCTGCAGGATTATGTGACCTCAGATCAGACAAGCTGGATCACACTGAAGTTTATGTGTGGACTGGAAGTCTCTTTTACAAATTAAAGGGGATTTTCCATGAACAAACATTCATTTTAATTAATAGATTTTGGAATAATAATAATTTCCACATTTGGATGTGTTTAAAAAAATGTTCCTGTGCTGAGATAATCTTATAAATGTGCCCCTGCTGTGTACTGTGTAATGGCTGTGTCTGACCGTGCAGGAACATTGTTTGATCATACCACATCTCCTGCGCAGGGGGGGGAGAAAAAAATCTATACAGACATTACAGCATGGGATCACAAATGATTCTTTCTTTGAAATAAAACATTGTTTAAAAACAGGTAGGGAACTGTTTTACCTTACAAAAAGAATCAGCTGTGGTCACGTGCTGTCATGTCAGTTTAGTCTTTTGCTTCCTCCCCTCCCAGGAGCTGCGGTGTGATCAGACCATGTTCCACATCACTGCACGGCATGGGAGCAGAGTGAGGTGAGTATTAGTTTACTTTATTCTTAAGCATTGGGGTGATCGGGCACGCTCGTTATTCAACCAAGTATTGAGTGGTGCTCGAGTCCCCACGCAGCATGTTTCGCTAAACTAAACATAGGAGGATTGCCTGTAAATCACGGTAATGCCAAAGCCATGTTAGCTACTGGCACTGCTGTGATTGTCCAGCCACATTACGTCATTGGGTCTATATAAGACCTGGTGATGCAATGCTCATCATACTGAACCCCAGAAACAGAGTAGGGGGAATTGGTGGAGAAGGGAAAGTTTGCATTAGACGAGGCATCTAGGCAGGGGTTATATTGCTTTACAATCCTTGCTACTGGAACCTATAACCAAAAGTCCTTTTCAGGGTTACATTTTTTGATTCAATATAAGTACTGCTGTTAGCTGTATTTAGTGTAGGGACAGCTGCTGTAGAAGGGATAGTAGTGCCTTGCAGGCATATAGGGAGGGTTTGTAGCCTTACAGTCCTTGCTGCTGAAACCTATAACCAAAAGTCCTCCGAAGAGCTCTTTACATTTCCGTTTATTGATTTTGACCTCATTTATTGATTCTGTCCTCATGTCCTACACATTTGAAGAAGGACATGAGGAGCTCATGTGTAGTGATGCCCAAATATTTGAGTAGCCACAGTCAGTAGATGATGACAGTGGGGAACAGCAATTAGTGTCTTAAGAGGTAGATGATGATGAGACACAGTTGCTAACAAGTGATTTTGTGAAGTCAACAAGTCAGGAGGACCAGAGTGCGAAAGTGGAAGATGAGGTGGTGGACAATGAAGTCACTGGCTCAACCTGGGAAGGTGTCATGCAGAGCGAGGTCAGCAGCGCAGTGGGTTAGGGATCTTCAGGGACAGGCAGTCGGGTGGTGAGCACGAGAAGGGCAACTTTTCCTCAGAGTACTCACACACAGCAAGATCCCAGGCCAAGGGTTAGGTGTTTCCCAGTCTTGTTCTTTTTAACAGAAATTACGGATGACAAGAAAACGGTCATTTCCAACCTGTATCATACCAAGATCAGCAGAGGCCTGACCACTAACAACCTCACCACCACCTGCATGCTCAGGCACATGTCATCCAAACCCCTGACTAGATGGGCCAAATGCCTGGGTCCACAATCAGTGTCTGCAGGTGACACCACTGCCTCTTCCCCTGTGGTAAGTGCTTGCCAATCCCCTGTCCAGAACGCAAGCACCAATACTTCCTGCCGTGCACCTGTTGTTGGAAATTCACCACCACTGTTAACAAGCAGGTCCACCTCCTTGACCCAGCACAGTGCTCAACTGTCTCTACCCCAGACCTTGGAACACATGCAGAATTAAGCAGCCACCTACAGGCCCAAACACTAAACGGACACATTTCTAGACTGCATGTCTTGGAATTGTTGCTGTTTAGGCTTGTGGACACTGTGGCTTTCCTCAACCTCATGGCGGCGCCCGTCCTTCAGTACTCGGTCCCCAGTCGCCACTATTTCTCCCTTTGTGTCATCCCCACCTTACACACGTGTCCCATAACATCACCTGTACCCTGACCAATGCAGTTACTGGGAACGTCCAGTTAACCACCGACATGTGGACAAGTTCTTGTGGACAGGGACGCTACATTTCATTTCCCTCACGGCACAATGGGTGAGTCTTGTGGAGGTTGGGACCAAGTCAGTCTCTGGGATGGCACACACGCTACCGACGCCTAGGTGTACGGGACCTCGTTCCATCAGGCTTTCCCCCACTTCCTTCACCAGTTCCTGCACACCCTACTCCTCCTCAGCCTTCATCTCTGAATTGTTGTTCATATCATTTACAAGCTGGAAGAACTGTGGCACTGCATCTGTGAAGAGGCAACATGCTCTGCTGAAAATCAATTCTTTAAGTGACAAACAGCACTCCGCCGCAGAGTTGTTGAAAGGTCTAACAGACTAGACAAATCTGTGGCACTCACCGCTGAATCTACAACCAGGCATGATTGTGTCTGATAACGTCCGTTACCTGGTGGCAGCTCTGGAGCTTGGCAAGCTCGTACACACACACCTTGCCTGGCCCACATCCTCAACTTATTGTTTCAGCGCTTTCTGAAAACCTACCCAGATTTGCCTAAGATACTTGTGAAGGTACACCGCCTGTGTATCCATTTCCGCAATTCACCTAAACCTGTCACCGGTCTGTAGTGCTGAAGCAGCACTTGTAAGTGCCACCTCACTGACTAGTTTGGGACATAACCATGTGCTGGAACTCAACATTACATATGTCGGCAAGGCTTTGGGAGCAGCAGAGGGCAGTGGTTGAGTACCAGCTATAACGTGTCCATCATTATTCCTTTCAGCCTTCGCACAAAAGAATTGAGTGAGTATGGATGTCGGACATCTGTGAGGTTCTGCAAAACTTTGAGGAATCAACAAAGATGATGAGCAGTGATGACGCCATAATCAGCATAACCATCCTGCTTCTGTATCTACTCACTCATTGGTCACAATTAAAGAGGAAACTTTATATGTGGACTAGGTGGAGATAGAGGAAGAAAGGAGACAGGGTTATACTAACCAGCCCAGCCTCATCTCATCTTCTCTGAGTGGATTGGGTGATAATGAGGAGGAGGAGCAGGAACAGGAGATGCCTGTTGACAGTCTGGGACACATGACTGACTTTATATCCTTTGGCTTTCAACATAGCCTTCACATTATACACATTTTGGCCAACATTGATTACTGGTTGTTCACCCTTCTCTACCAAAGCTACAAGGAGAACTTTCCATCTCTCCTTCGTGCGGCGCAGAGGGATAGAAAAATAGTGCAATACCAGAAGGTCCTAGTTGAACAATTAGTACAAAATTTGTCATCTGGTAACACTGGCAGCAGAGGTCATAGTTCCTTGGAAAACCATGGGGTAGAGATGAGGGAGACACAACATAGCAGGTCTAACAGAGACAGGGGAAGACTAGCATTAGACCCTCCAAGTGCCCAAGACCTGATGCACGGGGTACTCTGACAAGGAGTTTTGAAAGATGGTGAAGGAGTACCTAGCCAACCGTACCAGCGTCCTCCATGAATCCTCTGTGCCGTACAACTATTGTGCATCCAAGCTGGACAAAAAGCATCAACTGTCCCTCTACGCCTTGGAGGTGTTGGCATGCCCTGCCACTAGCTTTTTGTCAGACCAGGTTTTTAGTACCGCCGGGGGCATAATAACTGATAGGTGAATCCGCCTGTCAAATAAAAAGACTGACAAGCTAGGGAAGAAGGTTTCTGGTTGACATGATCTTGACAGCACTGCCCATGATCGTTCAGTCCAGACTGATCAAAGTATGTTAAAAAATCTTTATGCGCTATGCATTTTGGAGCAGAACCTGCTCCTTCTTCAGGCAAGTATATGACATATATGATGGTTACAACCATTTTATATAATGTGGTGGTTATTAGCTAACAAATTAAATGCTAGACACTACAGGTGGTAAATTCAATTATGCAAATTAATCTCGTCTCCTTTCTAGGTCATTAGTAAATATTATTGCATTGTATAACCGTCAACAAACCTCTGATGAGGTGTTCAAATTGCAACAATTAATTTTAAAGAACCTTGTAAAATCTGCAAGAAAAAATATACATTATAAAAAATATACCTAAAATATAAAAAAATATAAAAATAGATTCAAACCAGATCGGATAATATACTGATGCTTCCCATTTGCCATTATTGATTACTGCCAAAACGTTTTGGAAGATGGTGATGGAGTACCTAGCCAAACTTACCAGCATCCTCCATGATTCCTCTGTGCCGTACAACTATTGGGAATCCTTGCTGGACACAAGGCATGACCTGTCCCTCTACACATTGGAGGTGTTGGCCTGCCCTGCCACTAGCGTTTTGTCATATCGGATTTTTAGTACCGCCAGAGACATAATAGCTGATATTTGAATCCGCCTGTCAAATGAAAAGGCTGACAGGCAGACTCTTATCAAAATGAATAAGGCCTGGATTGGCCCAGACTTACCAACAACACCGAAAAGTGTTTCAAGTGAGGTACCAGAAAGCTCTGTCCTGGCCCCTGTGTTGTTCAACAGTTTTGTAAATGATCTAGATAAGGGAACTGAAGGTAAACAAATCAAATTTGCAGATAATGAACGCTAGGAGGGATAGCAAACACTAGAGAAGACATAGAAAGGATTCAGAAGGATTTAAATAAGATTAAACAATGGGCAGCAACTAATAGAATGGTATTTAACAGGGAGAAATGCAAGAGTCTACATCTGGGCAAGAAAAATGAAAATTACATCTACAGAATGGGTGGCATAGAACTAAGCAACAGCACGTTCGCATGCGTTTTCCCGCAAAACACAAATAATGACGGGTAGGAGGGCACCACCATTTAGGGATCACCTATTAAATACTATAAAGCAAGCTATAAACAACCAAGAAAAAGAAGCATGCAAGAACACAGGGATCACCACGAAATACCAAAAATATATAAATTTTTATTATGCGACACAATTCACAACACTGCAATCACTTTAAAAACCTTTAAAATTGCAAACAAGCAACAAAAATGAGAAACGTGACCCGCAATAGGGTCATGCCCTTGTCACTCCACAATAGATAATTACTCTCGATATATAGGCATTATGAACAGAAACTGATAATAATGAATGTGCAATATTAGACACAGATTTACAATCTTATTAGGTCACAGCTATAGTACAGTTTATAAATAGAAACCCCATATAATATTTTGCTGAAAATATAATGCAAACTTTTGTTATTAGTAGCCTCCTCAATGGCAAAAAAATGACCACGTAATACCAAATATATATCCCACTTATAATGACCACTTCACAGGGCCAAAAGCAATAGACCCAGAACGATATAGGTTGGTATAAAAAAGCAGATGGTCATAAAGATAGAGAGCGGTGGAGAGCGACAAGGGCAGGAATCTTCCTCAGGGGCCAAAGACCATGTCTTTGTGTCCATTATAGGCACTTTACCAGGCAAACTCCAGTGTACAGGTTGTATGGACTATGTTTCCCCCCTCACTTGAGAGGGACGCTGGTGATATAGGTTTCTTCTAGGTCACAGTAAATGGTTCCTCCCTTTGACCATTACCTTTATTCTCTCACAGCTTACTTAGATTCTTAAGCCACATATCTGCTTTTTTATACCAACCTATATTGTTCTGGGTCTATTGCTTTTGGCCCTGTGAAGTGGTCATTATAAGTGGGTTTTAAAGTGTTTGCAGTGTTGTGAATTGTGTCGCATAGTAAAAATTTATATATTTTTGGTATTTTGTGGTGATCCCTGTGTTCTTGCATGCTTCTTTTCCCGCAAAACACAAGCGTTTTTAGCTTGCAGAATGCTTGCGCTTTTCCAAGCGATTTGAAGCATCGCTTGGAAAAGTGATTGACAGGTTGGTCACACTTGTCAAGCATTGCTCTTGAGAAGTGTGACCAACTTTTTACTATTGATGCTGCCTATGCAGCATCAATGGTAAAAGATAGAATGTTAAAAATAATAAAAAAAATAAAAAATAGGGATATACTCACCCTCTGTCGGCCCCCGGTGCACTCCCGCCTGTCAGCGGTGCTGCCAGCAACTTCCGTTCCCAGGGATGCATTGCGTGAATGACCTCTGATGACATAGCATCAAGTGACCACGACATCATCAGAGGTCATTTGTGCAATGCATCCCTGGGAACGGAAGTTGCCGCCAGCGCCATGAGGGCCGGGAGGACTCCGGGGCTGACAGAAGGTGAGTATATCCCTACTTTTTATCTTAATTCTATTTTTTACAGGAATATGGTACCCAGGGCATGGAGGAGAGTCTCCTCTCCTCCAGACCCTGGGTACCATCCGCACATGAAGCTCTTAGGCCGGTTTCACACTAGCGCATTTTCAGCGCGCGCACGGCCGGGGGTAGCTCCGCCCCCGATCCGGCTCTCTGCCCGGCGTGCCCGCCCCTTCCTTGTAGCGCCGCCTCCTAGCGGACAGCGGCGCCTGCGATCGGCGCACCCTATCTTTAGCATAGGGTGCGCCGATCGTGCGGAGGCCGTGCGCTAGTTGCTCTTTGACCTGCGCTGCGCACTTTTGACGGTGCGCCGTGCGCGCCAAAATCAAACTTTTCGGATTTTGGCGCGCACGGCGCACCGTCAAAAGTGCGCAGCGCAGGTCAAAGCGCAACTAGCGCACGGCCTGCGCACGATCGGCGCACCCTATGCTAAAGATAGGGTGCGCCGATCGCAGGCGCCGCAGTCCGCTAGGAGGCGGCGCTACAAGGAAGGGGCGGGCACGCCGGGCAGAGAGCCGGATCGGGGGCGGAGCTACCCCCGGCCGTGCGCGCGCTGAAAATGCGCTAATGTGAAACCGGCCTTACTTTACGCATGGTGGGCATAGCCACATGCATAAAGTGAGCGCTTCAATGCAATCCTATGGCGGCGGAATCACCGCGATTCCGCAAAATTAATGGATGTACTGCGGATTTTACCGCTATGTGATTCCGCAGCGGAAAAATCCACAGCATGGGCACAGCAACTGTGGAATTCCATAGGATTGCATGGGATGCGTTTTGTTAGTGTTTTTTAAGCGTTTTCGCCACAGCAAAAACGCGGCAGAAATGCTTAAAAAAACGCAACGTGGGCACACAGCCCTAACGTTAGGGGGTGAAGGTTTCAAAAAGCTGAAGCAAAGTAAATCTGTGTTTCTATTTAGACCAGGATCAGAATCATTAGGCAATAAATGTATCCTGATGGCGCTCTCTTCATCCACAGATAATACCACAGCACCACCTAGTGGCTAGATAAGAAGGAAGGTTTACCTTTGAATGCAAAGAAATATGTATCAGTAGTGTAGCTAGGGGGGGGGGGCAGAGGAGGTGGTTGGTCCGGGCCCCGCGCTCAGAAGGGACCACCCAGATCTCTGGCTCTATGCTACATTTAACTGTATTGGAGTGCTGTGCTGATACAGTAAAGCCCAGCGATAGAGCAGGGAGACTATTATACATTGTATACTTTAATGGGGCCCATTATACAGCATAGGAGCTAATGTGGGGCCCATTATACAGTACAGGAGCTAATGTAGGGCCCATTATACAGCATAGGAGCTAATGTAGGGCCCATTATACAGCATAGGAGCTAATGTGGGGCCCATTATACAGTACAGGAGCTAATGTAGGGCCCATTATACAGTACAGGAGCTAATGTAGGGCCCATTATACAGTACAGGAGCTAATGTAGGGTTCATTATACGGTACAGGAGCTAATGTAGGGCCCATTATACGGTACAGGAGCTAATGTGGGGCCCATTATACAGTACAGGAGCTAATGTAGGGTTCATTATACAGTACAGGAGCTAATGTAGGGCCCATTATACGGTACAGGAGCTAATGTAGGGTTCATTATACGGTACAGGAGCTAATGTAGGGCCCATTATACAGCATAGGAGCTAATGTGGGGCCCATTATACAGTACAGGAGCTAATGTAGGGCCCATTATACAGTACAGGAGCTAATGTAGGGTTCATTATACGGTACAGGAGCTAATGTAGGGCCCATTATACGGTACAGGAGCTAATGTGGGGCCCATTATACAGCATAGGAGCTAATGTGGGGCCCATTATACAGTACAGGAGCTAATGTAGGGCCCATTATACAGTACAGGAGCTAATGTAGGGTTCATTATACGGTACAGGAGCTAATGTAGGGCCCATTATACGGTACAGGAGCTAATGTGGGGCCCATTATACAGTACAGGAGCTAATGTAGGGTTCATTATACAGTACAGGAGCTAATGTAGGGCCCATTATACGGTACAGGAGCTAATGTAGGGCCCATTATACAGTACAGGAGCTAATGTAGGGCCCATTATACAGCATAGGAGCTAATGTGGGGCCCATTATACAGTACAGGAGCTAATGTAGGGTTCATTATACAGTACAGGAGCTAATGTGGGGCCCATTATACAGTACAGGAGCTAATGTAGGGCCCATTATACAGTACAGGAGCTAATGTAGGGCCCATTATACAGTACAGGAGCTAATGTAGGGCCCATTATACAGCATAGGAGCTAATGTGGGTCCCATTATACAGTACAGGAGCTAATGTGGGGCCCATTATACAGTACAGGAGCTAATGTAGGGCCCATTATACAGTACAGGAGCTAATGTGGGGCCCATTATACAGTACAGGAGCTAATGTAGGGCCCATTATACGGTACAGGAGCTAATGTAGGGCCCATTATACAGTACAGGAGCTAATGTGGGGCCCATTATACAGTACAGGAGCTAATGTGGGGCCCATTATACAGTACAGGAGCTAATGTGGGGCCCATTATACAGTACAGGAGCTAATGTAGGGCCCATTATACGGTACAGGAGCTAATGTAGGGCCCATTATACAGTACAGGAGCTAATGTGGGGCCCATTATACAGTACAGGAGCTAATGTAGGGCCCATTATACAGTACAGGAGCTAATGTAGGGCCCATTATACAGTACAGGAGCTAATGTAGGGCCCATTATACAGTACAGGAGCTAATGTATGGCCCATTATACAGCATAGGAGCTAATGTAGGGCCCATTATACAGTACAGGAGCTAATGTAGGGCCTATTATACAGTACAGGAGCTAATGTAGGGCCCATTATACAGTACAGGAGCTAATGTAGGGCCCATTATACAGTACAGGAGCTAATGTAGGGCCCATTCTACAGTACAGGAGCTAATGTAGGGCCCATTCTACAGTACAGGAGCTAATGTAGGGCCCATTATACAGCATAGGAGCTAATGTAGGGCCCATTATACAGTACAGGAGCTAATGTAGGGCCCATTATACAGTACAGGAGCTAATGTAGGGCCCATTATACAGTACAGGAGCTAATGTATGGCCCATTATACAGTACAGGAGTTAATGTAGGGCCCATTATACAGTACAGGAGCTAATGTAGGGCCCATTATACAGTACAGGAGCTAATGTAGGGCCCATTATACAGTACAGGAGCTAATGTAGGGCCCATTATACAGTACAGGAGCTAATGTAGGGCCCATTATACGGTACAGGAGCTAATGTGGGGCCCATTATACAGTACAGGAGCTAATGTAGGGCCCATTATACAGTACAGGAGCTAATGTAGGGTTCATTATACAGTACAGGAGCTAATGTAGGGCCCATTATACCGTACAGGAGCTAATGTAGGGCCCATTATACAGTACAGGAGCTAATGTAGGGCCCATTATACAGTACAGGAGCTAATGTAGGGCCCATTATACAGTACAGGAGCTAATGTAGGGCCCATTATACAGTACAGGAGCTAATGTGGGGCCCATTATACAGTACAGGAGCTAATGTAGGGCCCATTATACAGTACAGGAGCTAATGTAGGGCCCATTATACCGTACAGGAGCTAATGTAGGGCCCATTATACCGTACAGGAGCTAATGTAGGGCCCATTATACAGTACAGGAGCTAATGTAGGGTTCATTATACAGTACAGGAGCTAATGTAGGGCCCATTATACCGTACAGGAGCTAATGTAGGGCCCATTATACGGTACAGGAGCTAATGTAGGGCCCATTATACAGTACAGGAGCTAATGTATGGCCCATTATACAGTACAGGAGCTAATGTAGGGTTCATTATACAGTACAGGAGCTAATGTAGGGCCCATTATACCGTACAGGAGCTAATGTAGGGCCCATTATACGGTACAGGAGCTAATGTAGGGCCCATTATACAGTACAGGAGCTAATGTAGGGCCCATTATACAGTACAGGAGCTAATGTGGGGCCCATTATACAGTACAGGAGCTAATGTGGGGCCCATTATACAGTACAGGAGCTAATGTGGGGCCCATTATACAGTACAGGAGCTAATGTAGGGCCCATTATACGGTACAGGAGCTAATGTAGGGCCCATTATACAGTACAGGAGCTAATGTGGGGCCCATTATACAGTACAGGAGCTAATGTAGGGCCCATTATACAGTACAGGAGCTAATGTAGGGCCCATTATACAGTACAGGAGCTAATGTAGGGCCCATTATACAGTACAGGAGCTAATGTAGGGCCCATTATACAGCATAGGAGCTAATGTAGGGCCCATTATACAGTACAGGAGCTAATGTAGGGCCTATTATACAGTACAGGAGCTAATGTAGGGCCCATTATACAGTACAGGAGCTAATGTAGGGCCCATTATACAGTACAGGAGCTAATGTAGGGCCCATTCTACAGTACAGGAGCTAATGTAGGGCCCATTCTACAGTACAGGAGCTAATGTAGGGCCCATTATACAGCATAGGAGCTAATGTAGGGCCCATTATACAGTACAGGAGCTAATGTAGGGCCCATTATACAGTACAGGAGCTAATGTAGGGCCCATTATACAGTACAGGAGCTAATGTATGGCCCATTATACAGTACAGGAGTTAATGTAGGGCCCATTATACAGTACAGGAGCTAATGTAGGGCCCATTATACAGTACAGGAGCTAATGTAGGGCCCATTATACAGTACAGGAGCTAATGTAGGGCCCATTATACAGTACAGGAGCTAATGTAGGGCCCATTATACGGTACAGGAGCTAATGTGGGGCCCATTATACAGTACAGGAGCTAATGTAGGGCCCATTATACAGTACAGGAGCTAATGTAGGGTTCATTATACAGTACAGGAGCTAATGTAGGGCCCATTATACCGTACAGGAGCTAATGTAGGGCCCATTATACAGTACAGGAGCTAATGTAGGGCCCATTATACAGTACAGGAGCTAATGTAGGGCCCATTATACAGTACAGGAGCTAATGTAGGGCCCATTATACAGTACAGGAGCTAATGTGGGGCCCATTATACAGTACAGGAGGTAATGTAGGGCCCATTATACAGTACAGGAGCTAATGTAGGGCCCATTATACCGTACAGGAGCTAATGTAGGGCCCATTATACCGTACAGGAGCTAATGTAGGGCCCATTATACAGTACAGGAGCTAATGTAGGGTTCATTATACAGTACAGGAGCTAATGTAGGGCCCATTATACCGTACAGGAGCTAATGTAGGGCCCATTATACGGTACAGGAGCTAATGTAGGGCCCATTATACAGTACAGGAGCTAATGTATGGCCCATTATACAGTACAGGAGTTAATGTAGGGCCCATTATACAGTACAGGAGCTAATGTAGGGCCCATTATACAGTACAGGTGCTAATGTAGGGCCCATTATACGGTACAGGAGCTAATGTAGGGCCCATTATACAGTACAGGAGCTAATGTAAGGCCCATTATACAGTACAGGAGCTAATGTAGGGCCCATTATACAGTACAGGAGCTAATGTATGGCCCATTATACAGTACAGGAGCTAATATAGGGCCCATTATACAGTACAGGAGCTAATGTAGGGCCCATTATACAGTACAGGAGCTAATGTATGGCCCATTATACAGTACAGGAGCTAATGTAGGGCCCATTATACAGTACAGGAGCTAATATATTGCCCATTATACAGTACAGGAGCTAATGTAGGGCCCATTATACAGTACAGGAGCTAATGTAGGGCCCATTATACAGTACAGGAGCTAATGTGGGGCCCATTATACAGTACAGGAGCTAATGTAGGGCCCATTATACAGTACAGGAGCTAATGTAGGGCCCATTATACCGTACAGGAGCTAATGTAGGGCCCATTATACCGTACAGGAGCTAATGTAGGGCCCATTATACAGTACAGGAGCTAATGTAGGGTTCATTATACAGTACAGGAGCTAATGTAGGGCCCATTATACCGTACAGGAGCTAATGTAGGGCCCATTATACGGTACAGGAGCTAATGTAGGGCCCATTATACAGTACAGGAGCTAATGTATGGCCCATTATACAGTACAGGAGTTAATGTAGGGCCCATTATACAGTACAGGAGCTAATGTAGGGCCCATTATACAGTACAGGTGCTAATGTAGGGCCCATTATACGGTACAGGAGCTAATGTAGGGCCCATTATACAGTACAGGAGCTAATGTAAGGCCCATTATACAGTACAGGAGCTAATGTAGGGCCCATTATACAGTACAGGAGCTAATGTATGGCCCATTATACAGTACAGGAGCTAATATAGGGCCCATTATACAGTACAGGAGCTAATGTAGGGCCCATTATACAGTACAGGAGCTAATGTATGGCCCATTATACAGTACAGGAGCTAATGTAGGGCCCATTATACAGTACAGGAGCTAATATATTGCCCATTATACAGTACAGGAGCTAATGTAGGGCCCATTATACAGTACAGGAGCTAATGTAGGGCCCATTATACAGTACAGGAGCTAATGTAGGGCCCATTATACGGTACAGGAGCTAATGTAGGGCCCATTATACGGTACAGGAGCTAATGTAGGGCCCATTATACAGTACAGGAGCTAATGTAGGGCCCATTATACAGCATAGGAGCTAATGTAGGGTTCATTATACAGTACAGGAGCTAATGTAGAGCCCATTATACAGCATAGGAGCTAATGTAGGGCCCATTATACAGTACAGGAGCTAATGTAGGGCCCATTATACAGTACAGGAGCTAATGTAGGGCCCATTATACAGTACAGGAGCTAATGTAGGGCCCATTATTCGGTACAGGAGCTAATGTAGGGCCCATTATACAGTGCAGCAGCTAATGTAGGGCCCATTATACGGTACAGGAGCTAATGTAGGGCCCATTATACGGTACAGGAGCTAATGTAGGGCCCATTATACGGTACAGGAGCTAATGTAGGGCCCATTATACGGTACAGGAGCTATTGTAGGGCCCATTATACGGTACAGGAGCTAATGTAGGGCCCATTATACGGTACAGGAGCTAATGTAGGGCCCATTATACGGTACAGGAGCTAATGTAGGGCCCATTATACGGTACAGGAGCTAATGTAGGGCCCATTTTACAGTACAGGAGCTAATGTAGGGCCCATTATACGGTACAGGAGCTAATGTAGGGCCCATTATACGGTACAAGAGCTAATGTAGGGCCCATCATACGGTACAGGAGCTAATGTAGGGCCCATTATACGGTACAGGAGCTAATGTAGGGCCCATTATACAGTACAGGAGCTAATGTAGGGCCCATTATACGGTACAGGAGCTAATGTAGGGCCCATTATACAGTACAGGAGCTAATGTAGGGCCCATTATACAGTACAGGAGCTAATGTAGGGCCCATTATACAGTACAGGAGCTAATGTAGGGCCCATTATACAGTACAGGAGCTAATGTAGGGCCCATTATACAGTACAGGAGCTAATGTAGGGCCCATTATACGGTACAGGAGCTAATGTAGGGCCCATTATACAGTACAGGAGCTAATGTGGGGCCCATTATACAGTACAGGAGCTAATGTAGGGCCCATTATACAGTACAGGCGCTAATGTAGGGCCCATTATACAGTACAGGAGCTAATGTAGGGCCCATTATACAGTACAGGAGCTAATGTAGGGCCCATTATACGGTACAGGAGCTAATGTAGGGCCCATTATACGGTACAGGAGCTAATGTAGGGCCCATTATACGGTACAGGAGCTAATGTAGGGCCCATTATACGGTACAGGAGCTAATGTAGGGCCCATTATACAGTACAGGAGCTAATGTAGGGCCCATTATACAGTACAGGAGCTAATGTAGGGTTCATTATACAGTACAGGAGCTAATGTAGGGCCCATTATACCGTACAGGAGCTAATGTAGGGCCCATTATACAGTACAGGAGCTAATGTAGGGCCCATTATACAGTACAGGAGCTAATGTAGGGTTCATTATACAGTACAGGAGCTAATGTAGGGCCCATTATACCGTACAGGAGCTAATGTAGGGCCCATTATACCGTACAGGAGCTAATGTAGGGCCCATTATACAGTACAGGAGCTAATGTAGGGTTCATTATACAGTACAGGAGCTAATGTAGGGCCCATTATACCGTACAGGAGCTAATGTAGGGCCCATTATACGGTACAGGAGCTAATGTAGGGCCCATTATACAGTACAGGAGCTAATGTATGGCCCATTATACAGTACAGGAGTTAATGTAGGGCCCATTATACAGTACAGGAGCTAATGTAGGGCCCATTATACAGTACAGGTGCTAATGTAGGGCCCATTATACGGTACAGGAGCTAATGTAGGGCCCATTATACAGTACAGGAGCTAATGTAAGGCCCATTATACAGTACAGGAGCTAATGTAGGGCCCATTATACAGTACAGGAGCTAATGTATGGCCCATTATACAGTACAGGAGCTAATATAGGGCCCATTATACAGTACAGGAGCTAATGTAGGGCCCATTATACAGTACAGGAGCTAATGTATGGCCCATTATACAGTACAGGAGCTAATGTAGGGCCCATTATACAGTACAGGAGCTAATATATTGCCCATTATACAGTACAGGAGCTAATGTAGGGCCCATTATACAGTACAGGAGCTAATGTAGGGCCCATTATACAGTACAGGAGCTAATGTAGGTCCCATTATACGGTACAGGAGCTAATGTAGGGCCCATTATACGGTACAGGAGCTAATGTAGGGCCCATTATACAGTACAGGAGCTAATGTAGGGCCCATTATACAGCATAGGAGCTAATGTAGGGTTCATTATACAGTACAGGAGCTAATGTAGAGCCCATTATACAGCATAGGAGCTAATGTAGGGCCCATTATACAGTACAGGAGCTAATGTAGGGCCCATTATACAGTACAGGAGCTAATGTAGGGCCCATTATACAGTACAGGAGCTAATGTAGGGCCCATTATACAGTACAGGAGCTAATGTAGGGCCCATTATACAGTACAGGAGCTAATGTAGGGTTCATTATACAGTACAGGAGCTAATGTAGGGCCCATTATACAGTACAGGAGCTAATGTAGGGCCCATTATACGGTACAGGAGCTAATGTAGGGCCCATTATACGGTACAGGAGCTAATGTAGGGCCCATTATATAGTACAGGAGCTAATGTAGGGCCCATTATACAGTACAGGAGCTAATGTAGGGCCCATTATTCGGTACAGGAGCTAATGTAGGGCCCATTATACAGTACAGCAGCTAATGTAGGGCCCATTATACGGTACAGGAGCTAATGTAGGGCCCATTATACGGTACAGGAGCTAATGTAGGGCCCATTATACGGTACAGGAGCTAATGTAGGGCCCATTATACGGTACAGGAGCTATTGTAGGGCCCATTATACGGTACAGGAGCTAATGTAGGGCCCATTATACGGTACAGGAGCTAATGTAGGGCCCATTATAGGGTACAGGAGCTAATGTAGGGCCCATTATACGGTACAGGAGCTAATGTAGGGCCCATTTTACAGTACAGGAGCTAATGTAGGGCCCATTATACGGTACAGGAGCTAATGTAGGGCCCATTATACGGTACAAGAGCTAATGTAGGGCCCATTATACGGTACAGGAGCTAATGTAGGGCCCATTATACGGTACAGGAGCTAATGTAGGGCCCATTATACAGTACAGGAGCTAATGTAGGGCCCATTATACGGTACAGGAGCTAATGTAGGGCCCATTATACAGTACAGGAGCTAATGTAGGGCCCATTATACAGTACAGGAGCTAATGTAGGGCCCATTATACAGTACAGGAGCTAATGTAGGGCCCATTATACAGTACAGGAGCTAATGTAGGGCCCATTATACAGTACAGGAGCTAATGTAGGGCCCATTATACGGTACAGGAGCTAATGTGGGGCCCATTATACAGTACAGGAGCTAATGTGGGGCCCATTATACAGTACAGGAGCTAATGTAGGGCCCATTATACAGTACAGGCGCTAATGTAGGGCCCATTATACAGTACAGGAGCTAATGTAGGGCCCATTATACAGTACAGGAGCTAATGTAGGGCCCATTATACGGTACAGGAGCTAATGTAGGGCCCATTATACGGTACAGGAGCTAATGTAGGGCCCATTATACGGTACAGGAGCTAATGTAGGGCCCATTATACGGTACAGGAGCTAATGTAGGGCCCATTATACGGTACAGGAGCTAATGTAGGGCCCATTATACGGTACAGGAGCTAATGTAGGGCCCATTATACGGTACAGGAGCTAATGTAGGGCCCATTATACAGTACAGGAGCTAATGTAGGGCCCATTATACAGTACAGGCGCTAATGTAGGGCCCATTATACGGTACAGGAGCTAATGTAGGGCCCATTATACGGTACAGGAGCTAATGTAGGGCCCATTATACGGTACAGGAGCTAATGTAGGGCCCATTATACAGTACAGGAGCTAATGTAGGGCCCATTATACGGTACAGAAGCTAATGTAGGGCCCATTATACAGTACAGGAGCTAATGTAGGGCCCATTATACAGTACAGGAGCTAATGTAGGGCCCATTATACGGTACAGGAGCTAATGTAGGGCCCATTATACAGTACAGGAGCTAATGTAGGGCCCATTATACGGTACAGGAGCTAATGTAGGGCCCATTATACAGTACAGGAGCTAATGTAGGGCCCATTATACAGTACAGGAGCTAATGTAGGGCCCATTATACGGTACAGGAGCTAATGTAGGGCCCATTATACGGTACAGGAGCTAATGTAGGGCCCATTATACGGTACAGGAGCTAATGTAGGGCCCATTATACAGTACAGGAGCTAATGTAGGGCCCATTATACGGTACAGGAGCTAATGTAGGGCCCATTATACGGTACAGGAGCTAATGTAGGGCCCATTATACGGTACAGGAGCTAATGTAGGGCCCATTATACAGTACAGGAGCTAATGTAGGGCCCATTTTACAGTACAGGAGCTAATGTAGGGCCTATTATACAGTACAGGAGCTAATGTAGGGCCCATTATACAGTACAGGAGCTAATGTAGGGCCCATTATACAGTACAGGAGTTAATGTAGGGCCCATTATACAGTACAGGAGCTAATGTAGGGCCCATTATACAGAATAGGAGCTAATGTAGGTCCCATTATATGGTACAGGAGCTAATGTGGGGCCTATTATATAGAATAGGAGCCAATTTTGTGCCCATTATACAGTGTAGGAGCTAACGTGAGTCACATTATATATAGGAGCTAATATGAGGGCCACTATACCATTTGGGGGGTAATTTTGGGGCCATTATACAGCGTGGAAGCTAAAGTGGGGGGCATTATACATTTTGGGTGATAATGTGGAGACCAATATAAAGTTTGGGAGCTAATGTGCGGGCATTTAAGGTATACAGTTTGGGGGCTATTATACAATGTGGGGGCCATTGTACAGCGTGGAGGCTATTATACAGTGTGGGTTCTTCTGTGGGGGCCATTGTACAGTGTAAGGGCTTCTGTGCGGGTCATTATACTGTGTTTTGGGGGAACAGTGGGGACATCATACTATGTAAAGAGGAGCTATGGGGGTATCATATTGTATGTAGTGGAGCTGTGGGTCCCCATTCTGAGTATAGGAGAGCTGCTGACCCATCATACTGTGTATAGAGCATGATACGCCTGCCGATCAGTAAACTTTAATTTCCTGTTTATACAGTAAGACCAAAGGAAATGATGTGTAGCGTACAATCAGTACTGCCATAGCCTGCCATAGTTCTCAGCAGTGCGAGTCCTGTTTACAAGGATCAATGCACCACGGAAAACAATGATCTTTTATGTTGCACAAAAGATCACTACACCTGATGAAGGTGCATTCATTCATTGAGTGATCGGCAGCCTGTATACATAGAAAGATAATTGTGAATGAGTGTTAATAAAAATGCTCATTCACGATTTTACAGTGTAAATGGCCCGTCAAAAAGATAGACATTTCTAAAAGATGGATGAGGCAATATATAACACTTTAGAGCAGAGGTAAGACAAAAGGGCATGGGGTGCCAACGTAACCACTAACGGCTCACTAGAGAACCTGGAATATCAATGTATTATACTGACTGTGGACAGCATGAGGACCCAGCCTCTCCTCATGTAAACTGGCTTTAGCGTTTATTAATTTTTTCACTAGTACAAAGGGAGCACTATTAATAAGTGGGAAGGGGTGTGCAAATAATGGGAGCGCAAAATAGGGTAACTATTGTATGGGGGCACATACGTGGGCTAGTTTTGTGTACTATGAACTACAGTGTGAGAGACAAAACTACTGTGTTGGGGCACAAAAGGAGGCATTACCATGAGCAGGCTCAGCATATTATTACTATTAGGGTTTGCTCAGGCTAGTTTCACACTAGCATTCGTGGGTGCAGCGCAGGGCCGCAGCTAAGCCCCGCCCCCGGCCGCGCCCGCTCCAGTCAGTTCCTCCTCTGATCGCATGAGGCTGCATGCGATCAGCATATCCTATATTTAGCATTGCATACGCTGATCGTGCGCTGGTCTGATTTTGCTGGTGCTGCGCCCTTTTGGCGCTGCGCCCAGAGCACAAAAATGCAGCACAGTGCGTTTTTGTGCCCTGGGCGCAGCGCCAAAAGGGCACAGCGCCAACAAAATCAGACCAGCGCATGATCAGCGTATCCAATGCTAAATATAGGATTGTCACGTTCGCCATGTCTGTTTTGCCTCATGAACCCCTGGAGCGGTGTGCACGCGCACCTTGTGTCTGCTATCCTGCTTGTTCCCTAGAGCAGTGTGCACACTCACCTCATGTCTGCTGAGCTGCAAGATGCCTGCGTTTCTGCTTTGCCTTCTGTGATCTTCTCGTCATGTCTAGAATCCCTGATCATGTGACGTTTCCTAGGATCCTGCACTGTCTGGTTCTGCAATCATCTCGTCATGTCTGAAACCTTGATCATGTGACGTTTCCTAAGGTCCTGCACTGTCTGGTTCTGCAGTGATCTCATCATGTCTGAAACTCTGATCATGTGACCTTTCCTAGGATCCTGCACTGTCTGGTTCTGCAATCATCTCGTCATGTCTAGAATCCCTGATTATGTGTCCTTCCTAGGATCCTGCACTGTCTGGTTCGGTGATCATCTCGTCATGTCTGAAACCCTGATCATGTGACTGCGCTCTGTGATCCTGGAGCATCTGAACTAGGAAGTTCTCCAGTGCTCTTGACCCAGAAGAGGAGGTGCTATGCCCTATATTAGACCGCCCCTTCCTATGCTCAGGGCCTGATTATTGTGTTGCTTCCCTGCATGGCTATGGTCTGTGGGGTTGCGCCCTATATTCTGTGCCCTTGCACTTTGCTCTGTAGTGCGTCTCTGCACACGCTCTGTGCTCGTATTCCATTTCTTGTCTTGTGCCATGTCTTGTGTTGTCTCTCGTGCCATGTTTGTCTTTGCCTTGCTTTGCCTTGTAGTCCTTCTGCTGTTCTCTGTCTTAGTCTGTTTTGCTATGTCTCGCCTTAGCTATTCTTTGACTTGTAGTCCTTCCTCGTTTCTCTGCCTTGCCTGTTTCGCCATGTCTGGTCTTTGCTATTCTGAGCCTTGTAGTACTTCTCATGTTCTTGTCTCAGCCTGGTTTTCCACACTCTGTCCTCTGGTGCTCTCTTGCACATTTCCAAGTCTAGTCCCAAGGTTCTCCCTTGGCCCGGCTCTGGGTTTCGGCCTACGCTCCACTGCTAGACTCTGTCCTCGCTCTGACCTGGCTCTGTTTCTGCCTATGTTCCGCTCCGTGTTCCGTACCTTGTTTCTTGCCTTGTTCCTTGCCTTGTCCTTGCCTTGAACCCCGGCGTGGGCTCCCCTTTGCTGTCTCCTGTGCCGTGGTAAGTGCCTCGTGTTTGTGTACAGCCGTGTGCACTGGCCAGAGTGGCGTGCCTCCTGCGTGGCTCCTAGCACGCAGCCCTTCCTTGAACCCTGGCGTGGCTCCTAGCACGCACCCTGCCTTGAACCCTGGCGTGGCTCCTAGCACGCACCCTGCCTTGAACCCTGGCGTGGCTCCTAGCACGCACCCTGCTCTGAACCTGGTGTGGCTCCTAGCACGAAGGTTCCTTTGCCCCCTCCTGTGCCTTAGTCGTGCCTCGTGCTGGCGTTACAGCCGTGTGCATTGGCCAGTGAGGTGTGCGTCCCTGCGTGGCTCCTAGCACGCAGCCCTGCCTTGATCCCTGGCGTGGCTCCTAACACGTACCCTGCCTTGAACCCGCGTGGCTCCTAGCACGCGTCCTGCCCTGAACCCTGGCGTGGTTCTTAGCACGCACCCTGCCTTATGCCTTGGCGTGTCTCTACACACGCACTTTGTCTTGTACCTTGTGCTTTGGCGTATCTTACATGCACTCTGTCTTGTACCTCGTGGTTTGGCGTGTCTCACACGCACTGTCTTGTACCTTGTGCTTTGGCATGTCCCCTACACACGCACCTTGCTTTGCACCTCGCTTTGAACCCTGGCGTGTCCCCTACACACGCACCTTGTCTTGCACCTAGCCTTGGACCTTGGCGTGTTCCCTAACACGCACCATACCTGGATATCTGTCGTGCCTCCTTGCCTGAACCCTGGTTTGCCTGCCGGATGCCCGGAACCTGCCGATCGCTGCCAGAGATCGTAAGCTGGATGACTGCGGCCTGATGTCCGGAGCTGATGTCCGCAGCCTGATGCCTTGATCATGTCGATCGTCGCCAGCGGTCCGGAGTCCGATGCCATTGTGCCTTTACCTGTACCTAGGCGTGCTACCTGGCACATACTATGCTATGGACCTTGGCGTGCCCACGCGCGCACCTTGCACGTTTTGCTTGTTTTCACGTTTGCACTGAATGTAATCCTGAAGATCTTAATGAAGATACCTTGCACTTACGTTTTGTCTTGTCTTGCTTCCTGCTTGTCCCTGGTCATTAGACACTCCCATAGTGTCCCCCTGAGCCGGCCGTCTGGTCCCAGCAGTCATGGTGGCTCACCCCCTTGGTCTTGCCCCTGACACTCCCTGTATAGGGGGTGGATTCTCACAAGGTCAGCTCGCCCTCGGTGGGTGGGTGCCACGACCCAGAGGGTCCACTCAAAAAATGGGCTCAGCAGGAGCTGAGTCTGTCACAGTTAATCAGGCCCTGGACTCCGCTGGTACCTCGGCTACTCCTCTGATGAAGAATCTGACCTGATCTATGTCCTCTGAACTCGCTTGGAAAATGGCGGTACCCCGGCCACTCTTCTGATGTGAATCAGACCCGGCTCTTGTCCTCGGAACTCGTTTGGAAATGATGGCAGCCAGAGTAAGAAGACTTTCCTGTCTACCCACAGTCCTCCCCAATGGATCTCCGTGTCTCGTCCGCGACTCCTGTATTTTGACCGGTGCAGGTGCTCGTTTCAGATGTCGGATCAACGTTGTCTGGAGTGTTTGTGTTACACTCTGGTTTCTGCAGAAGGGAATTTTTTTTTTCCCTTCTTTCCAGCCCCGGTAAGAGGGGGCTTAAAGAGGGGGGTACTGTCACGTCCGCCATGTCTGTTTTGCCTCATGAACCCCTGGAGCGGTGTGCATGTGCACCTTGTGTCTGCTATCCTGCTTGTTCCCTAGAGCAGTGTACACACTCACCTCATGTCTGCTGAGCTGCAAGATGCCTGCGTTTCTGCTTTGCCTTCTGTGATCTTCTCGTCATGTCTAGAATCCCTGATCATGTGACGTTTCCTAGGATCCTGCACTGTCTGGTTCTGCAATCATCTCGTCATGTCTGAAACCTTGATCATGTGACGTTTCCTAAGGTCCTGCACTGTCTGGTTCTGCAGTGATCTAGTCATGTCTGAAACTCTGATCATGTGACCTTTCCTAGGATCCTGCACTGTCTGGTTCTGCAATCATCTCGTCATGTCTAGAATCCCTGATTATGTGTCCTTCCTAGGATCCTGCACTGTCTGGTTCGGTGATCATCTCGTCATGTCTGAAACCCTGATCATGTTACTTGCACTCTGTGATCCTGGAGCATCTGAACTAGGAAGTTCTCCAGTGGTCCTGACCCGGAAGAGGAGGTGCTATGCCCTATATTAGGCCGCCCCTTCCTATTCTCAGGGCCTGATTATTGTGCTGCTTCCCTGCACGGCTCTTGGTCTGTGGGGTTGCTCCCTCTATTCTGTGCCCTTGCATTTTGCTCTGTAGTGCGTCTCTGCACACGCTCTGTGCTCGTATTCCGTCTCTTGTCTTGTGTTGTCTCTCGTGCCATGTTTGTCTTTGCCTTGCTTTGCCTTGTAGTCCTTCTGCTGTTCTCTGTCTTAGTCTGTTTTGCTATGTCTCGCTTTAGCTATTCTTTGACTTGTAGTCCTTCCTCGTTTCTCTGCCTTGCCTGTTTCGCCATGTCTGGTCTTTGCTATTCTGAGCCTTGTAGTACTTCTCATTTTCTTGTCTCAGCCTGGTTTTCCACACTCTGTCCTCTGGTGCTCTCTTGCACATTTCCAAGTCTAGTCCCAAGGTTCTCCCTTGGCCCGGCTCTGGGTTGCACGCACCCTGCTCTGAACCTGGTGTGGCTCCTAGCACGAAGGTTCCTTTGCCCCCTCCTGTGCCTTAGTCGTGCCTCGTGCTGGCGTTACAGCCGTGTGCATTGGCCAGTGAGGTGTGCGTCCCTGCGTGGCTCCTTGCACGCAGCCCTGCCTTAAACCCTGGCGTGGTTCCTAGCACGCACCCTGCCTTGAACCCGCGTGGCACCTAGCATGCGTCCTGCCCTGAACCCTGGCGTGGCTCTTAGCACGCACCCTGCCTTGTACCTTGTGCCTTGGCGTGTCTCTACACACGCACTCTGTTTTGTACCTCGTGGTTTAGCGTGTCTCACACGCACTCTGTCTTGTACCTTGTGCTTTGGCGTGTCTCTACATACGCACCCTGTCTCGTTTTGTGAACCCTGGCGTGTTCCCTACACACGCACCTCGCTTTGAACCCTGGCGTGTCACCTAAACACGCACCTAGCCTTGGACCTTGGCGTGTTCCCTAACACGCACCATGCTTGGATATCTGTCGTGCCTCCTTGCCTGAACCCTGGTTTGCCTGCCGGATGCCCGGAACCTGCCGATCGCTGCCAGAGATCGTAAGCTGGATGACTGCGGCCTGATGTCCGGAGCTGATGTCCGCAGCCTGATGCCTTGATCATGTCGATCGTCGCCAGCCGTCCGGAGTCCGATGCCATTGTGCCTTTACCTGTACCTAGGCGTGCTACCTGGCACATACTATGCTATGGACCTTGGCGTGCCCACGCACTCACCTTGCACGTTTTGCTTGTTTTCATGTTTGCACTGAATGTAATCCTGAAGATCTTAATGAAGATACCTTGCACTTACGTTTTGTCTTGTCTTGCTTCCTGCTTGTCCCTGGTCATTAGACACTCCCATTGTGTCCCCCTGAGCCGGCCGTCTGGTCCCAGCAGTCGTGGTGGCTCACCCCCTTGGTCTTGCTCCTGACACTCCCTGTATAGGGGGTGGATCCTCACAAGGTCTGCTCGCCCTCGGTGGGTGGGTGCCACGACCCAGAGGGTCCACTCAAAAAATGGGCTCAGCAGGAGCTGAGTACGTCACAAGGATACGCTGATCGCATGCAGCCTCTTTCGATCAGAGGAGGAACTGATCGGAGGGGGCGTGGCCAGGGTGAGGCTTAGCGGCGGCCCTGCGCTGCGCCCACGAATGCTAGTGTGAAACTAGCCTCACATCTGCATATAAAATCAAGTGCAACGTGAGAAAAAATTGCATTGCACTCACAATAATATTATTCAATTTGGCAGTGTTCATCTGTGAGTTTTTCCTCACCTGGAATTGGTGAGAGGAAAAAATCTCAGCATTCTGCGTATGGCCACGTAAAATGGCCGAGACTCACCAATGGATGAGAGAAAGAAAAAAACATGCATGTGAATCTGGCCGTGAACTGTGGTAACCTTACTGACGTCACCACGTCAGAGCGTCGTCAATAAGGTTACCGCAGTTGATCAGCTATGAACTGCGATGACATTAGTGATGTCAGTGCCTTTTATTGCCCCCTTCCTAGACTATTAAGACCAGCTCTCAGCTGTCTGCTTTCCCTCAGCTGGTTAATAAAAATAAGGAGGACCCCACAAAAATTTTTCTTGTATTTATTTATTAGCTAAATACAAGTACAGAAAACTACACACACAAAACACTGATTATATATCTCACTGACATCTATATCTGTATATGATACGACATAGAGAATTACTGTATGTAAAAGCTGATGTTAACAACGCATGGCATACGGATGCTAGGTGAGAAAAAATGCATGATACTCGCCTGATTCCAACTGGCTGAGAATTTCAGCTACTTTTTATACGCAGATGTAAGCGTACCCTTAGCTATGTTCTCACGTTGCATTTTTGCTGCTTTTTATTTTTCTGCAAACAAAACTGCTATCAAGAAGTTGCTTACAAAAAGCACAGGTTTTGCTGCATTTTGTGCAGCATTTTTGCTGCATTTTTCAGGATCCCAAAATTCAGCTTTGCTTCCACCAAAGAAGCATGAACACATGTCAGGAATGCAAGACATACAGGTGCTTCTCACAAAGTTAGAATATCATCAAAAAGATTATTTATTTCAGTTCTTCAATACAAAAAGTGAAACTCATACTGTATATTATATAGAGTCATTACAAACAGAGTGATCTATTTAAATGGTTTAATTCTGTTAATGTTGATGATTATGGCTTGCAGTCAATGAAAATCCAAAAGTAATTTTCTCAGGAAATTAGAATAATTAACAAAAAACACCTGCAAAGGCTTCCTAAGCATTTACCGTATTTTTCGGACGATAAGACGCACATTTTTCCCAAAAATTTTTTGGGGAAAGTGGGGGGTGCGTCTTATGGTCGCAATATACTCACTCCTGTGGCTGGTGCGGGTGCGGCGTGGCTCTGTGGTGTGGTGGTGGCGGCGGGCTGTGCTCTGTTGCAGGAGCAGCGGCTCTCTGTTCTCCGTGGGGAGGGCTCCGTCGGCATTTCCTCAAAGCCCGGAGGCCCCTGCACATCCGTTGCTGCCATGTTGCGATGACATCCGGGAACATGGACGCCGGGAAGATGGCCACCGATCCTGGGACGGAGCATGCTCAGGTACAGATCTCATCTCGGGAGACGAGATTCAAATCTCGGCAACGAGATCTCGTCCCGAGATCTCATCTCCCGAGATCTCGGGACGAGATCTGAACCTGAGCATGCGGCGGCCATCTTCCCTGCATCCATGTTCCTGGAGCCCACCGCAACATGGCAGCAATGGATGTGCGGGGGCCTCCGGTCTTTGATGAAATGCCGGAGGAGCCTCTGCCCCTGCACCGGAACCGCTGCCCCTGCACCTGAGCACCGCAGCACAGCGCCCCAGCACAGCAGCACAGTGCCCCCAGCACAGCACAGTGCCCCCAGCACAGACCCCTGCCCCAGCACAGCCCCCCTGCCCCAGCACAGACCCCCTGCCCTAGCACAGTGCCCCAGCACAGCCCCCCTGCCCCAGCACAGCCCCCCTGCCCCAGCACAACCCAGTACAGTACCCCAGCACAGCACAGTGCCCCCACCACAGCCCCCCTGCCCCAGCACAGCACAGTGCCCCAGCACAGCCCCCCTGCCCCAGCACCACTGCCCCAGCACAGCACCCCTGCCCCAGCACAGAGCTGCCACCGCACCAGTTTGGGATGGGATTTCCTAGAGGCCACCGCACCAGCCTGGAACACCGAATGACCCCTGTGACCACTCCTCCACCTGTGCCAGATCCCTTCCCTGGTAAGCTGAATTCAGACTATAAAACGGACCCCCATTTGACACATTATTATTTTCTTCCTTACTTTCCTTCTGAAAATTTGGGGTGCATCTTATGGTCCGGTGCAGCTTATAGTCCGAAAAATACGGTAAAAAGGTCCCTTAGTCTGTCATTGCTAAAGAAGCTGGCCGTTCATAGAGTGCCGTATCCAAGCATATTAATGGATAGTTGAGTGGAAGGAAAAAGTGTGGTAGAAAAAGGTGCACAAGCAACCGGGATAACCGCAGCCTTGAAAGGATTAAGAAAAGGCCATTCAAAAATTTGGCGGAGATTCACAAGGAGTAGACTGCTGCTGGAGTCATTGCTTCAAGAGCCACCACACACAGACGTATCCAGGACATGGGCTACAAGTGTCGCATTCCTTATGTCAAGCCACTCATGACCAATAGACAACATCAGAACTATCTTACCTGGGCCAAGTAGAAAAAGAACTGGACTGTTGCTCAGTGGTCCAAGTGTTGTTTTCAGATGAAAGTAAATTTTGAATTTCATTTGGAAATCAAGGTTCCAGAGTTTGGAGGAAGAGTGGAGAGGCCGCAATCCAAGCTGCTTGAGGTGTAGTGTGAAGTATCCACAATCAGTGATGGTTTGGGGAGCCATGTCATCTGCTGGTACAGATCCACTGTGTTTTATCAAGACCAAAGTCAGCGCAGCCGTCTACCAGGAAATTTTAGAGCACTTCATGCTTCCCTCTGCCGACAAGCTTTTTGGAGATGGAAATTTCATTCTCCAGCAGGACTTGGCACCTGTCCACACTGCCAAAAGTACCAGTACATGGTTTAAAAGCAACAGTATCACTGTGCTTGATTGGCCAGCAAACTCACCTGACCTTAACCCCATAGAGAATCTATGAAGTATTGTCAAGAGGAAGATGAGACACCAGACCCAACAATGCAGATGAGCTGAAGGCTGCTATCAAAGCAACCTGGGCTTCCATAACACCTCAGCAGTGCCACAGGCTGATCGCCTCCATGCCACGTCGCATTGATGCAGTAATTGATTCAAAAGGAGCCTCGTCCAAGTATTGAGTGCATTTACTGAACATACATTTCAGTAGGCCAACATTTCAGATTCTAAAATCAATTTTCAAGCTGGTGTTATAAAGTATTCTAATTTACTGAGATAATGACTTTTGGGTTTTCATTGGTTGTAAGCCATAATCACCAACATTAATAGAAGTAAACATTGAAATACATCACTCTGTTTGTAATGACTCTATATAATATACGAGTTTCACTTTTTGTGTTGAAGAGCTGAAATAAATTATATTTTTGATGATGTTCTAATTTTGTGAGAAGCACCTGTATGTGAAATCATAAACTATTTTGGAAAAAGGGCAATTTGATCAAATTATTTAGTGGAAAAAGATTTTTATATCTGAAAAAATAATGACTATTCTTGAACAAAAATGTTCACGAGTTCAGGAAAAAAATACACAATTACAAATGTAATAGTGGTGGAAGGTGAATTAATCTGGAATAGTTTATCTAAGACATTGGCAGAGTATTAAGTTTGTAGGACACTGTTTACTTTCACTTGGTGGGCCACAGGCATTGTTCAATTTCACCGCAAAGAGCAAACAGAAGAACGGCAAACTAGGGCACACAAATCACCACATTAACAGATGGAGCCTGGACCCGTAGAAGCGAGTAATCGCGAAACAGCCGTTGTCCGGCACCTCCCTCACCCAAGCATTCCACTAAAGTCCTGCATGTCCACATATTTGTTGATGGAATTCATGTGAAATAAAGACGCACAGTTTTTCAGCTTCATTGGTGAGTGCTGCATGTTTCTTCTTTTTCATTATACATTGTTCAATTTCACACCTTGGTAGGACAATATTTACTTTGTACACATCACAAATAGAGATGGTTGAACCTGAACAGTAAAGTTCAGGGTCTGTACTGAACACCTAGTGGTCGGGCACGGACCCTGAACAAGGACTTCTCCAGGGATCGTCAGCTCAAACATCAGGTGTGTCCCACGCTGCTCTGATCAGCGGTAAGAACATTACAACCAGTCAGAGAGCTGAGGCTCCAAAGTTGTCAAATGACAGCTAGGGATGAGCGATATTGCCCAATATCGTATCGGAATTCCGATTTCCGATATTGAAAAATATCGGATATCGGAATTTCCAATATCAATGCAAGTCAATGGGAGAAAAAAATCAGAATTACAAAATGACCACTACAGTGCTATATAATGGATAAAATGGAGGGGAAACACCTCAGGATAATGGGGAAGGATTTTGCAGAGGCAGAGGAGCAAAAAAATCGCTAGAAAAATGCACAGAGCGAAAGCTGTAGCAGGAAAACTGGTCGCCATCTTGGGGTAGGGTTAGGGTTTATGGTTAGTAGGGTAAGGGTTAGGGTTAGTAGGGTTAGGGGTTAGGGTTAGTTAGGGTTATGGTTAGGGTTAGTAGGGTTAGGGTAAGGGGTTAGGGTTAGGGTTATGCTTATGGTTAGTAGGTTTAGGGCTAGGGATTAGGGTTATTAGGGTTAGGGCTAGGGGTTATGGTTAGTAGGGTTAGGGTTTAGGATTAGTAGGGTTAGGGTTAGGGGTTAGGATTAGTAGGGCTATGGTTAGGGGTTAGGGTTTAGGGTTAGGGTTAATAGGATTAGGGTTAGGGGTTAGGGTTAGTTAGGGTTAGTAGAGTCAGGGTTTACGGTTAGGGTTATGCTTATAGTTATTAGGGTTAGGGGTTAGGGTTAGTAGGGTTAGAGTTTAGGGTTATGCTTATGGTTAGCAGGGTTAGGGTTTAGGGTTAGTAGGGTTAGGGTAAGGGTTAGGGGTTAGGGTTAGTGTTAGTTAGGGTTAGTGGTAAGGGTTAAAGGTTAGGGGTTAGGGATAGTTAGGGTTAGGGTTAGTGATTTTACATTATTAAATTAAAACTGCCGGTGGTGGTGTCAATATGCCCTTTGACTGACATGTGTCCGCGTTCAGCTCACCTTGCTTTGCAGGGAGTTTCCAGGAGCACCATGTGGAAGAACGGATGCACTCCCTTTAAACCATGCTTAGTCTTCTTCTGCTGATTATATTACTGTTATTCAGTAATTCTGCATATTGATATTCTGCTTTTGGTTCATGTACATCTGCTCCTACTGCTTCCTAAACCTCCGTCTATGGTTATTCTGCTCTTGGCTGGTCGCAGAATGTCCCAAACCCAGAGGAAATACGCAGAAGTAACAGTAGGCACAGGAACTTGAGAGAACCAGCTGGTGAGTCTGGAACCCGTTTTGGCAGCAGAAATCAGCATAAGAGCCAATGGTACTAACGGGCACCAGCTGACGTTACCAGAGCCCGTTAACTAAGCAGGATGTACCTGTGCCAGAATGCACTACCAAGGACCAGCAGACGTTACTGGAACTCGGATACCACAAAGGAGGGACCTAAGCCATTGACTCTACTGAGAACCAGCTGACGTTACTGGAACCCAGATAAGCAGCAGAAGGTAAAAGTGCCAGTGGCTGTAGTGGGCAACAGCTGACATTACTGTAGCCTGGATACCACAATATAGTAGTGACATAAGCCAAAAGCACTGCCGAGAAGCCCAAAAAACCCCCACAAAGATGCAATTTCAAGAGCAAAAAGACAGGAGTCCGGTGACATCTCCATCTGTCTTCTTGTCTTGGGTCTTCTGCATCTCTCTTCCTGTCTTGGGTCTTCTGCATCTGTCTTCTTGTCTTGGGTCTTCTGCATCTGTCTACCTGTCTTGGGTCTTCTACCGGAGTAATGTCTTCTCAGCAGAAGGTGCAAGAGCCACATTTGCCCCCACAACTCCACAGTCGCAGCAGGGGAGGAGCAGGGCCTACTAGCACTGTCGAGACCTGCCTTGAGCGCCAGGTCCCGGCGTCCACGTAGGGGGCTCCTACACTGCCGACACCACGGATAACAGCAAACTGAGCCAGAATGATGTACAGCGGGGGGGTGGAACAGTGCGGCGGACACAACCGTGTAACGGCAAGAGTTGTCGAAACACGGTTTGGAGCAGGAGGTACCCGTGCCCTTGGGCACTCCCGAGAACCAGCTGGCGATGCTGGAACTCGGTTTACCTCTCGGGGGAGGCACCTGTGTCCGCACTTCACTGCCAGGGAACAGTCGGCGTGGGTGGATCCCGCCTTTTGTGCTTCTGCCTATAGGTGTTTGGCATCTGTCGTCCTTTTTTTCCACTTTGGTCTAACGAGGTACAGCTGGCGGTACTGTTGCCCAGAAACACAGCATGCTGTGAAATTGGCAGTCACAGAAATGGACACTAGCTGGCGGTACTAGAGCCCAGAAACACAGCATGCTGTGAAAGTGGCAGTCACAGAAATGGGCACTAGCTGGCGGTACTAGAACCCAGAAACATGGCATGCTGTGAAATCAGCAGTCACGGAAATGGGCACTAGCTGGCGGTACTAGAGCCCATGGAAAACAGTATGAGGTGAAAGAGTCAGTCACAGAACCAGGTGCTAGATGTTGGTAGCAGAGGCCGGAGCATGGGCATAAAAGATGACGCTGTGTGCAACATAGGCACATGACAGAGCATGCATACTGCTACCAACCATGCATGTAACCTGTCTACTCTGGCCCAGGGCAGCAAAAGTCACCAGAAATCCAGACCTGGTTCATTTTTAGGAATGTAAGCCGGTCCACATTTGCAGCGGATAGTCTGGTACGTTGGTCTGTAAGTACATTGCCAGCTGCACTAAAGACGCGTTCAGAAATCACACTGGCACCAGGACAAGCCAGTACCTCCAAGGCATACTTGCTAAGCTCGGGCCATGTATCCAACTTGGAGACCCAAAACTTGAAGGGGGCAGATCCATCCTGAAGCACACTGACAGGGGTGGAGAGGTATTGTGCCACCATGTCACGGTAACGTTGCCTCCTAGTGCGTTGCACTGTCTGTGCTGATGGTGCCCGAACTGTTTGCGGGTTCAGAAACCGTTGGAACAGGTTGGGTATACTGAACCTGTCAGTAGCAGATGTACTGCTTCTGCTACCGGCTTCTGAACGGATTCCGCTGTGCCCAGGACTCACTGAGGTGCCTGCTAGTGCACGCGCATCACTGCTATGCGGTGCAAAAGAGTACATGAGTGAATTAACCAGTGCGTCTTGGTACTCCTGCATTTTACGCGCCCGGTTCAATGGTGTAATTAGACTTTGAAGGCTGTCCCGGTAACATGGATCTAAGAGGGTGGCCACCCAGTAGTCATTTGTGTGGAGAATACAAGCCATGCTTGGGTCATTTCTCAGAGACTGCAGCATGAAGTCACTCATGTGCTGAAGGCTGCCAGCTGGCCATGCATCGCTGTCACCAGCAGGAGGAATGTGCTCTGGCTGCTCTGCATCACCCCATCCACGCTCTATCTGGTGACTACTAGTAGAGCGCTGTGTACTTTCCTCCTCTGGCTCATCCTCATAGTGTGGCGCCCCTGAGACTCAGTCGCCACAGAGGTACTGCACCTTCTCCTAAGGTGTGGTGCCCCACCATCCAGGTAAGTTGGGGGCTCCTGACCATGCTCCAACACTCGCCCCCCACACAATAGAGTAGTTCAGCACAACCACATTGGGGCTCCTTGCTTAGAGAGAAGCAGAGCACCTTTGGTGGTTCCCTGCTTGGAACACTAGACGTGCTGGGAGGTGGGTGGAGTTCAGAATATATATATGAGCGGGATGGTTTAGGATGACAGGTCAGTCTGACAGGAGGTCAGTGAGGAAGGAAGCCACTCGGAGAGGAGTGGGGATCCCTGGAAGAGGGATGGAGGAAGGAGTGCTGTAGCTGCCTCAGTGATCTGAGCCAGCTGGCACGGGAAAGGAAAGAAGGGGAAGGACATTGACCTGAAGCCTGAGCTTCCATAGAAGGGAAAAGACTAGTACGGAACATAGGAGTAAAAGGGAACACAGAGGACGTGGGTTAGAGGAAGAACCCTGCCTAGAAGTTCTAAGAGCAAGGCCGGGGCCCGGTCCCCGAGGTTGTATGAACGCTAAGGATTCTGCAGCAGACACCGGTGGAGTAGTGGGCTGTAAATGCACTACTCCCATCTAAGACTTGAGGGCACAACAGCAACACGGATAGAGAGCCGGGACTTAGGAGTAGAGAGTCCCTGAAGCAGGCTACAGCTGTCTGCCGTGCAAGTAGAGTTCTTGGGAACATCTGTCAGGAGGAACTCCAGTGTAACACGGTACTAGGAGATCTTCACACTTAAAGGCACTATAGAGGAGATGTTCAGAAAAGGCACATAAGTTGGCGGAGTGTGGAAGGGAGCATTCCATCTTGCCTGGAGGTTTACTGAGTCCCTGGCCCGGAGGACACGGCAAGGAAGCGGGCACTACAGACTGTGAGTAAAGCTTTGGAACTACATGCCCTGGTGTCCTCCATTCCTTCCTGCGTCCGTCCGCCTGGCACTGCTACATCCCCTGCACCGGACACTACACCACCTAAGTGTCTCCACAGCTACACTGCCCTGGGACTATAGCTTCACCTGTGGGGAGCTTTTACATCTTTGCTGCACTATACCATCAGTTCCAGCAGATCTGCATGCAGCGTCGGCTTAACACCTCCCTTGCCGAGCACCACAGGTGGCGTCACAAAGTATTCATCTAACTACATTCCACCATTCACATCTTCCTATTACTTGGGGGACCAGCTGCAGGTGGCGAATCATCTTTGGTGTGATGCTGCCACTCCACAGGGTGCCTCTTCCTGAAATGCGTCAACATATTGGTGGTATTAAGGTTGCTGACGTTCTTCCCTCTCCGCAGTTTGTCGACAAAGCTTGCATCTGACTACTGTAACGTCATCTGCAACTTGGTCGAAAAAGGCCCATGCACCACAACTCTTGGGCGCACCCCTTGTGCTCTTTAAAAGAGCCCTGCTCCTAACGGGTGCCGAAGTTGAGGGAGCCGACAACCAATTTTTCCCTCTTCCTCTCCCACGTGGACGGCCACGCTGCGCCACACCTGCAAGCTCTTCCTCTAAGCTATCCCTACTTGCTTGCTGCCCCTCAGCATGCCATGATGGGTCAAGGACCTCGTCATCCAGTACACTTTCGTCAGCAGAAACTGGCAGCTGAGTTTCATCATCATCTGCTGACTGGGGTCTGGTCACTGTGGGCACTGGCCCACCCTCCACTTCTTCCTCAGATGGACACAGTGGTTGCGCATCTGTGCACACAACCTCTTCTTCAGTTGCAGGAATGCTGTCTGGCTGGCACACAGATTCCAAGCCAACAGACTCTGAGAAGAGGATTAAGGTTGGCTCCTGGCCCTCTGAATGTCTGGGCAATTTATTGGGCGGTGAAGAAGCAAATGGGTGCTGCTTTTCAGTGGCCTGACCCGATGTGGTGGAGAGGTCCTGGGAGGATGCTGCGCTCATTGAGGTGGATGCCTCAGCTGCCATCCAACCAACAACGGTTTCTACTTGATCCTCTCTTATCAGCCTATGGCCCTGCGCTCCTAACAAGCTGCGCATAAATGACTGCACTGGGTGAAAGTAGGTGGAGTGACTTGGGCCTGCTGCTTGCTCTGGATGTGCACCATGTCTAGCTGCTGATGCACCTCTTCCGCGGCCGCCGCGGGGACGTCCCTTACTCCCTGCCTTCTTCATCTCTATCGATGGATTCAGAACGGCAAGAATGTAATTATTAGGGATTAGTGTGCCTATTCCTGTAGGACTACAAACAGGTATAAAAAACACTAATGGCACTGTATGATGGTGTATCTGCTACACTTTATTTGAATCTAGTGTGGCCTACACAAAGAGTAATGTGTGTTTGTGGTGTTGGTGTACACGTTACGGTCGGATGTCACAGCGCAGTAAATGACACTGCTGTGATACCAAAAAAAAAGGATTTTCCGGAACTGGGCCAGGTGCTGTGTGGCACCAGCCACAGAGGTTGTTTGGGCCCTCACAGTACAATCCCTTTATCGATGCTGTGAGGTAAAGTAACACTTATAGGGGCACTGAGAGTGAATTTACTGGTGAAAAATTTGGGGGTGTGCGATAGAACAGGCCGCACTAGGGGTCCTGCAGTCTGATGTGACTACAAAGACTGACCTAGTGGGTGCAGCACTTCACAAAAAATAGCACACAGGTGGCTTACACAGCGGAGGTTACTAACTGTGCAAAGCGCACCAGGGAACGGGGGTGGTTTGGGTCCCTCACAGGACAATCCCTATATAGTGTTTACCTTTAACCTCAATAGATGCTGTGAGGTAAAGTAGCACTTATAGGGGCACTGAGAGTGAATTTACTGGTGAAAAAGTTGGGGATGCGCGATAGAACAGGCCGCACTAGGGGTCCTGCAGGTTAATGTGACTACAATGACTGACCTAGTGGGTGCTGCACTCCCCCAAAAAAAGCACACAGGCGGTCTGCGCAGCGGAGGTGACTAAACTGTGCAAAGCGCATCCGAGCACCAGGAAAATTGAGGGGGTAAGGGATTGGGGGGGGGTTCGGGGGGGAACCCCTCACTGAAAAATCCCTATATAGCATTCACCAAAATGTACTGGATGGTGAAGCTACACTTTTAGGAAAAAATAGAGGAAGGGGATTTAAGGGATGAAAAGAAAAGGCTGTGAAAAGGCAGTGAGACACACACCACACAGTGCTGCAGCAAGAGGAGCTGCAGCAGCTGCAGTGAATGTGCGCTGCACTGTCTCACTAAGCACCTCACTGAGAGCCTGCACAGCACAAAAAATGAAACTGAGCGGGGTCAGTGAGGAAAAAGACTGCTTCTGTAACACACAGGGGCTGCTACAGTTGCTGAAAAACAATTTGTATCGCTATTAGATCCGAGATCTCTCCCTATCTCCAACAGCAACCTATCCCTATCTGCTTTCACAGTAGAGTGAGGCTAAAATGGCAGGTGTAGCCTCTTATACTGCCTGATCACACCAGCCAGCCAATCGCAGCGCAGCCCCTAGCTAGCATGTTTGGACGCCTCCTACCAAGCTTAGGGGAGTTATACAATGTTGTCAGCAATTCTTCAGCTCCTGATTGGCTCCACGGAGCGCTCAGAGGCTGAAGGATTATGGGATTTCCGATTTCCGATGTGAAAAAAATATCGGAATCGGTAATCGGAATTCCGATATCGCAAATATCGGGCTGATTTCCGATATTTCAATATCAGAAAGCTCATCCCTAATGACAGCATGAGCTAGCAGCTGTGAACGGCGGTAATAAGGTCACCTCTGGTCACACACGTCAGCTGATGAGAGAGTACTAATAATTGCATTATTTTCCGAGACCCATAGAGTCTCTATTTGTCAAGATCTGGGCTGGGTGAGGGCTTATTTTTTTTGTGCCGAGCTAACATTTTTGATGTTACTATTTTGGTGTAGATAAGTTGTTTTGATCGCCTGTTACTGCATTTTAATGCAATCTTGCAGCAACAAAAAATTTAATTCTGGTGTTTTGATTTTTTTCTCATTACTCCATTTACTGATCAGATGAGTTCTTTTTATATATTGATCAGGTGATTCTAAACTCAGCGATACCAAATATGCAGCTCTGAGAAAAATTAAGAGACCACCACATCAAAACCCTGTCATGGGCAGCCCATTCTCCAGACCTGAGCCCCATTGAAAACCTCTGGAATGTAATCAAGGGATGATGGATAGTCACAAGCCATCAAACAAAGAAGAACTGCTTAAATTTTTCCACCAGAACCAGTATGAAAGACTAGTGGAAAGCATGCCAAGACGCAAGAAAGCTGTGATTAACAATCATGGTTATTCCACAAAATATTGATTTCTTAACTCTTCCTGAGTTAAACCATTAGTATTGTTGTTTCTAAATGATTATGATCTTGTTTTCTTTGCATTATTTGAGGTCTGAGAGCACTGGTTTTTATTTAACTTTGACCATTTCTCCTTTTCAGAACAAATAAACAATATCTGCCAATATGATCCCGCAGCGCTGTGACCGACAGTACCAGCGGTAGCGTTATCTCAAACAGCCGCACACACAGACACTCGTACACACACACATAGACACCCGCACACAGGCACAGACACCCGTGCACAGCCACAGCTACCCGCAGACAGACATGTATGTTGTGAATTCTCTTTCTGGCCTCCCTCTGGTTATTACTGAAGGTAGTGAGCTGGTCAGATTGACAGGGGGGTTGCGAGTTCTCTTTCTGGGCTCCCTCTGGTGGTTACTGGAGGTAATGGAGCAGATCTGATTGACAGAGGCTGGCAACCTGATAATGAGGATGACGACTGGAGATCTGGGGTTTCAGATTGGGATTTAAGACAGTTGACTCCCTCTATCCCTGCTGGTGATTTTCTTCCTGAGTCTTCTGAGGTCTGATGTCTCCTGCTCTGTCCCTGCATGGTTCAGCTAAGTGGTTCATTTGCTATTCTGTTTGCATTTGATCTGGTTTTGTCTGTCTCTGCTTTGTGCGGGTCAGACTCCGGCTGGGGCTGTGCTGAATCACCGCCCATATGTTACTGCTTGTGACAGTTTGTTTTGTCCCCTGTTAGATTGGTCTCTTTTTGCTTTGCTTTCAGAATATACCAGAGTGCTGATATAGTGGGGGCGAAGTCGTGCGAGTTCAGTGTTGTTTGTGCATCAGATGTGTTTCCTTTCCTGTCCTGTCATAAAAGAGACAATAGTTATTATGAATATTGTGATGACTTTACTCTATAATCCAATGTATATAATGATAAAATACAATAGAATGAGATCAAAATATGATCCCTCTACCCTAATAGAAACAAAAAAACCTTTTAAAGGCCATATATGGACATTTGTTGTGCCTGCCCTTCCCCAAGAGCTACCAAGACCAATCTCTGCCTATCAAGAGAAAAGCAGGACTCATTGCTGAAGATAGACAGCCATTGCAACCTCTATTGCTCTATTCCAACCTTTGGTCTGCATCTTAAGAGACTTTCATGAGGATATATCTTTACCAGTTCTGCTCCTGGGACTATGGTGTGGGATGTCGTATTGTATAGTAGCCCGACCCCTGTAGTCTTCAGTCGGCGTTACTTTGATTTGGTCGTGGAACTACTGGTATGACCATCTCTCCAAAGTATACCAGGATTTGTTTTTCAACATGGCAAAGCCAGACCTCATGTTGATTGTGCTACTGTTAGCTGCCTTTGTGGCTTAGATGTGCCATCATGACCCAAGCATCTCTGGACTTGTCTCCAAACAAAGACATACAAGACCTTATTGGTCGGTAATTACAAATGGAGCCGCCAGCAGCAGGTCTTGATGATTTACTCAAATGCATTCAGCTTGGCAGAAGATTCCTCAGAAAACCATTAGTAACTTCATTGAAAGCAGCCGAGGTGTGTAAGTGCAGGGATTTCTGTAAGGCCGGGATTACACATGCAAGAAACTCGGACGAGTCTCGTATCTTAAAACCCAGCACTGCCGCCGTCACTCGGATTGGAGCGCTTGGCTGCATGTCTTTTTAAGATGCGAGACCCGTCCGAGTTTCTCGCATGTGTGATCCCGGCCTAATTCTGTGCATGGTGCTCATATTTGGTACAGAATAAATGTTTTGAAAATTTTGTTTCCATTTTTCACCAATTATATTTCAGTTAAATGTCTATCCATCCGGTGATTTCCATAATTCCACAATCTTTCCTTCTTGGTGTTTCACTTTCAAAGTAAAAGAGTGTATATTGAAAAAAAAAAAGAAAATCAGAAATCTTGCTATTTTCGCACTGATCACTAGACCTAATACTAGATTTAAGCTTTCTGTCATGTTGAGCAGCCACATGGATATATCAGGAATATACTGACTGACTCATTAAGACGTTTCTAGGCATGCTGTGACTTGGATAAAGGTCATTGTGAATGGAGGGGAAGCAGGTGAGAGCTGAGACATCTCCTATTGTGAATGCTGAATCCTGTGTTATCTGCCGTATATAGAGATGTTACCTGTTAGGCTATGTGCACACGTACTGGAACTCTTGCGGAAATTACCGCGAGAATTCCGGAATTACATTCCGCGGGAAAATTGCATTTTAAATTCCCGCGATTTTCCCGCGGAAAAAATAGCATTTTGCAAGTGTATTTAGCTTGCAAAATGCTAGCGTTTTCCAAGCGATCTGTAGCATCGCCTGGAGAACTGATTGACAGGTTGGTCACACTCGTCAAACATAGTGTTTGACGAGTGTGACCAACTTTTTACTATTGAGGCCGCCTATGCAGCATCAGTAGTAAAAGATAAAATGTAAAAAAAAAATAAAAAATGGTGTTATTCTTACCTTCCGACGTCCCGCGCAGCCGTTCCCAGTAATCCTTTGCGAAAATGCCCGCGATGACGTCCATTCTCGCGGGATCGCGATGTCTCGCGGTAATTCGCGATGATGTCGCGCGAATGACCGCGAGACTTCGCAATCCCGCGAGAACGGACGTCATCGCGGGCAGTTTCGCAAAGGATTACTGGGAACGAGAGCGTGGAGAGAAGCGGGAAGGCTGCGCGGGACGCCGGAAGGTAAGAATAACAATATTTTTTATTTTAAATTCTATTTTTTACAGGGATATGGTACCCAAAGCCCGGAGGACAGTCTCCTCTCCTCCGGACCGTGGGTACCATCCGCAAATGTTCTGCTTACTTTCAGCATGGTGTGCACAGCCACATGCGGGAAGTAAGCGAAACAATGCATTCCTATAGGTGTGGGATCGCCGCGATTCCGCAAAATTAATGAGCATGCTGTGGTTTTTACCGCAAAGCGATTCCGCCGCGGTAAAAACCGCAGCATTAGCACAGCATTGCGGAATCCCATAGGAATGCATGGGATGCTTATTTTTCGCGTTTTCGCTGCAAAATCGCGCGGTTAAAACCACCGCGGAAACGCGAAAAAAACGCCACGTGTGAACTCAGCCTTATTGTAACCCTGTCTGTAATGATAACTCTGCGGAAAACTCATTTGCATAGAATATGAAGCAGGAGTTAAATATTAGACCTAGTGATCAGTGTGAAAAAACGATTCAGAGGGGACATGTACAGGCAATATCAGACATGACAGAGTAACACATACTGTAATTAAACAGAAACCAAGAGGAATGAGGGTCCTGCTGCTCACAAGCTTACAATCTATGAGGATACAGGGGAGGCACAAAAGGTAAATGGTAGAAAGTGCTTGTCGTCAGGGCCGGACTGGCCATCTGGCGAATGCCAGAAGGGCCTCTTTGGTCATGGGCCACCTTGTCTGCTATGTTGTTAACAGAATCGGTGTTCTCAAGACACCCATACTGTTAATAGTTGTGACGGAGCACAAAGTCGCTGACCCAGTCACTTACCCCAGCAGGCCACAGGTATCAGTAGAAATATTGCTTTTTTAGCAAATCTTCCTTTCCTCCAATCCAGGGTAATATTAGTAATATATCCCATCTGTTGCTTGAGGACGGGGACAACACGGGCCTGTGTGATTTCAAATGCCAGGGCTGAATGTCAGCCCTAGTCCGTACCTGCTTGTCATGTTTGGTCCAGCCATCAATATAAAAAATAGGGTATTCAAGTAACTTCTGCATGAGCCGGTCACCAGACAGCATATGTAGAGACACAGAGGGCTATTACGTGCATGGAGGAAGTGTAAATAGATGATATAAGGGAAGGGCAAAAGGCAAAAATGGAATAGTTAGATTAGTGAGGTGGTAGTCCAGTCTAATCAAATGCATTTTTAGATCACATTTAAAATTGTGGGTACTGGGGATTAATCATATTGTCCTGGGTAATTCATTTCAGAGAATTGGCGCAGCACACGAGAAGTCTTAGAGGCAGTAATGGGAGGTTTGGATTGTAGAGGATGTTAATCTTAGATCATTAGCGAAACTGAAAGCACGGCTAGTGTGGTAGAGAAGACGAGGGAGGAGATGTAGTGTGGTACACAACTATCTAGTGGACGGGCAACCAGTGCAATGGCTGGCACAGGATAAAGGCATCTGTGTAGTGGTTGGAGAGGAATAAAATCCTGGCTGCTACATTCAGGATGGAGAAATGAGAGGGGAAAGTTTAGAAACAGCAAGCATTTTTTCAGCGTCAAAGGTAAGAAAAGGTAGAATTCTAGAGATATAAGTAGAATTCTAGAGATATTTTTGAGGAGTAGGTAACATGAGCGAGCAAGTGTTCAGATATAGGGAATGAAGGAAAGTTCTGTGTCAAATATAACTTCAAGACCAACATGCTGATGGGGAGTTATGGTAGAATCACACACAGAAATGGCAATATTAGTTTAGATAGCTTTATGGAGGGAGGAAACACAATGAGCAGTTTTTGACATTCAGTTTCAGTTAGAGGGGGGACACGATGTTAGACACAGCGGAAAGATAATCACTGGTATTTTATAGTAATGCAAGGGCAATGTCAGGAGACTATGTGTATAATTGGGTGTCATCAGCATAGAGATGGTACTGGAAACTAAATCTACTGATGATTTGTCGAATAGAGGCGGTGTGTAGAGAATGTAAAATAAATGCTAAAATGCATCAATCTTATGACCACATGAAGCCAATAGACAGATAATTGTAGATTAAATACAAATTATTATCTCATTCTCCCTTATTATATTTGTCACATTCAAAAAATCTGTGCTTATAAGCACATAAAAAACAATAAAACATTAAGGTGTCGTCAATTGGACAACCCCTCATTAAAGAGGTTTTCTGGATACAGATTATTAAAGCATTGTAAAAGCTTATTTGTGATTTGCTCACTATCATAGGAGACTTGAAGTGGGCCACAGCACATATGGAACCATTGTTGGAAACTTTGGACTTGGTGCAGGGTCGGACTGGCCATCTGACAATTCTGGCAAGTGCCAGAAGGGCCTGTCTGGTCGTGGGCCACCTTGTCTGCTACGTTGTTAACAGAATCGGTGTTCTAAAGACGCTCATATTGTTAAGAGTTGTGACGGATCACAAAGTCACTGACTCCGTCACAAACCACAGCAGGGCACGGGTATCATTAGAAATATTGGTCTTGTAGTAAATCTTGCTGTCCTCCATTCAGGGTAATATTAGTAATATATCCCATCTGGTTCATGGGGATGGGGAAAGCATGGGCCTGTGTCATTTCAAATGCCAGGGCTGATTTTCAGCCCCAGTCCATACCTAACTTAGTAAAGAAAGTGAATGTCACGATGTGGCTGGCCCTGCGTGACGCGACCCGACTATCGGTTGGTCACCAACAAAGACAAAAAAGGGGACACCGGGGACATAATTACAACGGTGGGCCCTGCAATAGGGAATGGGGAAATGGACACCTCCTGCACTCTCCTAAGGAAGAGCCCTGAACTCTCCTGACATTTCCTATACAGGTTCTTTCAACCTGTTGCTGAACAGGATAACTTGGTCCCTCACTTGCCCTGCACCTATCCCTTACTAGGGAACTGGCAAGTGCGGACACTGGTCCCACTGCTGTACTAATAAAACACCAAAGAAAATAACAGACAGGGAAAAACAAACCACGCTTAGCTGTCTCTGCTGTCATGCACCGGACTGCAGAGTAAGGCACCCGAACACAGCTTCCAGCAGAATAACCACTGCTCCAGATAAGCTGCAAACACCACTGCTCAAGATAGCTCCTCTCTTCAGAACGGTTGGCTTCCAAAGGACCTGTATTACCAGTCAGCTAGTGTACCAGGTGACCTTATATAGGAAGGAGGCAGTGGTCACCACCAGCAATAACAGACTCACAAAACATGTAGTAACACCAGCGGCCACCGGGGGCAAAAACTGATATTAACCCCCAATGGCCTGAAAGGAAAAAAGTTTATATATGAGAAGCCCACACTGACACAGATCCAAAAATGGATCGTGACAATGAGGCTGGAGGAAGATTCACTGACTTTTGTATGAGAAATCAACTGTCCATCATGAACATCTATCAAAATCACAAACGAAGACTCTACATATGGGGGGCATCAAATGGGGTCTATAATAATTAGCTTGACTACATATGTGTTTGCCAAAGATAGATGTCGTTGATCATTCCCGGCAGCAAATATTAAAGTCAAATTGCGCAAATGGACTAGACAACAGGCCGTTTCCATCTTCGATTAGGCCAACATAAGTGAAGTTTTTTGCAACAGTCTGCACAACCGATGTACAATACTGGACACGGATGAAAGAAAACCTGAGGAATTATGGACACATATAAAGACTATTATTACTGAAGAAGCCAGAAAGACGGTAAACAAGAGGCAGAAGAGGCCCCCACAGCTAATGTTTACAGGAGAGACCCTAAAGATCAGCGAAGACAAATGGCAAAATGTAACAAGCCGTTATATAAAAATTCTGAGGGCACTACCAAATACAATGGGATCACCAAACACAAACTGAAAGCGATAATTAATGGGATCACCAAAAAATATATATAATCTTTACTACCGAGAAGGGACATGAAGGACATAAATATTAAAAACATTTTAAAAAATCCAA
This sequence comes from Dendrobates tinctorius, assembly GCF_039654945.1. Taxonomy (NCBI): domain Eukaryota; kingdom Metazoa; phylum Chordata; class Amphibia; order Anura; family Dendrobatidae; genus Dendrobates; species Dendrobates tinctorius. The sequence goes on along the minus strand of NW_027361816.1, from coordinate 2,010,581 downwards.
AAGGCTACAGGAATACACAAAGGGTGTGTCTGAATAGGACAGTCACTCAGCCTCATATGCCTGCTGATGGCTACCACAGGAAACCCATCATACTCTGTAAATGGGCAAACAATCAAGGCCACTACATGATGTTCAGAATGCTCACGTTATTAAATAAATGTTCAATAGAAAATCATCTCTAATACCTACATACATGAACCATGGAGCAAAAAATGCACAAATACTAGGTAAACAGATGAAACTACAAAGTATCACCACCACGAGTGGATAGAAATGCCCTGATACAAGTTTGATGAGTAAAGTGGAACCTGTGAATGAGTCACAGAATGTAGTTAGGAGAGACCCCACGTGTATCGCCACAGTGGCTTCTTCAGGGGTAGAGCCAAAAGGTAACAAGCATCACGCAGACATCATTAAAAGACTAAAGACAGCCACACTAAAGAAAGCCCTTTAAATACTTAAAGGCTGCACATAACTTTTTTTTACTTACAGTTCCTCCTAAAGCTGGTCATACACATTCAGTTTATGATAAGTTAATCTGATGTATCAGATGAGACCTACCATGTATTGTGTATGCGGGTGTCCTGACCCCCAATGTCAGATGTTCTCTAAGCTAAGCATCTGCCAGAGAAAGACAACCAGATGGTCCACGGTGGGCTCAACCGTGCAGTAAAGGTTGTTCTGTATGGATAACTTACCAACTTTTCCACTAGAGGTCGCCCTAGGATAAAGCACCTACATCTGCCTAGTGGCATGGATCAAGAGCACAAATACCCAAAGTGCAAAAAGGGGAAATATATTGTATTCATTTATTTATTATGCTTTTGCTTATATGTTACATTACATGTTACATTATCATTGCTGTCCCCAATGGGGCTCACAATCTAAATTCCCTTTCAGTATGTCTTTGGAGTTATTTATGTGCAAAGCTGAAAAGTCAGGTGCAAGCAAGGCGACCTACAAACCTGCATAAGTTACATCAGTTTTAGCTTAGAATTCACAGTAACTATTTCTTCATGTTCCCAAGTGTCCTGACTAGGAGCTGACATCATTTTATCTGTAGAGAACCAGCCCTACAAAACGGGCTGCTGCCCACTCACATAGCTTCAGTTACACTCATTCAGGCTCTTTAGGCCCCGTTGCATTTAGCGATGCACCAGCGATCCCGACCATGATACGACCCGGTCAGGATCGCTGGTGCATCGCTAAATGGTCGCTAGTGAGCTGCCAAACAGGCAGATCTCACTAGCGATGCAGCAGCGGTCGTACTCACCTGTCAGACGCGGCGAAGGTGACCGTCTTCCGCCTGCGTCCATGGCCCGCTCATCGGCGCCAGCAGGAAGCCGACGACGAGAAATGGACCAGGCCGATCTCGCGCGATCAGCGATAGTCAGCGGGGGAGCCGGTTGGAGGTGAGTATCACATGTAGCGATATCGCTAGTGATATCGCTGCTGCGTCACAAAATCGTTTGTAAAGGGCCCTTAAGCCTGATAAACTCAACGATCCTTAATTTAAAAAAAATCTCATAGCTACATTTGATTTGTAGCCATGATGTCTCTTCTGTTTTCAGGTACACATTTACCATTTGTATACACAACCTTTACGCCTTTTTTTCCCCATCTACCGTAATAAATGAGAAATCTCATATTAATTTTGTCTCTTTTTCAGTATGTACTTACCGCTGAAAAATTTGTAGATTGTTCTAGGATAAAGTTGAATAATAGCAAATGTACAACTGAAGCCCCTTAGATGAGTTGCTTGATGCCCCCAAACACCAAACTGTCCATAGCAGGAACCCTAGTAATTATATGATTATTCATTTGGCAGCCAGCTATCATCAAAGGAAAACCTTGGACACTAAAAGAGCTTATGATTTTACATTGTGATTTAGGATACATTATTATTATTATTCATTTTTATAGCACCATTTATTCCATGGTGCTTTACATGTGAAAAAGGGGCATACATAGACAAGTACAATAAGCATGAGCAATACAAGGCACACACAAGTAGAAAATGAGAGAGGACCCTGCCCGCGAGGGCTCACAGTCTACAGGGGATAGGTGAGGATACACTAGGAAAGGGTAGAGCTGGTCGTGCGGCGGTTCAGTAGACTGAGGATCACTGCAGGTTGTAGGCTTTTCGGAAAACGTGGGTCTTCAGGTTCCTTTTGAAGGTTTTCGTGGTAGGTGAAAGTCTGGTGTGTGGGGTAGAGAGTTCCAGAGTATGGGGGAAGCACGGGAGAAGTCTTGTATGCGGTTGTGGGAAGAAGAGATAAGAGGGGAGTAGAGAAGGAGATCTTGAGAGGATCGAAGGTTGCGTTTAGGTAAGTACCGGGAGACCATGTCACAGATGAATGGAGGAGATAGGTTGTGAATGGCTTTGTATGTCATAGTTAGGGTTTTGAACTAGAGCCTTTGGACAATAGGAAGTCAGTGAAGGGCTTGGCAGAGAGGAGAGGCGGAGGAATAACAGGTGTATTAGTTGGGCAGCAGAATTTAGGATAGATTTGACTGGTGCAAGAGTGTTAGAGGGGAGGTCCAGAGAGTAGGAGGTTGCAATAGTCAAGGCGGGAGATGATGAGGGAGTGCACGGGCATTTTTGCAGTTTATTGGTCAAGGAATGTACGGATCCAGGAAATATTTTTGAGCTGGAGTCGGCAGGAGGAGGCAAGGGCTTGGATATGTGGCTGAAAGAGAGGGTAGAGTCGAGGATCACCCTGAGGCACCAAGCATGCGGGACTTGGGAGAGTGAGCAGCCATTGATATTGTTGGATAGGTCGGGTGGAGGGGTAGACTGAGATGGGGGAAAGATGGTGAATTCTGTTTTGTCCATGTTCAGTTTTAGAAAATGAGCAGAAAAGAAAGATGAAATAGCGGACAGACATTGTGGGATTTTGGTCAGTAAGGAGGTGAGGTCAAATCCAGATAGATAGATCTGCGTGTCATCGACTCTATGAGCTGTCCCATGCCGAAGGTGTAGATGGAGAAGGGTAGGGGTCCTAGAACTGAGCCTTGGGGAACACCGACAGACAGGAGGAGAGGTGAGGAGGTGGTTTGAGAGGAGACACAATATCAGGAGATAGTAAGAAATAAAGTAGTATGGGGGTTAAAGTGAAAAGAAACAGAAACATTGTATTGGTTTTCTATCCCATTACCTTACAATAAATTACAGTCCAATTCTAGTCTATTTCAAAGTATTGTACTTAGAAAGTTGTACTTTGAAAGATGTAATTGGAAAGATGCATGGATCAGACTAAAGTCTTGATCAGACTCATGGCTCTGAATATATCTTGAGCTAAGGGCAATCAGGTGTGAATAAGGAGGTGGGTGGGTATGGTCAGACCAGATGCTGAGAGTTAAGCCCCCATTACACACTGCGATATCGCTAGCAATATCGCTGTAAAGTCACCGATTTTGTGACGTTATAGCGATATTGCTAGCGATATCGCTGCATGTGATACTTACCTCCGACCGACTCCCCCGCTGGTTATCGCTGATCACGCGAGAAGCTGCTGGACCATTTCTCGTCGGCCACTTCCTGCGGCGCTTCCTGCTGTGACGACGAGCGACGCATGGCGCCGGGCGGGAGGACGCAGGATCGCCGCGTCTGACAGGTAAGTAGCGATCCCCGTCCCCAGCGATGTCGCTGGTGAGATCTGCCTGAGTGGCAGCTCACTAGCGACCACCTAGCGATTCCCCAGCGATCCTGACCACGTCATATCGCTGGTCGGGATCGCTGGTGAGTCGCTAGGTGTAACGGTACCCTTAAACAAAGGTCATAAAAGAGAGGAAGGGGTTGGAGTGACATTCACAAAGGAAATATTCACTGGAAATTCTCTGCAGTGGAAAATCTACAGAAATTTCAAAGCAACAAAATCCACACTGTACAGTGTCAATTTTGATGTGGCTAATGATCTGGAAAAACTGTGAACTTAAATTGTTGCAAATCTAAAAATCTGTAGGATAAATTGACATGTTGGGGATGACAAATCCTTAGTGACAGCGAATTTCTGCTGCAGATTTTCTCTACACCGCCTGGATGAGATTTTGTAGCGGCTCATTAACAAACCAAGTATTTTTGTAAGCAAACGATTCTATGGACCCCAATGCAAATTTGTAACAGGCTTCAACTATCATCTGCTATTTATGATTAGAGATGAGCGAACACGAACTTCTCCTGGGAGAAGAGAGAGAGATAGATTTTCCAGCTCAAAAGCTCAGAGGGTTCAGGTTCAACTTTGGGTACAGTTTTGGTATGCGAACAAAACTTTCGACTAAAGTTCGGTCTAACCTGAAGAACCCGAATTTCCTCGGGTCCGCTCAACCCTGTTATCCACATCAAAGCCACGTGCACAGAGATGACAGAATACAGTGGGATGCAGGAGAACTAACTTTACGTTTTTGGAATATCTAAACGAGAACGCATTGGAATAATGGCTAATAAAGAATGGATAATCTTAAACTTGGCTTCTAGGGAACTTCATTGACCTCATTACTATCAGAAGCCAAGTTTAAGGTGACGGAAAATGTCATTCCTATAGCAACTACCCTTTGTTTTAAAATAAAAAAAGTATAGGTACGATTTTATACACTTGAAATAGTTTGGGGTTTATGTAAGCTTTGGCATAAAAGGTATTACTCCATGACGGTTGGCTCTATAAGTTTGGATCTGTCCTATTCTCCAGAAGAACATAAAGTGGTCTTAAAATCTTTTCAATAAAATAACAAGCCCTGTTGGTTTTCATATATTTCTGCCACGTCTCCTCTGTACCATTGTTAAAGCTCCCTGCACTGTAAAACAGACGTCATGCGTTATTTCATACGGCATGACCTTATTTTACTATAAATATACATCAATAATTATAATAGCTACTATAAATTGTAACGTATAAAGAATGAAAATAGAGCATTAAACATTGCAAATATCAAGCAGTTGGTGCTAAATTTTTTGTCAGGGTTGCATTATCCATGAGGCAAGGAGAGACTTGAACTTGATAGCACCTTTCCTTGACTGGAGGGGGCAGCATTTCGACAGTAGATCTCATGTCAAGTTCTGTAAGGTGATCTAAGGCTAAAAGGTACAAGCTGTGCATGAAAAGTACCATAGATTCCTGACTAATCCTGACTTTTACACTTCTATAGTCTTGATCTTGCTTTTGTAGAGTGTAGAATAAGAAATAAGAACATTCATAGTTTTGTTCTAAGTTTGGTAAGGATAGTTGTATACCATACATGCCAACTCTTATGAGTTGCACCCCATGGAGGTTATTTAAAATTATCTCTTAAGGCCCCACTTTTTTGTAGGCCACACATTTTCCATACCTTCTACACTCCTCCATTTCCTGCATCTTGAATATGACTTTGGATGCAGAATCTCAGTCTGATGATGGATAGTTCTTCACAATAAACCATCTGGAAGGGTTTCTTTCCTGGTAGGTTTCTTATGCGCCCAGGAGCTTAGGCACCCCATTTCACTGGAAGCCTCCTAGAAATTTTTAGGAAAGTTAGCAAGTATGACAATCTTCATATTGTCAGCAACAGCAACAAATTAGGCCTGTTTCACACATCAGTTTTTTCAAATCAGTCAAGATCCGCCGTTTTGCAAAAAAAAAACGGATCTGCCATTTTGCTTGGCGGATCCGTTTTTTTTCCCATTGAGTTGCATTACCGGCGGATCTTGACGATGGCCATCCGTTGGATCCATTTTTTTACTCTCTCTCTCTCTCCTTCCCCAGGCAGCAGTTCCTTTAAGATTCTTCCTTCGACGGCTCCGCTAAAACAACGGTCAGGTGCCAAACATTGTTTCAGTACAGAAACGGATCCGTTGTCAGCCACTTTAGCGGATTTTAACTGACAACAAAAACTGATGTGCGAAACAGGCCTTACCTGACAATATGATTCTCCAGGTCAATATTAGGGAAATAGCATACACGCATATTTTTTTTTATTTGACTTGAAAAATAAAACGTTTTTAATTTTTGGAATATGGGGCTGTGTTATGGCTTGTTTTTTGTGCCATGAGCCAATGTTTTAATTGATATTACTTTAGGGTAGATACGATGTTTAGATCGCCTCGTATTGCATTTTTTTGCAGTGTTGCAGCGGCTGAAAAAACGTAATTCTGATGTTTTGTTATTTTTCTCATTATGCCGTTTACATTAATTAATTTTATATTTTGATAGATCGGACTTTCATGGGCAATGCGATACTACACATGTATCTTTTTTTCTAGATTTCTTTTTATAAAGGGAAGAGGTGAATGAACTTTTATATTTTTTTCACTTTTTCTCTGTATTTGTTAGACCATTTAGGGGACTTGAACCTGTGATTACCTTGTGCTATAGAACAGTCATGACAGGAATGAGTGCCTTCAGCAGACATCTGGCCGTCAGGACAACCTATCTGTTAGGCGTTGGGTTCCTGTCGCTGCACAGCGGGAATCCCGAGCCTTGCTTCCGGTGGTCTCCCATTCCTCTCCGGCCACAGAAGAGGCTGCTCAGCAGACTCGTCGATCCCGGTGCTCTGCCCAGACTAGCTCTGTGGGTTTGGTTGCTGCTGCCACCTATGGTCCAGCTATAGCGACGCATGCTGGTCAGCAGCCAGCTACTCCAGGGACTAAGTCCTCCGTTTCGTCCACTAAGCATACCCGTGGGACAATCTCCCATTGGAGATCAGAGGTCATATGCTCAGGTCCTTCTCCAGCTTGGAATGGACCATCAGGAAGGTCCCGGGAAGGACGCTGCTATAAAAGGGTTGCATAGCCGCTCGGCCATGTGCTAGTATAGACTGCATTACCAGACTATGAGGAGTGAGTGTTGTATTCATGTATGAATGTCTCTGGTGAATGACTCATTAAGAAACCCCTACGATTGGTACACATGTGTTATGCAGCCTAGCCTGTTACGCGCCCAAGCTTAGGTGTAGGTAGAAGCAGAGTCTGAGACTGGCATCAGTGTCCACCGGTGGCTCTGCACGCCACAGTGCACATGTTCGACACTCCACCATAGTCAGCGTCTATAGTGGCGCTGCAGGTGCGACGTCGCACGCTCGGAAGGTCTAGAGGGACTCTGACCCCGTGTCCTTGGGGCAGAGTTCTGTGACCGCATTCTGTGCGCTCCGTTGCCGAGCTAAACAGGCTCCGGCATTTATGTTCTGCGGTAGTGCGGCTCTTTGAGGTAACAGAGTTCGTCCTGTACACACCGGGTGACGTTAACCCGTGTGTGTTCTTCCTTTATACCGCCATATAGCGTCCGCCATTACCTAGCAGCAGCATACCACCTCTGCACGGTGGAACCCGGGTTGCGATCGCACTTTCTCATATTTTATATGTAGTGCAATCTGCAACCCTAACACTATCGGCACCTTGTGATCGTGTCACAGTGGCGCCAATATGCGCATACAATGACCCACCCTTTTGCCGGCATGTTGTAAATGTTGCTGTCAGACATTGGTGAAAGTTTAGTTGCATGTCACATTCTATAAGCCTGTGACTGATGCACAGGACTGAGAGTACCGCTTCTTATCTGTCGGTATCCACAGCTCTAATTTTAATTAGCTGGTATACCACAACATGACATGCGTTTCAGGCCGCAACGATAACATCACAGCAGGCCAGCTAATCAAAAGAAGAGCAGCAGATGCCGGCAGGTAAGAGGCAGTAGTGCAGAGACCACAGACCACTGTTGTGGAGCCCCAGTTACAGAGAGAACAGCTATTTAGAAGTCATTAGCAGAGCTAACCTGGGTCTTGTAGGAATAAGCAGCTCTGCTCTACAATGCAGGTGATGATATGGTCATTGGGTCTAATAGAAGCTTTGGCACTGCACTTTTCTCTCCATAGCACTGACTGAGAGCTATGTTTCTGCAAACGAGAAGACAGAAGCGGTAATAAATCACTTCTGTCTTTTACTCAGGGTTCATGTGTTTGCCTGCAGTAGACTTCAAAGCCCAAAGTTAAATGAACAAGCAAGCATACATGGGGACTAGAGAAAGCAGCTAGAATGGCAGGCACTGCACTGTATAAGGAGGGTGCCTCTGACTGCGGCACCCTCCCCTCACTCCCTTAGGGTTAACAGGGTGCACTGCTGCCCTCCCAACAACTAGCTTGTTAGGGGTGTGTGGGGGGGGTTGTGTTAAATTGTAGGGCCAATGAAATGGGGGATATAATAGTACAGCCCCTTTCTGGGGGATGTAACGTGGCACTGCAACTTCCCTCCTCCTCTTCCCCCCCTGTTTGGGTACCGGAGGTGTTTGTCCCACCCTCCCTCCCTGTTTAATGGTTGTATTGTAATGTTGAATTTTGTTTATTTTCTAGAATTCAAGTCACAGCGGTAAAGAAAGAAAAGACACATGGGTACAGCTCGTCGGCTGACGTGCCTGTGAATATGCAACAGGGCAATTGGTGGCGAGCGTGGTTAATTAAATTTAAGTGCCATTCTAGTGGTTGAATTAAAGCTGTGGCCAACCTTCACCCATCAATTGGTGTTAATTGTATTATTTCTTATATAGTGCTAGTGGGTTAGCGGCGTGCCGTTCAGATGTTTTTGGGTCGCCTTAGTCTGAACTATACACTGGCACTGCTGACTCCAATTCAGGAGATGATGAGCTACACAAGTCATAGTGACATGCTCCGAAAGCGGAGCACTGCATACCGATGACCATAGGAGGAGGTGACAGAGGAGGCGTATCCTGAAGCAGGAGGAGTAATGGTGGCAATGACTGTAATACAGTGCAAGACACTTGGCCCACCAACTGAGGCAGTGGAACAAAGGCCCATATTCTGGACTGTCCTGCTGTTTCTGAGATAGCTGGGACCTATGATTTTACTCGAGCACTCTAAAGGCCCCCCTAGAAATAAAGTAATGTCTTCCAAACTCACCAATATCGAGGGGTTCAGTCCATAGTCCAATGTGTATGGGGTTGCCCGTCTCTCCCCTGAAATATAATATCGGTGTAGATAGGGATACGGCATGTCTGATTTCAGAACCCTGGTTTTTTTGTTCTCATGGAGATAAGCCGCTGCCAGGACAATTTGACATCAAATCTCTTGAGCCCTTCTCCTGTGTATGGGAGAGGTAGATGAGATAGCTGGTGGCTGAACAATAAACCAAACCATCTAAAGTGCATGGGGGCATGCATGTGTATTGTATATGCTGCCATCTAATTGTTGCCATTCAGTAAGGCAAGACTTTGTAGTAAAGTGGTGCCCATTCTAAATTGATAAGTCTGCAGTCATTCTGTGTGACTGCAGACTTTTGAATCCCCCCAGCGCACGCACTGTGCACTGCGAGGATTCGCCGATTTCTGATCGGGTAACGGCAGTGATGTATGCAATATGCATACTCCTGGGCAGGAGCTGTTTAGTGGGCGCAGCCTCAATCCATACAAGTGTATTGAACGAGGTCTTGCCCACTAGATGGCCACACCCACTCTACAGGGGTGCTATCGTTCCATACAGTTCTATGGAGCAATTCTGTGCCCACTCTACGGCTTCTGGCCGGGAGTATGCATATTGCACACATCAACGCCGTTCCTGGCTCAGAAACTGTCGAGTCCTCGCAGTTCACAGTCAGTGCACCAGGGGGAATCAAAAGTCTGCAGTCACAGAGGCATGTCATGCTCACATATGGGGCATTAGGGCTGAATTCATTTTTTTCAATGTGAAGATATCTTTTCTATTATAATAAAGAAATATTATACTTTCCTGCACTTCTTTGGATATTTTTTTACACAGTTGCTTGTCCTACCACTTTTCACTTCTTGAGTTGTAGGGTATGGCCAGTGAGTTACTGCTAGGCGTCTTTTGGATAAATATTGGTTTAGAAGGCTCATGATTTCTATTGCAGGTGTCTTTGAGCTTATCAGGATAGATAGCTGGTACAGGCTGACAAAATGCAGGCTCTTTCATGGGGGTCTGATGAGTCAGAGATGTCATTATCAATATCCAGTGAAGTACTCTACAAGTCCTCCCATACTTGATTTATAGACCTTTTTCAACCACAAGCAATGAGAAGAAACTGGAAATTCAAGGACCAGACATATCTAAAGAATTCAATACGTGCAATGGAAACAGTCATAGCAGCTACTTGACCGATGTATGACAAACCAATGTGGTATCACACCCCCTAACACTGTGGTTGATCAGACTAACATAGCAGAAGGGTGCAGTCATGGACTTGGATCCATCTTTTCCAAGCAATAATGCTCTATGAGATCTATATAATGGAATTTATGGCCTTACTGACATCCGGCTTGAAAGCCTTTTCTAATCACGGCCCCCCATAACCTGCACTTACCACTCCTGAAAGCTTTACGCAATTAGGGAATATACAAAAATAACATTGCTGGTCCTTGACCTTCCTAATCACTGAGCGCCATCACTCCTCCACCATAACACCACTCATTCATTTCACCAGTAACCATGTAAACTCTCATAGAAAACAGTGAAGGGCCTCCGATAGGCGTTGAAATCGAGACCTTAAGCTGTAGCTATATGAGGAAATAACCTCCAAATTAAAGATTTAAGTCTTATTATTAGGTTTTACTTTTCTACATGAAATTAAGGAAAGAATCAGATAAGATAACATCCGGCTATCACATTTTAGGGAGTCATTCATATGATAAAGAAAGCGGGGATTCCGACACTGATAAATGAAATCCTAGAAAAATACAGGTCAGTGGTAATAAGACTATTCCCAGAGGTGTAAAGGAAAATAAGGGTTAATGTCTATGCAATCTAGATATAGATCTTATGAAGTTTTTACCTTCCATGTTTTTTTTTTAATAATTAATCTTCACTACTTCTTGGGAATTTTAAAGACCATCATCTTCGTCAGGCTCGGACAACCATCTAGTGTGTGCAGGAGAAATCAGGCTCAAAATTAAAAACGAAAAAAAAAAAAGTATGCTCCACAAAGTCAAGCGTGCGCATTTATGGAAGAGTTGATTGTTTGGCATCCTAAAAGTAGTTATACGAGCCTTCTTTTATTTTTCTTTAGGCTTGACTTTTTATTTTTTCTGGAAGTCTTATCAAAACATCACGAACAAGCAATGTTTTTTAATGACAGATTGTAAAACCATAATAAATCCTTATGATTATTAGGCTAGTTTCACATTTGCGCTTTATAGCTCAGCGACGGCCTGCGCACGGCCGCCGCTAAGCCCCGCCCCCTGTCGGCTCCCTGCCCGCCCCTTCCTGTCATCGCCGCCTACTAGCGCACATGGGCGCTTGCGATCTGCGCACCCTATCTTTAGCATAGGGTGCGCAGATCGTGCGTTGGCCGTGCGCTAGCAGGATTTTGCCGTGCGCTGCGCACTTTTGAAGGTGCTCCCGTGTGCGCCGAACGCAGCATGTTGCATTTCGGCGCGCACGAGCGTTAGTGATTCATGCCTACAGCCCATAATTCTGATGTGAAGACATCATCTGCAGTCACTGTAAACCGTAAAATGATAATTACAGCGCTATGCGTTGAACGGACTGCTGTTAACGCTATGTGAACCTGGCCTAACTTCTTTCAGCGTTTTTGCAGTGCTTTTCACCCATTGAAAGCAATGGGTAATGCAAAAACGCTGGAGAAAATTCTGCTAAAAACGCAACAATCAGGTTTTGCCGCGTTTTTGGTGCCAAAAGATGATGAAGTTGAATCAGATTTTTTTTCATGCATTAAATGTTATCAACATGTGCAAGAGACAAATGTACCCTGACAAAAACACACTAAAATAATGCACAAAAATCGCAGCAAAAAAGGCAACAAAAATAAAACAAAACCTGCTTTTAGTAAGCAGCTTAAACAAACCTGCAAAATCGCTACGTGTGAACATAGCCTAAGTTTCTTCAGCTTCAAAAAAAATTACTGACACCTTAAATTTTTTTTACAGACAAGGCAAAAAAGTGCCATATTTTTATGGACTGGACGGTTAGCAACTCTCGACATCACAGGAAACAGGAAAATCACTGAATGAAGTGGTTCATCCTGACCGCTTTGAATTGGGAGAGGGCAGCACAGGCTGGTAGTTAGCAACTACCTACCGATAAGTGCTTAGCCCCATAGGGAAAGAAAAAATTGTTACAGATATGGTTTACATCAGTTTAATGTAAAACACAATTTCCTATGTATGTTAAAATGTTTTAACGTACATTTTAAATTAATAAGTTTTCTTTATTTACATTGTACTGAATCTGCATTGCAGTTGTTATGTTATCTCATTGTCTTCCCAGCAGCATTCACAGTTTTACATATTCCGGCGGACCAGTACAGTAATAATGTCTTACCTGTCTAACAGCCTCAAATCATGCAGCCGCGGAGACTTGAACATAACATACGAGCATGCCCAAGATACTCAGATAACACCCGAGCGTGCTCTGATAAGACGTTATCCAAGGACGTTTGCTCATTAGCGATGTGCAAGTGTGCTCATTACTCGATATTTCCGAGCATGCTAGGGTGGTCGCAGAGTATTAGGATGTGCTTGGAGATTTAGTTTCTGTCACCGTAGCTGCATGACTTGCGGCTGCTAGACAGCCTGAATACATGTCGGGATTTGGGGATTGACTAACAAACAGGCAATCCCCACATGTATTCAGGCTATCTAGCAGCCGCAAATCATGCAGCTGCGACGACACAAACTAAATCTCCGCGCACGCCTAAATTACTCGGAGATCATCCGATCATGCTCGAAAATCTCGAGCAACGAGCAAACTGGGTCATCACTATTGGCCAGAAATGCCGCTGTACAGGGAAAAAATAGTAATGTAGCTCTGCAACCTTTTAATTGCAATCAATATAGGTGGAGAAGATGTTGGCTACACATGGGTGCATAAACTAAAGCTGGCCACACACAATGTGTTAGCTGACTTTTCTGACTCCTGCATACAGCATGGATTTTCAATTGGGAGAGAGGAGAAAGCCACTGCCAGACAAATGTGACAATGGTTAATTTACTGGAGCATAAAAGGCCCAGATGAGGAAATTTATATTGGGAGATTCAGATACAAATGAGACAGTCGGATGATAACACTAATATTGGCATGTCTAACCTACATACGGTAAGTGTATGGGAACCCTAAAGGTACTGTCACACTTGGTGATGCACCAGCGATCCCGACCAGCGATATGACGCGGTCAAGATCGCTGGTGCATCGCTAAGTGGTCGCTAGTGAGCTGCCACACAGGCAGATCTCACCAGCAACATAGCAGTGGTCGGGGGTCGCTACTTACCTCTCAGACGCGGCGATCCTAACTTCCTCCCGCCCACGTCCACGCGTCGTTTGTCGGCGCCACAGGAAGCCCAGCAGGAAGCTGACGACGAGAAACGGCCCAGGACGTTCTCGTGCGATCAGCAATAATCAGTGGGGGAGCCGGTCGGAGGTAAGTATCAGGCATAGCGATATTGCTAGCAATATCGCTGCTACGTCACAAAAAGCAGTGACGATACAGCGATATTGCTAGCAATATCGCTTAGTGTGACAGGCCCTTAAGGCTACATCTTGTTCTTTTCCCGTAAGCCACTTACCGTACATAGGTAAGGCCTTTCCTAGTTGTGATCCCATGAGCAGCTCTTTATAGGCAGAGACCAACTATCTGGGCAAAACAACAAAAAGGCAATTGAAACTCTATACAAATGGAGGACCAGAATAAGCCGGGTCATCTTTGCAGGGATTTAGTAACAGAATCTATTGCTCAGACACTCAGTTTCTTTAAGGCTCCGTTCCCACGATGAGCTTTTGGTGAGCTTTTAATGTTGCAGATTTTCTATACCAATTATTGTAAATTACCGCATTTTTCTGACCATAAGTCGCACTTTTTTCCCAAAAAATTTTGGGGGAAAGTGGGGGGTGCATCTTATGGTCGCAATATATTCACTCCTGTGCTGGTGGCGTGTGCGGTGGGGCTCTGTAGTGTGGTGGTGGCGGCGGGCTGTGCTCCGTTGCAGAGGCAGAGGCTCTCTGTGCTCCATGGGGGGGCTCCACTGGCATTTCCTCAAAGCCCGGAGGCCCCCGCACATCCGTTGCTGCCATGTTGCGGTGGCCTCCGGCAACATGGACGCCGGGAAGATGGCCACCGGTCCGGGGACGGCACATGATCTGGTTCAGATCTCATCCCGAGATCTCGGGAGACGAGATTCATATCTCGGCAATGAGATCTCGGGACGAGATCTGAACCTGAGCATGCGCCGTCCCCGGACCGGCGGCCATCTTCCCGGCATCCATGTTCCCGGAATCCATGTTCACGAAGGCCACCACAGCATGGCAGCAACGGGTGTGCGGGGGCCTCTGGGCTTTGAGGAAATGCCGGCGGAGCCGCTGCTCCTGCACCGGAGCCGCCGCCCCTGCACCGGAGCCGCCGCCGCCCCTACACCGGAGCACAGTTCCCCAGCACAGCCCATCCCACCTGCCCCTGCACAACCCACCTGCCTCAACACAGCCCAGCCCACCCCACCTGCCCCAGCACAGCCCATCCCACCTGCCCCAGCACAACCCACCTGCCTCAACACAGCCCAGCCCACCCCACCTGCCATAGCACAGCCCACCTGCCCCAGCACAGCACACCTGCCCCAGCAAAGCCCACCCCACATGCCCCAGCACAGACCACCTGCCCCAGAGCAGCACACCTGCCCCAGCACAACACAGCCCACCCCACCTGCCCCAGCACAGACCACCTGCCCCAGCACAGCACACCTGCCCTAGCACAGCCCACCAGCCCCAGCACAGAGCCGCCGCCACCGCACCAGCCTGGACCACCGAACGAACCCTGTGACCACTCCTCCACCTGTGCCGGATCCCTTCCCTGGTAAGCTGAATTTGGACTGTAAGACGGACCCCCATTTGACACATTATTTTTTTCCCTATTTTCCTTCTGAAAATTTGGGGTGCGTCTTATGGTCCGGTGCATCTTATAGTCCAAGAAATACGGTAAGTTTTTTCGTTGTATTTTTCAACATGCATTTTTATTGCGTATTTTGTCTGTTTTTACTGCGTTTTCTGTCTGTTGGTATGTTATGTTTAAAATAAAGCTGCTTTGTTTTTGATCATTCTTGGTATTTTAGCTTTGACAAAACTTTATGGATACAGTGATGCATGGATCACTTGTGTCTTTGATCCGTTTCCGCACTGTGGATTTTCCTCATCTAATTCTAGTCTATGGTGAAAAATCCACGCAGAAAAACTCTGCGTACTTGCAAGAGAAATTGACATGTTGCGAATTTGAAAAACGTACCGGAGGTCAGTTGAGTAAAAAAGAAAGTACAGTGGGCATAACATATAACATTTCTTTAAATCCCACCTACTTTGCTGGAACCGTAAGACGCAGGATAAACACGCGGCATCAAAAACTCAACTAAAATCTAAAGATGTTTTCTAGGATTAGAAAACAAAGTTTGTTTTATCTTCTTACAAAAACAGTGCCACATGTGTTCCCAGGTTGTTTGTGGCAAGGCAGCTCAGCTCCATTTACTGCAGTGGAGACGCGAGTGCAATACAGGACACAGCCCATGGGCAGGTGGGGCACTGTTTCTTAAAGTCATCATCCTTTTTTATTTTTTTTTTTTATCCTTGACGACTTTTTTATATATATATATATATATATATATATATATATATATATATATAATGTCCTCAATAGGTGCATTAAATAAGAGACCAGAATTCTTAAAGACTCAGTGTCCTTGGTTAAAGCCTAAGGGCAATGAACTAAGTGAAGTGCCCAATGTATCTGGACAAGTTACTATTTAATTATACATCTTGCAGCGAGATAGATGACTACAGTCAAATTCTCCGCATCAATTGACCTTTTCAAATTAGTTTTTACATAATCTGCGTAACCGCCCTCTCTCCATTAACCACCTCTGGGTGGTCCCTCTTTTAGACAGTAGGTTTCATTGTGATTCTCTTTTCAACTGGATTGTAATAGAATCAGGATGGCTCATTTAGTTCTTGTGTCAATTCTGTAATGGATGGACAGTTATCATCATCCCTCGCATTTGTCTACAGTGTATACATGGGCTGGGGAGCCCTGAACCTGGTATAGGTCGTGTAATATAGTAGTCGCTGAAAGCATTTACAAAGTGTAATTTTAGGTAATACCTGAATCAGCCATGTGAAAAATAAATGCCTCTAAGTGTAATATTACTTCACCAAAAGGTTTCTATAATTTGATGTCAATCTTTGCAGGCATATTTGCACAAATGCTTTAATTCAGACACAATGGTAGGATTTGGCGTGTGATCCACTTTTTCTCAGCATTTTTACTGGATTCAAAAACTTTGATCCAAATTACATGTATGTCCCTCATCCTGGTATATACAGTGGGGCAAAAAAGTATTTAGTCAGTCAGCAATAGTGCAAGTTCCACCACTTAAAAAGATGAGAGGCGTCTGTAATTTACATCATAGGTAGACCTCAACTATGGGAGACAAACTGAGAAAAAAAAATCCAGAAAATCACATTGTCTGTTTTTTTTTCATTTTAGTTGCATATTATGGTGGAAAATAAGTATTTGGTCAGAAACAAAATTTCATCTCAATACTTTGTGATATATCCTTTGTTGGCAATGACAGAGGTCAAACGTTTTCTGTAAGTCTTCACAAGGTTGCCACACACTGTTGTTGGTATGTTGGCCCATTCCTCCATGCAGATCTCCTCTAGAGCAGTGATGTTTTTGGCTTTTCGCTTGGCAACACGGACTTTCAACTCCCTCCAAAGGTTTTCTATAGGGTTGAGATCTGGAGACTGGCTAGGCCACTCCAGGACCTTGAAATGCTTCTTACGAAGCCACTCCTTCGTTGCCCTGGCGGTGTGCTTTGGATCATTGTCATGTTGAAAGACCCAGCCACGTTTCATCTTCAATGCCCTTGCTGATGGAAGGAGGTTTGCACTCAAAATCTCACGATACAAGGCCCCATTCATTCTTTCATGTACCCAGATCAGTCGTCCTGGCCCCTTTGCAGAGAAACAGCCCCAAAGCATGATGTTTCCACCACGATGCTTTACAGTAGGTATGGTGTTTGATGGATGCAACTCAATATTCTTTTTCCTTCAAACACGACAAGTTGTGTTTCTACCAAACAGTTCCAGTTTGGTTTCATCAGACCATAGGACATTCTCCCAAAACTCCTCTGGATCATCCAAATGCTCTCTAGCAAACTTCAGACGGGCCCGGACATGTACAGGCTTAAGCAGTGGGACACGTCTGGCACTGCAGGATCTGAGTCCATGGTGGCGTAGTGTGTTACTTATGGTAGGCCTTGTTACATTGGTCCCAGCTCTCTGCAGTTCATTCACTAGGTCCCCCCGCATGGTTCGGGGATTTTTGCTCACCGTTCTTGTGATCATTCTGACCCCACGGGGTGGGATTTTGCGTGGAGCACCAGATCGAGGGAGATTATCAGTGGTCTTGTATGTCTTCCATTTTCTAATTATTGCTCCCACAGTTGATTTCTTCACTCCAAGCTGGTTGGCTATTGCAGATTCAGTCTTCCCAGCCTGGTGCAGGGCTACAATTTTGTTTCTGGTGTCCTTTGACAGCTCTTTGGTCTTCACCATAGTGGAGTTTGGAGTCAGACTGTTTGAGGGTGTGCACAGGTGTCTTTTTATACTGATAACAAGTTTAAACAGGTGCCATTACTACAGGTAATGAGTGGAGGAAAGAGGAGACTCTTAAAGAAGTTACAGGTCTGTGAGAGCCAGAAATCTTGATTGCTTGTTTCTGACCAAATACTTATTTTCCACCATAATATGCAAATAAAATGAAAAAAAAACAGACAATGTGATTTTCTGGATTTTTTTTTCTCAGTTTGTCTCCCATAGTTGAGGTCTACCTATGATGTAAATTACAGACGCCTCTCATCTTTTTAAGTGGTGGAACTTGCACTATTGCTGACTGACTAAATACTTTTTTGCCCCACTGTATGTCCTTTATCCTGGTATACAGTTGTTTTTATGTTTTAAAGGGGGGCAATCCCTTTTTTACACAGGGCACTGTAGGTTTGGATTTCTATTTCCCTTAATAATAAAGATCTTCATTTAGAAACTGCATGTTGTCATTACTTGTATTATCTTTGTCTAATATTTAAATTTTTTTGGTGATCTGAAACATTTATATATGACAAGCATGCAAAATAATAGGAAATCAGGCAGGGGGCAAACACTTTTTCACAGAACTGTATGTCCTCTATCATGGGCCCCATGCTACTTTATATATATATATATATATATATATATATATATATATTCTCTTTCCTGATGTTTTTACCCTGTATTGCCGCTGATTTTTAACGTATAGAAAAATTTGAACCATTATACTCTCCTTTCCACCGCCATGCGACATCCTTTTCTGAAGTCAACAGCTGACTTCAACGTGCAAGTGAAAGAGGGCATGACGTCACTACCATGTGCCCCCAGTCACGTGAACGCCGACGTCAGCTGCCGGCCTCTGATTGGTTGGCAGCATGTAATTCTGCGCACGGACCCGCAATACACTTCAACTGAATTTGCGTTCAACCTCTGTGACCTGTGGCGACCTCTGCGACTGCAGTAGTTAGGCCCATGATCTGATCAGGACTCGTCCAATATGGCAGGCTGCTTAAAGTGAATCTATATCTTTTCAATCAGAAGGCATTTTAAAATAGGAACCAAGACCCTGATTCCAGCGCTTGGTCACTAACTGAGCATTTTGCTGTATTGTTTCTAAAATCATTGTTTTATCTTCTGCAACTCTGCTTGTCCTCTCAGTGATTAGCCTTGTCTAATCCTTCCTGTGCTATTGACTGACAGCTTTCTGGCTACACTGTTCATAGATAGAAAGCTGCCAAGAGGTGGTGGGGTGCAGGGATATCTGGAACTCATGATAATCATGGACTACATAGCAAGAGCTCATCACTGAGAAGACTAGCAGAGCTGCAGCAGATGAAACAGGTTTTTTTTAATCAAAACTACAGCAAGAAGTCCAGCAAGTGCCTAAGAGATGGAATCAGGGTTTTCTACCCCTACTTTCTGCTATTTTAAGATTCACAAGCCTAATACGACTGTGGTGGGACTTGTGGCTCTGTGGCACATTGGACTTCTAGGGAGCTGATGTGATTCAAAGGTTGTGGGTTCATGTCCCACCACAGTTGTTTTAAGATTCAGCAACATAAACCTTTACACAGAGTATCCATAAATGGAAAATTTAAGGGGTTGTCTTAAATTAGACCATTGAGCAACTAGTAGGTTCCAAATTGCATTGTTCTGCCACTGTGGGAATACAAAGAATTAGCCAACAACACCACTGTACCCAGAAGAGCTACTGATGACGGTTCTCTCTGCCCTAGCTAATAGAGAGGGTCCCTGATTAGTTAAACCTTTTAACCCACGATAGAAGGATATCCATGACAATTCTTATAGATCTAAAACACTAAAATGTAATGATCGCTGCTGAAATGCAACGTGACAGAAGTATCCTGGACATATTGAAAACTTCTAGGTTTAGGTACATTAATGTAAAATAATAAGGACAGGCACAGTTCCCTTCATATTACTTTTTAGCTATGTTCATAGTTGTATTGCTTTGGATTTAAGGTGGTATTTTTTCTCGCTGTGGCTTGTGGATAATGGTGCCCAACAATGAACAGCTGTGTGTAGGTAGAGACACCTTCTTCTCACATAGTTTTTCTATTATGAAACACATCACTGTGCTGGCCATGACATATGGGTGGGAGTATGCTCAATGCCAGATTTCAGATTTGCAGATCTGATGTGCCTTGTTATTTGTGACCATTGTTTTGATTCTTCATGGGTTATAACAATATTTGGGGGTTGTCTAGTTTCAATGTGATACTGAAGCCAGGATAAGCACCTATTACAGCAATTGACAAAAAATGGCATATACTGTATATTCCAGATTTTTGGGAATTCATATATACAGGGGTGGATTAAGGGTAGCCAGGGCCCGGGGCAGTTCAGACTCTGTGGGCCCCCCTCGTCACGTGACGGGGGTCACGAATCGTAGAGCCACACTCTACATAGAGAATAATGGGGCCTCCAGCACTGACCTCCACCCGCAGAGCCACACTCTACATAGAGAATAATGGGGCCTCCAGCACCGACCTCCACCCGCAGAGCCCCACTCCACATAGAGAATAATGGGGCCTCCAGCACCGACCTCCACCCGCAGAGCCCCACTCCACATAGAGAATAATGGGGCCTCCAGCACCGACCTCCACCCGCAGAGCCCCACTCCACATAGAGAATAATGGGGCCTCCAGCACCGACCTCCACCCACAGAGCCGCACTCCACATAGAGAATAATGGGGCCTCCAGCACCGACCTCCACCCGCAGAGCCGCACTCCACATAGAGAATAATGGAGCCTCCAGCACCGACCTCCACCCGCAGAGCCACACTCCACATAGAGGATAATGGGGCCTCCAGCACCGACCTCCACCCGCAGAGCCGCACTCCACATAGAGAATAATGGAGCCTCCAGCACCTACCTCCACCCGCAGAGCCGCACTCCACATAGAGAATAATGGGGCCTCCAGCACCGACCTCCACCCGCAGAGCCCCACTCCACATAGAGAATAATGGAGCCTCCAGCACCGACCTCCACCCGCAGAGCCACACTCCACATAGAGGATAATGGGGCCTCCAGCACCGACCTCCACCCGCAGAGCCGCACTCCACATAGAGAATAATGGAGCCTCCAGCACCGACCTCCACCCGCAGAGCCGCACTCCACATAGAGAATAATGGAGCCTCCAGCACTGACCTCCACCCGCAGAGCCACACTCCACATAGAGAATAATGGAGCCTCCAGCACCGACCTCCACCCGCACTCCACATAGAGAATAATGGAGCCTCCAGCACCGACCTCCACCCGCAGAGCCACACTCCACATAGAGAATAATGGAGCCTCCAGCACCGACCTCCACCCGCAGAGCCACACTCCACATAGAGGATAATGGGGCCTCCAGCACTGACCTCCACCCGCAGAGCCACACTCCACATAGAGGATAATGGGGCCTCCAGCACTGACCTCCACCCGCAGAGCCGCACTCCACATAGAGAATAATGGAGCCTCCAGCACCTACCTCCACCCGCAGAGCCGCACTCCACATAGAGAATAATGGGGCCTCCAGCACCGACCTCCACCCGCAGAGCCCCACTCCACATAGAGAATAATGGGGCCTCCAGCACCGACCTCCACCCGCAGAGCCGCACTCCACATAGAGAATAATGGGGCCTCCAGCACCGACCTCCACCCGCAGAGCCGCACTCCACATAGAGAATAATGGAGCCTCCAGCACCGACCTCCACCCGCAGAGCCGCACTCCACATAGAGAATAATGGAGCCTCCAGCACCGACCTCCACCCGCAGAGCCGCACTCCACATAGAGGATAATGGGGCCTCCAGCACTGACCTCCACCCGCAGAGCCGCACTCCACATAGAGAATAATGGAGCCTCCAGCACCTACCTCCACCCGCAGAGCCGCACTCCACATAGAGAATAATGGGGCCTCCAGCACCTACCTCCACCCGCAGAGCCACACTCCACATAGAGGATAATGGGGCCTCCAGCACCTACCTCCACCCGCAGAGCCACACTCCACATAGAGGATAATGGGGCCTCCAGCACTGACCTCCACCCGCAGAGCCGCACTCCACATAGAGAATAATGGAGCCTCCAGCACCTACCTCCACCCGCAGAGCCGCACTCCACATAGAGAATAATGGGGCCTCCAGCACCGACCTCCACCCGCAGAGCCGCACTCCACATAGAGGATAATGGGGCCTCCAGCACCTACCTCCACCCGCAGAGCCCCACTCCACATAGAGGATAATGGGGCCTCCAGCACCGACCTCCACCCGCAGAGCCGCACTCCACATAGAGAATAATGGAGCCTCCAGCACCTACCTCCACCCGCAGAGCCGCACTCCACATAGAGAATAATGGGGCCTCCAGCACCGACCTCCACCCGCAGAGCCCCACTCCACATAGAGAATAATGGGGCCTCCAGCACCGACCTCCACCCGCACTCCACATAGAGAATAATGGGGCCTCCAGCACCGACCTCCACCCGCAGAGCCCCACTCCACATAGAGAATAATGGAGCCTCCAGCACCGACCTCCACCCGCAGAGCCACACTCCACATAGAGAATAATGGAGCCTCCAGCACCGACCTCCACCCGCACTCCACATAGAGAATAATGGAGCCTCCAGCACCGACCTCCACCCGCAGAGCCGCACTCCACATACATGGCTGCTCTCAGTGCTCTGTGCTGTGCGCACAGGACCTGTGATGAGGTCACAGGAGGGGAGTAGACAGGGGTCACATGATCGGGGGCCCTGACACCTTACCTCCTGTGATCTCATCACAAGCCTTTGCACGCTACCAGCAGCATCAGCGTTCACGCTACTTGTAGATGCTGCTGGTAGCAGAGCACATAATGCCGCCCCCACGGTCACTCACTTTTAGGTGGGGAGAAGATGGAGTGCCATTGCAGCAGCCAGCAGGAATGTGGTGGGGGCCCCCTTAGAAGCTCTTGTGGTGGGGGCCCCGGGGCTGAAGCCCCGCCTGCCCTGCCTATAATCCGGCCCTGCGCGGTGGCGGATTATAATGGGGCAATTTACTGGCCTGGGCTGTGGGCCCCTTAACCCCACTGGGCCCGGGGCAACTGCCCAAATTGACCTCATTATAATCCGCCACTGCATATATATGGCATATCCTCGATATATTTAGTTGTTTCAGCAACTCACATAAACTACAAGAAAGCAGCACACATCGTCCTTCCTTTCTGGAATGTGAACAGCGATAAAGGGACCCCCATTCTGGAGGTGGAACCAGCCCCTATTAGATATTTATGACATACACTTTGGTTTATTTTACTTTATTAAATGTCACCTATTTTTAACTATTACTTATTTGCTTCAAGGATTTGTCCCGGACTAAGATATTGATTACATATCTGAAAGATCACAGAATATAAATCTGAACATTACAGCTCCATGCACTGTGTAGTAACTGTTCTCGAGATCCACAGCTCCGCTCCCAATCACATTAATATGAGATGAGCTGCAGTACTTCAGAATGGCCACTCTGAGGCTTGCCAACTTTAGTTTGTCTGGACAATTTATCAAAATAAATCAATGTTTTTGATGGATACATTAGATAACTATAATAAATCATTAAGATGATAAGTGATATATGTCTATGGATCATAATTCTTAAATTAATACAAAAATATTCAGAATTAAGAGTCCTCAGTGGTACCTTTTAATGGCTAACGGAAAAGATGGTAACACATTGCAAGCTTTTGAGACTACTCAGGTCTCTTCATCAGGCATGGTATAAATTTGTCAGTCAGTCTGTCAGTATAAATTTATGACGACCTTTGACACTCTCAATGCTGGAATGAATGTGTCGCATGGATTTATGTCTTTTACATCAATTAAGGAATTTGCTCCTAAGACCTTGTGGGGACATCACAACACATTAGGAGACCCCAATCAGAGGACAATAAAACATCCAGACTCTTTATCTATGAACTGGTCCAATAGTTATGTTTCTCCCTCTCCCATAATCATA
Source organism: Dendrobates tinctorius (assembly GCF_039654945.1). Classification (NCBI taxonomy): domain Eukaryota; kingdom Metazoa; phylum Chordata; class Amphibia; order Anura; family Dendrobatidae; genus Dendrobates; species Dendrobates tinctorius. The sequence continues at coordinate 1,987,019 of NW_027361816.1, read as the reverse complement.
ATTCTGCTTCACGTCACTTGTCTCATCTATTGCATTTTTTCTGTGCTTTATTGTGCATAAATATGTGACTCTTCAGATTTTGTATTAGTCAATGCCTGATGAAGAGACCTGAGTAGTCTCGAAAGCTTGCAATGTGTTACCATCTTTTCAGTTAGCCATTAAAAGGTATCAACCACTGAGGACTCTTAATTCTGAATATTTTTCTATCTACTGGCTAACACAGTACAAAGATATACCGGTACATCATTCCTGTATCTAAATTAATACAGTGTCCTATTTTTACAAACTGTCCAAAAATTTCTGGATGGTTGGCAACCCTAGCCACTATATGTTTCAATTCCTTAGATTGTATACTCCCAATGGCCGTGGTGGCTTCTGATCTGTGTGAGTACTTGGTCATGGACCGCTTGTGCAAATAACCATTTTAATTGGATGAGTGCTATCCTTGATTTTGACGGATAGCGCTCATACCTATGTTATTCTACGGGGCTGTGCACATGTCCGATATTTTCCTTGGACCGAGTAGTCGGAGGAATCATATGGCAGCATGCATGATTTGCCTCTGAGAATCGGATGGTACTCGCCCATTCATGCCTATGGGTCCTTCAAAAAAATCAGAGCACGCTTGGATAACATCCTATTTTCACAAATAATGGAGAAGATGGAGAAAGTTTTTTTTAGTCTTCACTTCCGAGAAAATCGGATCCAGCTCTGATCAGAGTATGATTAGCATAATTGGTTTAATTTTCTCGGATGGAGAGAAAACAGTTGTGTGCACGTGCCCAAGGATAGGTCATCCGTATATTGGTCCTGGACAACCCTATAACATTTCTCTGTAACTAAAAGTTAAATTTGAAACTTCTGGGCATCAATGCAAATTTTCTACATACTCAGGGGCCTTTGGGTCCTCTTAGGCACTGGACCTGGGTTTTTCTGCCACCTCTGCACCACCTATAACTACGCACCATAATATTTAGCATGGCTGCCCAAGAGCAGGTTTATATTGCTTGTCTCACATGGGTAAACCCATGACTGTAAGCTACCGAGCTTCTGCTGACTTCCTGTTTCCGAGCACTTCCTGACCATTGTTGTATGCTGCCTCTAATGACCTGGTCACCCAACCCTCACCCTAACTTATCATTTAACTCTGTGTCATGTTACAGGTCTAGGCTTGATGCAACCTATTATCCTGGTTTTATTCTACTTTTGACTGACTGACTAGACTATGGCCACCTTCGTTATTGTTCACATCTCATAATCCTGACGTTAAGATCTTCTGTTTCTTCGGTAAATAATAGAGGAGCCATTATGTGAGCAAATAGACTTGTGCTGTCTTGTAATACGGGCCTTTTTCCACAGCAGTAAACTTGTCAGAACAAACGATTAGCTTCGATATAGGATAATGATCAACAATCATATTACATGTGGTAACCACTGTGAGTGAGCAAACTGTAAGCGGATGATTAACCACTACTATGATAGTCCCAGACATTCTGTATTGTTGTCAGCAGCATATCTGCTTTTGCATGAGGAAACGTGCCACCAACAATCCAAGGTGCAGTCAGCCATCAAATCGTGCTTGCTCATTGTCAGCCCATCCATGTCATGTTTATTTTATATAGTATACTCACTTAGGCCTCATTCACACGTCAGTATTTGGTCAGTATCTATGGTCAGTGTTTGAATGCCAAAACCAGGAGTGGACCTTACAGAGAAAAACTATAAGGCTGGTTTTACACTTACCGCATTTTTTGCGGTCCGTTATTTTGGCCAGTTTTTGCTGGCCGTTTCGCCGCAATTTTTGTGGTGTACCGCAATAACGGGCCGCAAAAAAATGTTTGCGGATCGCCGTTTTTTTCCCAATACTATGGAAATAGTATTGGAAAAAAAAAACACATTCTGCAAAACCGGAAGTGACAGCGCGCCGCAAAAACAAACTTCCGTTTGCTTTTGCAGCCCCATTGAGTTACAATGGGGGCCGTGTCCGTACGCCGTGAAAAACGGCCCTCACGGCCGTATGGCACACGGTGCACCCCTGTAATTTTTGCGGGCCGATTTTGCGGCCCCATAGAAATGCATTGGGGCCGCAAAATCGGCCCGCAAAAATACAGTGTAAAACCAGCCTGATTGAAAGACTGATACCTGTTCTATGTTTTGGAGTCACTCCTGGTTTTGGCATAAAAATACTGATGAAATACTGATCAAAAATACTGAGGTGTGAATGAGGCCTACAGCACCATGGAATCAATGGTGCTATATAAATAAATAATAATAATATAGTGCTAACATATTCTCTAGTGCTGTACAAACATTGTGATCACTGTGCCCATTGGGGCTCACAAACTACAGTCCTATCAGTGTTTCTTTTGGTTGAGGAAGGAAATTGAAGTACCCAGCGTAAACCCACACAAACACAGGGAGAACATACAAAATTCTTACGGATGTTGTCTTTAATAAGACAAAATTAGACAGATTAAAGATCGGGATGGTTTATTCTGCCAATCATCGACTCATTATTTATTATGCTCACTTACTGTATATAGCGCCATTATATTCCTCAGTGCTTTACATACATTATCATCACTGTCCCTATTGGGACTCATAATCTAGATTCCCTCTCAGCATTTCTGGAGTGTGGGAGGAAACCGGGGAACCCAGAGGAAATCCACGCAAACTCGGGAAGAACATACCAACTCCTTGCAGATGTTGTACTTGGTGGGAATAGAGTCCAGGACCCCAGCGCTGCAAAGCAACAGTACTAATCGCTCATGGAAAAGGGGGCTAATGAAAATATAGAAAACCAATTATGCTAAGTGATGCTGCTGTCATATGAAAAAAAATCTATTAGGAAAATGTTTTGGGTTTTTTTTCCCACCAAATAATCTCTATCTTTTTGAAGGTTTAAGTGAGAAGATAGGACTCATAGAAGGCCGAGTTAAAAAGTTTTGCTTGCCCAAGATGCTAGGCTTGTTCCAAAAGCCACTTTTTCAAATCTTACACATTTATGCCATGATCATAGAATTTGCAATAAATGTGTCAGGAATATGAACCTATGTTGAGAAAACTCAACTGCTATGAATGGAGAGGTGGCTATGAGTGCACCTACATATACATTTCACACACATACATATTACAGACATATACATTGTATGAAGGGAGGAGGTAAACTCCTGGATGCCAGGTACCTGTCACGGAGATACAGTTGTGGCCAAAAGTATTGACACCCCTGCAATTCTGTCAGATAATACAGATGGTTTGAGAGAAAGCATTGGAGACTTCTAAGGTGGCCAGCAATGAGTCCAGACCTGAATCCCATAGAACACCTGTGGAGAGATCTAAAAATGGCAGTTTGGAGAAGGCACCCTTCAAATATCAGGGACCAGGAGCAGTTTGCCAAAGAAGAATGGTCTAAAATTCCAGCAGAGCATTGTAAGAAACTCATTGATGGTTATCGGAAGCGGTTGATCGCAGTTATTTTGGCTAAAGGTTGTGCAACCAAGTATTAGGCTGTATGGCCCATTTTTGGAGTTTTGTGTGAAATGATCAATGTTTTGCTTTTTGCTTCATTCTCTTTTGTGTTTTTTCATTTAAGACAAATTAAATGAAGATAATAATACCAAAGAATTTGTGTTTGCAATCATTTTCAGGAAGAAACTGAGTATTATCTGACAGAATTGCAGGGGTGTCAATACTTTTGGCCACAACTGTACGTTGGCATAGGTAATGTACAGTAAGTCCTAGGAAGTCTAAACCAGTAGCACTAGGTCACTGAGATGTTTTTTATTTGACTGGATTTTGGTCCAGGATTTAGCAACGACCAAAAGAGTCTGGGTGGGAAAGGTCATTCCCATACACCAGTCCGGGTCTTACAGGCCTAATAGCAGGCAGCTGGGTTAGCTTAGCAGAGTGTGTTGTGTTTGGAATGGAGAAAGACTTGTCAACAGTCTGTACTGCAGCCTGAGAGGTTCCTGTAATACCAAGTTGGTGAGACCATTTTCTTTTACTTAGTCTTCCCAACGGGAGGACTGTTTTGGTTGTTAGTTTCTGCTGAAGAAGGGATGTTTCCATGTTGGAGCTCTAAAGTTTATGAAGGACAATAAACTTTTTTTTGAGATTAAAACCCTGTGCTGGTGTGTATCCAAGCATCTACCAGAGAGCTAAGACCCTACAATATACAGTATTATAATATATGCACAAACGACTCGGATATTCATTGTAGGGATTTACCCTTTCTGGTAGGCATTAGGCATTATTATTTAGGTATCGTTTACACAGGCAATGCAGTTTTGTTCCAAACACATGCAGTTTTTATTGTTTTCCACAGGTCACACAGCACCAAAACAAACTCATAAACATAAATCCCTAGCCTTTTCCAGGTGCTAACTAAACAGAACAGACCCTGGCTACTCATACACGGCTGAGCTTTCCCCAGCTCGGTCAAACAAAAGATATTGTTTATAGCAACCACTCAATTTTACGGTTCTCTGAACATGGCCTGTGCAGACTCTCAGCTCTAAGACTCATCCAGCCTGGTCAGCTTCCCTGAGGTGGCTTAGGTATTTAGATGAACATCTAGCCTGTTTATATTCAGAGCTAGCCAGGTACACTAGTCAAAGCCTGCAGAGCTAGGATTTAACTCTAGCCTTCCTGGCATTGCTGCATCATATATACAGATGTGCAGATTGTGCACACATATACACTTTACATATTCATCTACACATTATACCTGCAGTACACAAAGCTGTGGGAAGCCACCCATACATATTAAATAAGCAGCCGGTCCTGCCGACATTTTCATGTTTGGTTATCAACTTACTTGATCTCCATTGCAAACAGTCCAGTTATGGAAAAGCTTCAGTAAGTTGGGGCAGACTCCGTAAAGGCCCCTTTACATTTAGCGATGCACCAGCGATCCCGACCACGATATGACCCGGTCAGGATCGCTGGTGCATCGCTAAATGGTCGCTAGTGAGCTGCCACACAGGCAGACTCACCAGCGATGTAGCGACGCAGCAGCGGTCTTTACTTACCTTTCAGATGCATCGACCATGACGTCCTCCCGCCCGCGTCCACGTGTCACTCGTTGGCGCCAGCAGGGAGCCCAGCAGGAAGCGCCCGACGAGAAATGGACCCGGCCGATCTCGCGCGATCAGCGACAGACAGCGGGGGAGCCGGTCGGAGGTAAGTATCACACATAGCGATATCGCTGCTGCGTCACAAAATCGGTACAAAATATTGCTAGCGATATCGCTAGGCATAAAACCCCCTTAAGACTGGGCAGGTCACACAACACTAAAGCCAACCATGTTAGTTATCCTTTTGGAAAATGCTCTTTTTTTCCAAAGTTTTATGTTCTTTATGTCATCATGATAATTATTGCGTATTTAGAAAATTATGGTCAGGTTGTCCTTTACATGGTACAAGCCAAGAAAATTAAGCATTGGCAAATAATTGGCCATAACTAATGGACATAACAAATTATCTGTACTGTATATGAATTATCTATATGTCTATGACATAGAAATCTAATTAACATACCGGTATAATAGGGGTGAAGCAAATGAAGGAAACCCATGCAAACACAAGAAGAACATACAATCTCATGCAGATGTTGGTCCATAGTGCCAGCTCTGCTAGTCCTTATAATAAACACATTTTCTTAATAAACAGAGAGTGATAACATCACAGCTCATTGCTAATTTATACCTGTTTCTACTTACATTAGCATCGCATCTGTATATAGTGTAAGCTTTATGTAAAGCAGACTGTGCCATACAGATGTAGGAAATCAAATAAGCAACCCCCAAAAAGCCTGACTTATATTTTCCTAATATGTATTCAGGATGTGTTCACATCCCATCTGTCAACCAAATGTATGAAGCAATTAGGTCCAAGCAGATGTCTTCACATTTCAAAAGTTTATTATAAAAAAAAAAGACCTTGAATGTAGTAAAGAAAAGTGAGAATATATTATAAATTGCTTTATAATCTTAATCTGGGGGCATGGAAAAAAACTCAGGATGCCAACATAATTGTATAACATCTACAGTATCACCCTAAAGTGTGAGACTTGTAGACTTTGTTTTTCCCAAAGAGATCTCCAAATCATTTGATACCCTTTACACAGAAAGAGTTGATAGCCTGTCTTAAAAGCCAATGTTTTTTTTAAATGCAGAGATTAAAGGGTGATTTTCATCTTGGGTACCGTTACACTAAGTGACGCACCAGCGATCCCGACAACGATACGACCTGGTAATGATCGCTGGTGCGTCGCTAAATGATCGCTAGTAAGATGTCAAGCAGTCAGATTTACCCAACGACGCAGCAACGATCTCGGCGGTCGTTGGGACTTGGCACACAGCAACGATTCTGACGACTCCCACTCCTGCCTGCGTCCATGATTTCTGAGTCGCTAATGAGGTCGCTCATCGGTGTCAAACACAGCGATGCATGCTGGCCAGCGGGACATCAGCGATCAAAAAATGGCCCAGGACATTTGAGTACGATCAGCGACATCGCAGCGGGGGGCCTGGTCGCTGCTAAGTGTCACACGTAACGAGATCGCTGGCGAGGTCGCTGTTGCGTCACAAAATCGGTGACGCTTCAGCGATCTCGCTTGGTGTGAAGTACCCCTTAGACTTTTTTGGGCATATCCATAGAATGTACAAGTAAAGAGCCTTTCCAATACTATGTGACCCATTGTCCTAACAATTAGTTTTCTAATATACTTTTATCACCTATACTGCTTTTATGATGACATTTCTGTGCAAGTTGCATAATCCTTTGCATTCAGTTACTGCTTCCTGCTCTGTTACTTCCGATCTTGGCATCAGAATTGGATGAAATGTGAAGAGCACATCACCGATGGGGTCAGGGCTAGCTTCAGCTGACAAGAACTGTGATATGCTTTCTAATGACAAGCAGCACATCGCAGTGTTTGTCAGCTGAAGTGCAGTGTATCCCTGCTAGGGGTGGACCTATCATTGGTGCAACTTGTGCAGCTGCACAAGTGACCAAGAGATAAAGTCCCATTTTCACCTACAAAATGTGTAATTGTGCATTACGAAGAGCTAATTGGACTGTAAAGGGTCCATATTTTCTTTTTGCACAGGGGCCCTTTTCTGTCTGTGTCCGCCAGTGATCCCTGCATAGGAGAGTGAAGTCTGTTATCTGAGCTTGCATGCCCCGGCCTCCTGTCACTCATTGAAAGGTTTTCCTGCCCCCAACAGTGTCCTCTTCTTGTCATTTTATGCAATTCCGGCGCCCAGATCGCAGATAACAGAGCAGGAAGCAGTGCCTGCATGACAACAAAGGGTTATATGATCCACGCAGAGTTACGCACATAGACTCAGAGAAGGTAATAAAAGTATATTAGATAACTGATTGTTAGGAAGAGTTAAGCCTTATGAGAGGGGGTCAAAGAGTAGAGAAAAATCCCTTAAATGCCTGATATACAGAATGCAAACTGATGTTGTGAAAGCACAGTTGCTATGAATGGAGAAGGTGCAAGCGCACGTATGTACGGTACTTCATTGCACATAAACATTACACACACATATAAATACATCAATATAAAATACACACATACACCCCACACAGTCATTTACATATTACACAGATTGTGTACAAATATATGTTCATAACATTCATGTACATATCAGACGTACTCTAAGGCACCTAAAGATGTGAAGCTAGTCATTTTCGATAGGTGGCCACTCACATCGAATGTGGCAGGTTTGGTCAATATATTCCATGTGGTTGGATAGTCATTTTTTTGATGTGTTTAAATTAAGTAAATAAATGTCTTCTTTAGGCTATGTTCCCACGATCCGGAAGTAGCAGCGATTTGGAAGCAGCGTATTTTCACTGCGTCCAAACTGCTGCGTTCTATGAACGCAGGTAAATCCACCGCAATTCGCACTCTATATTTCTGTTGCAGAGACTGGCATCTCCGCAAGAGAGATTGATGTGCTCTGGTCCTTAAAGGGAATCTTTAACCCATTTTTCGACTATGAGCTGCCCGCACCGACATCAGGGGCTTATGTGCAGCATTCTGTAATGCTGTAGATAAGCCCCCTGATGTAACCTGAAAGAGAAGAAAAAGGAGTTAGATTATACTCACCGGGGGGGCGGTCCGGTCTTGGTCCGATGGGTATTGCGGTCCAGCGCCTCCCATCTTCTAACGGTGATGTCCTCTTCTTTGCTGCCTGTCGTGGCTCCGGCGCAGGCGTACTGCTCTGCCCTGTTGAGGGCAGAGCAGAATACTGCAGTGTGCAGGCACCGGACCTCTCCCGGCGCCTGCACATTGCAGGATTCTGCTCTGCCCTCAACAGGGCAGAGCAGTACGCCTGCACCGGATCCAGGACAGGCAGCAAAGAAGAGGACGTCACCGTTAGAAGATGTGAGGGGCCGGACCGGATGGTGACACCCATCGGACCGGACCGAACGCCAGGGTGAGTATTATCTATCTCTTTTTTTCTTATCTTTCATGTTACATCAGGGGCTTATCTACAGCATTACAGAATGCTGTAGATAAGCCCCTGATGTCGGTGCCGGCAGCTCATAGTCAAAAAATGGGGTGACAGATTCCCTTTAAAGACACGCCACATGTCCGTGTCCGCGGGTGATCCGTTGGAACTATGCTGTAACATCTGGCTGCTGCTGGTTTGATGCTGCATAAATACGCAAGGTCAAACCAGCAGCAATTCCTGATTGTGTGCACATAGCCTTAAGCCCCCGTTACACACTGCGATATCGCTAGCAATATCGCTGTAAAGTCACCGATTTTGTGACGTTGCAGCGATATTGCTAGCGATATCGCTGCATGTGACACTTACCTCCGACCGGCTCCCCCGCTGGTTATCGCTGATCGCGCGAGAAGCTGCTGGACCATTCCTCGTCGTCCACTTCCTGCGGCGCTTCCTGTGGCGCCGACGAGCGACACGTGGAGCCGGGCGGGAGGACGCAGGATCGCCGCGTCTGACAGGTAAGTAGCGATCCCCGTCCCCAGCGATGTCGCTGGTGAGATCTGCCAGAGTGGCAGCTCACTAGCGACCACCTAGCGATTCACCAGCGATCCTGACAGCGTAGTATTGCTGGTCGGAATCGCTGGTGAGTCGCTAGGTGTAACGGTACCCTTACAGATCATCTGGAAATTTTCCAGAGGCCCCTGTTCAGCATAATGATCTGCAGCCAAGATAGTGATGCCACTGCAGAGACTAGTCCTCCTTATGAAGAGGAGAGGGGAAACTGGTGAAGATCAGGCGGGACCTTCTGAGATGGCCTGACCATTGCCAGTAGTAGTTGCTGAATCACCAGCAACATCACCACCAAGATCTGTGCTCAGTGCTCTCAGAGATCCCTCTGGGCAATGTAAACTCAGCAGCTTCAAGATGAAGCTCTATCCTTTATCCCAAGGGTCAATGGCAATGACTGTTATGATCATGCCTGATGGCATCTCAACGCTTAAGAACTTTGCATTATTTGTTGTCTCTGGAGCTGCAGTCTTCGAGAGTACCCACTGCTTGCCTGATGTGACCGACCTCATCACCCTTCTGTCATGATCCATGCTGGATCAGGACTGATAAAAAGCACAGGTAACCTTTTTTTTCTTAAGCTGTGCTTAAGTTTGATTTTTGCCCCCGGTGGCCATTAGGATTATTGCACTGTGGTGTCGTTTGTTCTAAGTTTGCCCCCGGTGGTGGTGAGCGTCATTGCACTCTGGTTTCTTTAGTTAAGTGCACATGATTATAATGCAGGTGTGATTGCTCTGGCTCTGCTATAAAAGAGTCACAGGTGTTGCAATCAGTGTTGGTGATAGTGTTCATTTCAACCATCCTTGGTGGAGGAAGGAGCTGGAGAGCGTTCCTTTGCAGCACTAGTCTTAGCCCTGGTGTGGAAGGAGTCATAGGGGATTTCCTTGTAGCTCTGACAGAACTCGGTGGCAGCGATTCAGGAGGAGAGCCGCATTCTGGTGGTGGACTCTGTTGCCAGGAGCAAGAGCAACAGAGTAAAGCTAAGTGGTGTTTCCCTGTTTGTGTTTTTCCTTAGTGTGTATTAGTGCAGCAGTGGGGCCAGTGCCTGCGCCACCCAGGTCCCTAGCAAGGGATAGGGGTAGGGTGTGCTCGGCGCCCGGTGCGGAACCGGCATAGGGAACGTTAGGAGCGTTAGGGACACTGACTCAGGGGAGAGCAGGAGGTCTCCACGTCCCCTCTTCCCTATCGCAGGGCCCACAGTTGTAACTGTTTCCCCTTTCCCCATATCTTGTCGTTTTAGTTACCGGCCTGCGGGCTGTGTCACACAGGACAGTATCAAGTGCCGCGTCTTGTTGTTTCAGTTACCGGCCTGCGGGTCGCGTCACACAGGACGGGTCATCGTGACACCTTCTCCGAGTGGCTTCAAGTGTGTCGTGATGCCCTCCTCATTTTTTCGAAACTCTGCAACAAACCCAACCCTCCTCCACATATTGTTTAGTCAGCCTCAACCCCCCTCTCCTGGTTTCCAGTGTTTCAGTGCTTTTACAAAACATTACCATACCCTAGCACCATATGCCTCCCTCGCACCAGTATGCCTATGCTTTTAACATATCTTCATCTCCCTCCCAGTTCACCTATTCATAATTTTGTCGCCCTTTGGTCCTTGTTAGTCTCAGTCTAAGTATTTATATTTTCTTTATTGCATATAGTTTTCCCCCTTATTTAGTAAATAATATTTTCAACTTTTTTTATTTTTTTTAATTCTGCTCAAAAAGAAAATAGAGTGAACTTGTTTGTTAAGAATTTATAACAGTGTATTTTCTTTCATTTCTTACCTACTTTACAGTAGCACTTTTCTCCAAGAGGACAAACGTTTTGACCTTTGCATCACCATGCAAGCCTCTTGTCCACTTTCACCTTTCAAAAAATTCAATTTCTTTAAATGGCTTGTCCAATATGTTCCAGATCAGTGGTCACTGGACGATCTCTGGCTCTGGAACCCCACTGATCTGCTATGTTTTAAACAATCCTAAATACAGGCCAATGATTTGGAGATTACTGAACAAATCCTTTCTTGATATTGTAAATAACAGCCCTAAATTTTGCCTTTACATTAGTAATAGGTCCCTTTCCATAATTCACAAATTACATCAAAAATGACTATTCCTAATCATTTCGGATAGTATTTTAATGTACGAATCCCAACCATAAAATCATATGTAAGTTAGGCACACTATAAAACGTGTATTATAATAGTCAACAAAAAGTACACATGTACAGCAAACATTGTTTTCTGGTCAAATAAATCTGGAACAGAAAAATCAAAATGTCACCTTACAAAATATTTCGTGTGCCATCAAACAGATGATACAGGTAAGAAAAAAAGGGCTATTTCACGCACGTACCCAAAATGAGAATACAAACATTTAGCAATAGAAGCACATTAGGTACACGACAGTCAGGACCACTGTAGGGAAGGTGACCTGACCGACGGACAGACGTGTCAGAATAGAGAAAGGAAGGTTTGCACAGTTTAGACTGGTGTCAGTTACTACAGTGGGGAAACAGCTGAGAAAGTGTAGTGGACGTGCAGTACCTTGGGTTGACCATTAGAGGGCAGGGAGGAGTGTGAGCAAAGGACTTGACATCAACTTAGGGCTTTGGAAACCGTTGGTCATGGGGGGCGGAGTTACAGGGAACCGGGAATGATATAAATTTGACAGGAGGGTTCCAGAAAGTTCCAGTCGCCAGGGGGAGCTCAAGTAACAGGAGGACTACGACAGTTTGTGCACTGTGAGGAAAACCAAACCAGGGGGACTGAGGAGAGAGAAAGTCAGGGGGGTGGTCCTGACAGAAAAGTACCACAGTATAGACGAGGCACCGAGGTAAAGCACACTGCATTAAGGAAGAAGACTGATCAGTAAAAGTACTGTTGGTTTACGGGCCTAAGGCGGCCACAGTGACGGATCTGACAGGAGCGTCGAAGAGTGAAGAGGGGGACAGTGCGTATATGTACGTCCCTGGTGTAAAGTACGGTGTGAGTGAAGCGGCCCTAGAAACGGAGGGCCGAGAAGTGAAGTGAATTGAAGTGTGGTGTACTTCGGAGGCCGTCAGGCGGATGGCAAGAGAATAAACTTGGACCTGTTGTACCCGACAATTGCCTCCATCTTGTCTCTGTTACGTCTCTGCGCGGTAAGAGAGGGACCACCCCCTAGTCCGGCCTGCGATCCTACACCACAATCAGGGAAAATGGTGGCTGCTCTGCATAATTACTATTAAGCTTAGCCGGGCACATCATCTTTAGGACCCATGAATAGGTCAGTGAAGGCATCTCACCTCTGCAGCATGGCGGCCCATGCTCCAATAGACAGTGTGACCATCAAGCCACCTTGTTCCTCCACTTCCTGGTCCTTGTTCTCAAAACAATAAACAGAAATGCGGAGAACATAGATAGCTTTGATGGTTAAGTCTATTGTTGCCTCTTCCAACTTGCCCTCCAGGATCCCAAAGGTGCACTCCACTAAGCAATGTGCCCAGCTGAGGTGTTGGTGACATGCATTTTCCTGGGCATCTAGTGCCCTACATGGGTATGGACACAGCAGGTTAGGCAAAAGTGGGAAAGCTTCATTCCCTACCATGACATACTGTAAAGGCCCCATTACACACAACAATATTGTGAACGTTGCAGCGATATCGAAACAACATCGTTGCGTGTGACATGTAGAAACGATCAGTTGGCTGATCGTTAATCGTTGCCTAATGGTCTGGGCCATAAATCTATCATTGGTCTCCCGCTGGGCAGCACACATCACTGCGTGTGACAGCAAGAAACCAAAGATCAGCGACCTCCCAGCGCCATACAGCAGACGCTGGGAGCTGGTATCCAAGGTGAACAGCGGGTAACTAAGCGCCGCTGTTTACAAACTCTTTTTTCCATCAGTTTTTCAAAACCTCTTCAGGAAAAAAAAATGCTCAAAAACTCCTGATAAGAACAGCAAAGTAGACTTTCCATAAAGATGAATAAAAAGAGTTCTCCAAGCATTTTAGGGTATGTGCACACTGCATCTTTTTAAGGAAGTTTCAGCTTGGAATCTGCCTGAATTAGCACCACAAAACCACCACAAAAAGCGAAACATTACATGGCTCTCCACACGTTCACTCTTTTGCTGCTTCTTTTAACCACTTCCATATTTGGAGACTCTAAAGTGGTTAAAAGAAGTGGGGGCTCACAACTGCTATGGAAAGTGCAGAGAAAGGAAAGGTATTGTTGCACTTTTTGCAGCATTTTGGGTGAAAAAAATAATTTTATTAAACATGTGCTGTACAAACCTAAACTAGAAACAAAATGACCAAATACCCTGCAAAAAATAAAGAAATGGCAATAGTGCATATAGATAATATACGGTACCTAGATAATATTGTTTTGATCAAAAAAACATAACTGACATACCACCACCATCATGGCGACCCTACTCAGGATGGTCCTAGCCTCTAGTATTAAAACCTTACCATTTGTAAAGTGACGTAAATGTGACTAAGGGCCGAGCAAGACCGAGACCCCGACTATTGGACACCCAGACATGGGGAGCTACTTTATATAAACCTAACGTCTAGCTAAAAGAAAAGTAGATTCGGAGGATTGGTGTGCACTTGGTCTATCTTCGAGGTGCAGGTGCAACAGGGTACATGACCCCAAGATAAAAGGCAAAGACAAATTCACCGCACACTCTTATTTCATAGGTGCAAAAAAAGTTTATTTGTGGGAGCGGGGAACACAGAATTATGGCTCTGGGTTAGAGTAACAGAGTTTAGATGTTTAGACCCCACTAGAGTCCTTATCGATAAGTCATTTTTGGTGGTTGGAGCAAGACAGAAAAAGATTGTTTCAGGTATGATGTTGCTCAAAGCATGTGCAGTGCTATGCTGTTGGTGCAGATTTTCTCGGCACTCCCGCATCTGTCAGCCTGACAGGCAAAAGGGAGCGGAAGCCGAAAAACCTGCACCAACAGCACAGCACTGCACATGCTTTGTGCAACATCATTCTGTAGGCCACACCCTTATTTGCACAGCTTGCAAAAACTATAGGTGAAGGCTTACACTGGCCACTAAACATACAAAACCTAAGATAGAAACAAAATGAGTAAATTCCCCATAGTAAATAAATCAATAGCAATAGTGCATGAAAATAACATACTGTAGAGTACTTAGTTAACATTGTTTTGATAAAAAAAATGTAAAAGCCATCACTTTTCTTTGATTTTTCATCTCACATACTGAGAAACCTGAGCTCTGGCGGGGAATCTTCTCTCTCTAGGGTGTTGTTGTCTGATTGTGATTGGGCAACTCATACAGGGAGAAGAACTCCAGGCCCGGTGAAAAATAACTAACTAACAACACATTCACTTGGACTTAAAAAAAGTTAACTAATTATGTGCCCATATTTTCCTAATATCTCAGCAACAGTGAGGCAAAATAAAAAAACAAATATAAAAAACATGTTTTATTCCACTCTTAAGCCTGTATCAAATAGTGTGTCCAGTTATATCCAGTTATACATGAACACACATACTTTAGGGAGAATGCATTGGGATGTGAATGTTTGCGAGATTTCTGTTTTTCTGCTATACTCTTCCCATACTCCAATCCCTGACTTGTTCCTTTAAATTGGTATATTGGGAATATGCTAAATAGGTAAGTATGAGTCCAGTGTATTATTTAAAAGCTCCCATTATCCAATTTGCACAATATATTTTTGTGCTCTTTTAGCTAGTAGAAGAGTAGACCTGTCCTCATACTATGCTGCCCTTACACAGGAAAGCTTCATCTGATGACAGATCCACCATAAAGGTCATGTATAGATCTGCCTGTTAACATGATAGCATAAGATCAGCGGGTCTCAATCCCATCATATGTTGACTTTGTAAACTGTCAAAAAGCTTGGCAACATAGAATAACATTTACCTGGTATGAAGGAAAGAAGGAACAGATAGCGACCATAGTAACATAACAGAAGGTTTTGTATTTTCTCCACTAGACTAGATAAACATCAGGCTGAGTGTTTGCTGTATCACCATGTACCATCTATATACTGTATGCACATCAGCTTATTTCTTCATTTGCATCTATCCTCAATCATTTTCCTACAGTTCTTACATTGACACAATATAAGTGTATCTCTTGGAGGACTAATAGTTACTTATTGGTCTGTTGCCATCTGAACTTGTTAATTAAATCAAATTGTAAAACTGTTTTGGCAACAAAAATTTCCAAAACTAGCTCTCTACTAGCATCAAGATCAATATCAGCAGTGACAACACAAGACATACAAAGGAGAAACATTACTACAATGCGTTTGGGTAACATATAGGGATGAGCGAGCACTAAAATATTCGGATGCTCATTACTCGAACCGATCCATTCCTAATACTCACATGCTCGTTTGGAGTAACGTGTTAAATTGGAGTCAATGGAAATTCTGAGCATTTTTCTGGCGGACCCTGCAAGGAGGTCTGGGGGCAGTGAAAATGTTGAAATGGATGGAAAATGTGCTGAATGGAAGGATATCAGCATGGGGAAGACCCCTGGAAGCATCTCTGACTTCTAGATTGCTGCTGAGAATAATGGTGTGGCACTTTTACTCCACTTTAAGAACTGACAATAAGAAAATTCTAAATCAGAGAGAAGTTGGAGTTTACAAAATGTTAAACATTCTTTCCTGTTTAATGACTTCTATAAATGGCAACATTTAAAAAGGGTTAAAAAAAATAATAATTTAAGTCAATTTTGATTTATTTTTAATAGAAAAGATTAGAAATTTCAGTGATATTTATGAAGAAAGTAAGAACTGGCTTAAATTAGGAGAGGTACATAAAGGAGGGCCTCATATACATTATGTTCAAATATGTTCTCCTAGACTAAAAGGTAATGCACTAGGTGCAAAGCCTGCCAAAAATTACAAGCAGGGTCATTGGTCATTAATACTCCCTTGAAGGCAACAGCTGTATTGCCTCATACAAATATCGTGACCAAAGTGTACTTGTGGTGCTCCTATACTCATAAAAACTCTGTACACAGTGCAAAGCTTATCAAAAATTACAAGCTGGGTCATCCATAGATCCTTGAATGCACCAAATGTAGTGTCTCAGTAAAATATTATGAAAGTGTATTTGCAGCACTTCTACACTCAAAAAGGCTTTGCACACAGTACAAAGCCATAAAAAATATAAGAAAGGTCATCCAGACATCCATAGACCCTTGAAAGCACCATGGGCCTCATTCAAAAATGTTTAAAGTGTAGTTGATATAGTTCTCCACTCATAAAGGTTTTGCACAAAGTGCAAAGCCAGAAGATAATTATAAGGATTATAATACAGTTATCCATAGACCCTTGAAGACAACAACTTGCAGGCCTCATTAAAATACTGAAAACTAAAAATACTTTATCTGCTGCTGTCATCTGATGGTATGGAAAAGTCAGGGCTAATCCAAGCTTTGTTTGATTTATCAGAGTGAGACTGTTAAGGCCCCGTCACACACAGCGAGATCGCTGATTTCGTGACGCCACAGTAATCTCACCAGAGATCTCGCTGTGTGTGACATCAGCGACCGGTCCCCCTGCCGGGTATCGCTGATCATGCAGGATCATCCTGGGCCATTTTTTCTGATCGTTGCTCTCCCGCTGGCCAGCGCGCATCGCTGCGTGTGGCAGCGGGAGCCAACGATCAGTGAGGCTCCCAGCGCTCTAAGCAGGCGCTGGGAGCTGGTATCTAAGGTAAATATCAGGTTACTAAGCGGCGCGCGTCACTTAGTTACCTGATGTGTACCTTAGAAACCTGCGTGCTCGCAGCTCCCGGCGCGAGCACGCAGGTTTCTAAGGTACACATCGGGTAACTAAGTGACACGCGCCGCTTAGTAACCCGATATTTTCCTTAGATACCAGTGTCCTCGCTGGTGCTGATCGCTGGTGAAGCTGCCTGTTTACCATTAACAGTTTCCTATGCTACAGAACTACAATGTATCCCAAAAAATTGGATGTTCCACCGAGAACCCGTATGGCATCCACTTTTTTTTTCGCACCCATCCGATTTCACACTTTTATATGTGAGTGAGTCAGGAGACAGACATTGGTAATTATATGGATTGCATATTCTATGGGCCTGAGTAATAGCATTAATGCCTTTTTTCTAGTTTACGGTGTTTTTAATTTGCTCTTAATTCCTCCATTAATTTGCGACTTTTTTAAAGTCTGCTTATATGTGTTCGCCAGTTTGTTTGTTTTTATTTTCACCATTATTAGAGGGGATTGGGATTTCAAGATGGTTATTGGTAAATCGTCAATTGTAACTTTTTTAAAAAAAAGTTGCAATATTTTGGAGCAGATGTACTCCTGTCTTCGCCTGGAGTGATTTTCTTTACACCATATATTTTGGCACAAATCGAGCAACATTTTAATGTACCATAATATAATTTTTTGCACTAAATAATCACAAAATCGGTAAGAGACAAAAATATAATTTTAAATGAAAATGCCACTTTAATGTTGATAAAGCGTAGTCAAATGAAAAAATTAACTGGAGTATAAGTTGGTATGCATGCAAGGTACACCTTGACACTGGTGGGATGGCTTTTGGGATTTTTTTTTTAATCAGAAATGGTGTTTACTAAGTAGTGCGCAATGTTATTTATATGCTCTATTGCTTTTACTTATTTACTTACATCAATGTATATGTTCATGATGTTTCCAGCTTAGGTTAGATCTTAGTCAACCCACACATACATATTTTATATGGGGGGAACAAATTTCCATCAGTTGCGGGAGATTTTCTCAATACGACAATTATTGGTGATAATTACTGCAGAGAAATGAGTTATTAATGTGTAATAGTATATATTTAGGGCCGACTGCACACAGCTGAGTCAGAGCGTGATTGCACCAATTATTATGGATCATCTAAAAGGATTTTCCTACCGTCTCAGCCAACAACTGTTGCTGTAAATTTGTAATTTTAATTTAGCCATGCGCACAGAACCTATGGTAGTGAGGTAGTATGGCTCTGCCCATCGCTACATGGGCTTCTTACATATGGTATCAGAAGGAGTTTTATACTTCTGTCATATTTGTATGGAATGTGACAGAAAAAACTTGGAGTAGAATAAGAGGCAAGCGAAGATGCAGTGCAGCCCTTTGCAGAATTACAGGTGTCCTTTTATGGAACTGTGAAAAATGAAACCATAATATATACGTATATATATATATATATACATATATATATTGTGTATGTAAATAAAGGGAGCACTAAAATGCCACATCCTAGATATCACTGAATGAAATACTCCAGTTGCAAATCTTTATTCTTTACTCATTACATAGTGGCATGCGTTGAGAACAATATAACAAAAATGATCAATGTAAATCAAAATGAATGTCCCATGTAGGTCTGGATTTGGAATGATACTCAAAATCAAAATGGAAAATCAATTTACAGGTGATCCAACTTCAGTGGAAATGCCTTAAGACAAGGAAATGATGCTCAGTAGTGTGTGTGGCCTCCATGTTGCCTGTACCTCCCTACAAGGCCTGGGCATGGGCCTGATGAGGAGGCGAATGTTCTCCTGAGGGGTCTCCTCCCAGGCCTGGATTAAAGCATCAGTCCACTCCTGGACAGTTTGTAGTGCAATGTGGCATTGGTGGATGTAACAAGACATGATGTCCCAAATGCGCTCAATTGGATTCAGGTCTGGAGAACAGACAGGCCAGTCCATAGCATCAATGCCTTCATCATGCAGGAATTGCTGACACACTTCAACCTCATGAGGCCTAGCATTGTCATGCATCAGAAGAAACCCAGGGCCCATTGCACCTGGGCAAACCGGTCATGCTGGAGGATGTTACAGGTAGCAGAACGTTCTTCATGGCGTCTTCAGATTCTGTCATGTCTATCACATGTGCTCAGTGTGAGCCTGCTCTCATTCGAGAAGAACCCAGGACGCCAATGTTGAATATGCCAAGCTTGGTGTTCTCTGGCAAATGCCAATCACTCTACATGGAGTCTATTTCTGACATTTTGAGCAGAGCTATGAAAGTTAGTGGCCTGCTGGAGGTAATTTTGCAGGGCTCTGGCACTTCTCCTCCTGTTGATCCTTGCACAAAGTACCCTACTGCTGTGTTGTTGCCTTTCTATGGCCCCATCCACATCTCCTGGTGTACTGGCCTGTCTCATCGTATCTGCTCCATGCTCTGGACACTACGCTGACAGACACAGCGAACCTTCTTGCTACAGGTTGCATTGATGTGCCATACTGGATCAGCTGCACTACCTGAGCATCTTCTGTGGGTTGTAGACATTGCCTCATGCTACTGTACCTCTAGAAATGAAAGCAAAGACAAAATGTGAAAGTGACCAAAACAACAGCCAGAAAGGATGAGAACAGAGAAATGGTCTGTGGTCACGCCCTGCAGAACCACTCCTTTATAGGCATTGTCCTGCTAATTGCCTATCATTTCTACCTGTTGTCTGTTCCATTTGCACAGCAGCAGGAGAAATCAATTAACAAACAGTGTTGCTTCATAATAGTGTGATTTACATGGAGTTACATTGTGTTGTTTAAGTGTTGCCTTTATTTTTGTGAGCAGTTTAAATATCCAGCTCAAAAAAATAAAGGGTACACAAACAGCCTTTTGCAAATGGAATAGTGTTCCCCCTATTTTTTTGAGCAGTATATACAGTATATATATATATATATATATATATATATATATATATATATATATATAGTGGTGTAGTGACCACTGTGTCCACTAGGGAGCGCTGTATGGATGTCCCAGGAGAGTGGCTGAATGGCAAGATACTGAATAACCTCTATGTATCTCAAGGTGGGTGGCCTTGAGAAGAAGATTTATGTGTGTGTTAATCAGCAGTGATACTGCTGAGGTGCTGGTTCAATGTGTCAGGGACTAGTTACAGTGGGGCAAAAAAGTATTTAGTCAGTCAGCAATAGTGCAAGTTCCACCACTTAAAAAGATGAGAGGCGTCTGTAATTTACATCATAGGTAGACCTCAACTATGGGAGACAAACTGAGAAAAAAAAATCCAGAAAATCACATTGTCTGTTTTTTTTTCATTTTATTTGCATATTATGGTGGAAAATAAGTATTTGGTCAGAAACAAGCAATCAAGATTTCTGGCTCTCACAGACCTGTAACTTCTTCTTTAAGAGTCTCCTCTTTCCTCCACTCATTACCTGTAGTAATGGCACCTGTTTAAACTTGTTATCAGTATAAAAAGACACCTGTGCACACCCTCAAACAGTCTGACTCCAAACTCCACTATGGTGAAGACCAAAGAGCTGTCAAAGGACACCAGAAACAAAATTGTAGCCCTGCACCAGGCTGGGAAGACTGAATCTGCAATAGCCAACCAGCTTGGAGTGAAGAAATCAACTGTGGGAGCAATAATTAGAAAATGGAAGACATACAAGACCACTGATAATCTCCCTCGATCTGGTGCCCCACGCAAAATCCCACCCCGTGGGGTCAGAATGATCACAAGAACGGTGAGCAAAAATCCCAGAACCACACGGGGGGACCTAGTGAATGAACTGCAGAGAGCTGGGACCAATGTAACAAGGCCTACCATAAGTAAAACACTACGCCACCATGGACTCAGATCCTGCAGTGCCAGACGTGTCCCACTGCTTAAGCCTGTACATGTCCGGGCCCGTCTGAAGTTTGCTAGAGAGCATTTGGATGATCCAGAGGAGTTTTGGGAGAATGTCCTATGGTCTGATGAAACCAAACTGGAACTGTTTGGTAGAAACACAACTTGTCGTGTTTGGAGGAAAAAGAATACTGAGTTGCATCCATCAAACACCATACCTACTGTAAAGCATGGTGGTGGAAACATCATGCTTTGGGGCTGTTTATCTGCAAAGGGGCCAGGACGACTGATCCGGGTACATGAAAGAATGAATGGGGCCATGTATCATGAGATTTTGAGTGCAAACCTCCTTCCATCAGCAAGGGCATTGATGATGAAACGTGGCTGGGTCTTTCAACATGACAATGATCCAAAGCACACCGCCAGGGCAACGAAGGAGTGGCTTCGTAAGAAGCATTTCAAGGTCCTGGAGTGGCCTAGCCAGTCTCCAGATCTCAACCCTATAGAAAACCTTTGGAGGGAGTTGAAAGTCCGTGTTGCCAAGCGAAAAGCCAAAAACATCACTGCTCTAGAGGAGATCTGCATGGAGGAATGGGCCAACATACCAACAACAGTGTGTGGCAACCTTGTGAAGACTTACAGAAAACGTTTGACCTCTGTCATTGCCAACAAAGGATATATCACAAAGTATTGAGATGAAATTTTGTTTCTGACCAAATACTTATTTTCCACCATAATATGCAAATAAAATGAAAAAAAAAACAGACAATGTGATTTTCTGGATTTTTTTTTCTCAGTTTGTCTCCCATAGTTGAGGTCTACCTATGATGTAAATTACAGACGCCTCTCATCTTTTTAAGTGGTGGAACTTGCACTATTGCTGACTGACTAAATACTTTTTTGCCCCACTGTACCTACAAACCCACCCACGTGGTGTGTTTAAAGAACACTGTTATAAAGAGTGTGAGTGGTTGAAGGACCTGGGTTATGAGTTCATTTTCCCTTCACCATTGAGGTCTGATGAACTCCCTCTTCTGGTGAAGGAAGGTAGTGAGGCTGATTACCAAACACCTGAGCTGGTAGAGGATGACTGGGTGATGGGAATTGCTGACTGGATATAAGGCAGCCGACTCCCTTCTGCCTCGCTGGTGATTTCTCTGAGGGATTCTAGGAGACCAGTCTGATTCCTGCTCCTCAAAAGCTAAGTTTTCTGCCTTGCTTTTTGCATTTGTGTTTTGGTTTTATTTTGCCTTGCTTTTCTGGATTCTGCCATTCCCTGCTGGGGTGAGCTGAATTCTTTTGTGTCTTTTTGCTCTGTTTTCAGAAAATACCTGAGTACTGACATAGTCTTTTTGAAGCCTAGCGTCTTCACGGCCTTTTTCCCTGTCAGTCTGTTGGCTCTTGTTTTGATAGGGTTTTTGGCGGATTGCAGACAGCAGCTTTTCTATCCTGTCCTATCTAGTTAGCTTGGGCCCCATCATTTGCTCAGTCTATCTTTCTATCTGTGTTAGTGTTTTTTCTTCTTGCTTCACCGTCATTATATGTTGGGGGCTGCCTATTGCTTTGGGGTCTGCTCTGGGGCAGTTTAGATTTCCCTTTCTGTCTTTAGGCTATGTAGTTCTCCGGCTGTGATCGAGGGGTCTAGGGCACCATAGGAACCCCCCACGGCTACTGCTAGTTGTTGTTGATAGGTTCAGGGGTCTGCAATCCGATAGCTGCCAACTTCTCTGGTTTTCTGGACTTAGCTAGCATTTCTGTTTTTGCCTCCTACGGTGACTCGTTCATAACAGAATCACCAGCCATAGGGTACTCAATAGCAGGAAAGAATTGTAAAAAAAAAAAAAAGTGTGTATATTCTTTCCTCTATATCTCTGAGGCCTTAGGGGGAATTTTTTTTTTCTCTCAATTGAGATAAAGCAATTGTCTGATCGTGTGGAGCAGCTCGCTGCGGAAGTGCGGGGAATTTCCGCCTACCTTGCTCATTCACATGCTGCTGAACCAAAGATCCCTACTCCTGATGTGTTTTTTGGGGATCGGTCTAAATTTTTGAATTTCAAAAATAATTGGAAATTATTTTTTGCCATGAAGCCTAACTCATCAGGGAGCTCCGTGCAGCAGGTTAAAATTGTCATCTCTTTGCTGCGTGGCGATCCCCAGGATTGGGCGTTTTCTTTGAAACCAGATGATCCTATTCTGACTAATGTGAACGCATTTTTTCAAGCCTTGGGGTTGTTGTATGACGAACCTAATGCTATTGATCAGGCTGAAAAGACCCTGTTGGCATTGAGCCAGGGTCGAGATTCTGCAGAATTGTACTGTCAAAAATTCCGAAAGTGGGCGGTCCTTACTACCTGGAATGATAATGCCTTGGCAGCTCTCTTTCGGAAGGGTTTGTCAGAAGCCGTAAAAGATACTATGATGGGATTTCCTGTTCCCTCTGGTCTTGACGATTCTATGTCATTAGCCATTCAGGTTGATCGGCGTTTCCGTGAACGCAGGACTGCATGAGAGGTGTTGCCACCTGTTGAACAAGTGTCTGAACCTATGCAATGTGATAGAGTTTTGTCCAGGGAGCAACGTCAGGAGTTCAGAAGGCGTAATAAGCTGTGTTTTTTTTTGTGGAGATGCCTCGCATATTATTTCTGTCTGTCCTAAACGAGAGAAACGTTTTGTACACATGTTTTCTGTGGGTGGTGTTCAACCTAAGTTTCTTCTGGCAATTACTCTGATCTGCTCCCTGTCCACATTTTCCGCCAAGGCTTTTGTGGATTCGGGAGCAGCCCTGAACCTAATGGACTTGGATTTTGCTAAACGTTGTGGATTTCCTATGACACCTCTGCGGATGCCTATCCCTTTGAGGGGGATTGATGCTACGCCTTTGGCGAAAAATAAACCTCAGTTTTGGACCCAGGTGGTAATGCGGGTCGCCCCAGACCATCAAGAAAATTGCAGATTTTTGGTGTTGCATAATTTGCATGATACCATTGTTCTGGGGTTTCCCTGGTTGCAAATTCATAATCCAGTTTTGGATTGGAAATCTGTGTCTGTGGTGAGTTGGGGTTGTCGGTGTGCCGTTAGTGAGGCTCCGGTTTTTTCCACCTCTCCTCAGTCACATGATGTTCCTGACTATTTGGCGGACTTTTATGATGTATTTAGTGAGAATGAGTCTGCGTCTTTGCCTCCTCATAGGAGTTATGACTGTGCAATTGAACTGAGCCCGGGATGTAAATTTCCCAAGGGTCGGCTCTTCAATTTATCTGTACCCGAGCACGAGGCTATGCGATCCTATATTAAGGAGGCATTGGAGAAGGGTCATATTAGACCATCCTCTTCACCATTAGGTGCTGGGTTTTTTTTTCGTTGCCAAAAAGGATGGTTCATTAAGGCCTTGTATTGATTATCGTGCCCTCAACAAAATTACTATTAAATATCAGTATCCGTTACCCCCTGATTTCGGATCTATTCTCCAGAGTTAAAGGTGCTTGCTGTTTACCAAGCTTGACCTCAGGGGGACGTATAATCTTATCCGCATTAAGCATGGGGATGAATGGAAGACGGCGTTTAATACTCCAGAGGGACATTTTGAGTACCTGGTGATGCCTTTTGGGCTCACTAATGCCCCTTCTGTCTTCCAGTGCTTCATGAACGACATTTTTCGAGACTTTGTGGATAAATTTTTGATTATCTACCTGGATGATATTTTGATCTTCTCCAAGGATTGGGATTCTCATGTGGAACATGTTCGGACTGTGTTCCGGATCTTGAGGGAGAATTCCCTGTATGTCAAGGGATCGAAATGCCTTTTTGGGGTACAGAGGATTTCTTTTTTGGGATTTATTTTGTCTCCGTCAACTATTGAAATGGACCCGGCCAAGGTACAGGCCATTTATGATTGGGTTCAGCCCACTTCTTTGAAGGCCCTTCAGAAGTTTTTGGGTTTTGCTAATTTTTATCGGAAATTTCTAGCAAAATTTTCTAGTATTGCCAAGCCATTGACTGATCTGACTAAGAAGGGTGCTGATGTGTTGAATTGGTCTCCGGAGGCTGTTTCTTCCTTTCAGGAGCTGAAGCGAAGATTCACTTCTGCCCCGGTTTTGCGGCAACCTGATGTCTCACTCCCGTTCCAGGTAGAGGTGGACGCTTCTGAGATTGGTGCAGGAGCTGTTTTGTCCCAAAAGGATCCTGTAACATCTAAAATGAATCCCTGTGCTTTCTTTTCCCGAAAGTTCTCCCCATCTGAACGTAACTATGATGTGGGGAATCGGGAACTGTTAGCCATGAAATGGGCATTTGAGAAGTGGAGACATTGGTTGGAGGGAGCTAAACATCAAGTCGTGGTCCTCACTGACCACAAGAATTTGATTTACCTGGAGTCGGCAAAACGCTTGAACCCTAGACAGGCTAGATGGGCCTTGTTTTTTACATGTTTTGATTTTGTGGTCTCTTTTCTTCCTGGCACTAAGAATGTCAAGGCTGACGCTCTTTCTAGGAGCTTCTTGGCTGATTCTCCTGTGGTGACCAAGCCTGCTACCATCTTAGGCGAAGGGGTAGTTCTTTCTGCCATCTCGCCCGATTTGAGACGTGCTCTGGAAGAGTTCCAGGAGGACAAACCTGAGCGTTGTCCCAGTGGAAAGTTGTATGTTCCTGACCAGTGGAAGAAGAGAGTGATGTCTGAAGTTCATTGCTCTGCATTGGCTGGTCATCCAGGTATTTTTGGTACTAGAGATCTGGTGAGTCGGTCTTTTTGGTGACCCGCCTTGTCTCGTGATGTCAGGAATTTTGTGCAGTCCTGTGGGACTTGCTCCCGGTCTAAACCTTGTTCTCGCTCTAGTGGGTTGTTGATGCCTTTGCCGGTCCCCAGGACGCCATGGACCCATATTTCAATGGATTTCATCTCTGATATGCCTGTCTCTCAGAGAATGACTGTTATTTGGGTGATTTGTGATAGATGGTTCATCTTGTACCACTCCCTAAGTTGTCATCTTCTTCTGAGTTGGTGCCCCTGTTTTTGCAACAGGTGGTTCGCTTGCACGGGATTACTGAGAACATTGTATCTGACAGAGGAGTTCATTTTGTGTCTAGATTTTGGAGGACTTTCTGTACTAAGCTGGGAATTCAGTTGTCCTTCTCCTCTGCGTTTCACCCTCAGACCAATGGGCAGACGGAGAGAAGAAACCAGACCTTGGAGTCGTATTTGAGATGTTTTATTTCCGCTGATCAGGATGATTGGGTTTCATTTTTGCCCTTGGCCGAATTTGCTTTAAATAATAGAGCTAGTTCTGCCACTTTGATGTCACCTTTTTTTTGTAACTTTGGGTTTCATCCTCGATTTTCTTCAGGGCAGGTGGAGCCTTCTGCCTGCCCAGGTGTTGACACTGTGGTGGAGAGAATGCACCAGATCTGGGACCAAGTGGTGGATAAGTTATCTCTCACCCAGGAAAAGGCCCAGCGGTTTTCCAACCGACATAGGACCATTGGTCCCCGGTTTAAGGTGGGTGATATGGTTTGGTTATCATCAAAAAATATCGCTATGAAGGTAGCTTCTCCTATGTTTAAGCCTAGATTTATTGGACCTTACAAGATTTTGGAGATCATTAATCCGGTCTCTTTTCGGTTGGCTCTTCCTGTCACATTTAAAATCCATAATGTGTTTCATAAGTCCTTGTTGAAGAGGTTTGTTGAACCAGTAGTTCCTGGGGTGGCACCTCCGGACCCTGTATTGGTTGAAGGTAACATGGAATATGAGGTAGAGAAGATACTGGATTCCCGTCTGGCTAGACGGAGACTCCAGTATTTGGTTAAGTGGAAGGGTTATGGTCAGGAGAATAATTCCTGGGTCTCTGCCTCTGATATTCATGCCAAAAGATTGGTGTGTGCCTTTCATCGGGCTCACCCTGATCGCCCTGGTGGCGTGGATGAGGGTTCGGTGACCCCTCCTCAAGGGGGAGATACTGTTATGAGTTCATTTTCCCCTTCACCATTGAGGTCTGATGAACTCCCTCTTCTGGTGAAGGAAGGTAGTGAGGCTGATTACCAAACA
Organism: Dendrobates tinctorius; assembly: GCF_039654945.1. Lineage (NCBI taxonomy): Eukaryota > Metazoa > Chordata > Amphibia > Anura > Dendrobatidae > Dendrobates > Dendrobates tinctorius. Next base: position 1,960,347 of record NW_027361816.1, on the reverse strand, counting down.
CCTGAGCTGGTAGAGGATGACTGGGTGATGGGAATTGCTGACTGGATATAAGGCAGCCGACTCCCTTCTGCCTCGCTGGTGATTTCTCTGAGGGATTCTAGGAGACCAGTCTGATTCCTGCTCTGCAAAAGCTAAGTTTTCTGCCTTGCTTTTTGCATTTGTGTTTTGGTTTTATTTTGCCTTGCTTTTCTGGATTCTGCCATTCCCTGTTGGGGTGAGCTGAATTCCTTTGTGTCTTTTTGCTCTGTCTTCAGAAAATACCTGAGTACTGACATAGTCTTTTGGAAGCCTAGCGTCTTCACGGCCTTTTTCCCTGTCAGTCTGTTGGCTCTTGTTTTGATAGGGTTTTTGGCGGATTGCAGACAGCAGCTTTTCTATCCTGTCCTACCTAGTTAGCTTGGGCCCCATCATTTGCTCAGTCTATCTTTCTATCTGTGTTTGTGTTTTTTCTTCTTGCTTCACCCTCATTATATGTTGGGGGCTGCCTATTGCTTTGGGGTCTGCTCTGGGGCAGTTTAGATTTCCCTTTCTGTCTTTAGGCTATGTAGTTCTCCGGCTGTGATCGAGGGGTCTAGGGCACCGTAGGAACCCCCCCCACGGCTACTGCTAGTTGTTGTTGATAGGTTCAGGGGTCTGCAATCCGATAGCTGCCAACTTCTCTGGTTTTCTGGACTTAGCTAGCATTTCTGTTTTTGCCTCCTACGGTGACTCAATCATAACAGACCTGTGATGACGTTATAGTCATGTAACATAGTAACATAGTTTTGAAGGCTGAAGGAAGACCTTATGTCCATCTAGTTCAGCCTATTTTTAGTGCAGCTGTTCTGCATTGTTGATAAATATGACCCGGTGTGCGTGGCTATGGACCATATAATGTGGCCAGGGTAGGTCACATGTGATGAATGCAGGGACATGATTGGTCCGTTTGGAAGGTCTCGTGTGGCTACCTTCCTGACAGCATGTGGACGCTGTGCTTAATGGCTGGAAGTGCCTGAGAGTTCCCTGCAGGGAATGAATGTCTGCAGTATGGAGAAGCAGCCATGAGAGAACCCTGACGGGGTGAGATATAACTGTGAGGCTGAAAAACCTGTGTTTTGGACATTGCTAACAGAGTGAAGCTCTGTCATGGACGCTATGCCATTTATATGATCTTTATGTTGCTGGTCATGGTTTATGATGCTGAATAAACCACATGGACTGTTATGTCTTTATGGAAAATCTGTGCCAGATCTGATTGTGTGGCTGCTGAGCAAGTATCCCCTACTTAATGACAGCGCTACCTCACTCTATATATATATATATATATATATATATATATATATATATATATATATATACACATATATATATGTGTGTGTGTATATATATATATATATATATATATCCATAACATTTACCTTGAAAAAAATAGTTTCTCCACTTTTCCATTGCATGCACACATCTCAGCGAAAAAAAAAATTAGGTATAGGGTTTGTTTGTTTGTTTAGTTAAGAAAATGAAAAAGTGAAATAGGTGAAATCGAGCATGAAGTGCAGTGAATGTCTTGATGGACTTGTGTTTATGTGTCTTTTGTGTGAATTCACACTTTGTGTAATGAGTAGTAGCTCAGTTTTCTGCAAAAGGTTTCATCAGTGTAATCAGTGTTTAAGTGAACAGCTAAGTTACTGTGGCGTCTTTCCAGATATCTGTTTATCATCAGAGACTTTTCGCTTCCAATCTGTAGTGTGAGACGCTGCAATAAATAATAGGAATTGGAGGCCTTGTTTTTCCATTTCTTTTCAGTTTATAGAAAATATCCATAGATACATACTAAAAGGATAATAGGGGTGTCATCAGCTGAATAATGCTGTGGGACCAGTTTCTCAAACTGTAGCTGCTGCAAGGTCCAGGAGAAGCCACACATTTCCTCCATAGGAAATATAGCATTAAATTGTAGCTATTCACATTAAAGGGTTGTTCCCAAAATAGTAAAGTATCTCCTATCAACAACTATTTCCGGGAGTCCCATAGACAATGAATTGTGCAGCGGACAAGCATGCGCAACTCTGCTACATTCAAAACGGGTGCAGAACCCTGTTCTCGGGATTAATAAATGTCTCTATGGATAGGGGACAATTTGCTATTTTGGGCATAACCCTTTAATGGGAACCTGTCATTTGGTTCATGCTGCCTAACCCATAAGCAACATGAATCATATCCTGGCTGACTACATGGTCAATTGCGTAAATTCTACTACATTGGTTTAGTACATTCTGTTTCAATATCATTTAAAGTGTTTTGGATAAGACCCTATTTACGCTTTTTGCCCTCCAGCTTCTTCACTATGTGTCTCCTTTGCGAGAGACCTGTCAATACCCTGGTATGGTGCAGGGAAAAGGCAGCCGGAGGCCATGCCGACTATTCTCATCTCTGGCTATAGTTCCCGGCTGGCCATTCAAGGAACACCAGAGCATTTCAGAGAAAATATAGCTTGAAGTGCCGGCCAGGGATCACACAGAACAGGCCTATTGTGCCCTATTTTACCCATTGATTGACTCATATTGAAAGACAACCATGCACCATGTGGTGCACAGTAAAGTGTAAAGCCTCCGTTACACATAGCGATATCGCTAGCAATATCGCTGTAATGTCACCGATTTTGTGACGTAGCAGCAATATTGCTAGCGATATCGCTATGTCTGATACTTACCTCCGACCGGCTCCCCCGCTGCTCATCGCTGGTCGCGCGAGAACGTCCTGGACCATTTTTCGTCAGGCGCTTCCTGCTGGGCTTCCTGTGGCGCCGACGAGCGGCACGTGGACGCGGGCGGGAGGACGTCAGGATCGCCGCGTCTGACAGGTAAGTAGCGACCCCCGACCCCTGCGATGTCGCTGGTGAGATCTGCCTGTGTGGCAGCTCACTAGCGACCACTTAGCGATGCACCAGCGATCCATATCATTGACGGGATCGCTGGTGCATCGCTAAGTGTAACGGTACCCTAAAGCCCCCGTCACACACAGCGAGATCGCTAGCGAGATCGCTGCTGAGTCACAAGTTTTGTGATGCAACAGCGATCTCACCAGTGATATCGCTGTGTGTGACACTCAGGGCTTTTTTTGTAAAAAAATATTTGCCGGTACGCATTTCTGATTAATTTCTCATTATTCAGTACTGTAGTCTGTACGCTAATTTCAATCAAAAACTATGTAATTCAGATTGCAAAAGAAAAATAAAAAATGACTAATACTGTATAAACGTTTTTTTTTTCACTTGCAAAATATGGTTTTCCGAAGAATGTTATGTTACTGTTGGCCCAAGCCTTTGAAATTTTCATCCCAATGTTTGACTCTACACACAGATATCCAACTTTCTTGCACGACAAACAACCGAGCTTCTGTTCACAAACGTACAGCCAATTGTACTTACCGCAGTAATTATTCTTCTGGTCTAGAGTCCAGTATGTTGGCCAGTCGGGAGCCTTTGAATCACCAGACGACAGCAGCTTTACGTCATCAGGATCATTAACACTAGCTGATGCAGGTTCGATAGTACAAACTCGTACAAAACTTCATAAAACACTAATATAAACGACGATTTAAATGAATCAAACCAAAACAGACCGGCCCCCCATCAGTGGTATATAGCCCCCCATCACAGGTTACAACCCCCCATGCTGCCGCAGACCTTAAAATAATGAACCATTCATTCTTACCCTCCGCCACCGCTGCCAGTCCCTGTTTCTTCCTGCTTTCGCCGGCGTCATGTCACAGGCGCAGCAGCGATGACGTCATTGCTGCGCCGGTCATAGCTGGGTACAAGCAGGAAGAAGCAGGGACTGGAGGACGGCAGTGGTGACAGAGCAATGGAGGGTAAGAATGAATGCTTTATTATTTTAAGGTGTGCGGCAGCACCTTCAGATTTCCGGTACGCCGTACCGTCGCGTACCGGCGCAAAAAAAGTACTGGTGACACTTATTAGCGACCGGCCCCCTCGCCGGGTATCGCTGATCATGCTCGAATGCCCTGGCCTTTTTTTTGATCGTTTGTCTCCCGCTGACCAGCACGCATCACTGCGTGTGGCAGGCAGGAGACCAGCGATCAGCGAGCTGGACGCTGGTTTCCAATGTAAACCGCGGGTAACTAAGGGTGCACGTCACTTAGTTACCCACAGTGTACCTTAGATACCAGCGCGCTGGTGCAGGGAGATGGTATCTAAGGTAAACAGCTCCCTGCACCAGCATGCTGGTATCTAAGCTACACAGCGGGTAACTAAGCAACGTGCGCGCTTGTTACCTGCTTCGCCGCTGTCCTGATCGCTGCTGAGATCTGCCTGTTTGGCAGCTCACCAGTGATCATGTAGCGACACACCAGCGATCCTGACAAGGTGATATCGTTGTCGGGATCGCTGGTGCGTCGCTATGTGTGACGGGGGCCTAAGGCTTATCAGCTCAGTATATGGTAGACGACCACTCTTTTTGCAAGTAGTCAGCGAATTAGGCTTTTTAAGAGCAGGGAACTTTCCTGGTATATAATCTAAAAGAAATTAAAGGTTTTATTTTTCCCGCAAATTATAAGTGTAGTATGTGCTAATATTCTCATCCACCGCCGCTCTCCAGTGTCCAGCACCATCCTCATCTCAGTGATATCGTCACTAATCAGACTCTCCGGCCCACACTGTGCTCTGCATGATACGGAAGAGGCTTTTATAATATAAGCCTATGTAGAGTCAAAACAAGTCTCCATAGACTTACTGTACATTGTAAAAGAGACTTTCAGCTCAGACACAGAGTGATCCAGAGAGCGTGAAGAGCGGTGACATCAGTGAGAGAAGGAGCAGAATGGTACTTAAAGGGAGCCTGTCACCTAAAAAATGCTATTCACCTGCAGATATGGGGTTAATCTGCAGGTCAATAGCATTATGAACATGCCCGGTGAACAGACCCATGCTGCCTCAAGGAAATTAACTTTACTCCCCCCGCCAGCATTCTGGATTCAGTTACAGGGGTGACGCCAGCATGGTTTCAGTCACTACTTTGTGTGTAGTGAGCGGTGACTGTAACTATGAGAGATGTGTGTTGGCCCACCAGGGCGGTATAATTGAGGATACTTGTACGCATGCCTGAATAATCCCTGTACTTGCTGTAAATATATTTGTTTCTTTATAGCTAATTTCTCTAGCAACCTTCCACGACAGCATAGGAGGTTGTCTCCACGCCCTAATAGGGGACAGGAAGTACAAAGAGGTCAAAAGGCCCCTCCCACCTCCCTCTCACCAGTGTCTTTCCTGTCCTCCAAGGGGAATGGAGAGGTTTAGGTATGCTGCTACAGTGTACCTGATGGATTTCAATAGCCGGGCAGTGGCGGTCAGTGGCTCTACCTTCCCTCCTCCGTACTGCTCCCGTCTTCCTTTGAATTCGGGACTTTCCTGGCCCACTTGCGCTCCTTGGGGGGGTAAAGCGGGCCAGTGTTCCCTGACCGGAGGCCTCCCGCAGCTCTCCGGTCTCTCCTCCTCCTGCACGCATGGCTGTCGGCGTCCTGGAAGTGGCACACTTCCTAGGTATGCGTTCCACCCTGGAGCGCAGGTGACTTCCAGTCTGGCTGACGGCGAGCCCCCGGATAGCTGACAGTGTGCACAGCACGCCAGATACGACTGTGCCTGCTCGGACCCTGGGAGGAGGAGGGGGAAAAATGAAAGAAGCGCTGAGGGCGGGTTTAACCCTTTTACAAACCCGCCGGAAGACGCCGACAGGTAAGACGAACCCCCTGTCAGCATGGATAGTTCTTCCTGCCCTGCATCTGTAGAGCCCAGTGCTGACCCATCCACGGTGAGTGTCTATTGGGGTGGGTCCTAGTGGTGCTGTCCTGGGTATAGGGGAAGTTCTCAAAATACTTCTCTCCTCTCTGGTAGGGAGACAAGTCCTCCCATAAAGGCACCAATACCACCGTATGTAACATAAAACTCCCCACAGCATGGGGTGGGGTGGACAGCGCCACTTCTAGGCTGTGCGTGAGTGCTCCCATCAGGTGTCTTAGGCTAGTTTCACATTAGCGCTTTTGAGCGCAGCGATGGCCTGCGCACGGCTGCCGCTAAGCACCGCCCCCTGCCCCGCCTCTGACGGTAGCTCCGCCTACCGGCGCATGACGCTGCATGCGTCCTGCGTCCCCTATCTTTATCACTGGGGGCGTAGGCCGTGCGCAGTATGTGTTTGGCGGCGCATGCGTCCTTTTGACGGTGCGCCAACCTGCGCCAAACGCAACCTGCTGCAGTTTGGTTGCGCTTGGCGCACCGTCAAAAAGGCGCATGCGCCGCCAAACGCATACTGTGCACGGCCTGCGCCCCCCAGTGATAAAGATAGGGGACACAGGACGCATGCAGCGTCATGCGCCGGTAGGCGGAGCTACCGTCGGAGGCGCGGCAGGAGGCGTGGCTTAGCGGCGGCCGTGCGCAGGCCATCACTGCGCTCAAAAGTGCTAATGTGAAACTAGCCTTAAACAGACGGAGTGGTCAGGGCGCAAAGCACTGGTGCTTTGCAGCATGGGTGGATGACATCTGCAAGGAGTGTGTATGTTCTCCCTGTGCTCAGGTGGGCTGCCACCTATCCTCCAAGGTTCTCCCCTCCTCCAACTCCTTAACCTGCAGCTTCACCTCCCTAAAAAAAAAAAAAAAAAGGGTTTCAGACAACTCATGATCTGAGAGATGAGAGGAGCCGAGAGCCCCTAGAACCTCTGAAGCCAGAAGATATCTTTTTTCTTCGGAGTATGTGGAGGAGCTGGTTAGTGCAGTTCGTGCACCATGGGACTAAAGGACTGGATAGGAATCCCTGGTCCTGTGACATAAATGTGTTGGAAGGAGCCAAACAGACATAGGTCCATAGTGGACATGATCTCCCAGGAATGGGAGTATCCGTAAACTATTCCGCTCCATCAGAACTTAAACATAGGTTCCCTCTGGAGGGTGATCCATACAAATGAGGTGCTGCCTGCCATTTTAGGCTGAGCATGACTGCATTTGTAAGATGGGCTCGCAATCGATTCCGAAAGTGGATGTTCAGGTGGCAGGAGTCGTAAAAAAGACAGCTCTTCCATTTGACGATGCATCCCATCTTAGGGACCGTAAAATAGACAGCCTTCTCAGAAAAGTCTGGGAGACCTCTGCCTTAAGATCGGGAATTGCTTCCAAGTGCGTTTCTACATCCCTCTTCCAATGGGAGGAGTTAAGAAAATCATATTTCTCAGGGGACCTCAAGGGGTGAGCTTCTTGACTCCCTTCCCATACTACAGAGGGCTACAGGCTTCCTGGTGGAAGCATTTATGGAGATAATCCGTACCTCTGCCAGATCTTTAGTGCAATCTAATTCTGCCAGGCAAGCCCTCTGACTTAAAACATGGAGCGGGGATGTTACCTTCAGGGTTAAGCTCTATTCCATCCCCTTCAAAGGTGTACACGTCTTTGGCCCAGCTCTGGATGAAATCCTTGAAAAAGCCACAGATAAAAAGAAAGCGCTTCCTGAGCAAAAGACCCCAAGGAAGCAGTTTTTTCGAGCCCCCCCAGAACCAGTCATCCCAGCCAAAAGGGAAGGGATGGGGCTATACTAAGGCGAGAGGCACTAATATCCTAGTCCCCCAGCAGCAACAGCAGGAGAAACAATAACTCTGACCCGGTGGGGGGGAAGGATTTCAAAAATTTTTCCACTCTTGGCAGTTAATCTCCAACAGCCCCTGAGTCCTCAGAGTAATCAAGGACGGCCTTCTTCTAGAATTCGAATCCTCCTCCCTGTGGGGTCAGAGAGTCACTTCCCTACCATCTCTGGAGGCTTTGGCAACGCTAAAGTCTTGCATTCAACTCCTCCTGCAATCCAGCGCCATATCTCAGTTCCCTGTGGGAGAGAATGGGAAAACCAGGTAGCTCAAACTCTGCATATTCTCTGATCTCTGGGGTGGATCCCGAATATAAAAAATCACAGATCCAACTCTCTCAGGAAATAAGGTTTTAGGAAGTCATCTTAGACTCAAGAAAACAGATGTCCTTCCTTCTGGAAGATCATCAAGTGACTATAATATCAAAGATCTCGAGCTTCAGAAAGCAGAGGTCCCCGACCCTCCGGTCAGCTATGTCACTACTAGGGTCGAGGACACCCTGCATCGGGGTGCAGGCCCATTCCAGAATCCTCCAGTCCCATATCTTGGGAAATTGGAACAGAGGTCACAATTGCCTAAACAGGAGAGTCCTGACCCCAGTGAAAGTAAAAGCTTCACTGGCTTGGTAGATGGACCACAAAAATCTGCACAGAGGCGTCATCTGGTCCCATGTCCCCTTGGTCACAGTAACATCAGATGCCAGCAAAAAAAAAAAAAAAAAAGAGGCTGGGGAACCGTGGCATCCCAGCTGCCATTCCAGAGGTTATGGAGTCAAGGAGTGAGTACGAGATCTTCCAATTTCAGGGAGCTGAAAGTGGGTCGCCCTCCCAGAGCTGTGGGGTACTCGGTACCGGGCTGGTCTCTCAGAGGGAAGTGTCACAGCAGCGGTGACCCGGTCCGTGGCCCTGGGCACCCATGTAAAAGGGGCTAAGTGATGGAATAAAGTTTATGAGTGATTTGTGACGCCACCTGTGGTGTTCGGCAAAGGTGTTAAGCTGACGCTGCAAACAGATCCTCTGGGACAGATGGTGTGGTGCAGCAATGATGTTGTAGCCCTCCACAGGCAGGGCTGTAGTCCCAGGGCAGTGTAGATAGGTGTTGTGGAAGAGGGTGCAGTGTCTGGCACAGAGATGTAGCAGTGCTGAAGATGTTGCAGGAAGGAGGCAAGGGCACAACAGGGTGCAGTTTCTTTACCTTTACTTTGCTTGGTAAATGCAGTCCAGGGTCCAGATTACACATGGTACAGGAGCTGATTAGCCTGGAAGCAACTCAGGAATCTCTCTATGCAGATAGGTTGTGTAGTCTCCTTCCTAGCGCTTAATTGAGGTACATGCAGTACTGTGTTACACTGAAGTTCCTCCTTCTTCTTCCCTTTTGGATCTACCTCGTATGGCAGACAGCTGTAGCCTTCTGTCTCCTTTGGCTCACCCGTTACTGTTGTGCCTCTGAGTCTTAGGTGGGAATAGAGCATTTACAGCTTCCTATTCCTCTGGTTTCTGTTGCAGGACCTTCAGTATCCATACAACTGTGGAGACCAGGCTCCAGATCATGCGCTCCAGCTGGGAACGAGCTCTCAACTACGTTCAGTCTCCCAGCTTCTCTCCCCACGTCTACACACTTCGCCCTCCTCACAGAACTAACTCCTAATTCTCCCTTCCTGGCCCTCAGAGAGCACGCCTCCCCCAATTCTGGTTCAGAGCTCATTCTGCTGGCCCGGAGTGGGAACTGTGTTGCATGTTATGGTTAACTGCTAGAGAGATCCTTCATTGTTTCCAAGCCTGACATCACCCTCCCTGGAGGAAGGCAATGCCACTGTGGCGACCATACTCCTGGGGGCGCCACATTCCCCCCTAGTGCAATTCAGTACTCCTGGACTGATAAAAAAAATGAACAAATTAGCAATTATAAATGTACAAGATTTAAGAAAAATGAAAAATACAAAAAAAAACAAAAGCTCCAAAAATAGTCCTGTGACGATTAGTCCATGCGTCAATGTCCATGGTCCATTCCTGGGCAAATGGTGAACTATGTACAAAAGAAGTTTTTGACCACACCTAGTCCTGTGGCCTAATTGTCCATCAAAACAAACTGGAAAATTCAAAAAAGGGATTTCTTACAGAGTCTCTGTAGGCACAAAACTTAAACGTTACATATATACATGTGCAGGTTAACATTTACATTATTTGCATAACTTATGTAGATGTGAAACCTGAGGGGTGGTATGCCTTGAGTACTATGGACAGACCTGCGTAACACTGGTGTGGGTAAACTGGGTAGTAGCCGTCTATGGACTCTTAGACTCACCATGGGTATGACAGATTCACCACTGGCAGGGCGAGGATTCTCTGTCTCCACTGCTGGTGTGGCATCTGCTGCCTGAACTTCCTGATTTTCAGAGTTCTCTTGAGTCACTTCTTCTTGTACTACCAGTTGGGAAAAGGTCAAAACTGGCACCACTATGGCATTATTTGCTCGAGTCCAATTTACAGGGAATTCTCCAAGTACAGTGCTGACCTTTTCTTCTTCCTCTATGGGTTGGATGTAGTTTTGCTCTTCCGTTCTATCTTTTAACTGGTCAGGGCACAATTTCAAATGATCTCTTGATACTGCTGCTGAGGTTTCTCCCCCATCCTTACTGATAAGGCACACCTTGGTGTTATCGAAGTTTGATGGTAAGATGGTGTAGGGTTCAGCTTCCCATTGGTTATCCAATTTATGCATCCTCCTCTTCCTTTTTAGGACTTGTTCTCCTGCAGGTGCATGGTGATTGTAGTGCCTTTCTTGTTTTTGTCTTGCCTGAGCTAGACTCTTTTCTACACACTCTTGTACTCTTCGATACTGTTGCTGCATCTCTGTGTCCCAGTCAGCATCTGGTGACGTCACCTCAGGTGTAAGGACTCCTATATCCAAATCAATAGACAGCTTACCAGGCCTCGCTCTCATTAGGTAGGCTGGAGTGCAGTTGGTGGAATTCACAGGAATGTGGTTGTAGAGGTCTACCAGATCTGGCAACTTTTCTGGCCACAGATTCCTCTTTTCCAAAGGCAAGGTCTTCAGTAGGTCGATCACCACCTGATTCATCTTTTCACACATGCCATTGGTCTGTGGATGGTACGGGGTTGTCCTGATCTTCTTGCAACCATACAAGTTACAGAATTCCTGGAACACTTCTGCCTCAAAGGCTGGACCTTGATCTGTAAGCACTCGCTCGGGGTATCCGTGTGGTCGACAAAAGTGCTGTTGGAATGCTCTGGCTGCCGTCCTGGCTGTTTGATCCTTGACAGGCACGACTACCAGGAATCTCGAGTAGTGGTCAATGATGGCAAGAGCATAAATGTAGCCTGAACGGCTTGGAACCAGCTTCACATGGTCCAGGGCAACCAACTCGAGTGGCTGTTTGGTTACTATTGGCTGCAAAGGAGCTCGCTGGCTGTTATGGTCATTTCTGCGCTGGTTGCATTGTCCACACTCCCGGCACCAATTTTCAATGGCTTTCCTCATACCAGCCCAGTAGAATCTTTCTCGGAGCAAGGCCTCCAACTTCTTCCATCCGAAGTGTCCAGCTCCATTGTGGTATGCTTCCAAGACCATTGATGCTTCCCTCTTTGGGACTACCACTTGCCAAACCAACTCATGAGTGCGGGCATTGATACTCCTCCGACACAGCTTTCCTTCATAGATGAACAGCCGGCCTCTTTCCTTCCACAACTGCTGGGTTTCTTCAGAAGCATCCGACTCTGGGCGTGAGTCAGCTTGTGACAGTAGCTCCTTCACCAGGCGGCCTGCGGGGTCGCTATCCTGGGTTTCTGCCCAGTCATGATGAGGCAATGGGTTTAGGGTGGCCTCTTTCAAGACAGACCGTCTGTTTCTCACTCTTTGGGCACGTTGGGCCGCAATTGGCCGGTGGAAGGCAGGTAATTCTATTTCTTCAAGTGCCTCAGGGTCTTCTCCTGCATCTGGCAGATTGGGCATTCTGGACAGCGCATCAGCATTGGCATTCTTGTGCCCTGCTCGGTACTTGATGGTGAATTCATAGTTAGACAGCCGAGCCATCCATCTTTGCTCCAGTGCACCTAGCTTGGCAGTTTCCAAGTGAGTCAACGGGTTGTTGTCCGTGAATATGGTAAACTTGGCTGAAGCTAGGTAATGCTTGAATCGTTCAGTCACAGCCCAGACTATGGCGAGGAACTCCAGCTTGAAGGAACTGTAGTTGTCAGGGTTCCTTTCAGTAGGACGAAGCTTCCTGCTGGTGTAGGAGATCACTCTTTTTTTGCCATTCTGTATCTGTGACAGTACTGCTCAAAGTCCCACGTTGCTGGCATCAGTATACAACACAAAGGGTTGGTCATAATCTGGGTAGGCCAGAACTTCATCTCCTGTGAGAGCCATCTTCAGTCGAGTGAAGGTCCTCTCCAGTTCCTCATTCCATTCGAATGTAGGACTCTGCTTTCTGGCCTTCTTGGGCTGACCCACCAGAAGATTTTGCATAGGAGTGGCTATCTCAGTGAAGCCTTTGATGAACCTCCGGTAGTAGCCTACCAGCCTGAGGAATTGATGTACTTCATGGAGGTTGCTGGGCTTCTGCCAGTCCCAGATGACTGTGACTTTGTCAGGATCCGGTGCTACACCTTCTGCACTCACTGCATGACCGAGGTACTGAACCTTGGGCTTCAGGAGGTGGCAATTCGAAGGCTTCATCTTCAGGCCAAAGTTGGACAATGCCTGAAACACCTCAGCCAGGTGCTTCAGATGGTCTTCATAAGTCTTGGAGAAAACAATGACATCATCAAGGTACAACAGGACTGTCTCGAAGTCCTTGTGCCCAAGACAGCATTCCATTAGCCGTTGGAATGTCCCCGGAGCGGTGCAGAGCCCGAATGGCATGTAGTTGAACTCACAGAGACCCACTGGGGTGGTAAACGCTGTTTTCTCCTTGTTTGCCTCCGCCACGGGAACCTGCCAATACCCACTAGTGAGATCTAAGGTGGAAAAATAGTTGGCAGTTTTAAGTGCAGCTAATGACTCCTCAATTCTGTGTAATGGGTAGGCATCTTTATGTGTAATGCTGTTAATTTTTCTGCAATCAAGACACATTCTCATTGTACCATCTTTCTTTTTCACAAAGACTATTGGGGCTACCCACGGGCTACAACTGTCTCTGATCACCCAAGCCTCCTTCATTTCCCGCAACATACCTTTGGCACACTGGTATTGTGTTGGGGGTATAGGCCGGTACCTTTCTTTTATGGGTGGATGGTCGCCAGTGGGGATATGGTGTTGAACCCTTTTGCCTTCACAAAATCTAGAGGGTGTTTACTGAATACCCGCTCATACTCCTGAGTCACTCGGTAAACCCCATTCTTTTGGTATGAAGGGGTGGAGTCATTCCCCACCTGCAATTGCTGGCACCATTCCTCCAGCTGCTTTACAGAGCCATTGTCCTCCACCTGGTCGGATGAGACCAAGGGCTCTGCTGTCTGCATTGCGTTGTTACTGACAGTAAGCAGCTTAGCAACTGTGGCATACCGAGGTATTGTGGCCTCCTCCTCCCCACAATTCAAGAGGCGTACAGGTACCCTCCCTTTATGGACAGTGGGCCTGCTATGAGAGTACACTGGTTCTACCATTGCCTGGTAATCTTTTCCTTTGAGGCCTATGGCTGCCCGACACCAAATCAACATTTCACATCTGGGGGGTATTGCAATTGGGAAAGAATCACTCACTCTGACGCTGCCAATTTTTCCGCCAGAGAGTTCTACCTGATGTCTTTGCATCAGGGCTCTGATCTCCTTCTGCAGGACTCGTTGTTCACTGGAACCAGCAGTCTCAGCCACCTGTTGCATCAATACAATAACCTCGGAAAGACAATTTTCAATCACATTGGTACCAAGAGTCATCATTGGGTTACCTTCTCGTCGATCAATATCCACAACTATCAGACCTTGAGATTTTAACTCTACTCCACCCACTTTAACAGTAATTTCTTTACATCCCACTTGCAGTAAAGACTGACCATTACTGGCAACTACTGTGAGTTCACCACTTGAGCCACGGGTAAGTTCAGAATCAGCCCAATACCGCTTGTAAAGGATATAGAGCATAGTTGTCACCTGGGAGCCAGTGTCCAGCAAAGCGTTCATGGGGATACTGTCAATCACCACTGGGAGGACCGGTCTCCCTCCAACATACTTGGCTCGCCAGTTCTTTGGGCCTTGTGGTCCTACTCCTGGGGGTTGGCCCTCTGCCCCAGGGGTTGCTCGTTTAAATGACAGAATCTTGCGATGTGGCCTGCCTTGTGGCAGTGACGACAGATGGGACATCCGTCCTGGTCATAGCGATCGTTGTTCCTTCCTCGGAGTGGCGGGATCCTCTTCTTCTTTAGTCACGGGACATCCTCTGGACTGGAGGCGAGCTGGATCTTCTCCCTGAAAGATACCTGCAGGAACTGCACGGTTTTAGCAAGTGCAGCCATACCCTTGGTCAACTCCTGGACCTGAAGACGCAGTTCTGCAGATGGATCTTTGTCCAGAGTCTGTGCATCAGCCTCCACAGGGATGGAAGGGAAAGATGTTGCTTCCTGGTGGTAGGTAATTGCTGGGCGCCTAGGGGGCTCTGGACGGCTGACATTTGGTTCCTGCAGCACCCGGATAGCCCTGTCTTTGAAATCAGCAAAGTCTAGATCAGGGTTTTGTAGGGCTATGATGCGCAGCTGTGCTCTGTGGGTGCTGGATAGGAGTCCCTCAATGAATTGCTCCTTTAACAGTCCGTCTCCATCTTTCACACTGTCTGGGTCAATCTGCTTGACGGCTCGCAGCACCTTCTGCAGGTTAAGAGCACAGTCCCGTATACTGTCCTGCGCTTTCTGCTTACACCCAAAGAATCTCATCTTGATTTCAGCAGCAGTGCGGGTGTGAAAGTCACTGCCAGGCTTTTACTTCTCTCTGTGCTGCACCTGTTAGCTGCCCAATAAGGATGTTCACTTTCTGGCTCTCAGACAGAGGATACACTTCAAACAAACTGCACAGTCTCTCTTTGAAGTCACTCCCCGGTATGTGACTCCCCTGAATACTGCAGTAGCCACGCTGCTCCCGGTATGTAAGGCATAGACAGCGGCATTATGGGGACCGCTGCGGTGGGTGCTATTGGAGCCGCGTTGGGCGCTGCATCTTGCGGCGCTGAGGGGTTGGCGGGGGCGTCCGCCGCTGCATCGGCGCGTGCCTCCGACATTCTCTTCCCCCTAGTTAACGTTAGCCAGGCCCCGGGGATGAGCAGGCTTACCGGCTGCAGCTTTGCAGGCTGGATGATCGGGGCTGCAGGCCTCTGCTCCTCCTACTTCTAGTGCACTGTCCTCTTCCCGCGTGGCACTTCTCTTCTTTGCGCTCTTTGGCAGGCTCAGCCCACGACAGCCCGCCTCTTTGGGTTCCCGTGCACGCCAAGCAGCGGGATAATGGCGGCAATGATGCAAATAGTCTAATACACACAACACAGTCTCTGGCACACAGGACCCGGGGACACCGGGCTCCGTAAATCCTGTTCGTGACTCCAAAATGGGTCGCCCTCCCAGGACTGTGGGGTACTCGGTACCGGGCCGGTCTCTCAGAAGGAAGTGGCACAGCAGCGGTGACCTGGTCCGTGGCCCTGGGCACCCATGTAAAAGGGGTTGAGTGATGGAATAAAGTTTATGAGTGATTCGTGATGCCACCTGTGGTGTTCGGCAAGGAAGGTGTTAAGCTGACGCTGCAAACAGATCCTCTGGGATAGATGGTGTGGTGCAGCAATGATGTTGTAGCCCTCCACAGGCAGGGCTGTAGACCCAGGGCAGTGTAGATAGGTGTTGGGGAAGAAGGTGCAGTGTCTGGCACAGAGATGTAGCAGTGCTGAAGATGTTGCAGGAAGGAGGCAAGGACACAACAGGGTGCAGTTTCTTTCCTTTACTTTGCTTGGTAAATGCAGTCCAGGGTCCAGATTACACATGGTACAGGAGCTGATTAGCCTGGAAGCAACTCAGGAATCTCTCTATGCAGATAGGTTGTGTAGTCTCCTTCCTAGCGCTTAATTGAGGTACATGCAGTACTGTATTACACTGAAGTTCCTCCTTCTTCTTCCCTTTGGGATCTACCTCGTATGGCAGACAGCTGTAGCCTTCTGTCTCCTTTGGCTCACCCGTTGCTGTTGTGCCTCTGAGTCTTAGGTGGGAATAGAGCATTTACAGCTTCCTATTCCTCTGGTTTCTGTTGCAGGACCTTCAGTATCCATACAACTGTGGAGACCAGGCTCCAGATCATGCGCTCCAGCTGGGAACGAGCTCTCAACTACGCTCAGTCTCCCAGCTTCT
Organism: Dendrobates tinctorius; assembly: GCF_039654945.1. Taxonomy (NCBI): domain Eukaryota; kingdom Metazoa; phylum Chordata; class Amphibia; order Anura; family Dendrobatidae; genus Dendrobates; species Dendrobates tinctorius. Next base: position 1,944,395 of record NW_027361816.1, on the reverse strand, counting down.
CTCCCCACGTCTACACACTTTGCCCTCCTCACAGAACTAACTCCTAATTCTCCCTTCCTGGCCCTCAGAGAGCACGCCTCCCCCAATTCTGGTTCAGAGCTCCCTCTGCTGGCCCGGAGTGGGAACTGTGTTGCATGTTATGGTTAACTGCTAGAGAGATCCTTCATTGCTTCCAAGCCTGACATCACCCTCCCTGGAGGAAGGCAATGCCACTGTGGCGACCATACTCCTGGGGGCACCACATTAGCAGTGGAAGAAGCTCTCCTGGCTGCAAGACACCTGGCGCCACATTCCCCCCTAGTGCAATTCAGTACTCCAGGACTGATAAAAAAAATATGAACAAATTAACAAATAAACAATTATAAATGTACAAGATTTAAGAAAAATGAAAAATACAAAAAAAACAAAAGCTCCAAAAATAGTCCTGTGACGATTAGTTCATGCGTCAATGTCCATGGTCCATTCCTGGGCAAATGGTGAACTATGTACAAAAGAAGTTTTTGACCACACCTAGTCCTGTGGCCTAATTGTCCATCAAAACAAACTGGAAAATTCAAAAAAGGGATTTCTTACAGAGCTCCCTCTGCTGGCCCGGAGTGGGAACTGTGTTGCATGTTATGGTTAACTGCTAGAGAGACCCTTCATTGCTTCCAAGCCTGACATCACCCTCCCTGGAGGAAGGCAATGCCATTGTGGCGACCATACTCCTGGGGGCGCCACATTAGCAGTGGAAGAAGCTCTCCTGGCTGCAAGACACCTGGTCCAGGGTCATCATATCAGAGTCTATGACAATTGTCAGAGACACCGCACTACACTCGCTCACAGAACCAGTGCGCGTGTCCTGAGTACAGAAACAGTGCTAAATGATACCTGTGGAGCAGGGCAGCAGAGGTGACAATGCGTGCTTCAAACTATTAGTGTCAGGGTCCAGTCAGCGCCGGAAAGTAGGCACATGACCTGCGGGCACTGAAGTTAGCAAGCTGGCACAGGACCTATGGTCAGATGACTGCAAGGGGGCGGGGCTTAGCGTCCTGCTTTCAGATATGACAGGACACCATACAACAACTCAGAGTCAGGCAAAACGGAGGTCACAACAGTACGGGCAAACGAAGCACAGGAGGGACAAACTGACGGGTAGTCAGACAAAGCCAAAGGTCATACACAAGAGGGTGACCTGGTACCAAGGGGACGAGCAGAGAGAAGTCGGGTCACAAGCAGAGAGTCATAAACGAGAGGTAGCGCAGTACAAGAGGGGCAGGCAGAACTCGTAACAGGGACAGAACCGGATCAAAACCAAACAAGCAAGCAAGATATCAGGCACAAGGCACACGTACGCACAAGGTCAACTAACTCAGCCAAGGGCAGGAGTATAACTGACACCGGACCTAGGTCCAGTGAACATTAAATAGCCGCCCTCTGCCAGAGAGAGGCGGAACAATTAACCCCCAGTCTGATCAGGACAGGCCAAAGCAAAACCCCATCCTGGATCATGACAACAATATTACAACAGTGGCACACCTCAAACACCAGGGTGACACGAAGTTCAACAGCCTAAAAAATATTTCAGGACAAATACTTTCCTGAGCCGAAAGGCACCTCCTTTCACTAACAGCAGTCCACCTAAAAGGGACCTCCAATCTTCAGGCAGACTTCCTGAGCACAAGATATTTCCAGCCTGGCGAGTGGAGTCTGAATGGAAGAATCTTTCAGAAGCTAGTAAACAAGTGGGGCCTTTCGGAGGTGGATCTGCGAGCATCAAGCAGAAGCGCTCAAGTAGGAAACTACTTCTCCCTGAACCCCAGGGACAGATCACTAGGGGTAGAGGCATTCGCTCACAAGTGGGAATTCCATTTGGCGCATGGCTTTCCCCCAATTCCAATCCTCGCCGCAACCCTGAGAAAGATCCTAGAAGATCGAACCCTGACCATCTTGGTGGCTCCGCTGGGAAGAGGAGCTGGTTTTCCTTAATTACAGCCAGATACTGATGGCCAAGGGTCTATCAGAGGTAGTTGAGACCCTTTAGAAATCAAGGAAGCCAGTCACCAATGCCATATACAACAAAGTATGGAAGAGATTTTCATCATGGCGTCTGCCGAATCCTCCTGACCCATCGTATCCTGGATTTCTTACGAAGGGGCTCGAGTTAGGCCTAAAACCTAGCACCCTGAAGGTACAGGTCTCGGCCTTAAGCTCCATGTTCGACTGCGACTTAGCCAGCTGCCGGTGCATAAGAAGGTTCATGACATCAGCCACTAGTCTACATCCAAAAAAACAAATTGTCATTCCACCATGTGACTTAAATGTGGTGCTTAAGGGGCTCACTCAATCACACTTTAAGCCCCTATCATATTATACTTCTCAGCTCCTCTCCTTTAAAGCGGCCTTCCTTGTAAGCAATAACCTCAGCGAGGCGTATAGGAGAGCTCCAGGCTCTTTCAATTAGAGAACCCTACCTAACCATTAGAGATGATTCCCTAGTTCTCTCCCTTGATCCATCCTTTCTCCCGAAGGTCGTGTCTAACTTTAATAGGTCACAGGATATAATTCTTCCCTCGTTTTGCCAGAACCCAGCAAATCCTAAAAACGAAATGTTTCATACGCTTGGTGTAAGGCGCATAATCCTTCACTACTTGAGTTGTACTAAGCCCTATTGAATTGACCACAACCTGTTTATCCATTCGTCAGGGGGAAAATAAAGGAAAGAAGGTGACAAAAAACACCATTGCAAACTGTATCAAGAAGGTCATCTCTGAAACATATCTAGCACAGAACATCACACCCCTTACGGGAATCAGGGCTCATTCAACACGGTCTACTTCCGTCTCATGAGCTAAGAGAGCAGGTGCATCCTCCGAGCGGATCTGCAGGGCTGCAACTTGGTCCTCGTTACATACCTTTACTAAACACTATAGTTTGGACCTTGGTCCAGCAGTGATTTAATCTTTGGCTGAAAAGTTCTTCAGGCCGTTGTCCCCCCCTAGGTGCAGTATAGGTTGGTATGCCTCCTATGCTGTCGTGGAAGGTTTCTAGAGAAAATAGAATTAAACTTACCGGTAATTCGATTTCTAGAAACCTTCCACGACAGCACTATTTCCTTCCCTGTATTCTTAGACAAATTCTGAGAATCTTAAGGTAACCGGTGCTACGGAGTTCAGTTATAAGTCACTAGTGAGAGGGAGGTGGGAGGGGCCTTTTAACCTCTTTGTACTTCCTGTCACCTATTAGGGCGTGGAGACAACCTCCTATGCTGTCATGGAAGGTTTCTAGAAACTGAATTACTGGTAAGTTTAATTATATTTTCATTAATTGGTCACAAGATGTCGATGTTGTTGAACATGGTTAAGATGTGTTATGTCTATAAGATGTTTTAGGAGGGTTTTTATAAAACGAAACACAAGAAAAGGAAGCGCGGCCATCTTGTGCAGGGTCTGCATGAATGAGAGGTCAGTGAGGCTGTGCTGTAGAGGGTTCCGACTATATCCTCTTGTGACAGCACCCCTCTGAGTTAGAACAGCGGTAGAGCTGAGCTGGTATGGGATCCGAGCCTGTCCTGATGGGAGGGAATTCCTGCCGTACAAGCTGTTAAGGAACAGAAGGGACTGGGATCTGGAGAGAGAGGTGCTATGCCCCGTGAAAGAGTCCCACCATAAGCATCCTCAGTATTGCTAACCGGCTGGAGGAACTCCGCATCCGCCTGCATGTGCTGATTATTTTTTTCAGAGCAGACCCATCAAAAGGACAATAAAGCCCACTGTGACACCTCAGTAAGTAAACATGCATGCATCACAATATATACAAGTGATACAAGGCCTATAATTAGTTAAGTATACTGACTTTACGGACCACTCTCTCTTGTGGTTCAGTGACTGAATATTCTACGCTACTCTTTGGTGCTGACACATCACACAACGAACCCCAGACAAGACTTGTGTTTCCTATTTGTCTGCTGGAAGAGGAGTCTCTGTGGAACAATATAAAACGGAGCAGTGGTTCAGCTGCAACAGACTTTGTCCACGGCACCTTTGTTGATATGTACTGTATGTAGATATGGTTAATTTTGGAATATTCTTAATATAGTCGAGGAGGGACTTTTCCACTAGTTTTCTTGAGATTACACCGGAACGAGAGCGGAATATTTGATTGGGAAATAGGAATAGAAGTATATATTCTTAGGATCGTGAATCACTGTGCTAAACTGCAGGTGAGCCCGTGCTTTGCACTCATTTATTTAAATCAGCTTCTCTGAGGGTGTAATAAGGTAACGGTGGCCGGTTCAGATGGGCCAACAGGTACATTTACTTAGAGAATATAACAGAAACAGTTCTCTTGGGTGCCGAGCTGTTCAGCACAGAGGATATAGTCTTCTGGGTAAATATTTGGTTTGTTTGATGTGTTCTCTTTGTGTGGTTAACAAAACCGAGTAGAGATAATTTCATCCCTAAGTAAAATAGTTACAGAAAGTGGACCCTCGGTGCATTATTTACAATTGTGCACCAGCACTGACTGACAGCTGACCCTAATGCTGAGCTGAACTGCAAACTCAGATCAGAATTTGATCAGAGTGGGATCAGTTTTTCTCAGAGATGGAGAGAAAAAAAGAAAAATTTGTCTACCGTCCATCTCCATAATATCAGTCTGTGAAAATCAGATTTCACTCAGATGTCATATATTTCCAATGCCAATTTTGATCCGACACTCTGATCAAATTGGACACGTCACTTGGATCAAATTGCACAGCTCCATAGAATAACATGGTTACAAGTCCTATCCGTGAAAATGACGTTTACTAGACTTTACGCAGCTGGGTGCCCTCAGAGAACATGTGAGATTCCTACTGCATCATCACAAAGCAATGTGATAAAACACTCCGGGATCGCCTTTGCTGGGGTCAAAGGTCACGTGCGTTCAGCATGGAACTCAGGCGCAGAGCTGGGATTCGGGTATAACTGACACTGGGTCAGGTTTATTAATGGTGAAAGCAATGCATAAAGAAATAAAACATAAAACAAATCCTTGCCTGTCCGGCACTATCTAAACAAAGTACAACCTAACTACCAACTGGCGGGCTTCTCCCGTCCAGCCAAACCACAGTTGCAGTGGGCACTGCTCTCACTCACGTGTGTCTCTCACACAGACAGGCTCTCTGTGTTCCCAGGCTGAGACACTCACACAACCACCTGGCATCCTTTTATATCCACCTCCCATTATTCATTAGCAAGCAGGTGCGATACTGACCAGACTAGGCCACATAGGAAAGGAATCTGGGCGAGATATACCTGCCCTCATCCACTATTCTCACATGATTCTCACATATCCCCCCCCTCTGCTCAGACCTCTCCGGTCGAGCAATGACACCCGCCAAACAGTGCACTCGGGACAGGGCATCTGCATTTCCCATCTGTAACCCTGGGCGGTGCTCCACCGTAAAAGTGTAGGCCTGCAGGGCAAGGAACCACCGGGTCACCCGGCTATTCCGTTCCTTGTTCAAGTGCATCCACTTGAGAGGGGCATGGTCCGTGATCAGCCTGAACTTTCGGCCCACCAGGTAATATTTGAGGGCCTCTAGAGCCCACTTAATGGCGAGGCACTCTTTTTCTACGACTGCATACCTTTGCTCGTGTTTATTCAGCTTCCTGCTGAGATAGAGGACTGGGTGTTCCACTCCGTCCCTCACTTGTGAGAGTACTGCCCCGATACCGGTATCAGAGGCATCCGTTTGTACCACAAACTCGCTGCGGAAGTCCGGAGTCACCAGTACGGGCTGAGAGCAAAGTGCCCGTTTTAGGCTATGGAAGGCTTCTTCAGCTGCTAAACTCCATTTAATCATGACGGAGTCTTTCCCTTTTGTAAGATCTGTCAGGGGGTAGCGATGGCTGCAAAATTGGGTATGAACCGGCGATAATAGCCGGCGATCCCCAGGAAGGCTTGCACCTGCTTCTTGTTGACAGGTTGTGGCCAGTCCTGAACCACCTGAATCTTATCAACCTGGGGTTTAACAACACCCCTCCCAATTACATACCCCAAATACCGGGCTTCTTCTAGCCCGATGTGACATTTCTTGGGGTTCGCGGTTAGACCTGCCTCCCACAGGTCGTCAATCACAGCTTGTACTTTCTGGAGATGAGTCTCCCAGTCCAAGCTGTAAATGACAATGTCGTCCAAATAGGCCGAAGCGTACTGCTTATGTGGCCTCAGGACTCGATCCATCAGTCTCTGGAAGGTCGCCGGTGCTCCGTGCAGTCCAAACGGCATATACACATACTGAAATAGACCTTCTGGGGTAGCAAATGCCGTCTTTTCTCTGGCAGCCTCCGCCAGAGGGATCTGCCAATACCCCTTTGTTAGGTCTAGGGTCGTAATATACCGGGCTTTTCCTAACCGATCTATTAACTCGTCGACCCGGGGCATAGGGTAGACATCAAATTTTGAGACCACATTCAGTTTCCTGAAGTCATTGCAGAACCGGATGGTGCCGTCCGGTTTAGGAATTAGCACAATCGGGCTGGACCAAGCACTGTGCGATTCCTCAATGACACCTAACTCTAACATTGCCTTCACTTCTCGGGAAATGGCTTCACGGCGCGCTTCCGGGATTCGGCAGGGCTTTACGTGAACTGTGACACCAGGTTCTGTTACGATGTCATGTTTCATTAGCGTAGTCTGCCCGGGTTTTTCTGAGAAAAACTTTTGGTTGTGAAGTAGACACTGCCTGACCTCAGTCTTTTGCCGCTCCGAGAGAGTCTCTGCAACCCGTACCTCCGGTACAGTATGCGAGCAGACGGGACGGGCCAGCTCCGCTGACAAGGCAGACTGATCTTTCCAGGGTTTTATCAGATTTACATGATAAATCTGTTCAGGTTTCCGCTTACCTGCCTGGTATACTTTGTAGTTTACTTCACCAACTCTTTCCTTAATCTCAAAGGGGCCCTGCCACTTTGCCAGGAACTTACTGTCCACCGTGGGGACCAGGATCAACACCCTATCTCCGGGTGCAAACGTACGGATCTTGGCGCCCCTATCATAGATTCTTTTTTGGGCTCCTTGAGCCTGCATCATGTGTTCTTTGACTATAGGCATAACAGCCGCAATACGGTCCTGCATTTGTGTGACGTGATCTATCACCGTTTTAAACGGAGTGACCTGACCCTCCCAGGTTTCTTTTGCAACGTCTAACAGTCCGCGAGGACGTCGGGCGTACAATAACTCGAAAGGCGAGAATCCCGTGGAAGACTGGGGTACTTCCCTGATGGCAAAAAGCAAATACGGAAGTAAATAGTCCCAGTTCTTCCCATCCTTGTCTATCACCTTTCTCAGCATCTGCTTCAGAGTTTTATTGAACCGTTCGACCAACCCGTCTGTTTGAGGATGATACACGGATGTGCGTAACGGTTCGATTTGTAACAATCGGCAGAGCTCCTTCATTACCCTGGACATAAAGGGGGTCCCCTGGTCGGTGAGTATCTGTTTTGGTATACCGACCCGACTAAACACATGCACCAGTTCCTTGGCAATCGTCTTGGTGGCCGTGTTACGCAAAGGGATGGCCTCCGGGTAACGAGTGGCATAATCCAAGATGACCAGGATATGTTGGTGTCCACGTGCAGACCGTGGAAGGGGTCCAACTAAATCCATCCCAATCCTCTCAAACGGGACTTCAATAATAGGTAGGGGTACCAAAGGGCTACAGAACCGGGGCTTAGGTGCAGAGGCTTGGCAGTCAGGACAAGACTCAAAATATACACGAATATCGTGATGCATGCCTGGCCAAACAAAACAGTGTAATATCCTTTCGGTGGTTTTCTGGACTCCCAGGTGACCTCCCATCACATGTCCGTGGGCCAGGTCCAGCACCTGCCGCCGGTAGGGTTTTGGCACGACTAATAGTTGCACCGTACCTTCCCCCTATTCCTCTATCTGATAGAGTAAATCATTCTCCAGAACCATGTAAGGATATGCCAGCCTAGAGCCAGGTTCTACGGGTACCCCGTTTATCACTTTTACATTTGTCCTAGCCTGAGAAAGGGTAGGATCCTTTATTTGCTCGCTTTGGAAGTCATCTTTCTGAACTTCTAATTCCGGCAAACGGGGAGGTGGACGGCTGTCGGCCTCCTCCTCTTCCCCGGTCTCCTCCGTATCACCCGCCATGACTGAAAACGGGAACTGCAGGTCATTTCCCACAGACTCTTCCCCCGAGTTTTCCGGGGAGACCTCTTCCAGGGGTTCGGGACCCCCACGCGCCCTGGGAGAAGAATCATGTACACGATTACCCAAGGGCATCAACTGATTCTCCCACAATTGCCAGAAGTGGGGAAAATCCTGGCCCAGGATAACATCATGCAATAACGCCGGGACGAGTCCCACTTTATGTTGCACAGACCCATAGGAAGTAGTAATGCATATGACCGTGGTGAGGTACGAACAGGTGTCTCCATGCACACACGTTACAGAAAATTTGTCTGATGGTCCAGTCGGTGCTGACACCAGACTGGCCTTCACCAGAGTCACCACACTTCCCGAGTCTAACAATGCCACCACATTTTTGCCATCAACAGTTAAATCACACAAGTGTTTTTCCACATCCTTTTGACCGGCATTCACACTCACTACCCGTGCAACCATAGACATGCGGTTTTTAGAGTCTGTGACGTCGCACTGCATGGGTTCAGTAGTGACCGGACAGTTCGCAGCAATATGTCCCATCTCTTGGCAGCGGAAACACCTAACGGGCCCCTTGCTTAGACCATAGTTCGCTACTCTCGGCCTCGCAGTGCGGGCAGTCCCATTTTCCTCCCCCACTGTCTTAGGGATTTTTCCATCTCCCCTACTCCCTGGAACAGTCTTACCGGTTCCACGTGGAGATGATGAAGAACGAGGTGGGATAACGTCGTCTCGGAGTCCTTCCGCCACGGAGTAACGTTCAACCAGATCCACCAGTTGATCTGCCGTCGTAGGATTTCCATGGCTTACCCACTTCCTCAGGGCTGGCGGTAGAGCTCTCAGGTACTTGTCCATGATGACTCTCTGGATTATCTCTGGCGCTGTCAGCACCTCGGGTTGTAGCCACTTCTTCGTCACGTGGATCAGGTCGAACATCTGTGACCGCGGTGGTTTATCCGGCTGATAAGTCCATTGATGCACTCTCTGTGCACGGATAGCGGTCGTCACTCCCAGCCGGGCAAAGATCTCGGCTTTCAGTTTGTCAAAGTCCTGCGCAGCTTCAGGCTCTAAGTCATAATAAGCCTTTTGGGCCTCACCGGAAAGAAACGGGGCAATCAGGCCGGCCCATCGTGCCTTCGGCCATTTTTCTCGTACCGCCGTCCGTTCAAACGTGGTCAGGTATGCCTCGACGTCATCTTCGGTCGTCATCTTCTGCCAGTACCGACTCACGTGAATCACTCTCGACTCGGCTTCCAGGTTAACCTCACGTAGGCTTGCCAGGCGCTGCGCCACCTGCTGGAGAAGCGAACGATCGGTAGCTATCATGTCCACAACTCCTTCAGCTGGGCCATCATCACCCGATTAGCTTCTTGCTGGACGGCGGTGGACTGTACCAGCGCTTTCACCACGTCCTCCATGCTCATGCTTGCAACGTGATGCCCGCGTTCTCCACCACAATGTGATAAAACACTCCGGGATCGCCTTTGCTGGGGTCAAAGGTCACGTGCGTTCAGCATGGAACTCAGGTGCATAGCTGGGATTCGGGTATAACTGACACTGGGTCAGGTTTATTAATGGTGAAAGCAATGCATAAAGAAATAAAACATAAAACAAATCCTTGCCTGTCCGGCACTAACTAAACAAAGTACAACCTAACTACCAACTGGCGGGCTTCTCCCGTCCAGCCAAACCACAGTTGCAGTGGGCACTGCTTCCACTCACGTGTGTCTTTCACACAGACAGGCTCTCTGTGTTCCCAGGCTGAGACACTCACACAACCACCTGGCATCCTTTTATATCCACCTCCCATTATTCATTAGCAAGCAGGTGCGATACTGACCAGACTAGGCCACATAGGAAAGGAATCTGGGCGAGATATACCTGCCCTCATCCACTATTCCCACATGATTCTCACAGCAGAGACCGGGCTCGCTCTCTGGCCTCAACCACTGGATACAACATTTACTGGACGTTCTGCAGATAGAACCACTCATGGATAAAATGAGATACCCACTGAACATGAGACAGTTTTAGGCTTGGTCTCTGTTCTTATTAGTGGATAATACATTTGCTGGACTTTCTGCCGCTAGATATAATCTGCTGCACCATGACACAGATTCCGTGCTCGCTCTCGCTCTCGGTTCTCACAAATGATCTACAGTCTAAGGCTTCTTTTACACTTACCGGGTTTTTTGCGGCCCCTGATTGCCGGCCTTTTTTGCGGGCCGTATCACCGCAAAAAAGACGGTCTGCGGCAATAACGGACAGCAAAAAACTTGTGGATCGCCGTTTTTCAGTTTTTCAATACTATGTAATAAGTATTGGAAAAAAAAACGACGTTCCGCAAAACCAGAAGTGACAGTGCACCACAAAAACAAATTCCGTTGTGTTTGCAGCCCCATTGATTTTCAATGGGGGCCGTGTCCGTAAGCCGTGAAAAAGATCAAGCAGGCTCAATCTTTTTTCACTGCCGCAAATACGGCCATGACGGCCATACGGCACACGGTGCACCGTGGAATTTTTGCGGGCCGATTTTGTGGCCCCATAGAAATCTATTGGGGCCGCAAAAACGGCCAGCAAAAACACGGTAAATGTAAAAGAAGCCTAAGGGAAGACCTGTAGCCTAGAAGTTTCCTCCATTGAGGATTTTTCCTCTCCTGAGTGCTGAAGGTCAACTCCTCATGAGTCAAGGGTTCCTCATTATCATTGTTTTCGGGGCACTTTTTAAGACTATTGCCCTGACTCCCACAATAAAACATATTTGCCACAAATTTAATGTTCCTACTTAATCATGCACATCTTCCTCTTCTTCAGCCTGTTTCACAATGGGGTCTGGGCTTCTAGCTCTATCGGGATTTTAGCGTCACTGCACACCATACCGTCATGGAGCACATCAAGACATCAGAACATTACGACATGCGTCACTCAAGGTCTACTAATTGCCTTTGGGGACAGCGTGCACCGTAATGGCACGGCTCACAGTAATGACAGAGGCCTGGTTGAGCTGGAAGCTCCAACCCAGGGTGAAGAAGACAGAAGAAGATGCCTGCAACTGAAGAATGAATTCCCAGAATAGGAGCTCTGTGCAGTTTGTGAGAACAGCTGCACTAAAAAAAATTTCAGTTTTCGTTCATGTCCAGTAAATGATGAATTATAAACAAATCAACACGTGATAATGGGGTGAAATTGGTCCACTTAAATGGGCCTTTAGTCTACACTAGGATAATGACAACACACAATTCCTTAAGGCCCAATCTAATGTGTTTTTCCTTGAATAAGACCCACCATTTGAGAAGTCTGACAGCAGCGCTCTGAGAGAGAATACAGGAGTGCTCGGCTAAGAGAGCGCTCCTCTATATAGGAGAGTCAGCGAGAAAGCTGCAGGTCAAACAATTGTCCAAACCATCGTTTGGTCAACAGCTATCTTATGTGTATGGGGGGCTTTAGATTCTGCTTCCTGGATTAGCCCAATGCCAAATCCGTATCCAGTGAGATGACATTATCTCCGTTCTCATGACTCTCACATTATGGTATTTTGCAATATGCTCTTCATATCCTGTTTCTAGCAGGGGATCTCACAACATGTTCAGGTTACGTTGTTTTGAAATATAGAGTTCATATCCTGAGTCTAGCAGGGATCCCCTGTCCAGGGCTATTCCATGGCTACAGCACATACAATGGAATGTTTCCATTGGATTTTTGGGGAAATTAGCATGAATACCAATATAAGAACACTTTATTTTGTGTCCTGTGCTATAGTTTATCTTTCATGTTGTCTCCATGCATCTTCCCAGGCTGCCTGTGTTTATTTCCATATCACCCCCTTACAACACTTTTGATAACTTGCATTTCTGACCTATCAGATCCTTGTAGAAGCAGAGTCTCCTACACACACCAGACCTCTGTCACTGCAAACTCGCACTTAGCGGTCTGTGATAAGCGCTATCCTCACACTGACAGCTGCACGTATAGTGGGAATCACACATTCTGTATGTGCAGATGACAAGCTCGCCCTGATTCAGCGAATGACTGATGATGTAGATACATAAAGAGGTAAAGTAATTCACATTAGTAACATCTGACTATACGCTGCCTCGGTTAGGCCTCAGTCTACGTCCGCTTTTCACATACATGTTCTATCAATGGCTTTCACATATAGAACACGCACCCATTATTGTCTACAGGGCCGTTCACATTTGTTTATACATACGTGAAAATCACTGGTGAGACACCGATGGTAGGAAAAAGACACTGACCGAACACTGATGAAAATCGTACCATTTTTATGTGTACGGGAACAAACACGAATGTGTGAATGAGGCTTTCTCTGCAGACAGTGCCCCCTCCAGACAAGCCAAGGCTGTCATCACTAGTGAGGGATGGAGACATACAAAACCATTTGGTGGAATGGTATAAAGAGCCTCTTGGCCGCAAAAATGGTACATTGGATACCTTAAAGGGGATATTCGGGACTTTACAAAAGAGCAAAAAATGTACCTAAGCACTAACAGACAAATAAGTGCAGCTTACCTGCCTGCTGTGCGCGGCGCCCTTCTTCATCGTCACAGATCGCTCCTACTGGGGATTTAGCTGCCTCTGCTGACTCGACGGGCGGGACGCTCAGCATCATTATGACTGACAGCCGGCTCCCCCAGTTAGGCAGCGGGGATCTGGATGTCAATCAGAATGATGCCGGAAGCTGTGCACCATCGCCAGAGCAAAGCGGAAAAGAACGTGACGACCACAGAGGCTACTGATTCAGGGACCGCTCTTTAGGAGGGATAGAACGGCGCTGGGCACAACAGACAGGTAGATTCCAATTACCTGCCTGTTAGTGCTTAGGTGCATTTTTTGTTTTTTTGTAAAGTCCTGGGAATCCCCTTTAAACATCCTATTTGATTAAGATGCAGTTTCTGCAGAACAGAGGCAGCAGGTAAAACACTTTTTCCGGGATAACACAGCTGTATAGTGTCTCATGCAAGAGAATCAGGCCAATTATGCCAATGACACTCTGTCAGAGTTTGATCATCTTGCTGTGTTTCGATTGTCTCGCGTGTGAGAATCGCAGCACAGGTGAGGAGAAGACGGAGAACTTAATTTCACCATCTGCTCCATTGTTTGTGTTCACGTAAATCAGACTGCACTCGGATTGGATGCAGTCCAATGTTTTACTCGCACCCATAGACTTGTAGGGGTGCGTGTGCTCTAATTTGGGGAGCCACTTGCAGCATGCTGCGATTTTATTCTCTTGACGAATTGGAAACTGCATTGGAATAAATGCTGACAGCCACTAGGGGGAGCTCATTACTATTGATTGTACTCGACAGTTGGCAGTAAGTTCCCTATACTACCAGCATTTTCTCATCATTAAACAATGCTATTCATTGGATGTGGAACCTTGTATCAGAAATATGAAACTATTACTGGTAGATAAATGTAAAAAAAATGGTGTTTACAGGTGGGCATTTATTTTTAAAGAAATAAATATAATTTAATCACATTTCAAATCCACTGCCCAAGCCACACCAGTCATCCCATGTTCCCCCACCAATCTGTGTTTACATTGGTCATGTCACTAACGTCGAAAGATTTATTCCATACCCAAAATTTAGCCGCCTTTTTATGTAAATCAGTCAGTTTTTCATGATACATTTTATAGGCTATCAGGGTATTACTTTCACTAACAGAAACTGTATATTCGTGAAAGCTTAAGGGGATACTTTTAGTGCGTCACCATGTGATAACAAAAATCTTGTGAAAACTATATAGTATGAAACAAAAAGACTGGAGGGACACAGAAATCCCAATAAAAAGTGATTCTCCCGGCAGGAGAGTTTCTTCAAAGGACAAATTATGTTACATGAACATTAGAGTAATTGTTCTATAACGCCTTTACCCCCGAGCCTGGTTTCACCTTCATGACCAGGCCAAATTTTACAATTCTGACCACTGTCACTTTATGTGGTTATAACTCTGGAACGCTTCAACGGATCCAACTGATTCTGAGAATGTTTTTTCGTGATATATTGTACTTCAAGATAGTGGTAATGGGTCACCCTCCCAGGGCCGTGGGGTACTCGGTACCGGGCCGGTATCAGTGGGACGTGTCACAGCGGCGGTGACCCGGACCGTGGCCCTGGGCGCCCAAGTAATAGGAAGATGTTGAATGGTGGAATGTAGTTAAATGAATAGTTCGTGACGCCACCTGTGGTGTTCGGCAAGGGAGGTGTTAAGCCGATGCTGCAGACAGATCCTCCGGGACAGATGGTGTGGTGCAGCAATGATGCTATAGCCCTCCACAGGCAGGGCTGTTGTCCATGGGCAGTGTAGATGTGGAGACACTTAGATGGTGTAATGTCCGGCACAGGGGATGTAGCAGCACCAGGCGGACGGACGCAGGAAGGAATGGAGGACACAAGGGCATGTAGTTCCAAAGCTTTACTCACAGTCTGTAGTGCCCGTTTCTTTGCCATGTCCTCCGGGTCAGGGACTCAGTCAACCTCCAGGCAAGATGGAATGCTCCCTTCCACGCTCTGCCAACTTATGTGCCTTTTCTGAACGTCTCCTCTATAGCGCCTTTAAGTGTGAAGATCTCCTAGTACTGAGTTACACTGGAGTTCCTCCTGACAGATGTTCCCAAGAACTCTACTTGCACGGGAGACAGCTGTAGCCTGCTTCGGGGACTCTCTACTCCTAAGTTCCGGCTCTCTATCCGTGTTGCTGTTGTGCACTCAAATCTTAGATGGGAGTAGTGCATTTACAGCCCACTACTCCACCGGTGTCTGCTGCAAAACCATTAGTGTCCATACAACCTCGGGGACCGGGCCCCGGCCTTGCGCTTAGAACTTCTTGGCACGGTTCTTCTTCTAACCCATGTCCTCTATGTTCCCTTTTACTCCTACGTTCCGTACTTGTCCTTTTCCCTTCTATGGAAGCTCAGGCTTCGGTTCAATGTCCTTCTCCGTCTTTCCTTTCCCATGCCAGCTGGCTCAGATCACTGAGACAGCTGCAGCACTCCTTCCTCCATCCCTCTTCCAGGGATCCCCACTCCTACCGAGTGGCTTCCTCTCTCCTACTCCACCTCTGAACTCAACTGAACCTCAATCCTGGAACCGTCCCGCTCTTTTATATGTATTCCAAACTCCACCCACCTCCCAGCACGTCTAGTGTTCCAAGCAGGGAACCACCAAAGGTGCTCTGCCTCTCTCTAAACAAGGAGCCGCAATGTGGTTTTGCTGAACTACTCTATTGTGTGGGGTGCGAGTGTTGGAGCATGGTCAGGAGCCTCCAACTTACCTGGATGGTGGGGAACCACACCTTAGGAGAAGGTCCAGTACCTCTGTGGTGACTGAGCCTCAGGGGCGCCACAGTAACATTTTAAAATTTGCTCAATATGACTTGTCTTTATTTGTGAAAAAAATGAAAATATTTGGAAAATTTTGCAATTTTCAAAAGTTTAATTTTTTTGCCCTTAAACCAGAGAAATATGTCAAACAAAATAGTTAATAAATAACATTTCCCACAAGTCTACTTTACATCAGCACAATTTTTGAAACATAATTTTTTTTTGTTAGGAAGTTAGAAGGCTTAAAAGTTGACCAGTGATTTCTAAATATTCCAACAAAATTTACAAAACCATTTTTTTAGGAACCACATCACATTTGAAGTGACTTTGGGGAGCCTATATGACAGGAAATATCCAAATGTGACAACATTCTAAAAACTGCACAACTCAAGGTGCTCAAAACCACAATCAAGAAGTTTATTAACCCTTCAGATGCTTCTCAGGAATTAATACAATGTGGAAGAAAAAAATGAACATTTAATTTTTTTTCACAAAAATTTTACTTTAACCACAAATTATTTATATCCGCAAGGGTAACAGGAGGAAATGGACCCCAAAATCTATTTTGCACCTTCTCCTAAGTGCACAAATACACCATATGTGGGGAAAAACGAGTGTTTTTTCAAATAGCAGGACTCGAAAGGTAAATAGCACCACTTGACTTTTTGAACGCAAAAATGTCTGGAATCAAGAGCAGATGCAATGTCACACTTGGAGAGCCCTTGATGTGCTTAAACAGTGGAAACTCCCACAAGTAGCCCCATTTTGGAAACTAGACCCCTCAGGGAATATATATAGATGTGTGACGAGCACCTTGAACCTCCAGGTACTTCACAGAAGTTTATAACGTAGAACTGTGAAAATGAAAAGTCACATTTTTCACACAAAAATATTGTTTTAGGCTTGCTTCACACTAGCGTTTTGGGCCGCAGCGCACGGCCGCCGCTAAGCCCCGCTCCCTGCCCGACCCCTCCGGTCATCTCCGCCTAGTATCGCACACGGCTGCATGCGATCTGCACACCCTATCTTTAGCATAGTGTGCGCAGACTGTGTGCTGACCGTGCGCTAGTAGAATTTTGCGTGCGCTGTGCCCTTTTGGCGGTGCGCTGGTGTGTGCCGAACGCACCATGTTGCATTTTGGCGCGCTTGGAGCACCGTCAAAAGGGCGCAGCGCACGCAAAATTCTACTAGCGCATGGTCTGCGCACCCTATGCTAAAGATAGGGTGTGCAGATCACATGCAGCCGTGTGCGATACTAGGCAGAGATGACCGGAGGGGGCGGGCAGGGGCAGGGCTTAGCGGTGGCCGTGTGCTTTGGCCCAAAACGCTAGTGTGAAGCTAGCCTTAGCCCCAAAGTTTGCATTTTCACAAGGGTGACAGGAGAAAATGCATGATACAATTTGTTGTGCAATTTCTCCTGAGTACTTTGATGTGTAGGAAAAGTACTCTTTGGGCGTACGGCAAGGCTCAGAAGAGAACAAGCGCCATTTGACTTTCTGAATGCAAAATTTGCTGGAATCATTAGTGGACGACATGCCCCATTTGGAGAGCCACTGATGTACCTAAACAGTGGAAACTCCCCACAAGTGACCTCATATCAGAAACTAGACCACTCAAGGAATGTATTTGGATGTTTGGTGAGCCCCTTGAACCTCCAGGTGCTTCACATATGTTTATAACGTAGAGTTGTGGAAATAAAAATTCAAATTTTTCCAACAAAAATGTTCTCTTAGCCCCAAATTTTGTATTTTCACAAAAGTGATAGGAGAAAATGCAATATACAATTTGTTGTGCAATTTCTCCCGAGTACGCCGTGTGGGGGAAAACTACTGTTTGAGCATAAAGCAGTGCTCGGAAGTAAGCAAAATTTGTTAGAATCCCACTACAGCAGAACCCTCCATAAATTACCTCATTTTACAAACTACACTTCTTAATTAATTCATCTAAGGGTGCAGTGATCATATTGACACCACATGTGTGTCACAGAATTTTATACCATTGGGCAGTGAATGTTGCTGAGTAAAAATTGCAAATCTGCTATTGTAGTGCCCATACATTGTAATGCCCGTACACTGTGCCCAGGTCCTGCTTCTGGAGACTTGCACCCGTAAATTAGCCAGCTTTTAATCGCTACCGAAATGCCAAACATGTGGACGTTAAATGTGGTTTAGGCACACTGTGCGGCTTAGGAGGGAGGGGGCATTTGAATTTTGGAGTACAGAACTTGCTGGATTTCTTTTTGGGGATGAGGAGCCATAGCACTTTTCTAGTGCCACTGGAATGTGGAAGCCCCTTATATTTCTGTTAACAGATGATGGACCTGAAGGGGACTTGCTTTTTTTGTTGATTGAGTTGAAGTTTTTATTGGGAACATTTTTAAAAACTTTTGGCATCACATTTATCCGCCGCTCTACTCTGAGCACTTACATCGGGGTTTCCACTAAATCTCCGAATGACGTTATTCAGATGAAAAGCCCGATGGATTCATTCACTATAATGAGGCAGCAGAGTTACTCTGGACACCGTCTGGGCTATGTTCAGCGGTTTCCTTCTTTTCAGATGTGCACAAAACTGCCACGCTTTTATGCACACAAAAAAGATACTGCTGGATCATAGACCAGATAACGTCTAAAGTGACTCCATCTGCCTCATTTTAAGGAATCTTCCTATACTCTGAATCATGTATTTCAGAGATTTACACAGAAACC
Organism: Dendrobates tinctorius; assembly: GCF_039654945.1. Lineage (NCBI taxonomy): Eukaryota > Metazoa > Chordata > Amphibia > Anura > Dendrobatidae > Dendrobates > Dendrobates tinctorius. The sequence goes on along the minus strand of NW_027361816.1, from coordinate 1,926,185 downwards.
CCGGTGTAAGCGCTCAGTGCAGAGGGCAGGATAAATGTGAGCCAAGACTTACTGCAATCTTTGGGAGGCAAAATTAACAAATCAACAGCTGGTCAAGAATTGGTTTTAATTATTTTTTACGCTGTTCCTCGTGTGGTATAAGAGATTAGACAACTTTATTCTTCGGGTCGGTGCAATTACAGCGATACCAGATTTATATATCTTTTTATGTTTGACTGCTGTTACACATTAAAAGAAACTTTTTTGCAAAAATTTTTGCATCTCCACGTTTTGAGAGCTACAGTATAATTTTTCCATAGTTACGCTGACAGAGTCATGTGAGGGCTTGTTTTTTGCGGGAGGAGTTACCGTTTTTATTGCTGTCATTTTCGGGCATATGCCTTTTTTAATTGTTTTCTATTACGATTTTTTGGAGGCAGAATGAACAAAGCCTAGCAATTCAGGAATTGGTTTTGTGTTTTTTTTGTGTGCCGTTCCCTGTGTGGTAAAATTGATAAGGCAGTTTTAATCTTCAGGTCAGTACAAATACAACGATGCCACATTTATATAATTTTTTTATGTTTCGGCGCTTTTACACAATAATAACTATTTTGTAAAAAAAAAAAATATATTTTTGCATTGCTTTATTTTGAGAACTGTAACTTTTTTTCTTTTTCTGCTGTTGAATCTGTACGGTGTCTTATTCTTTCCTAGACAACATAATGTTTTCAACGATACCATTCTTATTTACATTTGTATTTTTCATCGCGTTTTATTCCACTTTTTGTTAGATGGTATGATGAAACAGCATAATCTTTGCTTTGTTTTTATTTTTTGTTTTCCTGTGTTCACTGAACTTTTTTTGTTTATTTTTTTCACAAAAATATTTATTTATGGGGTGAGTCATACGTCTAAAATTAAATATGAACAGCTTAAATAATGCTAAGAAAACAAGTTCATAATCATTTAGAAACAACAATACAAATGTTTTAACTCAGGAAGAGTTCAGAAATCAATATTTTTTTAAATAACCATGATTTTTTAAAAACATCTTTCATGTGTCTTGACATGCTTGCCACCAGTTTTTGACACTGCTTCTGGCGCAAAAATTTAAGCAGCTCTTCTTTGTTTGATGACTAGTGACTATCCATCATCCTCTTGATTACATTCCAGAAGTTTTCAATGGAGTTCAGGTCTGGAGAACGGACTGCCCATGACAGGGTTTTGATGTGGTGGTCTCTTAATTTTTGCCAGAGCTGTGTGTGTATATATATATATATATATATATATATATATATATATATATATATACTGTGTGTGTGTATATATATATATATATATATAATTATTATCTATTCTATTATTTCTAAACACTGTTTTTCGGTGATCGCTTTGTATCTCCGTTCATACTGCACCCACACACACAAATGATACACCATTTGAGAGGTTGCCCCTTTCAGCAAGAAAATAGACAAACAAACCACACATCCACAATTTGATCACAAAATACAGTTTAAGCATTCATTTTCATAAAACTGCAGTAAAGAAAAATGACCTGCAGGTGGCACCACAGTACCCCAAAGCACACTACCACAAAGCTGCTTACAGACATCACAAGCAAATCCAAGCATATGCCTAGGACTCTTTCCAGCTTGCCGAACTGCTTGCTCAGCCTATTTCAGGCAAATTGGAGCATTGCACACTTCACTACAGGTGAGGCACATATGCAAACACATTGAATACATGCACTGCCTATTGAATTGCACACTTGCTCCATTCATACTCCACCCACACAAACAAATGATACAACATTTGAAAGGTCAAATTACCTGCAGGTGGCTGCACACTACCCCAAAGCAAGGTACCACAAAACTGCTTACAGACAATTCAAACAAATCCAAACATTTGCCTTGGGGTCTTTCCAGCTTGCTCAAGTGTTGCCCATCCTATTTCAGGCACATTGGAGGATTGCACACTTCACTGCAGGTGAGTCACATATGCAAACACATTTGTATACATGCACTGCTTTTTCGGTGATTACTTCGCCCCACACACATGATACACCATTTGAAAGGTAAACTTGCTACCTTCAGCAAAAAAAGAGCCAAACAAACCACACATTCACGATTTTATCACTAAATACAGTTTAAACATTAATTTTCATAAACCTGCAGAAAGACACAATGACCTGCAGGTGGCACCTCAACCGGAAGTCATTTTTGGCCTATACGTATCAAACCAATTTATTGTATTACCAATCTACATACATAAATACCTGTCTGTGTTCATCAACTCATGAAATACATTTACATTTGACCAGCTTGCTTTTTCTGAAATTGCCTGCGGCCCCAACGACCAATGTGCGAAAATTTTGCACAGGCCAAGCTAGTTATTATTATTATTATTATTTTGTGATTTAAAAAAAATATATGTTTTCACAATTGTTTTTTACTTTTTAACTTAGTTTCTCTGAGATTTTCACAGCTCTGATCGCTGTTAGAAAGCAGTGGAATGCATGAGCACTGCAATGCTTTATAAACTGTCAGCGCTGCACTGACACAAGCTTGTTAGACCATGTACTGAGCATGACGTCACGGGTGGCGCCGATCAGAGGGACGAGGGAGCACCCTCCCCTTTCGCTGAATTTTAAAATCTGCGATCAATATTGCAGCATTGAGGGGGTTAAACTGCCTCACAAGCATAGTTGAATACAGAATGATTTCGACCAAAAGCAGCAATGGATTTGGACACTAAAGGTATGAGTTTTATTGAGGCTTTATCTCATTCTGATTTCCGTGGACTGACAGAATGCAGAAGATGGAGACATTGTTTTCACCATCTTCAAAAGCTGATCGGAGTGTCATTTGCATAATTGACCCGATTCTCTCGGATGAGAAAATCTAAAGTCGTCCGCACCTAACCTAATAACAATGCGCCCTGTATGTTATCTGATTGCTTCTACTTGTCAAATGACACAATATTTGTTCGGCCTCACGGCCCCCACCGGTCATGTTTTCAGTATTTCCATAGTGTCACACAGGTGAGAGAATTCCTGATGAGTTGATGATCCTTCTACCACTTATGTAATACTAAGAAAATCCTGAGAACATGGTCTATTGGGGCCGTCAGGACAGGAGTTTGGGATACGCTGCTCTGGGCTAATAAGAGCGTGACTCTGCCCAATATTATACTGCCCTTACTGCAGAATAGCCTGATGATCTACTATAAAATTAATCAAAGTAACTACCGTAATTTACTGAGCCAAAGATCAGGGCAAAGCCGCCAACTGGTTAATTTACATGGTGAAAATGTGTATGAGGACACAGTGCGGCGGTTTCTGGGTGAGGGAACACTGAGGTTGGCACCATATGAGGCACTACTTCTGGCAGTGTATAGGGCAGGGGCAGACACATCATCGGTGCAACCTGTTAAGCCGCACAGGGGCCCAATACATAAGGGGGCCCATTTACACCTCCAAAGTAGGTGGAATTATGCTTTATAATGAGCTACTGGACTGCAAATGACCTATATGTTGTTATTGCAAAGGGGTCTTTTCTGTCTCTGTGGTATAGGGCTTTAGCCAGCACTTTATGTACGAGGAACCCTCTGGTTAATATTTATTTCAATTATAAGCTGCAGCCCCACAGGCAGCATTGCCATATTACGTCTCCCCTGTAAAAGAAAATATATATCTGCAGAAAAGTGGCGTTTATCACCCATAACCTGTAAGTCAATAAATCTTTACCGGTATAAAGGTTTGCATTAACAGCAAAACATAGCACACATATCTATGTAGGGTAGAGCTGTTTTACAGCAGGAAGCTTGGAGGTGAGATGCCTTCTGTCATAGTTTTATTCTTTAACTCATTGGTACATACTGTAAACCATGGTACGTGCACTACGGTTAATGGTAGGACCTCCATTAGTAGGAATGATTTTTCTTCTATCCCACAGGGATATAAAAAAATAACAGTTCATCACATGGCACATTCCAAAAACAACTCCCTACATACCACGCTCGTGATAGGGCACATCCAGCTTTAGCCTAAAGATTGGACAGGAAAAAAAAAGAAGTGCTGACAGCGTAAACTCCAGGTGACATTTATTACTTGAGATTCACCCGGTGTGAGGCAGCGCAAACACTTGTGGGAGGTTTTACTTTAAAGAGGACCTTTCACCAGTTTGAACATGTTAAACTGGCTACATCATGAAATAGTGGGTGCTGAGTAAAAAATGCTTTTTATTTCCTAATTTCTCCTCTCCATTACAGAGTTAATAGCCAATAAACTTTAGGTTATGATTGATGATAAACCCAATAGGGCATTACTAGAGATTCTTCTTTGGGGGTGTGTACTTTTTCTCCCGCCTCCTGCTTGTGATTGGTCAATGCTAGAGTTGAGCGAAACGGGTCGGTCAAATTCATAAGTCACCGACTTTCGTTGAAGTCGGGTTTTATGAAACGAAACCCGACCATAGCGTGAGGTCGGCCACGAGGTCGGCGACCAGAGCGCCAAAGTCGCGTTTCAAATGATGCTTCCAGCGCCCTTTTTCAGCCAAAGATGGAGGGCGCACACTGTGGGCAACGCGATGACATGGGCATCGGTGACCACCATCTTTGAGAAGGGCATGCAAGTGATTGGCTGGCTTTGTGTGGCGTCACAGAGGATATAAAAGGACGTGCACGCCAACCGCCATCTTACTTCTGCCGATATTAGCATTAGGGAGAGGTTGCAGCTGCTGATTCTGAATAAGGGAGAGCATTAGGCAGGGAAGAAGAACACAAAAAACTGCTTCTGCTGTTAGCGATTTCCACTGTACAACGCAACACTTTGTGTGCAGTGACAGGGGAGGATATATTTTTGTGCATCAGCTCTGTTGGTTATTAGGCTGCCTTATAAGGCTTCCTGATAGCTGCATTGCTGTTTGCACACTGCTGTGCAAACTGCTTTTTTAAAAGCAAAAATTCTATTCTTCCTCTTTTCTGCACAGTTACCAAACGTTAATTTTTCCACACTTTTGTGTGCAGCAGTCCTGCCTATTAGGCTGCCTGCTGCCATATTTGGACTGAGAGCATCATTGTCAGCCTCCTAAAATCTCTAGGGAGCTCCAATTCTCCCCAATACTATATACACACCTTGTGCATGGTCATACACCTGCCTATTTCAGCCTGTTAAATTGAGGTGTAATCTATAGTGGGCCTGAGATAATAGTTCAGCCTCCTAAAATCTCTAGGGAGCTTCCAATTCTCCCCAATACTATATACACCTTGTACCTTGTTTTACAGTACCATATAGCTGGTGGTATTTTGGGTACATTTTTCCAAAAATGAGGAAGTATGGTGGAAGAGGCCGTGGAAGTGGGCGGGGGTTGCCAGCTGGTACTGATGGTGGTGGGGGTGGTTGTGCATCTGCTGGTAGTGGCAAAAGCACAATAGCACCTAAGGCAGGAGGTGTTGAGCCTGCGTCTGGCTCCACAAGGCCTTGAAGGCTCCCTTTTCTGGGAGTAGGTAAACCGCTTTTAAAGCCGAAGCTTCAGGAGCAAGTTTTGGCTTACATTGCTGACACAGCCTCCAGCTCTATCGCCTCCACTTCTAAAGTTTCAAAAAATGCAAGCACTGAGTCGTCAAGTGCTGGCTCCTGGTCAGGAAGAACCCCTTTCCTTGTGTCCTTCACCCCCACCAAAAGTGAATGATGCAGCAGGCCACACTTCACATTAGTCCATGTAGCTCTTTCTCACATACCATGCCTGGGTTATCAAGTCAAATCGTGAATTCCCCAGTCTAAGATGAATCTGACATCGAGTGTGGGTGGCCAGCCAGGGCAGTGAGGTTAATCGGTACCGGGCTGGTGTCTCAGAAGGATGTGTCACGGTGGTGGTGACACGGACCGTGGGCATGGGTGTCCATGCAAAGGGGTGAATAACGCTTATAGGTGAATGATACGTGATGCCACCTGTGGTTTCTGATCAGATTGACCAGCGCTGCAGTGTCGCTTCTCTGGGACAGATGTTGTGGTGCAGCTAAGATGTAGAAGCCCTGCACAGGTACGGTCGTAGTCGCAGGGCAGATGAAAGAGTTGGTAGATGGTGTGCAGTGCAGGATGTTGCAGAGCCGTGCGTCAGGCGCAGGAGAAAGATGACAGACACAGTCGAGCAGTTCCTTTACCTGTACTTGGTAAGTGCCGTACAGGACCTAGAGTACAGATGGAGAAGTAGTTGGTCAGCCTGGAAGCAAATTAGGAATTCTGTCTCTGCAGATAGGTAGTGTGGCCTCCGTTCTAGCGCTTATCTGAGGTACTCGCAGTACTGAGTTCACTGAAGTTCCCCCTGTTGACTCTCTTTTGAAACTTTCTCGTATGGCAGGCAGCCATAGCCTTTTCCTTCTGGCTCACACAAGTCGCTGCTGGGGCCGCCGAGCCTTAGTTGGGAACAGAGCATTAACAGCTGCTACTTCCTCCGGTTTCTGCTGCAGGACCGTCAGTGTCCCTACAAACTCGCAGACCGGAACCCGGACCATGCGCTCCAGCTAGGAGTGAGCCTTAACTCTGCTCATCCTCCAGCTCCCCTTCTCATATCCACACACTTCCCCTTCCCTTCACAGACTGCCCTAACTTCCCTCCTCCCGACCACAGAGAGCAGCTCCTCAGCAGTCAGGTTCAGAGCTCTCCCTGCTGGCCTGGAGTGGGGACTGTCTTGTGTGTTGGTTTAACTGCTAGAGAGATCCTTCGTTGCTCCCAAGCATGACATCACACTCCCTAGGAGGAAGGAAATGCCACTGTGGCGACCGTACTCCTGGGGGCGCCACAAGTGCACTGAGGCCCAGCCACTGCTAGATGATTCTGCTGGTACATTGACCCAGACCACTACATTCCCCTCGCACTCTACACAGCCAGAATCTGACCCTGATGAAACTCAGGTTCCCCTTCCCGCATACTATACCACCTTACACGGTGACAAAGAGGAAGGTGCAGATGAAAGTGCAGGTTGCTTGAGCAGGTGGGGGGGGGCCCGCCGTCAGACACCCAACCCCCACCCGCCGTCAGACACCCACCCCCCACCCACCGTCAGACACACTGCCGTACTATGAGGGGCCCTGTGCCAGTGCCGTTGCCAACGAGTGGGCCCCCCTTGCTTTCTCAGGATCACAGCACTTGCAAAGTTGAAATACTTACCTCTCCCTGCTCCACCGCCGTGACGTCTTCCGCGTTTCCTGACAGTGACATTCTGGTCAGAGAGCACGATGACATCACATCTGTATGCCCTCTGCCTAAACAGTCCAAGTGCAGTGAGATCGAAGATGGGGACGACGAGGAGTCGAGCATTAGAAATGGGGCCCATTATATATGAAGCATTATTTGGGCCCATAAGACAGTGAAGCTTCATCCATGGGGACCAACATATACTGTAGCATTATGTGGAGCTCATCAAATACTGTATGGAACATTATATGGGACAAATGATTCTGTATGGAGAAATATATGGGCCTCATTACTCTGTATGGCGCACTATGCGGTGGCCATAATACTGTATGGAGTAATATACTGTCCGTTTTTGGAGCTATTGGAGAATTTAAAATGGATATCAGTCATGTGATGTCAGAAGTGAAGTATTTTTCATTGTACTATACTGCTATTTCTCTACCGTATGAGAGGATCATGAATTGTGGCATGTGTTAACGGAGCCCTTTGACACTCTTTGGCCCTGGGCCCACGAATTCTGGAGCCAGCCCTACCCCCCCACAACTTTAGCCAAATAACCCCCAGTTTTCAATGCCTAACTATTATTATAAAGTAAATTAAGGTTGACAAGCTTAAGTAATAAGAATTGATGTTTTTGGCATTAAAATGGGCACTGTGGTTGTGTTTCCTGTCCTCCACTCACTGCCGACTTTTCTTCCCCATTGACTTGCATTGGGTTTCGTGTTTCAGTCGGCCTTCGACTTTTCACGATAATCAGCCGATTTCTTTCGACCCGAAAAAAGGCAAAGTCGCTCATCTCTAGTCAACCATACAAAGAAATAAATACACGCCCCCCAATGAAAAACCTCTGGGATTTCAGAGCTCAGACCTCCACCGATAAGAATGCTATAGCATATTCCACAACAGGTGAAAAGTGATCACTCACATTGGGCTCTTTTTACACAAAAAATAAATTTGTTTTAAAAATTTTAAATAAATAATTGATACCAAGTTTTAAAATACAGGTATGTGTAATTTTGTTTATTTGTTAACTTATAGCAATTGCTTTAGGAAGTGCTCATATATACTTTTTCTTGCAATTACAGCTGATTAAAAAGCATTGAACAAGTGTTTAATGAATGATCATTCCGCAGATACAGACATACACATTTTCCTTGATATTAGACATTTTTCAAAGCTACCAGAAATTTTCGATAGCACCAAATGAGCAATGCATGATGTAGTGCTAGAAGTGATTAGGTGTGTAACCCCCTACACAGTCAACTATTGGTGAGTATGAAACGAAAATTTTGCGCATATTGGGCGTCTTTGATCCACAAAATGATTGCGCATTGTCAATTCCAATTCCAAATCTTAAAGGGACAGTCAAATGCACGTTGCTGGTGCTCAGACTATGTATCACGACTCTGTTGTCGGATGTCTCAGAACAAGGGACTCCTTCCCTATCCCTAACGCTAGGGGTGCCCTAGCTCGCCCTGTTCCCCAGATTACTTCTGATGGTGAAGACGCCAGGACCACATACCATGCCTTAGCTCCTGAATCCGCCCTCAATCTGTACCCTTTCCCCACCAAGGGAATAGGGGAGCAGCAGTGTACCGTAATACACCAACCAGACTAACAAAGTAATATGAACAGGGATAACAAAAAATACAAACATACAAATATACTTACACATACAACAGAGGAATGCACCGGGGAGTGGCGGATGGGGTTAAACCAGAGTAGGAGAAGAAAGGGAAATATCACACACTCAATACCTACACTGAAAGGAAAGTAGTGAATAAAATCAAGTTTATTTAAATACATTGATAAAACCAAACCATCAAGGCGAATGAAAATAGTAAAAAGGTGAGAAAACACCTCAGCCCAGCTACTTCCCCGCAGCCTCTGGTTGCTTAGTTACCATAATGCCTATAGCCGCGGATTCTGCAAAATCACATGATTTTCATCCGATCTTATGGTATGTGTACCACATGACCGGACCCCTTTGCGGTCGTGTGACCGGAAGTTCCGTTGTGTCTTCATTGTCCCTAGTGTTGTTACCTCGGCTTTTTCAGCCCAGCCCCTTTATGGTCACATGACCACTGACTATGCAGTGACGGTGCCAGTGACGCGACCTGTACTGACGACTTCCTGATACCGAATTTCCTCTCTTATGACCATGTGACCATCACCTTGACAACGGCGTCAACACTGACTTGCGGCGAGCATGTGCGTCCTGGATTATAGACCTGTTTTCTTTCATTGACCTCTGGCACTATAAAAAGGTACCTTACCAGCATCTAACCACCTCTGGGTGAAGCATTTCATTGCGAAACGCGCGTAGGGTGTGATCGACGCCTGGACCTCTGCTTACTTTACTGGTAATGGATGTTATACCTTCTTTCTAATATGCAGGATTTGCATATTAGCTGTGCCTCACTATGAGCATTTTTTACTATTTAATGTACAACTATTATGACTATAATGGGGATTTTCATTGCTGGCTTGTCCTGAATTCCTTTTCTCTTTTCCCATAGTGAATATATGGTTGATCTTTTGTGGCTGTAACATTTTGGCTATATTTAGAAGCCCTGAATAACTGCACTTTACCTGGTGTTTATTTACATGCACCGTAAACAGCTTAGTATCCAGCATGTCTTTACATAGTCTGAATTGTTCCTTGCCAATAGTAAAAACATATTACTATTTAAAGTCCTTTAAACCCACATGGGATATACATTTTGCCTGTATTATTCTACTTGTATGTCATTGTTCATTGCCTGAATATATTGGTATATTTATTCCTTAACCATATTTGTCCAGGCTGTGCCACCCAATTACCTTATCTGTGTTTTCTCACCTTTTTTCATTCGCCTTGATGCGTTGGTTTTAAATAAACTTGATTTTATTCACTACTTGCCTTTCAGTGGAGCTTTTTTTTAGGTCTTTCTCTATTGGTTTATGCTTCATGGCAAGGTACAGGATATATATATATATATATATATATATATATATATATATATATATAGGAGTTTTATTATTTTTTTTTACACTCAAAACCTAGCAACAGTCACAGATAAATCCACCAAACTTCTCCAATAACCACCAGCAACAACCTCCAGCCATGCAGCATAAGTTAGCTCTGACAATGAGTGCTAGCCAGGACCTAGAATATATAGGGAATAGGAGTGGCTAACAGTGCACAGCAGAGAGCCTTAATGCTCCCAGGAGCTCTAAACAGAGCTGAGTAGCCCCTGGACTGCTAAAAGAAACTTGCACCAATTAATATGAAGGTGAAGTGCTTCTAACCAGTTCAGGAGTGGGAGAAATCGTTTCTATTTTAAATTTTCTCTGTTTCTCTCCTGGTTTTGTCTTACAAATACTGATATAAAATAGTGACCAAAATACTGCTGTGTGAACCTAGGTAAATAATTATCAGAACTTCCTCACAAATGCAAAAGCTTGTTTGAGCAAATTTGGACAAATTGGATCAGAGAAACAGTAGCTGAAAACACCCAATCTTACCCAATGGCAGAGGCCTGGAGTGAGAAGGATCGGGTTTGATAGATTTCATCGTGTCCAATCCTTTTGTCTCAGACTAGATAAGCTGCTGCCAGAGGAGTCTGACAGTGGCTTCAGTATGCATGTGTATGAAGGAGTGATGGCTATGTAATACGTATTGCCACCTTAACAAGGTTTCATAATTTCTATTGTTTTCTGAAAGTATTTGCTTGATATTTTATGTTTGACCAAGATTGTTTCCTTTCTCTGCCTTTGAACTCCCAATTTCCCCAACCAGCATCTGTCTCATTGTGTTACATGAACTCTGCCAGCCCTGACCTCAGATTTCTACTATCTCCTTGTGATTATCATGTCTAATTCCATGTCATGGAAATAACATCTACAAGTTCTCAGAAGTTGCTATTAGAGACTATGTAAGTGATAAACCCTGAGGATTCCTGTAAAAAAAATTACACCCGTTGTAAGGTACTTTTTTTTCAAGGAAAACTGAAAAATCCCAAAGACTCCTGGGCGTTTAGACCAAAGAAAAATCTAAATATTGCAAAGTGCGTCAAGGTTCTAGCTCAGACTATTGAAATTCTTGGTGGACTAGAGAACGAAAACATTCATGAGCAACTGCAAGTTTTTGTCTATCTTTGGTTTTATAGTACGAGATCAGTTACTTATTCAAATGTGAAAATCTTCTGTTTGCCCACTTTGATGCCAGTTCTGATGCCCAGAACTCATTTGGGCCATTCTGGAGGGACCTGGGTTTGATGTGAGGCATCACTATCTGTGTATTCTTAGTGTGAGATCAGTGGCCCAAAGTCATTTAACCCCTTAAAAACATCAGTTACTTATTCAAATGTGTGAAAATCTGCTGTTTGCCCACTTTGATGCCAATTCTGATGCTCAGAACCCATTTGAGCAAGGCTGGAGGGACTTGGATTTGATGCGGGGCATCACTCTGTATGTAAATGGTGGTGTGGAATCAGTGTCCCAAAATCATTTAAGCCTTTAAAATCATCAGTTACTTATTCAAATCTGTGAAAATGGTCTGTTTGCCCACTTTGATGCCAATTCTGATGCCCAGAACCCATTTGGGCCAGGCTGTAAGGACCTGGGTTTGATGCGGAGGGATTAATATCTGTGTATTTTTAGAGTGAGATCAGTGGCTTCAAGTCATTTAACCCCTTAAAAACATCAGTTACTTATTCAAAACTGTGAAAATTGGCTGTTTGCCCACTTTGATGCCAGTCCTGATGCCCAGAACTCATTTGGGCCATGCTGGAGGGACCTGGTTTTGATGTGGGCTCCTTGTTCTATATGTCTGCAGTGTGATATCAATGGCCCAAAGTCATTTAACCCTTTCAATAACGCCATTCGGTGCCCACTTTGATGCCCATTTTTGTGCCAATTTTGTAATATTTGTAACTGTTTTTAAGTGTAATCACATCAGGGCGCCTCGCTGCATTGTATGTTATTATTTGTGATGATTATTTTTTGTTGTTAAACCTTTAAAAAAAAACAGAAAAGAAAATATTGCCGAATAAGAAACTGGCAAGTAACATAGTAACATAGTAAAATAGTTATTAAGGTTGAAGGGAGACTTTAAGTCCATCTAGTTCAACCCATATCCTATCCTAACTTGCCCTAACATGTAAGAAACCAACTTCAGCTCCGAATAAGAAACTGGACGAGTAAGAAACCAACTTCAGCTCCGAATAAGAAACTGGACGAGTAAGAAACCAACTTCAGCTCCGAATAAGAAACTGACGAGTAAGAAACCAACTTCAGCTCCGAATAAGAAACTGGACAAGTAAGAAACCAACTTCAGTTCCGAATAAGAAACTGACAAATAAGAAACCAACTTCAGCTCCAAATAAGAAACTGACGAATAAGAAACAAACTTCAGCTCCGAATAAGAAACTGGACGAGTAAGAAACCAACTTCAGCTCCGAATAAGAAACTGGACAAGTAAGAAACCAACTTCAGCTCCGAATAAGAAACTGGACGAGTAAGAAACCAACTTCAGCTCCGAATAAGAAACTGGACGAGTAAGAAACCAACTTCAGCTCCGAATAAGAAACTGGACGAGAAAGAAACCAACTTCAGCTCCGAATAAGAAACTGGACGAGTAAGAAACCAACTTCAGCTCCGAATAAGAAACTGGACGAGTAAGAAACCAACTTCAGCTCCGAATAAGAAACTGGACGAGTAAGAAACCAACATCAGCTCCGAATAAGAAACTGGACGAGTAAGAAACCAACTTCAGCTCCGAATAAGAAACTGACGAGTAAGAAACCAACTTCAGCTCCGAATAAGAAACTGGACAAGTAAGAAACCAACTTCAGCTCCAAATAAGAAACTGACGAATAAGAAACAAACTTCAGCTCCGAATAAGAAACTGGACGAGTAAGAAACCAACTTCAGCTCCGAATAAGAAACTGACAAATAAGAAACCAACTTCAGCTCCAAATAAGAAACTGACGAATAAGAAACAAACTTCAGCTCCGAATAAGAAACTGGACGAGTAAGAAACCAACTTCAGCTCCGAATAAGAAACTGGACGAGTAAGAAACCAACTTCAGCTCCGAATAAGAAACTGGACGAGTAAGAAACCAACTTCAGCTCCGAATAAGAAACTGGACGAGTAAGAAACCAACTTCAGCTCCGAATAAGAAACTGGACGAGTAAGAAACCAACTTCAGCTCCGAATAAGAAACTGGACGAGTAAGAAACCAACTTCAGCTCCGAATAAGAAACTGGACGAGTAAGAAACCAACTTCAGCTCCGAATAAGAAACTGGACGAGTAAGAAACCAACTTCAGCTCCGAATAAGAAACTGGACGAGTAAGAAACCAACTTCAGCTCCAAATAAGAAACTGACGAATAAGAAACCAACTTCAGCTCCGAATAAGAAACTGGACAAGTAAGAAACCAACTTCAGCTCCGAATAAGAAACTGGACGAGTAAGAAACCAACTTCAGCTCCGAATAAGAAACTGGACAAGTAAGAAACCAACTTCAGCTCCGAATAAGAAACTGGACGAGTAAGAAACCAACTTCAGCTCCGAATAAGAAACTGGACGAGTAAGAAACCAACTTCAGCTCTGAATAAGAAACTGGACGAATAAGAAACCAACTTCAGCTCCGAATAAGAAACTGGACGAGTAAGAAACCAACTTCAGCTCCGAATAAGAAACTGGACGAGTAAGAAACCAACTTCAGCCTCGTTTCTCAGTTTGTATCTTGCTGGTGGGGTCTGAAGGCCAAGTGCAAGGAGCTTGAAGTACAAGCCCTGCAATATCTACTAACGATACCAAGGCTATGAGAAGAGATTGTAAGAATCATACTAAATTAACTTGCATTTATGCATTTCTTTTAAGCTAAAAGACTATATGGGTAGAATTTCCCTCCAATTTGTATTCCTCTTATTGTGCTTCCTGCAGAATTATATTCCTATGTTTCTAAATGCATTGCATTGGTTTCATTGCATTTGCTGTGATGATAGATGAGAAATCATAATGCAATGACAGTGGCCCCCACTTGTGACTGCTGCTGTACAGATATGCTCAGCTCTATCCATACAGGAGGAGTGGAGGAGGGTCACACATATGAAAGGCTGGGGGCGGGGAGCAGGCTTCACAGGGTAGGGAGCTGAGATCAGGAGCAGTCTTGGGAGACACAAGGACAGCTGAGAATCCCCTGCTGGTATCACCACCCTCTGCAGCACATGGCACATTGACCAACACTGTGCCTACAAAGCCAGGCCAGCTCCTGCAGCCAGCTCCTTGCTCCTGCCCTGCTCCTTCCCTGAATCCAGGCAGCAACAGCAGCACATGGCACCATAAGCAACCCCAGTGTGTGAGCTTCCTGTCCATGCTTCTATTTCTGAGCAGCTCCCAGCAATAATGTCATATTCCTAGAGAGCTCCAGCCTTCAGCTATCTGTGCACCCTCTCTCCAACATGATGTCTTATGGGGTGGTGGATGTGTGTGTCCAGGATGTGCAGAAGAGGAGGAATCCCTCCAAACACTATGTGAGTAGTGGGGTTCCCACGCTGACACTTCTGGATTTGGCCATATTTACAAACATGCTCACATTGTAGACAGCAATGTATCAGAGGAGATGCAGCTTGATACAATTGTTTACCCTGTGTCTGCTGTAAGCATGTAGGCACACAGCTTATGGATTCAGTGCTGTATCTGTTGTATGTATTTTGGGCTGTAATTTATGATGTTGAATACCTGGTGTTTTCTAGATATTGATATCCCGTGTTATTTTATGTGGTGTGCTTAGCTCTCACTATAAACATACAGAAAATCCTGATGGATGTCAGAAGCTGCAATCTAGTGACATGTGTCCGATGCCTTATAAAACTTGAATCTTAAAAGGTGTGTGTGGAAAGTTATGAATGATAACTGTACATAGAGTTCATTGCTTTCGCTTGTATACAATTTTTTTGGACCACTTTTTGGCAGGATTCCGAGGGAGAATCAATTCAGTCTTCTAAGACTAGGGTCACAGCAGTGAATTTTCTTTCATCCCAGAGTTTGATCGTACAGTGATCCGATTTACTTGGAATGTGGAGAAGATGGGGAAAAAAAAATGTCTCCAGTCTGTCAATCCATGAAATCGCACTGCACTTTGATGCCTTCCAAGTGCAGTCTGATGTTTTCCACGAACTCATTGAATTTCATGGCCGAGTGCAGTCCGAATATCAGATTCAAATTGTGCATGCTGCCATATTTTTCTGATTCTGTAAAAGGAAAAAACGGACAAGTGCACGGCCCAGTAGAATAATATTGGTCCAAGAACGATTCAGTGTTTTGTTGGACCGAGAGTCCATGTCGCCTGCATGAGTCGTAATACCCATTTACTAGTTTCTTACAGCAGATATTGGTGACAATATGACTTGTTTATACTGTAAAGCTATGTCCCTACATGTGGATAAAACAAATGCTTGGGAACAAAAACAGCTGCATCCTCCTTTGTGGTCACTAAGATCAGCTGTCACAGTCCAAGGCTCAGTGATCTATAGGCTGTAATACATCATGTGGAGTAGTCTGAGCTGCCCTAATTCCTAAAAGTGGATTTAATTGAGTTTAACACTACTGAGTAAGGATAGTAGGATTTTGTGGACTCCCCAGACAGTCGCCCCGAGGGGGGTGAAACAATTTATATGAAGAGATAGAGATGGAGGCGGAAGCTGCCCATTGGTGACTTACAACATAATCTTGTTTGTAACCCTACCAGCTGCTGTACATGTATCAGGCGTGAGGTCTCATGTACTTCATGGCTTGAAGTTTTATCTTCTTCCACCTATACTTTCCTGATACATTTATTGTTTTTCTTTTCCTATGAATGGGATTTATTGTACGGACACTGGTTTATGTATTCAAGTCACATCCTGGCATGCAACTGTGCTCCAAATGTCCCATTTCCTAAGTCACAAATATAATGTAGAGAGGAAGACAGGCATGGCTGTTTAAGGCTGCATGCATATTGTTGGCTATGACTACAAAGCCGAATGAGTGAGCTCTGTCCAACACTGCCCTATTATGTCCCATAATGAAAGATTGCACAAAGAAGCCTTTAAGAAGATCTGCAAACTTATTTATCATTATATGTAAGATATTATACCTGTGTATGATTAATTCTGCTCTCCATTGATCATTCCATTTGGGGGTTCAGTCTACGTATCCAAAAAATGGTACCCCCGCGCATCAATTCACTAGAATGAGGTAAACAGAAGCTAAAATATGAAATTTTCACCCCCTGTCTGACCTCAAATCTGGTAAAGTCCATTTATTTTTTTTTACCCGGACACCATCCTATAGTCTACTGTGACAGCAAAGGCGAACACCACTGGAAAGGTTCAGAGTTCTAAGCTTCATGTATTAGGCTCCCGTCACCAATTTTTTTAGTGTCTGAACAATTACCGCCACCATTATCATCGCCTTTGCCGCATTCCGCAATCTTGTATATTATTTCCTGACTCCCCCCTGTCGACCCCCCAAAATTCCTTCTGAATTGCTACCGCACTGTATGTTACTCCGGACGGTCCAGTCCGATGGACATCATTGCTGTGGCGATGGTCCCTCCACTCTTTTGCTAAACGCCGTCCTCTGGCTTTGATGTGGATGACGCGTCCTGGGTCATCCACATAGCACAAAGAAATCTCGCGCCTGTGTAAGCAGGTGGACGAATGCAGTAACGCAGGGGATGCAGAACAAGGGCTACCACACAGTGTGGTTTAACTTATAACAATAGTGAACTCCTTGCAGGGAGATAACAGTTAATTAACAGTAGAATTATGATATAACACAACAGTCTTATTAATAAACTTCACTTATCGTGACTTCATTGTCCTTAATCGCATGCAGTCCGATGAGACTTGTAATACCGGCAGCGGCCTGCACGGCGACCTCAGGCGCTACTTGCCAACAGACGCTCCAGCTTCTGGCAGCAACGGGCGTTCACCGGTGCCCATTGAGCCCCTAGTCCATCCGTTTATAACGCCAAGATGGGAAGTGCTGTAGATTTCTCTGATCGGTGCTTGCTCCGCTGCACGCCTGCCAAGGACCAAGGAGGGGAAACGCACCTCTCGATCCTGCACCTGGCACTCAATTCTCAATTCGAGCATCGCACACTGTTTGGCTGAGCACCCGACACTCTGCGCGCTCACTGACTCTTGGGGGTCCTCAAGTAGCCTGTCTCAGAGAACAGCTCTGCACTCTTTCTCTCGCCCCTGAGCATGGTACACCTCTGCTTCCTCTCCCTTCCGGCGGGAAACTGGACTCTTTGCCCGCGCTTCCTGCTCTCTCCCCGGTCTCACCACGCCCCCTCTCACCAGGTCATGGGTCCTGTCTGCTTACCCATTATTTCCCCCAGCAACACTGGGTGAAGCCTCGACAGTTTCGGACCTGATATCGCATAAGTACCCGCAGCCTGGTCTTCCTCCTTACACCTGTGTCGAAGCTTATCCGGTGCACTTTGTTCTGCCCTACCGCGGGCATGTGAAGTTATGTTTTAGGATCTGGAGATGGACAGACTCCACAGCAATGACACCCATCGGACAGTCCAGATTTACATACAGCGCCAGAGCAATTCAAAAGATATTTTTGGGGGATTACAGGGGGAGTCAGGAGATACTGTACAAGTTTGTGGAATGCAGCACAGGCGCTGATAAAGGTGATGGTACTTGTTCAGATACTAAAAACTGGTGACCGGATCCTTTTTAAGTCAATGGATGTGTTGGAGCCAGGTCTCAATTCAGTTTTACAGCTTTTTAGGCAGAATCCCGGTATGGAATCTTCGAGAGCGTAACGTCAACTTTCCCATTTATCTTTTGTTGTATTCACCCCGTTAATAGAATGAGGTTGATCTTTTTCATGCCGAAGACTTGTGAGTATGAAGAGTAATCTAAGGTTCAGTATAAACATGGTGAGATGTGGGGTCTTGGAGGAAGCTTTGTGTATTGTAGAAACAGTATGTAGGATGTCCATCGGAAGAGTAATGTTCCCTGGTGATTTGCTCTGACATAGACGTACAGAATGTGTGTGTGCAGTTAATAAACTGCTTCTCACTGATGATACCAGTCTACAGCATTTTCTTGAACGTGTTTATATGAGCAAGTGGGTTTCAATTGCTTAAAACTATGGACATTCTATACAATAATCTATAGCAGGAAAATTTGGGTCAGTTATCCATTACAGCGTCTCAGGTGGTAGCCGCCACCAGAGGTTATAGCATGAAATTAAACTAAAAGCTCCTCTCAAATCCCATTCCGACCATGTGAACAACTGTCAGGACCCATTTCTATGTGATGTAATATAGTAGTGGCATATTAGTGTCCATACAACAGCTGCAATAACTGGACTCCACCTGATTCCACTGAACCATACTTATAAGCCAATGCTCTGGGTATTTGGTGCCCAAAACTGTTTAAAATGTGAATGTAATTAAAAGTTTTCCCATTTTTGATTTCTTTGGGGGAAAGAGTAACAGACAGTAGTTTTCAAATAAAGCGATTACAGATTGCATGCAAAATACAGGTTTTGGTTAACTCAGTAACAGTAGAAAATAATTTCTCCACTGTGCTTTAAAATTCTATATCCATAAAGCATGACTCCAACATTTTCTTTTATTGCACCGCTGGAGTGGTGCCTTAGATGTAAGTCCCTTTCCCTCTGTCTGATACTCATTTGTCATCCTCTTCATTCTTTTCGGGCGCCACTTCAGTCCGTCTCCGGTGAAAAGTTACCTGTCGGCACGCTCCGGTTTCTGCTGGAGCTCGTCGGAGGTTACTTTTCAATACCAGTCTATGAGCGCCTTGTTCTGTCCTCGCTCTGGCTCTTATAGACTTGTATTGAGTGCTTGTGACGTACAGTAGCTTCTGACTTCCGGACAGTGAGAAGCTACTGTCACAAAATGGTGTTGCGGGACCGGAGTGGCATTGGTAAAAAGTGAAGACGTCGGAAGGTGAGTATAAGAACTGGGGCAGGGGGCGTACATTTAAAGGGCCACTCCAGTGGTTACAAAAATAACCCCTCTGGAGTGGTGCTTTAATTTTGTAATATGAAGCCTTAGCAAATCTTTCTAGTAGATTTAACATATTGAGTTGATAAGGTCGCTCTGAGATATAATTATGTCTACTTCATATAAAATTCTATATCATCACTCAATAATCACATTTGGGAGGGTATCTCTTAATATCATAGTGTCACAGTTTTTAAGGTTGAAGGTACATTCATCGAGTTCAACCCATATCCAAACAAGTTGATGCAGAAGAAGACTTGCCCCATGAGATGGGACAGATGCTAATTGCTGCAAACTAGGGGAAAATTCCTTACCTATTCCACATACGGCATAAGACTAGTTCACCGGATCAGCGTCCCACCACAGAATACAATGCCCATAACCTGTATCGTCATTCATATACGCTAAGTCGTACTTTAATCTGTAGTCTCTTGTTGGTGTGCAGTGTCTCAAGCATGTGTGAAGTGTACACAACAGGAAATCAATCCCGTAGATGAAGCCCCATGACAAAGCCTTGTGTATGAAGCCTTTACTCTGACTTGCAGGAGTCCACTATTTTACAGTAACGAATTGTAGCCAGTTAATATTCAGTATATGGCGTATGCCACCACATCGGTGCACCAATATTAGTAAATATTCCTTATAGTATATCAGATCATATCTGTATATTCAGGTCACGTTCAGTAGGACACTCTGCTGTCCCTCATCAAGGTCATAAAAATGATTTGGTGCTTACAGAAGTATTACTTTACTAATGTCTATTTATAACACCTGAGTCAAAGGAGCTATGGGCTCAAAGGTCTCCTTCCATTTCTAGCTGGTGCAATGTACGTAGGCTTTGAGCAAACAGTCAGAATCAATACAAACGTAACCACCCTGCAATATCTACTGTTATAATTTTTTTTCATTAAAGACTTTCCATATGGTTTATTAAAGGTGAATTTGACCTTACAATGGATGAGTTGATGCCCATACAGAATGGAAGTAAACTGGATAATAATTTCATTGTACCCAGAGCAGACATACCTTCTTATTGTGGGACGCGAGAACATTAAGTTCTTCTATCTGCATTCAAGTGCTCAGACCACCAGAGAGAGGGATGCCAAGTATCAAGGTGGCTGCACACGACCATATCACAGCTTTATAACCTCAGCCTCTAAGTTGTATGATCTTGTAATGCCGCTTTTAGACTTTTATAGGGGCTTAATATCTCCATATCCCTCTGATTTCATAAAGAGGTATGTGCAGCTTTTTTCGTGATATTCTACATAAATTAAATAATGTTGTCCAGGTCCCTGGGGTGGGGGAAGCCATCAGGTTTCTCATACCCTTACCGGATCAGGTATTGCGGTCTGTATATGAACCATAATTTTCGTTTGTGTGAACCCAGACTTATCGTGCAAACAGACCTGGACTTAAGATTTCAGTGGCCACTATGGTAGTAGCCTATGTGGAAGCTGGAAGCAAGAGTTCTCAAGGCAGGCCTCATTCTCATCTGTGAGCCTTGCTGTGGCTTTCGGATCTGGAGAGGTTGAGTTAAATGGATTGTCCAGATAGCTGTTATTATTTTATAAGTAGGAAATATGATGAGTAAGAAAGTGTTGTCTGCGTTTTGGACAACCCCTTTAAGGTTTGTTGAGGATGGGACTGAGTGAGAAAAGTGAAATTTTCAGGCTTTCTATTGAAAATTGGTTCATGTTGCAGTATGGTTGATTGTTCAAAATTGTGAGTAAACAACTTTGTGATGCTTGTTCAAACTGTGGCAAATAACAGGTGTGGGCAACATGAAAATCACACCTTAAACCAGATAAAAAGTTGACTCAATCTTTGCATTGTGTGTCTGTGTGTGCCACAGAGAACTGTCTGAGGCCTCTAGAACCAAAATTGTTGAAAAATATCAACAATCTCTAGGTTATAAGTCCATCTCAAGATGCTCCTTTGTCCACTTTGCGCAACATAATCAAGAAGTTTACAACCCGTGGCACTGTAGCTAATCTCCCTGGACGTGGAAACAATTTGTTGGCACCCTTCTGGTAAAGTAGGAAAAGCCCACAATGGTCACCGAATTAACTTGAAACTGACAACATTTACTGAATATTAACTAATGAAAATCAGACATTGTTTTGAATTGCGGTTCAACAAATATTTACAAAATCAAACTAATAAAAATGGTGTGAACAAAATTGATGGCACCCTTAGAAAAGATTGAAAATAATTTGGCTATAGGGAAATGCTAAACTAAAGGTACTGTCACACTTAGCGATGTACCAGCGATCCCGACCACGATATGACGCGGTCAGGATCGCTGGTACATCGCTAAGTGGTCGCTAGTGAGCTGCCACACAGGCAGATCTCACCAGCGACATCGCTGGGGACGGGGGTCGCTACTTACCTGTCACACTAGGCGATCCTGCGTCCTCCCGCCCGGCTCCACACTCGTCGCTCGTCTCTCCACAGGAAGCGCCGCAGGAAGCTGACGACGAGAAGCGGTCCAGGACGTTCTCGCGCGATCAGCGATGACCAGCGGGGGAGCAGGTCGTAGGTAAGTATCAGACATAGCGATATCGCTAGCAATATCGCTATAACGTCACAAGTTATAGCGATATTGCTAGCGATATCGCTTAGTGTGACAGTACCTTAAGGTGTGTCCTATAATTAGCATCATCACAGGGGTCTACAATCTTGTAATCAGTGTGCTTATACAGTATATAGGGTGAAAAATAGTCACTGTTCTGTTCAGTATCATGCTGTGTATCACACAGAACATTGCCCAAAGAAAGCTAAGTAGAGTGAGTTGTATCAGGAGAATAGAAAGCAAATTATAGACAAATATGTTAAAGGTAAAGGCTGTAAGACCTTTTCCAAACAGCTTAATGTTTCTTTTTCTACAGTTGCACATATTATTCAGAAGTTTTAAGGTCTACAGGACTGTAGCCAACCTTCTTTGATATGTCCGCAAGAGTAAAATCGATGACAAATTGAAGAGACGGATAATACGAATACGAATCGTAACCAAGGAGCTCAGAATACTTCCAAAATGATTAGCGGTAAACTCCAAGGTCAAGGTAGATCAGTGTCAGATTGCACCATCTGTTGCTGGCTTGGCCAAAGTGGACTTCATCGAAGGCAACTGAGAAGGAAGCCAAAGCTGAAAGAAAATCATAAGCAAAAGCATAAGCAAATCCTAAAACCGCAAGACTGGAATTTCACAAAATGTACCGTATTTTCCGGTGTATAAGACGACTTTTTAACCCCTTAAAATCTGTCAAAAAGTCGGGGGTCGTCTTATACGCCGGTATCGCCTTATACAGCAGTCGTGGAGCAGTCTGCGGTTGGCGGTCGCCTTATACGGCGGTTGTGGAGGGGTCAGCACATATGGTGGTTGTCACGTGCCCCGTCGTGAGTGACACGGCCAGCAGGCCGGTAGCTAATACAATAACACAAAGGGAATAGGGGAAAACCTGGGCAACAATAACAATGGTGGCCCTGCGATAGGGAAACGGGGAAGTGGAGACCTCCTGCACTCCCCTGAATCAGTGTCTCTACACTCCTAACGGTTCCGCACCGGGCGACGATCAGGAACCTCAAAACCCTGACTCGCCCTGCACCTAAACCCTCACTAGGGAATTGGTCGGTGCGGAAACTAATCCCACCACTGCACTAAACACACATAAGGAAAAGTGACAAAACAGGGCAACACCACTTAGCTTTGCTCTGTTGCTTACGCTCCCAGCAACAGAACCCACCACCTGCGTGCATCTTTTCCTCCACCGTGACTGACATCTGGGGTGTGCGCTGTCCAGAAACGGACCTTCACAGCATCATAGTGCAGCCTTGGAGCAAACAGAGTCCACACCTGCGTGCAACTGTCCAGAAACAGAGTCCCGCGAACGAGTCCAGCTTTTCTGCCAAAAAGTCCAGCATGCTTGAGATCCAGCTCTCAGCAACCAAGTCCAGCATTTTGAGTGCAACTCTACACCGCAGCTGCCACTCCACCAATCCATGCACAAACTCCCTACTGACACCATAACTGCGACTCCACCACGCCATGCCAGCATTCCTTGCAGACACCATAGCTAACACTCCTGGACTCTCACTGAGCCGCCCGTGACTCTCCTTTAGCTCCATCCTTCACCCAGGCTTGCTTGCAAATGAAGACTTTATCACCAACAGTGATTGACACACCTAATACTCTCTTATAGAGCACTCACACCTGTAACATAATTACGTGCACAAACTAAGGTAACCAGAGTGTAATGACCCTAATGGCCACCGAGGGGAAAACTACAACTGAAATCACCACAGTGCAATGACCCTAATGGCCACCGGGGGCAAAACCACCTTTGGCACACAGCCAAGGGAAAAAAAAGGTTACTTTGTGCATTTACTCTGTCAGATCCAACCTGGATCATGCCGTGTCACTCAGGACGGGGCACGTGACAGTGGGGGGGAGCGGCGAGGGGGCACTTTACCGGGGAAACAAGCTGCTGGCGTCCCAGGTATGGAGAGAGCAGCGCTGTGCCCTGAAGACACGCCTCTTTCATCTGTCTGTCCTGCCCTTGTATCTTCTCTGACACTTGGATCGTGCACATGCTCGCCTCTACCACTTCAGTCCTGAGGAGCGAGTGAGGCAAAGAAACAAGGGCGGGCCAGATGGATAAAAGAGGCATGGTTTTCTGGGCACGCTGGAAGTACAAGGGATGCAGTCTTGGGGACTGGGAGGGGGCTGGGCAGGATGGAGCGCAGACGGGTGTTTTTCTGGACACAGCGCTCTCTGGAGGTATCAGTAATAGGTACAGGGGATGCGCTCTATCTTGGGCACTGAGGGGCTGGACAGGCAGGGAGAGCTGACTAATCCAAGCAGGATTTATACAACAGCCGGCCAATCACTGGTAAGGTACATTGGCTGGCTGTTGTATGCTGGATACCAGTACATCACCAGTATCTCTACCTGTTCACCAGTACATACAGTACAATACAAATGTCCAGCAGTCTAAACCCCATCAAGGCTCAACCAGCAAGAAGAAAGAAATATGAAGCCAGTTTTAAACTTAAAGTTGCAAACTTTGCCATGGAACATAATAACTGCACTGTTGCAAGACAATATGGAGTAACAGATGGTTCGGGACTGGAAAGCAAATGAAAAAGAATTAAAGAGTATGCCGAGGGGTAAGTGTGCATTAAGAAGAGGCTCCCCACATTGGCCAGAACTTGAAAAACGTAGCAGACATGGTGAATGAGCCTCGCCAAAACGGTTATGTAGTGACACAAAATCAAATACGTTTGTTTGCACTTCAGTGGGCCAAATCTAACCCAGATCACAGCATCAGCTTTAAGGCTACTGTATCCTGGTGTACTAGGTTTATGGCAAGGCATAATATGGTACTGAGGCAAAAGACAAAAATTGCCCAAAAATTACCTGCAGATCTTGATAGCAAGCTAAATAGTTTCCATCGATACGTAATAAAGCAGCGCACTAAACATGGCTATCCGTTAAGTAATATTGGAAATATGGATGAGACTCCAATGAATTTTGATATGATTGGAAATAAAACTGTCCATCAAAAAGGTGAAAAAA
Organism: Dendrobates tinctorius; assembly: GCF_039654945.1. Lineage (NCBI taxonomy): Eukaryota > Metazoa > Chordata > Amphibia > Anura > Dendrobatidae > Dendrobates > Dendrobates tinctorius. The sequence continues at coordinate 1,901,407 of NW_027361816.1, read as the reverse complement.
CAATTTTAATTAAAACAACGGGGCATGAGAAGTCCAGTTTTACAGTGGTGTTAGGATGCACAGCTGATGGCGCCAAACTGAGACCAATGATTATTTTTAAAAGAAAAACAATGCCGAAACTCAAGTTCCCTGTTGGTTGATTTGTACATGTGAATGAAAAAGGCTGGATGGATGAGGAAGGGGTAAAGCTATGGCTTGATAATGTATGGGGTAAAGCTATGGCTTGATAATGTATGGAGCAGGCGACCAGGTGGACTTATTCAAAACTGTAGTCTACTGGTGTGGGATATGTTCAGGGCTCATTTAACTCCCAGCACAAAGCAAAGGCTAGCAAAGCTAAATACACATGCGGCAGTGATTCCTGCAGGATTGACATCATTGGTACAGCCACTGGATGTGTGCCTAAACAAGCCATTTAAAGATCGCATTCAAGAACAGTGGAATGAATGGATGGTTAGCGGCGAAAAGTCATTCACAAAAGGAGGAAAGATGCGTGCTCCACAGTTGGATGTTTTGTGCAAGTTTGTCATAAAAGCCTGGAATGATGTTGATGCAGAAACCGTCATCAAGTCTTTCAAGAAGTGGGGCATATCAAATTCATAAGATGGTATGGAGGACGACTACTTGTTGAAGAGGAAGCCGAAGCTGAGCCCACACCATCTGATACGGAATTCAATCCATACGATGACTGCCTTACAGATGTATCACAAGATGTCATTGATGTACTTATGATATCAGATGACGAACAGGAGGATTTTGAAGGCTTTAAAATGGAAACTGTGACGCCAGCAAAACCTGTAAAAGTACAGTACCGTAGCTTGTAGTTAGGATGGCCGTTGTTAACTTGATTTGCCCGGTCTTATTGTTTCTTATCTTCCTCCTATCAATATCAGTTCCAGTTTGGTTGACAGCTTAAAAAACAAACAGCATGGCAGCTCCCATGAGTTTATTGTCTTATCCTTCCTTTCAACTTTAGCGTGAATTAGGAAAAGTTTAATCCACTTGCACTGTTATATTATACATGTTTGATGATAAACAGCCTTATGTTTATAAGTGACATTTTTCCTGCTAAGTACCGTACCTGAGTACCTGCATGTCATAAGCATTTGAATTAAAATTACCATATTGAAATCAAATCTGATTTTTTTTTTATTTTTTCCATATGTGCATTGGAAGAGGGGTAGTCTTATACGGTGAGTATATCCCAAACTCTATATTTTAACTGGAAAAGTTGGGGGTCATCTTATACGCCCAGTCGTCTTATACGCCGGAAAATACGGTACCTTGACAAGTCAATTTTTTTCATGTTTTTAGGAAAATTTGATAACAAAAAACTGGAGCTTTTTGGTAACTCACATCAGGTCTATGTTCACAGATGCATAAATGAAATACACAAAGAAAAAAAAACATTGTGCCTACTGTGAAACATGGATGAGGCTTGGTTATGTTTTGAGTTTGTTTTGCTGCATCTGGCACAGAGTGTCTTGAATCAGTTCATTGTACCATGCACAATCAAGGTATTCTGGAGCGAAATGTCTGAAAGCTTGGTATGAGTTGCAGGTCATGGGTTCTCCAACAGGATAATGACGCAAAACACACAGCTAAAAACATCTAAGAATGACCAAGAACAAAACATTGGATGCTTCTGAAGTGGTGTTCTATGAGCCCTGATACAAATACTATTTATGGTTTTGGGAGGAGCTGAAACAGTCTGGAGAAGGCGCTTTCACACCTGACACAGCTGGAGCACCTCAAAAAGAGTGGGCCAAAATACCCGTGGACAGGTAGAGAAGTCTCATTCAGAGATACCGGAATCATTTGTTTGTAGTGATTGCCTCAAAAGGTTGTGCAACAAAATACTAAGTTAAGGCTGGTTTCACACTTACGTTTTTTGCGCTGTTTTTTTGCGCAAAAAAATGCATGCGTTTTTTTCCCTATACTTTACATGGGTGCGCATACACATGCGTTTGTACGCGTTTGTATGCGCATGCGTTTTTTTGTAGTGTGCGCTCGGGCGCACAAAATGCATCCTGTTGCATTTTTTGTGCATCCGACTTGTCCCAAAAAAAGCATGCGCACGCAATGCTTTTTTTTTTTTCACCCAACCACCCATTATAGCCTATGGGTGCGCTGACGTGGGCATGATAATGCCCACGTCAGCGCAAAAAAACGCACTCAAAAACGCAAAAAACGCACAAAAACGCATGATGCGTTTTTTATGTGCGTTTGCACTGCGCACGGTGCGCAGCGCAAAAAACGCAAGTGTGAAAGTAGCCTTAGGGTGATATAATTTTTGTCTAGTCCATTTTCATTATTTTATTTTTTTTCTTTTTGAACCAAAATTCAAAAACTAAAAATCAAAGTCAGCTTCTCATGAGCTGATATCCATTAAATTTTAAATTGAAAATTACTTTTGTCCCTTTCAAAATTATTTCATTGATCATTGTAGGGTTTTTTTCTTACTGAACCAGAACCACAGAGTAATATGAAAACCACTTCGAAATCTTGTGAATATATTTTGTTAGGGTTATGATGATTTCATAGATAAAAAGTCCTACTGAAACCCTAAGTGTACGTGCACATGCTGCGGATTGCAGTGCGGATTTGGCCGCGCGAATTTTGTAAAATCCGCAGGTAAATCTGCAGCTCAAAAGACCTGCGGTTTTACCTGCGGATTGCTCTGCGGTTTTTCATCTCCTCAATTGAGGAGAGGGTAAACCGCAGCGGAATCCACAGAAAAACCGCACGGAATAATCCGCACCGTCTGCACTGCGGTTTTTAATTCCCATAGGGAATAATGGTACTGTACACCGCAGCAAAAACTGCTGCGGATCCGCAGCGGCCAAATCCGCTGCGGAACCGCAGCAGAATCTGCAGCGTGTGCACACACCCTTAAGCTGTTAAAATAAGTTACATGTTCGCTCTATGCCAAACATTACAGAGTGAAAGCTGCCACCAGCGTCCGCACTGGTGAAGACGACTCTGGAAAACTAACGCCGACACTTTCCTAAAGTGGCTTCGCCAGGGCTGTCGGTGTCTTAATGACGCAATGTGTACATATCAACTTAGTCTGAACCATCTGTTCATGTATGGATTGTGGCATACATCATATTTCTCTCTGGTTTTCTTTGTCTTAGGTCCTTAGTCTCCTTGATGCTAGGGTAGGGAGGCTAAGCTCTGAATTTGGTGTGGAAGCAGAGTGACCATAGACAGAAATATCCCAGCACCGCAGTGGTTTTTGTGAATAGTCATACCAATACAAATAGCTGTTTCTTCTCCTATGAACCTTTGTTGCTTTCTCACTGCAAAACCACTGTTGTGTCTGTTCCGACCACATCTAAGATGAAAACCAGACTGTTGTACTACACTGATACCAGTGATGTTAGTCTGCTTGTTCTTGAGCCAGAAATGTCATTTTCAGCATGGACCATCGCCTGGCCACATTGAAAACCTATGGTTGACATTTTGCAGATTATACCTTATGAATGTATGAGTTTCAGCTTTGGAATTAAAGGGAATCTGTCACCCTTTTTTTGGACTATGAGCTGCCAGCACCGCCATAAGGGGCTTATCTACAGCATTCTGTAATGCTGTAGATAAGCCCCCGATGTAACCTGAAAGAGAAGAAAAACAAGTTAGATTATACTCACCCCGACGTCTGATCCGGTCCGATGGGCGTCGCGGTCCGGTCCAGCGCCTCCCATCTTCATACGATGCCGTCCTCTTCTTTCCTCCCTGTTGAGGGCAGAGCAGTGCGCCTGCACGGGAGCCACGACAAGAAGGGAAGAAGAGGATGGCATCGTATGAAGATGGGAGACGCCGGACCGCATCACCCATCGGACTAAGACCGGACCGCCCCCCGGTGAGTATAATCTAACTCTTTTTTCTTCTCTTTCAGGTTACATCGGGGGCTTATCTACAACATTACAGAATGCTGTAGATAAGCCCCTGATGTCGATGCCAGCAGCTCATAGTCCAAAAAAAGGGTGACAAATTCCCTTTAAGGGCTCATGTACAAGGACCCCGTCCTGTGAGGCAGAAATCCAAATTGAAGAAACAGTTTTAAGGAATGTTATTTCAGTATAGTCCATATAAAATTATATTGCCGCAATCTTAAAAATGCAATTTCTAACATTTACAGTCAGTTTTGTGCATCATGGTTTTTTTTTTACCGTGTTAAAGTCCAAAATGAAAAAATGAGATTTCCTCTACTCCAATTTTTTTTTATATTGCAATGAATCAACTCCTACTTTCTTTGGACTGTATGTGTCTACTCTACGGGACGAAAGCCGGCCATACACATTAGACGGCTGTTTGCTCGTTCAGCCGGAAGCCATCTCGGCCGGCTCTCCCAAACACAGGAGCACTCGTTCAGCCAAGCGGTCCGGTGTTGTGCATGAGAAACCAATTTCCAGATATGTCTGACAGCAGCTTATATCCGGAAGACAATATGATCAGCAGTCTGAAATGAGACACGCAGGATTGAGATTTTTCCCAACAATAAATGTTCCCATGCCCCCGTACACGTTAGACTGTACGTCGACCCCATCAATATTGGTGGGTTTTGCCAGTATTATTCTGATGTGTATGAGGGGCTTAAGGATGTATAAATCCTGTATGATCACGCTTAACCCTAGCATTAATTTAAAGTTCAAGGATGGTCTGGATGAAAGAATATAATATTGCAGGTTATGGATCCTAGCTTCAGTGATGGGTTCGTGATCCAGAGAACTAGTATAATTGCTGTAAGTGGAGTCGGGAAGGAATTTTCCCCTTAGTATGGGCTATTAGTGCATCCCCCATGAGGATTTTGCCTTCCTCGGGATCAAGGTTGAACTTGACGTCCTTGTGTCTTCTTTCAACATTAAATCTATAAATCTATGAATAAAGACTATACCTTGGGTGATAAGGAAATGACACAATTCCCTAAGCATCTTTTTAAATAGGATCCAATTGTAAAGGTTGATGTGCTTATCGGAGGGCAGAGTGATCTAGGCCCAGGGTGACGATACATGCAGACCAGTTACTAACCTCCATACTTATAATATACTTGAGCCAGCTTAGCGCATGAGATACATTTATCTATATAGCTGGCTCTGCTCTGAAAGAGACTCTGTCAACTCGGAAAAACCCATAAACTACACTAAACTGTTAAAGGGGTTCTCTAAATATATGATATTAAAGACCTATCCTTAGGATCATACTCTCCAGAATATGAGCTGATCTGCGTTTCTAGGAAGCAGCTGAAACAAAATTTCATATATTGAATGTTTACATGACTCTTAGTTTGTAATGCTATTAACCTGCAGATTTAAGCCAATATCTGCAGGTTAATGGCATTTTTTTTCTGGTGACAGGTTCCCTTTATTTACTCTAGTTTTTATAAACTGAACAATGCACCTTCAGTTCAATGTTTACACCTGATATTGATATGGATTACCTACTCTAAGATTAAAGGGTGTGTCTAAGAAGTTGTTGGCTCTTCTGGCCATCAACATTTTTAACACCATATCATATAGGGAAGTTTTTATAGACTGTAGGAGCCATATTCCCTCTTCTCCTGTTAGCTTTAAATACAGTTCTCAGCATAAGTGAATACACCCCTCTGAAAAGTAAGATTTTTTATCAATATCTCATTAAATACAAAGGCAATTTCCAAAATTGTACATAAGGACAACGGACCCCACCATGTTTTACTGTAGGTTTATAACCCAGCAGTTCTTATTTGTTGCATGCCTAGTGGTTTAGCAGTCCTATGACATTATCCAAGGCGTCAATCTGTCCTATTCTTCTGAAACCCGCCTGTTTTAAATGAGGGTATGTAACCAGCACTTTGGAACCATAGGCCCCAGAATAAGTGCTTGGGAAACAAATTTTTCCATTATTGCTTAGACAGCTCCACATTAAAAGAAGTCTCCAGGAGAGTTTAAACATCATCAAAGTGGTTGACTTAGCAGATTTGTGATTAGTTATGGGGAACCTGAACTTTTTGCCTGTTTTACGTTTTGTTCGCTGTTTATATATTGATATAAATTATGACCATACACCCTGGAAACAACAGAGATAAACTGCAGGATATTGGGAAAATAATCCGTCACAGACTTTAAACATCTTGGAAGTGGTTGACTTTGCAGCTTCAGCACTTCTGTTAGGTTTGTGATTAGTTATGGAGGAACAAAACTTTTTTTCTTTTACTGTTTACACTGCATATCAGTGCAAGGTTTGGATATATCATATATATATGGGGAACTGCATGATGCTGTGAAAATAAAGAATTTTGTATTACAGTACATTTCTTGCTCTAAAATCTTAAGATTTTGATGTTGTCCGTGACTTTAAGGCGAGGACATGGGTATTTATAGTCAACTATTATACTAAATACCTACTGAGCACATCAAAGGAGAAGTCTCTGATTTTAATATAAACTTCATTGAAGCGGCAACAACTCATTGCGTGTATATCAATAATGAATCATCATCAGTGGAAACCTATAAAGAGGAAATAAATCTCATTTTTGTCCACTGATGAGCAGGAAGTGTCATGACTAACAGATCTGCAAATACATTTGATGGCTCCAGGGCGGCCGGGTGGACATGTTATTTGACTAGTAGGACAGTGCAATGAATGCGAGCTTTTGTGTCATATGCGATAATTGGAGTCACAATGAAGTTGAAGTCTAACAATGTAGACATTGATGCAGCTTGTATGTGCTTCTATATCATTGCAACTTTTTTTTTATCTTGTATTAATTTTGCCAGTGTGCCCTAGAAACGGTTACATACAAAGGTCCTTCCGTATTTCAAAAAGGAACTTGTGTGTCTGATGCCCCAAATTCCTGCTACGTACCAACCTGACATTGACATCCTCTAGATAAAAAAAGTAGGTTCAAAACAGTAGTAATAAAGCAGCTCATCCAATATTACGATTTACAACCCCCAATTCCAAATAAGTTGGGACGCTGTATAAAATGTAAAAGAAAAAAATTCAATGATTTGGAAATCTTTTATAACCATGATTTATTTACAACAGAACATAGAAAACAGATCAAACGTTTACTTGAGACTTTTTGCCATTTCATTTGAAAAAATTAACTGATTTATAAATTGATGTCAGCAACATCTCAAAAAAGTTGGGACAGGGTTGCCAAAATGCTGGCAAAGTAAGTGGTACTAATGAAAAACAGCTGGAGGGTCGATTTTCAGCTAAGTCACATGATGGTGTATAAAAAGAGTATGTTAGAGAGGCAGAGCCTCTCAGAAGCAAATATGGTCAGATATTCATCAATCTGTGTACAACTACCTCGAATAATTGTGGAACAATGCATAACATCATATATACATAAAATCATCAAAAGATTCAGATATTCTGTAGAAAACCATGTGTTCTGAAGGGAAAATGCCGACGGTCAATATTGGTTTGTCGTGATCTGCAGTTCTTGATGCAGAACTACATTAAAAACAGGCGTGATTTTTAGGTCGTGAAAACCACAGCATGGGCTCAGTAATACTTTTAGAAATCATATTCTGTGAAGACAATTTGTTGTGCAATCCACAAATGCTAGTGTAAGCTTTATCATGCAAAGAAGAAGCCATATAACAACACATCCATAAATGATGCTGTCTTAGCTGGGCTAGGGCACATTTAAATGGACTTTGGCAAAATGGAAAACTGTTTTGTAGTCAGAATTTAAAATTCTTTATGGAAACCAGGGATCCGTGTCCTACAACTTTATGAGCAGAGGGACCATCCAGCTTGTTATCAGCCCACAGTTCAGAAGCCTGTATTTCTCATGGTATGGGGTTGTATTAGTGCCTATGGCATGGGCAGCTTACACATATTGAAAGTCACTATCAATGCTGAGCATTATATAGGGGTTTTAGAACAACATGTGCTCCATCCAGACAATGTCTATTTCAGGGAAAGCCTTGCATATTTCAGCAAGACAATGCTAAATCCATTACTGCATCCATCTCCACAGCATAGCTTTGAAGAGTTTGTCCGCCCGCGGTCCAGACCTTTCACCAATAGAAAATATTTGGTGCATTATGAAATGAAAAAATCTGGCCAAAACACAGGACTGTGGCACAGTGAGCATCCTACATGAGACAAGAATGGGACAACATTCCTCTCACAAAACTCCAGCTATTGGTCTCCTCATTTCCCAGGAGTTTACAGACTGTTGTGAAAGGAAGATGGGATGCTACACAATGGTAGACATGGCCTGTTTCTACTTTTTGGACATGTTCCTGCCATCAATTTCTACATGATTTAAAGGGAATCTGTCACCCCATTTTCGGCCTATGAGCTGCGGCCACCGCCAGCTGGCGCTTATCTACAGCATTCTGTAATTCTGGAGATAAGCCCCCGATATAACCTGAAAGATAAGAAAATCAAGTGAGATCATACTCACTGGGGGGCGGGGTCCGCTGCGGTGGGTATCGCGATCTGGTCCGGCGCCTCCCATCTTCTAGAGATGACGTCCTCCTTCTTACTTCTGCCGCGGCCCCTGCGCAGGCGTACTTTATCTGCCCTGTTGAGGGCAGAGTAAAGTACTGCAGTGCGCAGCAGCCGGGAAAGGTCAGAGAGGTCCGGCACCTGCGCACTGCAATAATAATAAATAAATAATCTTTATTTTTATATAGCGCTAACATATTCTGCAGCGCTTTACAGTTTGCACACATTTTCCTCACTGTCCCCGATGGGGCTCACAATCTAAATTCCCTATCAGTATATCTTTGGAGTGTGGGAGGAAACCAGAGTGCCCGGAGGAAACCCACACAAACACGGGGAGAACATACAAAGTCCTTGCAGATGTTGTCCTTGGTGGGATTCGAACCCAGGACCCCAGCGCTGCAACGTTAACCACTGAGCCACCGTGCTACCCTGTACTTTACTCTGCCCTCAACAAGGCAGATAAAGTACGCCTGTGCAGGAGCCGCAGCAAAAGTAAGAAGGAGGACGCCATCTCTAGGCGATGGGAGGCGCCAGACCGGACTGCGACACCCATCGGACCGGACCGGACCCCCAGGTGAGTATATTCTAACTCGTTTTTCTTATCTTTCATGTTATATCGGGGGCTTATGTACAGCATTACAGAATGCTCTAGATAAGACCCTTATGGCGGTGGCCGCAGCTCATAGGCTTTCCCTTTAAGTTTTTCAAGTGAAATGAGAAAATGTCCAACGTTCACCTTCTGATCTGTAATCTATGTTCTGCTGTGAATAAAATATGATCATAAGAGATTTCCAAATAATAGCATACTTGTTCTCTTTACATTTTACATAGCGTCACAAATTGTTGGGAACTGGGATTATAATTATATTGGACATATTTGATTTTAAAGCTGTTTTCTCATTTCCTTAAAAGGGAAAAAAATGCAAAAATGCTTGTAAAAGCAAATACCTTTGCAATTGACCTTTTACGAAGAATCATCTACATTCTCAATAACAGGGAGATTTTTTAATTTTATTGTTTACAGCTTATTGCCGGCCATCGCCGTAGTCTACCAAAGGTGGATGGTCTCCTAGGCAAGAAGCACAGCAGTGCTTGCAAACTCTTTGCTGTAGTGCCTACCAACAGGGGCTCAGAAGCTGGATGGATCACTGGATCTGACCAGTTTTATTGCCCCTGCATTCTTCCAGTGCTGCAAAGGCAAAGTTTTCTTCGTACAGCATCGAAGAGTGCACAGTTTGGGTCAGCGGTGAAACCATGTCGCCAGTCCAAACTGTCAATCTTTAGGAACTCACCGCCCCATGGAAGCAAGAAGGACGGAGGCTGGGGAGCAGTTATATCCTGAAGATAGGACCTAGGACAAGCTCTTTAATGGCATTCTTTCTCTTCTTTGAGGGCAAGCAGTGACCTGTTGTTAGGAATCTGGGTCCTTCTATGCCTATGCAGCCACCCAGATGCTCACATTTATCTCCAGAGGCTAAGTCCTTTTTCCCAGCTTCTGAGCATGCTCACGGGACGAGCGCTCATTGGAGTTCAGGAGTCAGGTGCTCAGGTCCTGCTCCTGATTTCATTGGTTCTGCTCTGGGCTCTGGAGATTTCCGGAAGGTCCCGTACGCTATAAAAAGTGCGCATGGCTGTTCCGCCATGCGCTAGTATTTTCATGCTGCTGCTGTGTGTATGGTGATGGATGCTTGGACTGGTGACTGACTCATTAAGAAACCCCTTCCCTCCGATAATACGTCTGTGGGAGTGTGTGGGATTCAGTCTCTAGCTGTTGCAGCAGCCTGCGCCCTGCATTGCGCCAGCGTCTTTGCAGTGCTTTTCCTGCGGTTCTGTTCCTGCCGCGCTGCAGTTGCATTCGCGGTTGCAACGCCACTGCGTCAGACGTTTATTGGTAGGTCTAGTCGGAGTCAGGCCTGTCACTCTTGGCGACTCCTGTGACCCTATACCACGTCTGTCACGCTGAGCTTCTGTGAAGTTAAAACAGACTCAGTGTTTTTGTATATGTGTTTTGCTTGCAGCTCTGTGTGTGAAACAGACTGCTTCAGCGTTACTTTACATATGCTTATGCTTGCAGCTCTGTGAGTACAACAGAGCTTGCTTTTGTGCACCAGGTGCACTTTAACCCTGTGCACATTACCGTCCTTGTGCTCTGCCTCTTTAGCAGCGGTTTCTACATCTGCCGCACGGTGGACCCCGGGTGGCGAACACGCTTTATTTATATTTTTATTTAGCGTGTTCCGCTGACCATAAGGCTATGTGCATACAGTGCGGATTCTGCTGCGTTTCCGCAGTGGTTTTGGCCCTGCGGAAACACAGCAGTTCCACAGACCAAGTACGCTACAATGAAACCCTATGGGTTTTCAAAAACGCTGTGCTGACGGTGCGTTTTTTTCCGCGCAGTTTTGTTGCGATTTACAAACCGCAGCATGTCAATTGTTTGGATGGTTTCCGCAGCGGTTTTACACCTTTAACATAGTAGAGGTGTGAAACTGCAGGGCAAAACCGCAGACCAAACCGCAGGAAAACCGCAGGTCACTTTACCTGCGGTTCCGCGCGGAAAAAAACGCAGGTGAATCTGCAAAGTGTGCACATAGCCTAACACTTGTGTCCAGTGATATAGTGGTTGATATTTTGAACCAGATGCTGCTGTCACTTGTTAGTGTTGATGGGTGTAGGGACAGTGTGTCAGCAGGGGACAGATAGGTTAAATTGCAGCCCATCTGATCTTTTGCCTCTCCAGCACATAAGCCGCTGTCCCATAAGTCTGGCAGGGATATATCCTCTACTCTATTGAAATTGCATACACTTCTAGTGTAGCTGAAAATGTTATTGGGTACACGGGGAAAGTAGTTCGTAGATAACTGATTTGTGATAACGATCACTCATATTCATGGATAGTATTTCAACTACCAGACATCACTACAGCCGCTAACATGGGGAAACAGGTGTAAATCCAGGATATCTGTCTATGGACAGCTATAAAGGGTTTTTTTTATGAATTTTAGGAAACTTAGTCAAGAAGGGAACGCTATAAAGAGATCCGAACTACCCACCTATTAACCCCCACACTGATCTAGCACCAACTTGTTCCCATCCATTCTGCATTGATGACATCCCATCCATCATTCACATCAATCATTGGTCTCATTTGCTTGTATGGCACACGACCACAGGGTACATTGACTGGATTTACTTGGTCATGTGAACGATGGATGGGACATCATCACTGCAGGACCGGCGAGGAACCCTGGAAGGGTAACACTGGTGTCATGGGGGGAGTCAACCGATCATGGTTATTTGTTCTATTTTATTTTTGCCAACTTTACTAAAACCCCGGAAACCCTTGTAAAGGTGCCCGTACACATAAGAATGACACAGGAAAGAAGAATGTTAAATGTTAGCCTCATAAGTTCTCACGGGAGAGAAGCTTACACCTTCACATGCCACTGAACTACACATGGACATGTATGATGGGGTCAGGAGGTCTAAAAAGACCTCGGTATCAGGATGTGCTATTCTACTATCGTTGCAAGGTTATATAGATTTAGATTTTTTTTCTAAACTTTTTGTGTTTGCTTCCATGAACTTTTAGCATAAATCGTATATGTTATTACACAGTAGTATTGGGTAGTTTCATCTGTCTTGCACTGTGTTTCTTCCCAGGACATATACTGTAGGTAGTTTACTTGCAAGATTTGAAGTATCCTGGGGAGGAAGTGACAATCCCGCTGAATGAAGTGACCTATTTTAAGGAAACAGCTGCGGTTTTCTTATATTGTCTTTTATCTGCTCTCTCTACCATTTCCTGTTATTTGGAGACAATATTCAGAAATAAACAGTAAAGCCCTGAAAGCAAAATGAAGTCAATAATTCCAATATTAGAAGTGTTGTGGTTATATGCACAAGTAAAATTCATAGTTCAGCAGTGCGGCTGTGCTACGTATTACTGAGGTATTTTCCCACAGAAGTAATCCTTAATATGATACAACCCTGCACCTATATGGGTGCAGTATTAGGCTAGGGCTACAATATAGGCTAGGGCTACAATGTCACATGACACTTAATAGCAGTTTTCTGAAAAGTTGCACAACAAAACTCGTCTGTGGCTTTCTATCGCGTGACTAATTTTGAGCTCCGATTTTGCTGTAAATAAAACAGCCAAGTTGCAGATAAGTCACATGCAAATCTCCTGTTACGTGTGACCTTTATTGCAGTTTATTGCAAATGTGTGAAGTGCGATCATCGATAGAAAATCCAACAAATTTGGAAATGCGTGCGACTCTGTTGCAGTCTGAAATGCGGCACCAATAAGAAATCATTTCATGCAATATTCAAATTGTCTCTTCAGAGAGGAAGAGGACTAGAACTGTAGTGCCACCTATAGAAAGTAGCAATCCTAAAAGTCAATATTGACCCTCCAACAAGCCTTGTATAAAAGCCAAAATCTCATTTTGCTGACACTGTGTTTCTGGGTACTGCCCCTCATCAGTGCAAAGTGTGAGATCTGGTTTGGCTTTGTGAGAGGCATCTGACCGGGCTCCAACATCCAATATTGAAATGTGTCTCTGCGATTTCTGTGTTGCCCAACACGTCACCTGGGTAGCCCTTGCTTGTTTGAATCAGTAGGGCTCTCTTTTTTCTGGATTAGACGGATACTTGCTAATTGCTGGTGGTTTGCTGTGGTTCAGGGCAAACATTGCCTGTAAATGAGCCAGTTCTTTTCCTGAGTGTTATCCCGGCTGTAGGTCGCTTGTCGGGCTGCACCCAGTCATAAAATTCACGTTTACAAGTATTTATTTACTGGGTGCACCGAGACGTGAACTTCCATTAAGGTCTCTACAGAGAGAACAGTGAAGTTTGTTCCTGTGATCATATATACAAATCTTACCAATCCAAATTCTGATAATGCTGCATGGACGCAAGATATCGTTCCAACTTCCTCAGTTCTGGGACCCACCTTAGTTATGAGTAAGAGGATCCGAAGTCAATTTAGAAAACATTTTAAAGTTTACAAATATATATAAAGTGCTCCCTCAGCTCGGACTGCATGTGTGTGATAAGGTTTAATCATCCTGTACTGGTTTTACTTTGTGTTTTCTACTCCTAAAACTACCTACATAACTATACGTATATACTTTGTTCACTGGTGCTACTAACCATATACACCTGTTTTTATCATCTGCAGCTGAAGAGTATTCTCATTCTACTGGAGAATTGCAAAAAATTGCAAAAAGTACTGCGTATAGTTAAAAAAAAAAATTGCACAATATTGCATTACAAGCTAAAATAATGCACAAAAAGTTAATAACCTCATGAAACCAAGGATTTGCCAACCTGTTAGCAGCCAGTAAATGTCCAAATGCACTACGGTTGGTGATGGTAGCAAAAGTTTGTAATCCGCCATGTTAAGTCCACGGAATGTAGGTGGATGGCGCCCCAGCCAGTGGCACTTTCGTCAGATATCGTCCTTTCAAAAATGGAGCTGTAGGTTCCTGGGTGACATCATAACTATGGTACGTAGCATTAACCAAATACCCAACGCATTTCTAAGAAGCTCACTATCTCTGACGAAGAAGAACGAGAGTCTCAGAAATGCGTTGGCTTAGACTAACCACGGTTCTCCCAACCCGAATTTACAGCCTCATAAATTCCTACGAGGCAATACGTTGGAGTCAGGATCTGAAGCCAGTCTGGGTACTGTGCTTCATATACGTATCATGAAATATACCAATATGGACTCGGCGTTGCAGAGGCCCATAACGAGTGCCAATCGGTGATTTAATATATTGCTCGGTGCATGTTTAAAGGTCTTTTACAAAGAGCGATGCATTCTGTAGGGGGATGAACCATTGCTATTGCGATTATTTGGTTCACATACAGTCTACATTTTCTCAGCTTCAGGTCCCCTCTTTACACCAGGAGGTGTGTTACGTCAACTATATTATTATTTTTTTTTTTCTTAGGTCGCATAGTTGATGTCATTAGCTGACGACCAGATATTTGCTCGTTCATCGGCAGATCATTGCCATGTTTACACAGGTCAATAGTGGGGAAAGATTGTTCTTAGTTCATATAAATACTAGTGTAAACTGTTCACTTCTGCGATTACTTCATATTGAAAGGATTTGTCCTGTCATATGACATTGATGAGTTATTCACGGTGTAGGTCATCAATATCAGACTGATGGACATGTCACACCCTTTACTCCCACTAATAATAATAGTAATAATAATCTTTATTTATATAACGCCAACATATTCCGCAGCGCTTTACAGTTTAACAGTTTCAAAACACAAGTGATAAGTAACAATGTTAACAATACAATAATTAAAGCAAAATAAGACGAAATAAGACGACCCTGCTCGTGAGAGCTTACAATCTACAATGAGGTGAGGGTGTGTATTTACAATGATGGTCAAGCCATCTTGAGGGAGTGAGGGATGGATGGAGATAGTGAATGGGCTACACACGCACACTTACACATAGAATGACTTTGATTAGTGAACGTGATAGGCCGCTCTGAACAAATGTGTTTTGAGGGAGCGCCTAAAACTATGCAAATTGTGGTTAGCCCTAATTTCTTAGGGTAGAGCATTCCAGAGGATAGGAGCAGCACGGGAGAAGTCTTGGAGTCAGGAGTGGGAGGTACGGATTAGTGCAGAGGTTAGTTGAAAGTCGTTTGTAGAGCGCAGCGATCGGCTAGGCCGATAGACAAAAATGAGGGAGGAGATGTAGGGGGGTGCCGCCCTGTGGAGAGCTTTGTGGGTGAGAACAAGTACTTTGAATTGGATCCTATAATGAATGGGCAGCCAGTGTAATGACTGACGAAGAGCGGACACGTCCGAGTACCGATTAGCCAGATGGACGACCCTGGCTGCTACATTAAGTATGGTCTGGAGAGGGGATAGTCGAGTGACGGGGAGGTCAATTAATAGAGCATTGCAGTAATCCAGGCGGGAGTGGATCAATGCTACAGTGAGGGTTTTTGTTGTTTCCATGGTGAGAAAAGGGCAGATTCTAGAGATGTTCTTTAGATGTAAGCGGCAAGAGCGGGCAAGAGATTGTATATGGGATGTGAAGGAGAGATTGGTGTCAAACATAACATCCAGACAGCGCTCCTGCTGCCGGGGTGTTATTGTGGTACCACCCACGGAGAGGGAAATGTCAGATTTAGGGAGGTTAGTAGACGGCGGGAGCCGAAGAAGTTCAGTTTTGGAGAGGTTCAGTTTCAGATAGAGAGTGGACCTGATATTGGAAACTGCGGACAGACAGTCACTGGCGTTCTGTAGTACAGCGGGGGTAAGGTCAGGGCTCCACTATTAGCTCCATGTAAACATCTACAGATGGACAAAGCTGCACTCAGGCTCTGAAGGCTCCCAAACATATTAGACTAATGTTGGACGAACCCACTGATATCAACGGGCTTGGCCAATGGTCCAAAGTATATGAGGGCCTCCAATTTTGGACTTTTGTTCTCAGTGAGATAAGCCTCCACCTTGGAAGTCTTGCAGGAGCTCTCATAAAGAACACAGGAGTACTCGGCCAAGAACCCTGCATATGGAGGAGTTAGAGAGGGGTCAACCGGCCAATCAGCTGAATGACGGTATAGAAAGCTATCCATTGTGCATGGGGGAGGGGCTTAACAGATTATCAGTTGGTGTGTTGGGTGCTGGATCCCAATCGATCTAATATTGATTTGGATCCTGCTGATAGATCATCCATATTTGATGTCTAGAGAACCCCTTTAACCTCTACATTAATCAAACTTTGATGTTTCATCATAAGGATGGACCATGATTATGAAGGTAAGGTCAATGAAAGTAGCTGTGATGGTTAGACAGTTACTTGATTTTGAAGGAGAATGGTGTATAACCTTCAATGCACATAGCACCAAGGCTTTACAGATGAAGCAGCTGTTATCATGCAGAACCAGGAGCTGCCATAGTATTTTCCAGAGACTCGGCCTCTCCGTCTGGCCTTACCTTTAATTTCCCAGAAAACCCCTGATATACGGTATATGACACCTGATATGCAATTTTTATGGTCTATGGGTGTCATATTGTGGGGGTGTGGGGTAATTATTTGATCAAAGCTAATTTACTTTTTCTAATAAACCTTTCTAATCAAACTCCCCTGCCGTATTTGAAGTCATTGCCTTTGAGTGCAAATGTTTACACACGTGGTCAGAATTGTTGGTACCCCTTGTTTAATGACAGAAAAACCCACAATGATGACAGAAATAATTTGAATCTGACAAAAGTAATAATAAATCAAAAATCTATGAAAATGAACAAATGAAAGACAGACATTGCTTTTCAACCATGATTCCAAAGAATTTTTTAAACATAAAATTCATGAAATAGGCCTGGACAGAAATGACGGTACCCTTAACTTAATATTTTGTTGCACAACCTTTTGAGGCAATCACTGCAATCAAATGATTCCTGTGACTGTCAATGAGACTTCTGCACCTCTCGACAGGTATTTTGGCCCACTCCTCAAGAGCAAACTGCTCCAGTTGTCTCGTGTTTGAAGGTTGCCTTTTCCAGATGGCATGTTTCAGCTCTTTCCAAAGATGTTCAATAGGATTTAGGTCAGGGCACACAGAAGGCCACTTCAGAATAGTCCATTGTTTTCCTCTTAGCCATTCTTGGTTGTTTTTAGCTGTGTGTTTTGGATCATTATCCTGTTGCAAAACCCATGACCTTCAACTGAGACCAAGCTTTCTGACACTGGGCAGCACATTTCTCTCTAGAATCCCTTGATAGTCTTGAGATTTCTTTGTACCCTGCACAGATTATAGACACCTGTGCCAGATGCAGCAAAGCAGCCCCAGAACATAACAGAGCCTCCTCCATGTCTCACTGTAGGGACAGTGTTCTTTTCTTGATATGCTTCATTTTTCCATCTGTGATCATAGAGCTGATGTGCCTTGCCAAAAAGTTCCATTATTGTCTCATCTGTCCAAAGGATATTCTCTCAGGAGCTTTGTGGCTTGTCAACATGTCGTTTGTCAAGTTCCAGTTCTGTCTTTTTTATGATTTTTTTTCAACAATGGTGTCCTCCTTGGTCGTCTCCAATGAAGTCCACTTTGGCTCATAAAATGACAGATGGTGCGATCTGACAGCCCAGTTTTTCTGGGCTCTTGTTACTATTTGTATTATCTGTCTCTTTGATTTGTCATCAATTTTCCTCCTGCAGCCATGTACAAGGAGGTTGGCTGTTACAGCCCTATGGAGCTTACATTTCTGAATAATATGTGCAACTGTAGTCATAGCAACATCAAGCTGTTTGGAGATGGTCTTATAACTTTTACCTTTAACATGTTTGTCTATAATTTTCTTTCTAATCTCCTGAGACAACTCTTTCCTTCGCTTCCTCTGGTCCATGTTGAGTGTGATACACACCATGTCACCAAACAGCACAGTGAGTATCTGTAGCCCTCTATACAGGCCACTCACTGATTCCAAGATTGCAGACACCTGTGATTATTATTATTATTCGTTATTATAGCGCCATTTATTCCATGGCGCTTTACATGTGAAAAAGGGGCATTCATAGACAAGTACAATAAACATGAGCAAAACAAGGCACACACAAGTACAGGAGGAGAGAGGACCCTGCCCGCGAGGGCTCACAGTATACAGGGGATGGGTGAGGATACACTAGGAGAGGGTAGAGCTGGTCGTTTGGTGGTTCAGTAGATTGAGGATCACTGCAGGTTGTAGGCTTCTCTGAAGAGGTGGATCTTCAGGTTCCTTTTGAAGGTTTCCTTGGTAGGCGAGATTCTGGTGTGTTGGGGTAGAGAGTTCCAGAGTATGGGGGAAGCATGGGAGAAGTCTTGTATGTGGTTGTGGGAAAAAGAGATAAGAGGGGAGTAGAGAAGTAGATCTTGAGAGGATCGAAGGTTGCGTGTAGATAAGTACCGGGAGACCATGTTACAGATGCATGGAGGAGACAGGTTGTGGATGGCTTTGTGTGTCATAGATAGGGTTTTGAACTGGAGCCTCTGTACAATAGGAAGCCAGTGAAGGGCTTGGCAGAGAGGAGAGGCTGGGGAATAACGGAGAGACAGGCGGATTAGTCGGGCAGCAGAGTTTAGGATCGATTGGAGTGGTACAAGAGTGCTAGAGGGGAGGCCAGAGAGTAGGAGGTTGCAGTAGTCGAGGCGGGAGATGAGGAGGGTGTGCATGAACGTTTTTGCAGTTTCTTGGTCAAGGAATGTACGAATCTGGGAAATATTTTTGAGTTGGAGTCGGCAGGAAGAGGCAAGGGCTTGGATATGTGACTTGGAAAGAGAGGGCAGAGTCGAGGATCACCCCGAGGCACCAAGCATGCGGGATCGGGGAAAATGAGCATCCATTGACATTGGTGGTTAGGTCTGGTGGAGGGGTAAAGTGAGATGGGGGAAAGATGATGAATTCTGTTTTCCCCATGTTCAGTGATGTGATGCTAACTAGTGGTCACACCTTGATTTAACGTGTCCCTTTTGGCACATTATTTTCAGGGGTACCATCATTTCTGTCCAGGCTTCTTTCATGAGTTTTATTTTTTTTTAAATTCTGTGGAAGCATGGTTGAAAAGCAATGTCTGAATTTCATTTGCTCATGTTCATAGATTTTTTATTTATTATTTCTTTTGTCAGATTCCAGTTATTTCTGTGACCATTGTGGGTTTTTCTGTCATTAAAGGAGGAGTACCACATGTGTATTTACTGACTAATCAGCCCTGAAGTCTCTCTTGTTTGTGAAATACTGCATCGTAAATTTTCGTGGTTACTGCACTTCTCTCAGCACTCTTAATAAATGGCTGAAGACCACACCAGAGACAAGGTTTTTTTTTAGATTTGACTGACTACTGTCTGGGTCCCATGAAAGTGACCTGTTGCTCTGGCATATATGACCTGTCTGTGCTGTGTTTATGTGGAACAATCCTCGGCTTTCGTAGAGAATGGCACAGTCATAAATTCTCTCCAGTTGACAGTAAATGTCACCAACAGTACACTGTTGTCCAGTGCTGCAGACCTTCACCGTCATCTGGTAACTGAACTGTCTGAAGAATTTGTAGGACTACCAATGATTCTCCGAGAAAAGTCCTAAAGTGGGTGATCTGTCGGCATTAGAGAACGCGTTGGGCATTGCTACTAGTGATATTGGTATAGTGGTGGATATCAAGAATATTCATGGTCACAATGCTCTGTGCATGGATCCCTCCATATGCTCTAGCAGGGTTCGTAGTATCGATGCCCAAGAACCTTCCTCAGGGTTACAGTCACACAAATAACGCTGTAAACAGTAACTTCTACAGATATGTGTTAGGAATGGCGGAACACACTAAATAAAAATAATAATAAAGTGCGTTCGCTGCTCGGGGTCCACCGTGCAGTAGGTGATATAAGTGGTGGCAGGAGCAATATGGCGCTAATGTGCACAGGGTTAAACGTCACCCAGGTGCGCAGAACAATCTCTGTTAAGTCACAGAGATGCCAAATAAACACAAATACACAGACTGAGCCTGTTGAGGTCACAGTACTCAGTATAAATACACACACGGTATCAGGTCACAGGAGTAGCCCAAGACGGCGGCACTACGTCCGTCTAGACCTACCGTGTGTGCGGCGTCGCAGCTGCGGACGCTAAGGCCTCTTTCACACTTCCGTTTTTGACAATCAGTCAAGATCCGCCAATTTTGAAAAAAAAACGGATCCCCCATTTTTCTTTGCGGATCCGTTTTTTTCCCCATTGACTTTCATTATTGGCGGATCCTGCCTGATTGCCGTCCGTTGCATCCGTTTTTTTGAGGATCCGCCACGATGCTAGTGTCCGTCAACATCCTCAAAGATTTCCAAACGGAGCTTGCAACGGTTTTTTCTCCGGCGGATCCTTCAGACACTGAATTAACCCCAAATTCTGTCTGGGCGCCGGAGGAAAAAATTCTCTCTCTCTCTCCCTCTCTCCTTCCCCAGCCAGTGTTCCTTTAAATTTCGTCATTTTCAGGATCCGTCTGAAAACGGATCCTGTGCCATCCGTTCACATCAGTTGACAACGGATCCGCTTGTCCGCCTTTTTGGCGGATTATAACTGATGCAAAAAACTGAAGTGTGAAAGAGGCCTTAGGAGAGCTGTTACTGCAGCGCGGCGTGGACAGTGCCGCTAAACGACAAAGCTATGACGCAAGCGCAATGTCGGACGCTAGCAGCTGTGGATATTGCAGCAGAGGAGCGCTGGCGCTGATTCTAACTCCGTCCCTAACCACATACGTAATATCGGAGGGAAGGGGTTTTATAATGAGTCATTCACCAGAATCATACATCCGTCCTCATACACACAGCAGCAAGTAAGTCTATACTAGCGCGGCGGAACAGCCATGCGCACCTTTTATAGCAGCCGGGACCTTCTGCAAGTCTCCAGATCTCTGAGATGGACCAATGAGATCTGGAGCAGGACCTGAGCACATGACTCCCATCTGGGAGATCGACCCATGAGCATGCTCAGTAGGAGGGCAGAAGGACTTAGCCTCAGGAGAGATTTACTGCAAGGCAATCTCCTCTGCAGTAGATAAACAGCAGGAGACTGCAGAATGTGAGGGTCTGGATCCCTGCAGAGTAAACGCAGAAATCCGATGCCTAACATTACCCCCCCCTCCTAGGGCCCCCTCCCCCCTGAGCCTTCTGATCCAGCAACTTGTGCCCATCAGAGGTATAGACCTCAGACTCGTCCGAAGGCAAGTCAGATGTCCCAGTAGGTGACAGAGAGACCCGGGACAAGTGGAAGGCATCAGGGACGGCAAGGTCGCCAGGTTTGAGAAGGGACTCGTGGAGACGACGGGAGCGGAAGTTAAAGTGGAAGCCGCCGTGTGTGGGCAGGCGTCTCTACCCTTTGTTTAGAGAGGCTATTCCGAGCACAAAAGGCGCAGGCCCGAATATATTTTTTAACATCCCGAGCCCTGTGCGGCCACCAGTAAGACCCTGCCAGGAGTTTTGTGGTCTGCATATAGCCACAGTGACCACCCCTCCTGGATGCATGTGCCCACGCGAGAACCTTCGGCCGAAGGCGAGGAGGAACAAGGGTCTTGCCCGGCGGCACAGAGTTTGGCCGTTGCGGGGCACTGTTGTCCTGAGAAACAGAGTATTGACAATGATAACCGCAACTGGAGTTTGTGCCGGACGCGCCTGGAGAACGGCGCGAAACACCTCCATGGGCTCTGGGGGTGGAACCTCTGGCTCGGGTAATTCCAGAGGCTCAAAAGAATTGGGAGCCGAGGTAACCTTCCGTTTGGATTGAGCACGCTCCATACCGCGCTCCGAAAAACGGAGATCAATGCGGGTGGAAATGGCAATCAGGTCTTCCAAACTTGCAGGAACCTCTCTGGTAGAGAGGACATCTTTAACATGCTCCGCCAAACCTCTCCAAATCACAGGGATGAGGACTTTGTCGGACCACTCCAGCTCGGAAGCCAGTGTCCGAAAATGGGCGGCATACTGACTAACCGAGAGAGAACCCTGAGTCAAAGCGAGAAGATGAAGAGAGGTGTCATGCGTGACCCGTGGACCGAGGAAGACCTGCTTAATAGCTGTTTAAAACTGAGCAGCAGTCCGAACCTCTGGGTCACCACGCTCCCATAGAGGTGTAGCCCACTCCAACGCCTTACCCGACAGAAGGGATACAATAAACCCCACCTTGGCCCGTTCCGTAGGGAATCACGCAGCCAGTAGCTCCAGCTGGATAGTGCACTGGCTGATGAAACCCCTACAGGAGGCGCCATGGCCAGAAAATTTATCGGGCAACGGGAGGCGGGTAACTGTCGGTGCGAGGGAGGACGTGGACATACGTGAAACCGCGTCTGTGATTGCCTTTACAGCAGCTTTGGTGGATTGTGCAGCTGAGAGAGCCCTCTCAAGAGTGGCCAACCGACCCTCAAGCTGCCGAATACACTGTAAGAGTTCCTGCTGCTCTGCCATCACTAGCCAGACCCTGGCACTGGTATAATATTAGGAACGGCGGAACGCACTAAATAAAAATAATAATAAAGTGCGTTCGCCGCTCGGGGTCCACCGTGCAGTAGGTGATATAACCGCTGCTAAGTGGTGGCAGGAGCAATATGGCGGTAATGTGCACAGGGTTAAACGTCACCCAGGTGCGCAGAGCAATCTCAGTTAAGTCACAGAGATGCCAAATAAACACAAATACAAAGACTGAGCCTGTTGAGGTCACAGTACTCAGTATAAATACACACAT
Source organism: Dendrobates tinctorius (assembly GCF_039654945.1). Lineage (NCBI taxonomy): Eukaryota > Metazoa > Chordata > Amphibia > Anura > Dendrobatidae > Dendrobates > Dendrobates tinctorius. The sequence goes on along the minus strand of NW_027361816.1, from coordinate 1,878,715 downwards.
GGTATCCGGTCACAGGAGTAGCCCAAGACGGCGGCACTACGTCCGCTAGACCTACCGTGTGTGCGGCGTCGCAGCTGCGGACGCTAAGGAGAGCTGTTACTGCAGCGCGGCGTGGACACTGCCGCTAAATGACAAAGCTATGACGCAAGCGCAATGTCGGACGCTAGCAGCTGTGGATGTTGCAGCAGAGGAGCGCTGGCGCTGATTCTAACTCCGTCCCTAACCACATACGTAATATCAGAAGGAAGGGGTTTTATAATGAGTCATTTACCAGATTCATACATCCGTCCTCATACACACAGCAGCAAGTAAGTCTATACTAGCGCATGGTGGAACAGCCATGCGTGCCTTTTATAGCAGCCGGGACTTTCTGCAAGCCTCCAGATCTCTGAGATGGACCAATGAGATCTGGAGCAGGACCTGAGCACATGACTCCCGATCTCCAATGGGAGATCGTCCTATGAGCATGCTCAGTAGGAGGGCAGAAGGACTTAGCCTCAGGAGATATTTGCTGCAAGGCAATCTCCTCTGCAATCTCCTCTGCAGTAGATAAACAGCAGGAGACTGCAGAATGTGAGGGTCTGGATCCCTGCAGAGTAAACGCAGAAATCCGATGCCTAACAATATGTTGCACAGGTAGACAGATCAATGCAAACCATGAGGGCCCATCACATATCTCAGCACTATGGGTACCCAGAGTTGGATTGACACTGATCTGATAGGCGATCGCTACAGTGAGCTCAGAAAACCCCTTTAATGCACTAGATACACTATGATGAGCTCTATAAAGCCTCTTTACACACAACATTTCTATCCATGGAAGACTTTGGAAAAATAATTGCCTAAGATCTGCCGGGCAATCTTCTCTGTTGGAAATTGGGAGTTTCCTTCCTGCTGGACGAGGAGTGTCATTGTTTCTTAGCAATGGCTTTTGTGAGAATTGTGTAGAAAGCCGCAATGTTTCTGCAATGTCCATATTATCTACTGCATATATCTCCAGGGTCAGAATAGAAACCTTGATGGCAGCATTACTGGTTAGGAGCACCATTCTCAGTGATATTCGTATGTGGGCAGTTAGCAGTTAAATCGTTTAGTTAGGTAAGGGTAGGAAATGTTTAATGCAAGTAAATTAGGAATTAGTTTAGATTACGATACAAAATAAATAGGGATTTAAATGAAAAGTACTTTGGTCTTCGGACCACCCCTTTAATTGTAGCCTTGCAGCAGTTATCTTACCTGTAGGTGTCTTCAGTATGGTTAACTTGCTATCTACCGATTGCTGTCAAGTATAGTCCATCTCTAGTAGCACAGACCCCAAGGTGTATTTCAAAAAGTGGGATCGTTCTTTTTCTCTCTTCTTCTGATCTCCTGCTTGTTAAACTGCATACAGGCATAGCAGAGGTGGGCTTACAGTTCAGTTGTTAACCCCTTAACGCCCAAGGGTAGTTTGCATGTTCATGACCGGGCCAATTTTTACAATTCTGACCACTGTCCCTTTATGAGGTAATAACTCTGAAACACTTCCATGGATCCCGGTGATTCTGACATTGTTTTCTCTTGACACATTGTACTTCATGTTAGTGGTAAAAATTTAATTCAAATAACTTGCGTTTATTTGTGGAAAAAACGGAAATTTGGTGAAAATTTCACAATTTTCCAACTTTGAATTTTTATGCCCTTAAATCACAGAGATACGGCACACAAAAAACTTAATAAATAACATTTCACATGTGTTTCCTTTACATCAGCACAATTTTGGAACCAACATTTTTTTTTTGTTAGGAAGTTATAAGGGCTAAAAGTTGACCAGCGATTTCTCATTTTTGCAACACCATTTTATTTTTACGGACCACATCACATTTGAAGCCACTTTGAGGGGTCTATATGATAGAAAATACCAAAAAGTGACACCATTCTTAAAACTGCACCCCTTAAGGTGCTCAAAACCACATTCAAAAAGTTTATTAACCCTTCAGGTGCTTCACAGGAATTTCTTGAATGTTTTAAAAAAAAAAATGAACATTTAACTTTTTTTCACAAAAAAATTACTTCAGGTCCAATTTTTTTTATTTTACCAAGGGTAACAGGAGAAATTGGACTGCAAAAGTTATTGTGCAATTTGTCCTGAGTACGCTGATACCTGATATAAGGGGGGAACCCCTGTTTTGGCGCATGGCAGAGCTCAGAAGGGAAGGAGCGCCGTTTGACTTTTTCAATGCCAAATTGGCTGGAATTCAGATCGGACGCCATGTCACGTTTTGAGAGCCCCTGATGTGCTTAAACAGTGGAAAACCTCCCACAAGTTACCCCAGTTTGGAAACTAGACCCCCCAAGGAACTTATCTAGATATGTGATAAGAACTTTGAACCCACAAGGGCTTCACAGAAGTTTATAATGTACGGTCGTAAAATTAAAAAAATCACATTTTTTCCACAAAAATGATCTTTTCACCCCCAATTTTTATTTTCCCAAGGGTAACAGGACCCTAAAAGTTATTGTGCAATTTGTCCTGAGTACGTTGATACCCCACATGTAGGGTTAAACCACTATTTGGGTGCATGGCAGAGCTTGGAAGGGAAGCAGCGCCATTTGACTTTTTTGGCTGGAATTGGGATTGAACGCCATGCCACGTTTGGAAAGCCCCTGATGTGCCTAAACAGTGGAAACCCCCCACAAATGACACCATTTTGGAAACTAGACCCCCCCAAGGAACTTATCTAGATGTGTGGTGAGCATTTTGAACTCCCAAGGGCTTCACAGAAGTTTATAACGCCCGGGCGTGAAAATAAAAAAAATCATATTTTTTCCACAAACATGATCTTTTAATTCCCCAATTTTTTTATTTTCCCAAGGGTAACAGGAGAAATTGGACCCCAAAAGTTGTTGTCGAATTTGTCCTGAGTATGCTGATACCCCATATGTGGGAGAAAACTATTGTATGGGCACACGTCGGGGCTCAGAAGGGAAGTAGTGACGTTTTGGAATGCAGACTTTGATGGAATGGTCTGCGGGTGCCATGTTGCCTTTGGAGAGCCTCTGATGTTCCTAAACAGTGGAAATCCCCCACAAGTGACCCCATTTTGGAAACTAGACCCCCAACGGAACTTATCTAGATGTGTGGTGAGCACTTTGAACCCCCAAGTGCTTCACAGAAGTTTATTTTTTTTCTACAAAAATGATGTTTTTGCCCCCAGTTTTTATTTTCCTAAAGGTAACAGGAGAAATTGGACCCCAAAAGTTGTTTTGCAATTTGTCCTGAGTAGGCTGATACCCTACATGTGGGGGTAAAACACTGTTTGGGCGCATGGCAGAGCTTGGAAGGGAAGGAGCACCATTTGACTTTTTCAACGCAGAATTGGCTGGAATTGAGATCAGACGCCATGTTGCGTTTGGAGAGAACTTGATGTGCCCAAACAGTGGAAACCCCCCAATTCTAACTCCAACCCTAACCCCAACACACCCCTAACCCTAATCTCAGCCCTAACCCTAGCCCTAACCCTAGCTTTAACCATAGCCCTAACCCTAATGGGAAAATGGAGATAAATACATTTTTTTTATTTTATTATTTTTCCCTTACTAAGGGGATGATAACGGGGGTTTGATTTACTATTTATGGCGGGGTTTTATGCTTGGCAGCTGCCACACGCTAAAAGACGCTTTTTATTGTAAAAATAGTTTGTGCATCACCACATTTTGAGAGCTATAATTTTTCCATATTTTGACCCACCGAGTCATGTGAGGTCTTATTTTTTGCGGGACGAGTTGACGTTTTTATTGGTACCATTTTCGAGCATGTGACATTTTTTGATCGCTTTTTATTCCGATTATAGGGACGCAGAATGAACAAAAACCAGCGTTTCAAGAATTTCTTTTGGGTGGTGCGTTTACACCGTTCCGCGTGTGGTAAAATTGATAAGGCGGTTTTATTCTTCGGGTCAGTACGATTACAGTGATACCTCATTTATGTCTTTTTTATGTTTTGGTGCTTTTCTGCAATAAAAACAATTTCATATAAAAAATAATTATTTTTGCATCGCTTTATTCTGCGCGCTATAACTTTTTTTTTTTTGAATGAATTTATTAGGGAATATTTTTTTTTTAATTTAGCGATTTTTTTATAAATTATTTTTACCCTTTTTTTTTTTTTAACTTTATTACATTGTCCCAGGTGGGACATCACTGTCCTGTGACAGATCACTGATCTGTCACATCACAGATCGCTGTGACAGATCAGCGATCTGTCACAGGCAGTGCTGCAGGCTTCCTCATGCCGGCGCTTTGCAGGCATGAGGAAGCCGCCTCCCTGCAGGCCCCCGAAGGTCCCCGCCACCATTTTGGATCCGGGGACCTGCAGGGAAGGAGGGCTCCGCAGCAGCGCTGCACATTGCGCTGCTGTGGGGGTCTCAGGGAAGCACGGAGGGAGCCCCCTCCCTGCTGATGCTTCCCTAATCCCCCGGTACACTGCAATCATGTTTGATCGCAGTTTGCCAGGGGTTAACGTGTCGGGGGCGGTCCGTGACCGCTCCTGACACATAGTGCCGGGTGTCAGCTGTGATAATCAGCTGACACCCAGCCGCGATCAGCGGCGCTCACTACGTGAGTGCCGCTGACCGCTATGACGTACTATCCCGTCCATGGGCATAGGGGCAGATGGCAGAAAGGGGTTAAATATATTAGATCAGGATATGCATGAAAAGCACATTTTACCTTGTGTGTTGGGAATGAGAGTAGCAAGACCTTGCCTTTCGATAGATTTTGTTTAAAGGGACATGTACACTTTATTGATTATGTTGTTTTGCAATGCATGATAGTGTAAGGGTGCTGTCACAATCCATGTTTGGATCTGTCAGATTCTGGATTCTCTGATATAAACTTTTTTCCTTTCAGGCCATCGGGGTTAATATCAGTTTTTGCCCCCGGTGGCCGCTGGTGTTACTACATGTTTAGTCTGCTAGTGGAGACCACTCCCGCCTTCCTATAAAAGGTCACCTGGGCTGGTACACCAGCTGACTGTTGGTAACAGCAGGTCCTTGCAAACCAACCTTTGTGAAGAGAGGAGCTATCTGGAGCAGTGCTATTTGTAGCCTATCTGGAGCAGTGGTGTTTCTCCTGAAAGCTGAGTTCGGGTGCCTTACTCTGCTGCCTCGGAGCATTGGCAGCAGAGAAAGCTAAGTTGTTTGTTTTTCCCTGTCCGTTATTTTCCCTTGTGTTGTATTAGTGCAGCGGTGGGACCAGGGCCCGCACTTACCAGTTCCCTATTAAGGGATAGGTGCAGGGTAAGTGAGGGACCTAGGTATTCTGGTTGGCAACACGTTGAAAGAACCTGTATAGGGAACATGAGGAGAGTTCAGGGATATTCCTTAGGAGAGTGCAGGAGGTGTCCACTTCCCCATTCCCTATTGAAGGGAAAACCGTTGTAATTGTGTCCCCGGTGTCCCCTTGTTTGTCTTTGTTGGTTTTGTGACCGACCGATCGTCGGGTCGCGTCACGCAGGGCCAGCCACATTGTGACAGTTGTGACATGGACTGTCATATGCTTTTCCTCCTAAAGACACCAAGGGTAAAATGTGTGTTATGGCATGTGGTTCTATTGTATTTTTATGAGTGGTGTAAAATATCGACGTGCATAGAAACTTATAGGCACTAATTTATTATTGTTATTCATTTTTATAGTGCCATTTCTTCTTTACATGTGAAAAAAGGGGCATACAAGTACAACTACAATAAACATGAGCAATACAAGGCACACACAAGTACAAAAGGAGAGATAATGTATGCTGTTCTTGTAATGTAATGCAACCATTGTAAGTATTCTTAAAATAGTGTTAATGTAGGAAAGTAATACAAGTTGTGTGCTGGAATATAGGTGAAAGGTTAGATCGTCTCAGCAACAGACTGCAGAAACAGATATATCTAAATATTTGGGACCAGCCCATCATGGATCCCCTCAATGCAGACTTATATTTCCCATTGACTTGCATTGGGGTTGGGTTTCGGACGAAACTCCAACTTTTTTTTGCCCTAGTCGGACCAGTTTCATCTGAAACAAATTTTGTTTCATGAAACCCGATCCGACTAAAGTCGCTGAACTCTAGTGACCACTAGTACTGAGCGTGTGTGACCACTAGTACTGAGCGCGTGTGACCACTAGTACTGAGCGCGTGTGACCAATAGTACTGAGCGCGTGTGACTACTAGTACTGAATGCGTGTGACTACTAGTACTGAGCATGTGTGACCACTATTAATGAGCATGTGTGACCACTAGTACTGATCGCGTGTGACTACTAGTACTGAGCATGTGTGACCACTAGTACTGAGCATGTGTGACCTCTAGTACTGAGCATGTGTGACCACTAGTACTGAGCATGTGTGACCACTAGTACTGAGCATGTGTGACCACTAGAACTGAGCGCATGTGACCACTAGTACTGAGCATGTGTGACCACTAGTACTGAGCATGTGTGACCACTAGTGCTGAGTGTGACCACTAGTACTGAGCATGTGTGACCACTAGTACTGAGCATGTGTGACCACTAGTACTGAGCATGTGTGACCACTAGTACTGAGCATGTGTGACCACTGGTACTGAGCATGCATGAGCACTAGTACTGAGCATGTGTAACCACTAGTACTGAGCATGTGTGACCTCTAGTACTGATCATGTGTGACCTCTAGTACTGAGCATGTGTGACCACTAGTACTGAGCACGTGTGACCACTAGTACTGAGCGCGTGTGACCACTAGTACTGATCGCGTGTGACCTCTAGTACTGAGCATGTGTGACCACTATTACTGAGCATGTGTTACCACTAGTACTGACGCGTGTGACTACTAGTACTGAGCATATGTGACCACTAGTACAGAGTATGTGTGACCTCTAGTACTGAGCATGTGTGACCACTAGAACTAAGCGCGTGTGACCACTAGTACTGAGCATGTGTGACCACTAGTACTGAGCGTGTGTAACCACTAGTACTGAGCATGTGTGACCACTAGTACTGAGCATGTGTGACCACTAGTACTGAGCATGTGTGACCACTGGTACTGAGCATGCATGAGCACTAGTACTGAGCATGTGTAACCACTAGTACTGAGCATGTGTGACCTCTAGTACTGAGCATGTGTGACCTCTAGTACTGAGCATGTGTGACCTCTAGTACTGAGCATGTGTGACCTCTAGTACTGAGCACGTGTGACCACTAGTACTGAGCGCGTGTGACCACTAGTACTGATCGCGTGTGACCTCTAGTACTGAGCATGTGTGACCACTAGTACTGAGCGCGTGTAACTACTAGTACTGAACGCGTGTGACTACTAGTACTCTGAGCATGTGTGACCACTATTACTGAGCATGTGTTACCACTAGTACTGACGCGTGTGACTACTAGTACTGAGCATATGTGACCACTAGTACTGAGTATGTGTGACCTGTAGTACTGAGCATGTGTGACCACTAGAACTAAGCGCGTGTGACCACTAGTACTGAGCATGTGTGACCACTAGTACTGAGCATGTGTGACCACTAGTACTGAGCCCATGTGACTACTATTACTGGGCATGTGTGACCACTAGTACTGAGCATGCGTGACCACTAGTACTGAGCATGTGTGACCACTAGTACTGAGCATGTGTGACCACTAGTACTGAGCCCATGTGACTACTAGTACTGAGCATGTGCGACCACTAGTACTGAGCATGTGTGACCACTGGTACTGAGCATGCGTGAGCACTAGTACTGAGCATGTGTGACCACTAGTACTGAACACAATAGGTGGATTTTCTGTTAGGGAATGAAAAGAGCAGCAGAGGGCGCCATAACAAGTATGTGCCAGCGATATCTAACACACAGGAATTATTCCTATAACATATTTATTGATGGGACACACATTAACCCCTTTGCCGCCCCTGCCACATGATCACGGGGTGCCGATGAGTTGGCATGACAACCTAGGGTCTGCAGGAGACCCCTGTGTTTGTCATTGCCGCTCTGCTATGAGCACCACCCAGTCGGCGGTGTTAATAGCAGATGAGTATTTCTGCTACAGAAAGCAGGGCTGAAGCCCTGCTCTGTGCAGCACAAGCAATCAGACGATCGCAGCTTCAAGTCTCCTAAGGAGACTATTGAAGCAAGTAAAAAGTGGAAAAACAGTTTTTAAAAATAATAAAAAAAATTAAAATAAAATTAATAATACAAATTCAAACAGCCATCATTCAAAATAAAACAAAAAAATACACATATTTGGTATGTCTGCGTTCAGAAACGCCTGGTCTATCAAAATATATAAAAATGTATTTGATCTGTAAGTGGCATAAGGAGAGAAAAAAACAAAACCCCAGAATTATGGGGTTTTTTTGGTCGCTGCAACATTGCAATAAAATCCAATAACAGGCATTCAAAAGATCGTACCTACACCAAAATAGTATCCATAAAAAGGTCGCACCTCACCCAACCCCAGATCCCCAAATATGGAGACCTTGCGGGTCTCAGAAAATGGCGCCATTTTTTTTTTTTTTGCAAACTTTGGATTTTTTTTTCACAACTGAAATAAAAAATAACTGATACATGTTTGGTATCTGCGAACTCAGGCTGACCTGGAGAATCAAAATCATGGGTCAGTTTTAGCATTAAGTGAACACGGTAAAAAAAATTTAAAAGAACATTGTGGAATTGCACTTTTTTTGGCAGTTTCACAGCACTTTGAAATTTTTTCCCATTTTTCAGTATGTTTTGTGGTAAAACCAATGGTGTCCTTCAAAAGTACAACTCGTCCCGCAAAAAAACAAGCCCTCACATGGCCATATTGACAGAATAATAGAAAAGTGTTAGCTGGGAAGAAAGGGAGCAAAAAAAAAAAATAGAAACTCAAAAAAACGGAAAACCCCAACGTCGTCAAGGGGTTAATTGCTCGCTAATATTGATATTGCAATTATACAGTATGTAGTCTGCGCTAAAACCTCCCTCAGACCTTGTACATATTTATTTTATTGGTCTTTGTTCTTGCGTGTTTGCTCATGGCTTTATTATTACTTCTGCAATCTACGTGCCTGACTTCTAAATAAATAATACATTATTTTATAGCTACTTGGGTGTTTTCAGCTGGCTCCAGCCTGGCACTGCGATACACCAAGCATGTGATGAGTGACGATACTGCACTTTTGATTGACCTGCTTAATGGGGTGATCCAAAGCCCAAAGTATTTTTCATCCTAAATCCATAATGTAAACTATTTTCTAGTACACTCAAATAAAAAATTCTGTATACTTCCTAATTGTATTTCAACTTTTTTTTTTCACTTCCTTTTTGATAACGCTTCATTAGAGAATCCCAGTACATGCTGGGATACTCAAAGGCTGCACCCCTCCCTGAAACGAAGAGTCATCAGTGACTTGTTTCAGGGGCTGGGCTAATCCCTGCATGTTGTGCACAATGGCAGTGCACTCTCTGTTGACGGCTGAGTAACGAGCCAATAACAGAGCACAGTGTTGCAATACGGAGCGTGCTGAGACCAGTGACGTCACTTGTGGGGGCCACACTGGTCTCTGCATGCCATATATTCTGACAATACGCCCTGTTACTCTATTGTTCAATGAATGGTGCTTCGACCAATAAATTGTCACTGTACTCCGTATGATTAGCACAGTATATGTGCAGAATATCTGCAAGGGAGATTGACGATTATTGGGTCGGTGCTTCACCATCTTTACTGGTCTTTACTGGTCTTGGTACGCAACCAAGTAAAATGAGTTTTCTGAGAATCAAAAAGAATCCCTGAAGTATACCTGATGTTTCACGCAAAACCAGTAATAAAGACTGGTCTTTTTTTATAAAATCACAAACCAGGTAAAACTGCTTTTGACTTACCCATCTACGATCCCAGAACTGCTATAATGAATGAGGAGTAGTATATGAAGTGGATGCTTTTTTTCTTTCTTAGACTTTTTTCTTGGAGGTAACACCTGATATGTAGAAACTTATTTCTAAACCTGAGCCTGAAATCTCAGTTCCAATTATACCGATCTATAGAAAAAAAAGCAATAAAAGTAACGTATTACCATGAATAACCTATGAATATTACAAGAATTTGCCTCTTGTGGGTTTTTAATCCTCCTTTAATTGCTTGAGGCCAATTCGCTGAAATCAATCTTCTTAGTTGGTTCATTGTAGCTCAGAAAATGAGAATATGGATTTGTTCCTTTTTTTTTTGCACATTTCCTGTATGGACAAAAGTCCCCCGTTCGACCGATAGGGGGACTTGTATTTTTACCAGTCAAGTAATAATGACCTACTCTGTGGATAGGAACTATTTATTCTTGCTGGAACACCCCTTTAAGGATCAAGTCCGATTATCCACTATATCTGCAGAAACATCTGGCAGAAGACCTGGCTAGCTTTACAACGAGTACTCTATCCACAACGGAAAATCTGCGGATAAATCTGTACAATTCGGGGTGGATTTTTTTCAGCAATCCTGCCCAATTTGAACATAACTTTACAAAAGGAAACATTAGTATTATCGTTTAACAATTCTGTGTACCGCAGAGTTTTCTACATGTGCATATACTTCCTACCTGGCATTATTAATGATGCTGTTAACCATTACTAACATTCTATGGTTTTTAGCTTTCACCATTCTCATAGGAAAAATCCCTGGTGAGAACGGGTTTTGTTGTAAATTTGCATTGACAGGCCGTTTGTCAAGAAGTCTTCTTATGCTTCTAATCAGTTTTGGGGGGAATATGGATAAAGTTTGTGTTTTCTGTGTAATAACCCTACATGGGTTTGAAGTTTATGAGATTTGCCAAGTTTACTTTATGAGACTGACGTAGTTGGACGGAGCGCTAGTGAAGGTAACGCGATCTCATTATAAACATAGCCAGGCCTTGGCGTTTAAGTTCAGTGCAGGACAAGGTACAGTCCTCCTAAATATACAATGAGATAAACCTTCAGGATACAGTAAATCTACTCGTGTATACAAAGTAGTACGTTCCGGAGTCTCTGTTGCTGTGTTGAGATGTTGTAAAACAAAAAAAAAAAAATCTTCTTGTGACTTGTTAACTTACTATCTTGAAAATAATAATTTATCCCCTATTTTTAGGACAGGGGATAACTTACTGATCGCTGCGCTCAGCTTTCTCCAGTGAGACCCATAAAAAGTGACTGAAGCAGCAGTCAATTATCTGCACCTCTGCTCCATCCAACATGGGTCCGCAGAGAATGGTTCCCAGGTTCCAGAGCCATGTTCTTGGAATCGCTGCGGGTCCTATCAGTCAGACTCCTAGGGATCAGTAAGTTATCCCCTATCCTATGGAAACACAGGGAATGGAATGAAAATGAATGGGAGAAGATACAGATTAGATATTCGAAAAAAAACTTTTTGACAGTGATTGTGGTCAATGAGTGGAACAGGCTGCCATGAGAGGTGGTGAGTTCTCCTTCAATGGAAGTCTTCAGAGGCTGGACAGACATCTGTCTGACATGGTTTAGTGAATCCTGCATTGAGCAGGGGGTTGGACACGATGACCCGGGAGATCCCTTCCAACTCTAGCAATCTATGATTCTATGGATGGATGGGAGGAGGGAATGGGGATACCTTACTATCTTGAAAATGGTAGGAAATAGACCTCTCTAATAGTCCTTATATATAAGATCTAGATTTTATAACCTATAATATTTATACATATACACTCTCACGCAAACACAAAAATATATCTATATTAAGGGGTTGTGAAACGTGGACAGCCCTCCTAAGAGAGGAAGCTGTTCAGTGCAGGCAAAGGATGCTGCAGTAGAAATATAGTATTATATTCCTCCAGAAATTTTCTGATATTTTAACACTGATGTCGTCAGGATAGGTCATTAATTTCAGAAAATTGAGGGTTGGAATTTAAAGGGAATCTGTCACCTCATTTTTGCCCTATAAGGCTAAGTGCACACGTAGCAGAAAATTTCTGCTTAAAAACCAGACTCCCTTCACAGAAACCGAGCGTTTTTTTCTGCGCGTTTTCCGCGCATTTTCTGTGCGGTTTTTGCGCCGAAAACGTGCGTTTTTTAGCCAGAAACGTGGAAAAATCAGCTAAATTAATGAGCATGCTGCATTTTTTACCGCGATGTGGTTTTTTCAGGGTAAAAAAAATGCATCAATATGCACAAAAAGTGCATGAAGCTTATTTTTAGCGGTTTTATTGGAAAAACCGCTAAAAATACCGCTAAAAAAACGCTGTGTGTGAACACAGCCTAAAGCGCCCGTTACACATAGCGATATCGCTAGCAATATCGCTGTAACGTCACCGTTACACTTAGCGATGCACCAGCGATCCCGACAACGATATGGATCTCTGGTGCATCGCTAAGTGGTCGCTAGTGAGCTGCCACACAGGCAGATCTCACCAGCGACATAGCAGCGGTCGAGGGTCGCTACTTACCTGTCAGACGCGGCGATCCTGACATCCTCCCGCCCGCGTCCACGCGTCGCTCGTCGGAGCCACAGGAAGCCCAGCAGGAAGTGGCCGACGGGAAATGGTCCAGGACGTTCTCGCACGACCAGCGATGATCAGCGGGGGAGCCGGTCACAGGTAAGTATCAGACATAGCGATATCGCTAGCATTATCGCTGCTACATCACAAAATCAGTGACTTTACAGCGATATTGCTAGCGATATCGCTATGTGTAACGGGGGCTTAAGTGTAACGGTACCCTAAGATGTGGCCACCGCCATCAGGGGGTTATCTATAGCATTCTGTAATGCTGTAGATAAGCCCCTGATGTAACCTGAAAGATAAGAAAAACGAGTTAGGGACCCATCACTCATAGCGACAATGATATGACCTTGTCAGGATCGCTGGTGTGTCGCTACATGATCGCTGGTGAGCTGCCAAACAGGCAGCTTCACCAGCGATCAGCACCAGCGACATGCGGGTAACAAGTGACGCACGTCGCTTAGTTACCCACTGTGTGCCTTAGTTACCAGTGCGCTGGTGCAGGGAGCTGGTGACCAAGGTACACATCGGGTTTCTAAGCGCCGCGCGGCACTTAGAAACCTGATGTGTACCTTGGTTACCAGCGCCAGCCCGCTGATCGCTGGTCTCACGCCTGCCACACGCAGCGATGCGTGCTGTCCAGCGGGAGACCAGCAATCAAAAAAATGTCCTGGCCATTCCAGGACGATCAGCGATTCCTGGCAGGGGGGCCGGTCGCTGGTAAGTGTCACACACAGCGATCTCGCTGGTGAGATCACTGCTGCGTCACAAAACTTGTGACTCAGCAGCGATCTCGCTAGCGAGATCACTATGTTTGACGGGGCTTTATATTATACTCGCGCGGGGGTCCGGTCCGATGGGTGTCGCGGTCTGGTGCCGCCCATCTTCTAGCGATGACGTCCTCCACCCATCGGGCCGGACCCCCGGGTGAGTATAATATAACTCGTTTTTCTTCTCTTTCAGGTTACATCGGGGGCTTATCTACAGCATTACAGAATGCTGTAGATAAGCCCCTGATGGCGGTGGCCGCATCTCATATCGGAAAAATGAGGTGACAGATTCCCTTTAATTGCCCTTGAATGCCATTACATCGATCAGCTAATTGGATGTGTGATGTCATCACTGTAGGACAAGTGAAAACCAAAAAAAGGGACCACCAGATGAGTAATAGTTTTCTTTTTGTATTTTATTACTTTTCCTACTGTTAGGCTAATTTTTAAAACTCCTAGTAAACCCCTTTAAAACATCATAATCCCTGGTTGCATGGAGTGTTCCTTTTTAAGAAAAGAGTGTTCTGCAAAGTTCTTGGAAGTCTATTTAGCAGCGTAATTGTGTACATTGAAAGACAGAAGTTGCAGACTTCCATCTGTGGATACAATGACAATAAACATTTCCATCTGGAAGTGAGACAGACCAGGGTTTAACATGAGTATTGGAAATAAAACTTGGACAGGAAGGATGGGAATATGCTGCATGATGAGAAATATACTTTTCCCCTGAGTAGCAATCACTTTACAAAGGATGTGGCCAGGAGCGGAGAGCGAGCACCGCACAGCTGGACCACTGTGTAATTAGTGATATTTTGTAACCTGACACGACTCCCTTGTCCAGTAAGGTTTTTAGTCCCCATTTAATTTGCATACCACTTCCTGGAATAGTGTTGTAATTTTGGAGCATATATGAAGAAATCGAATAGTATTGATCTGGATGACTCTTCAACATGGTCCATGCAGCCTCACATTATTTATATCCCAACGTAACACTTTCATTTGCTTGATACATTTTATTTGAAAAATTATACATGAGAAGGGCTCGGTCTGTCTCATATGTGGCAGGACACAGCATTATTTATAGTGATGGGCAGCAGTCAGTACAGTCAATTGAATGAATACTCAATGGTAGACTAACCATGTAGACGTTGGTACAGGGCACATAGTACCTAAGATTCATTAATATCTAAAGGGGTTAGCCCACAATGGGCCACTAATCAACAAAATAAGTGATAAATGTTTGAAGGATGCTATACCCAATAATCCTAGTACAGGAGTCTTGTTTCCCCAATGAGGGGGGAGTATGAAAGGACTGTGTCTCTAATCAGTGACTTTATGGCTGACGGAAACAGTTATGTGCCATTTTATAGACTTTTAATAAAGTGGCTCTGCCCATGTTGGATGTCAGGACTCTGAACATTTTTACCTTTTTGCATTACTGCCCTTTTCCAAGATGGTGTCCTTGGTCTCATGTGCATTGTGTCCTCCTGCTATAAAACTCCACCCCAGCCTTCAGTCTGTGCTTGAGTATTCTGCCTTGCATCCAGCTCCTGACCGCTGATTGCTCCCTGGCTATATACCGGCTCCTGTGAACCTGTGTGGTGATCCTGCTGCTCTGCTCTGAGTTCCTGCTGCATACTCCAGTTTCCAGAACTCTTCTTCCTCTGCTGCTCGTGTTTCACTTCATCTGCATTTGCTGGACATGTAAGCTGTTCCTGCTCTGCAAGAGCCTGAGACTATTTTCCTGGTCAAGCTAAGATAAAATTTGAACTGCCTTTTAAGCTTACCTATCTGTGTCTGGACTAAGACAAGGATTTATTCATGCCAAGTATCCTCAAGAAATAACTGTGCGTAATAGACTTTTTGCTTGATTGCATCTTCCTCTAAAGTTCCTATAGACTGCTAAGCTGCTTCTTATATTTTCTCCAAGTGTTATGGACTTGAGTTTCTTTCTGCATCTGTTGTATCACCGTGTGTTAATATAGACTTTATCACTTATAAAGCTGTGTCCTGTAGTCATCTTGTTCCATGCACAGAGACTCCTGAGTTATCCACTATAATTATTACATTGGATCTGCTTTAAATTCAAACACCTACTCCCTGTTGACCCCGTTCTTGTGATTGGTGAGGGTCCCAATGCTTAGGCCCTTTAAGACCAGTTTTACCATCAGATTTTACAGTAGAAACTGAACTCATTAAATAGATCTCTTAGACCTGATTAGGCTGGTGTACTCACTTTGAATATGTCTAATAATAAAATGAGTAGTTTATGAGCCCAGTGTTGTGAACACTTGTGACCTGACTTCTGACTTTGGGCTCCCTCTGGTGGTTGCTGCTGGTAATGGAGCTGGTCAGGTTGACAGAAGTCAATCACCTGAAGGGGATGATTGGAGGTCAGGTGTTACAGACTGGGAAGATTTAAGTCAGCAAGCTTCCCTCAGTTGTTGGTGATTTGGTTTTCTCCCTGTGCATTTTGAATTCTGCTTGCCCCCTGCTTGGTCCTGCATCATTCAGATAAGTTATTTGTTTGCTGGAATCTTTTTGCATTTGATCCAGTTTTTGCCTTTCTCTGACTCATGCTTTGCTGTGTCGGTTCAGCGTTGTTCCCTGCTGGGACCAGTGCTGGACCCCATTCCATATGCCACAGCTTATGTCAGTTTGTTCAGTATTTCTAGTCCCCTGTTATATCAGTTTCTTTTGTTTTGCTTCCAGTTCACACCAGAATTCTGATCTAGTGGGGGAGAGGTCATGTGGCCTCAGTATTTTTGTATATCAGATGTGTTGGATTTTTCTGAGGGTTTTTTGCGTGATTGCAGACAGTATCTTTCCTGTCCTGTTCTATCTAGACAGTTTGGGCCCCATCATTTGCTTACTCTATTTTCTGCCTGTGTTTATGCCTCATCTTGTCTCACCGGCAATATATGTTTGGGGGCTATCTATTCCTTTGGGGTTCTACTCCGGGGCAGTTTAGCTTTCACCTTTCTTGCTTTAGGCTTAGTGAACTCTTTGGCTATGCCGAGGCGTCTAGGGCATCGTAGGTATGTCCCACAGCTAATTATAGTTGTGTTAGTTTTAGGGGTCTGCAATCCGCTTAGTTACCAACCTTTCTGGTTTTCTGGTTGCCTAGATTATTCCCCGGCTATCCTCCTCTGTGACCTAATCATAGCAGCCTAGTATCACAACTCTGTTGTTGGAATACCCAGGGCTCCTTCCCTGTCCTTAACGCTAGTGGTGCCCTACCTATCCCTGCTTCCTGGATTACTTCTGATCATGAAGATGCAGGGACAACGTACCTTGCTGAAATCTTGAAATAGCCCTATATTTGTCCAACCCCACCTAGAGAAGTGGGGATTAATAGGGAATGTATATACTCAAACTAGACTAGTAAAGGGATAAATGAAAATACCAAACAGACAAATATGCACTCACAGAAAGCAGAAAAACTAGGGAAAAGGAAGGAAAACCAAATAGGAGAGGATGAGGATTTGCACACAGCCGAAACACCAAGCAACAGTCACAGATCAACACCCAAATGGCTCTACCAACAACCGACACCCCCACTCCACAGCAGGCAGTATAAGACTAACTCTGGCAAACCAAATTGCCAAAGGTGAGTATATATAGCAGAGAGGAGTGGCCAACAATGAACAGCTGAGATCATCCAAGCAGGGAGGCTTCAGAGATGCTAAGCTGAACAATTTTAACACCTGCACTGCAAACAGAAATCTGCATTGTTTAATAAGAAGTGTTTTGCCCTGTCAATCCTGTCTGTATTTCCCCCTCACACTTTACTGACTACTGCTACTTGGGTCTTGTACTACATACCTAAGCATCACCACCTTCAGGAGTAATCTTGGGAACAGGGATAGCTTGGGATCCCCTAGCCTCATGGTCCCTATAGGACCACACTTGCTACACCATAGTCACTGCATGATAGCAAAATGTGTACTTACTCCAAAGGGCTATTATTGTACACAATATGGCAAATCTTAGGTTGGCCTAAGAAATTAATATATTTCTTACTTGCAGTTCATGGAATTTGAAAGAGGACAATATGTCAACGAGACAGCCAATGGATTAATAAGTGACCAATATGCCCTCTCCCAAAGACTGGATGGCAGACCATCCAGTATATAATTAATAAAACAACTCTCTGGAGATGGTAATAGATATTGAGAGAGGCCATACAACTGAAATAATTGATGGTAATAAAATATAACAAGAGAACAATGTGGCAAAATAAAATAGCCTTTATTTAAAAAAGATGGCTAAACACCATTAAAAATACATATAGTGCATTAATATATTAAAGGCAATATCTATTACCCTGACGAAGGAGATGTCCGAAACGCTCGTCGGGGCACGTCACATTGGCACACCGCTCCTCTCCCTTGTCCTGTCATTGCAGGTAACTGATTCATTACTACCGCTGTTAGCTGCATTATGAGATTTTCAGCACATGTGTGCACAAGTGTGTTGTTTTTTTTTAGACATTGTTTCATTGCATATTATCTTTAACTCTTTGGGTGTTTTTTCATCTCAGCATAATATATAATTGCTGCACGTTATATGTTGAGCACTTTATTGAGGTTTTATCATTTTTGTACTATATATTACAACGTTTTGCACTATATGCACTTTATTGAGGCTTTGACCAGCAGTGCCTTTTTTTTCATTCATATACTTTCCTGCTACAGGCCAGGGGGAGTAAAAGATTATTCATAATAATTACTATTTGGATCCATTATATATATATTATTACAGTATATGATCCCATATATCCTATTTATTTATGCATTTTTTTGCCTTTAATATATTAATGCACTATATGTATTTTGTTAGGCATCAGGTTCCTGCCACTGCACAGCAGGAATCCAGAGCCTTGCACCCAGCAGTCTCCCATTCTTCTTCGGCCGCAGTGGAGCCTGCTCAGCAGATTCGTCGGTCCCGGCACTCTGTCCAGGCCAACTCCAGTGGGTTTGCTTGCTGCTGCCACCACCTCTGGCACAGCTATGACAATGCATGCTGCTCAGCAGCGAGATTCTCCAGGGACTAAGCCCTCATGTCGGGCCACTGAGCATGCCCGTGGAGTGATCTCCCATTGGAGATCGAGGGTCACGTGCTCAGGTCCTGCTAGTGTTCGGATTGGCCCATCCGAGAAGCCAGGAAGGTCCCGAACGCTCGCGGCTATAAAAGGTTTGCATGGCCATTCGGCCATGCGCTAGGATAGACTGTATTTACAGACTATGTGGGGTGAGTGATGTATGCACGTATGAATGTCTCTGGTGAATGACTCATTAAGAAACCCCTACCCTTGGTACGCATGTGTTGTGCAGCTTAGCCTGCTAGCTCCCAGGCTTAGGTGTAGGTAGGACAGAGGTTGAGTCAGGCATCAGTCCTCACCAGGGACTCGGCACACCTCAGTGCATGTGCTCCACTTCATAGCCAGCGTCTACAGCGGCGCTCACGGTAGCGACGCCGCGCGCTCAGTGGGTCTAAAGGGACTCTAACCCCGTGTCCTTGGGGTAGAGTTCTGTGGCTGTACACTGTGCGCTCTTTTGGCCGGGCTCTGGCATTTACGTTCAGCGGTTGTGCGACTCTGTGCATTAACAGAGTTCGCACCTGTTCACATTGGGTGACGTAACCCACGTGTGACTGTTTTTACGCCGCTCTATTCTTCCACCATTACCTAGCAGCAGTGTACCACCTCTGCACGGTGGACCCCGGGCTGCGAACGCACCTACTATTATTTTATAATTTGGTGCGTTCCGCCAGCCCTAACATATTTTTAATGGTGTTTAGCCATCTTTTTTAAATAAAAGCTATTTTATTTTGCCACATTGTTCTCTTGTTATATTTTATTAGCATCAATTATTTCAGTTGTATGGCTTCTTTCAATCTCTATTACCATCTCCAGTGGGTTGTTTTATTAATTTCAGTTCATGGAGCATAGACCTTGTGCCTATAATGGAGCAGACTAGACTCATTTAGATTTTTCAGAATTTTTCATTTCTAAAATAGTTGTCAATGGTGACATTCCTGATTCTGATTTGATAATGCACAAATCTGTAGACAGCATAATTGTACTCGTTTGACTCCGGCTCATCGGCCAAGGTGAGGTAATGATTTCAGTATCATTTCACTTTCAGATGAAACATTTTAGGAATAGTCAATAGTGGATGACACTCTGAAATGTGCTTATCTCAGTGTCAATGATCGCGAG
Organism: Dendrobates tinctorius; assembly: GCF_039654945.1. Classification (NCBI taxonomy): domain Eukaryota; kingdom Metazoa; phylum Chordata; class Amphibia; order Anura; family Dendrobatidae; genus Dendrobates; species Dendrobates tinctorius. The sequence continues at coordinate 1,859,245 of NW_027361816.1, read as the reverse complement.
ATGACAGCGCTATTGTTGTGCTGCTTTACTCATGTACGTTACTTCCTGAACAGCAAGCAAATCTCTACATAGGCCATCGCTACACAAGGTTGGCCGGATAAATAACTTATCACTTTCATTAGGGCATATGAGAATTCACATAAAAAAATGATGTAGGTCTCATCAGATTTTCCACCGAAGACCACCTCTAGGTTCACGTTGCATACATGTAGGGAAATGGTGATGTACTTGAAAATGGATGTAATTTCTCCACACGTTTATGAATCATGCATTAGACATTTTGTTTTTGTCTTGGCCGTTCTGTTCTTTTATCTGGCTGAGTGTTGTAGTATTTATATTCATTTAATCTATGGTATTAGTAATCTATCCTGAGGGTCTAAGACACCCAATGACACAAGCACCGGTAAAAGACACGATGGAGAAGATTTACCTCCTCTACTTTGGTGGAAAATTCCACATGGCTCTTCCCTGGTCGCAAGACCGATAAAAGGAGGGGTGGATTCGAATGGCCAACCATGAATGTATAATGCCTCTCGTTTGAAGGACTCATTCACACGTACTTGCTTAAACACATGCCTGAAAAATGGTACCGGTGTCATCAGTATTTTGGAACAGTGTGTCATCAGTATTTGGTCAATATGTCCATTTTTGGCATCATTGTGTCATCAGTGTTTGGTCCGTGTGTGCGTTTTTACCATCAGTGTCATCAGAGTTTGGTCCATGTGTGTGCGTTTTTACCATCAGTGTTTGGTCCTGTGTATGTTTTTTCCATCAGTGTCAGTGTTTATTCCATGTGTCCGTTTTTGCCATCAGTGTGTCATCAGTGTTTATTCCGTGTGTCCATTTTTACCATCAGTGATATCAGTGTTTATTCCATGTGTCCGTTTTTGCCATCAGTGATATCAGTGTTTATTCCGTGTGTCTGTTTTTACCATCAGTGTCTGGTCCGTGTGTCCGTTTTTTGCCATCAGTGATATCAGTGTTTATTCCATGTGTCCGTTTTTACCATCAGTGTCATCAGTATTTATTCCATGCAGGGCTGTGGAGTCGGTAAGCCACAGTTGCGACTCCGACTCCGACTCCTGGATTTTATCAGGCTCCGACTCCGACTCCTTCATAAATGGCCAATTCATAACAACAATTTTACTGTTGTAAAATATTAAACATCGTGCTGATTCAGTTTCTCACCATCATATAATATAAGTAATCAGACCACTTAGAACAAAAACTACATTTATTAGAATACAATTAGAATATAGCAAATAACTTTTATAAACTTTTCTAAACTGTAAGTAATTATGCAATAAACACTTTTATGCAGTTAATAAGAAGAAATCTATAAATTTGTCCTCAGAAAAAGTATTGCCTCTGTCAGATCCTCCTTCATGGATGCCCTCAAATCTGATCTAATTATTTTGAGAGCAGAGAACAACCTCTCTACACTAACTTGTGTTGGTGGCAAAGCAGTAACCACTCGGGCAACATCTCTGACAATGTCAGGATACAGAGGAATCGCTTGTTGCACTGTTATTTTTGATGAACGGTCAAATTTCTCAATTTCTTTTAGTGCACATGAAAAATTCTGCTGAAATGTACTGGCTGTGTCCCTTGATGGGGATGACTCTTCCTCTATGCGGGAACGCTTTGCACGGTCATTGTGATCCAAATATTTTTCAAAATTAAATTCTTCATCAGTTGATGATGAGGGTGAAGATGTGGCAGGACGACCAAATTCTTCTTGTTCCTCCTGACTGTTCTGCAACCCTTTCATCCTTACTGCTATTTCAAACAGAGCTTCTTTTCCTTTACTTAGCTGTTGATCATCTAGAAGAATCCGATGCATTGGGTCTACATAAACAGCTGCCAAAAGAATGTTATTTTGGAATAGTAGCTCCTCTCTCCGTTTCATTGATGTAGCAATGCCACTTGCAATTAACCCTCCTCTTTGGGACAGGCGAAACATCAGGTTCTTCCACTCCTTTAAGAAAATACCTGGAGTTAAGTCCTCTGCTTGTAATTTTTTAGTCACTGTAAATGGGTGCTCTAGCAATTTTTCCAGCTCAGTCACCTGAATCCACTGACTTTCATTTAGCGTCAGTTGAGGGATAGTCATGTCTACAAGAAAGGTTTTCAGTTCAACCAAGCGCTGAATCATTAAGTAAGTACTGCCCCATCGTGTGGCTTGATCAATAATTGCCCCTTTTCCAGCACGTCTCTTCAAAATTGAGTCAACTTTAGGGGTTCTGGCAACAGTAGCCAATCTTCTCACCTTGCCAATCAGTGCAGCAGCATGTCCTTCTTGCGGACTGTCTCTTATAGCCAGTTGTAGCGTATGCACAACACAGCGCATGTGATGAATGAAAGAACATATTGACACAGTTTCAACAAGATCATCTAAACTATCATGTTGCTGTTCATCTGAAGCAACTTCAGTTTGCTCCTCAGTTACAATACTGTGTTCCTCTATTTCAAACATTTCTGTGTCTGTGGACCCAGAATGTTCTTCTAGCTGCTGGTCCCCATCATTACTCTCATTCATTAGCTTAATAGTACTTATCATATTTGAAGCATTGTCAGTTACGACAGAAAGAACTTGCTCTTTTTTAAGTTCATAGTCTTGCAGAACCTTTTCCACCAAGACCTGGAGAAACTCACTGGTGTGATGAGCTTTGGTGTCTTTTACTGCCAATGTCTTGGTAACTATTTCATTTTTGTCACAAACAAATCAGACATTGATGGCAAAATAGTTCACTCTGTGACGTGTGCAGGCATCCATTTTAAGAAACAGAAAGCGTCCCTTGAGAGTTTTTTTAAGTTCTTCCTTTTGTTTAAAAGCTTCTTCGATTACTAATTTTCTAATACTCTCTCTCTCCAGAGAAACACCAAGCTTGCGGGCCATTTCCCCATTCAGACACATAAAAGCTGGTTGTGAAAATAATGAAATAGGCACACTATCCTTTACAACAAGCTCTATGATCTGTTTTTTAAATGTATCTACTGTCATTGTCACAGTAACTTTGTCACTGACAAAATATCTTGCAACTGATGGCTGCAAAGTTCTCTGCTCCTTTGTTTGGCTGGAAGAGCTGGGCACTGGTTCATTGGTTTGGATGCAGTCTTTCTCATCCACTGCTTTCAGTACTTCTGGATGAAAGCGCTGTAAATGTCTCTTTAGATTAGAAGCTCTGGTAGGAGCATTTTTATCTTTGCCTGAATATTCACTCATCTTGGCTTCACAGCATTTGTTTTTGTCTGGATCATTTGTCATACACTGACAGACATAATGTTTTCTATCTTGAGTGATGGTGAAATGTTCAAATACAGCTGATTTAATGTGATGCTTCTTTGACATTCTCAGGTTTTTAATTCTGCATTCACAATCCAAATGACAATTGTTTTTCCTAAAAACAATTGTACAAAATTATTGTCAGGTCGTACAACTGATATAGTGGTCAGTAATACTGTTATTATTCCTCATGTACTCACAGTTAACTGATGCAAAGTTTGTTGAAAGGATAATACTTCTTACAGTCTTCCTCTTCTGAGTAGCAGGCAGCTGTGAGATCCTTGGAAGACGCACACCTAGTATGATCTAGTCTAGAGGAGGAGCTTTACTACTAAGAATTTGCAACACATTTTCACTTTCAGTTTCATACATTGTAAGTAGGGGGGTTGGGGCAGCATGAGGTTAACCAAGTATAAGATTAGATAAGGGCAGTGGAGAACAGTGACACACAAGAAGTAAGAAATGTCTCTATCTCCAGCAGAACTGCTTATCACTGTTGTTCATAGTTTGATAGAACATATATATTTGAGTAACATTTATAAAATTCATATGAAAGTTCAATTATGAAATATTAATACATTTTTTTTAAAGCTGGAGTCGAGTCGGTACATTTCTACCGACTCCGACTCCGACTCCAACCAAAACTAACTCCGACTCCGACTCCACGACTCCGACTCCGACTCCACAGCCCTGATTTCATGTGTCCGTTTTTACCATCAGTGTCATCGGTGTGTGGTCCGTGTGTCTGTTTTTACCATCAGTGTCATCAGTGTTTGGTCCGTTTTTTGCCATCAGTGATATCAGTGTTTATTTTGTGTGTCCATTTTTGACTTCAGTGTCATCATTGTTTGGTCCGTGTGTTTGTTTTTGTCATCAATGTTTATTCCGTGTGTCCGTTTTTACCATCAGTGTCATCAGTGTTTATTCTGTGTCCGTTTTTGCCATCAGTGTGTCAACAGTGTTTTTCACTGATGAATAAATAAATTACAAAGCTTCTCCTATCCTTTACAATGTTAAACACCGACACCACATGGATGGCAAACTGATGTACATGTTCTTCATGGACCTATAGCCTTGTGTTGGCGCTTATCATCTGTGCTGTTGGAAAAAAACTGACATGTCTCTGTGGGTTTTTCACGGGCCCACTGTCCGTGAAAAAACATGGACATGTGAATATCAGCATAGATTACAATGGGTTCGTGCTGAATCCGTGAAAAAAAACAGATCCAAAACGTACGTGCAACATAGACATCTGGATGAGATCCAAGGTCACTAGTATGGACAACCATAGCAGCACGTCTCCTTGACTGTCATCGTCATTCCCATAGACAATGAGCGGCATGGTGCACGCACAACCGTATGATGGCCATTATATTTTACCTATAGTGATGTAGTGTGGCAAACTATTAGAAAAAGCGAGAAATGCGTCCTCCTGAGTTGTGCAATTTGTAGGCATAACATAAGATTTATGGGCCCGGTATCAAATATGTAATCGAACCGCCACCACCTACAGTGCTGTGTAATACTAGTGTCTTCCAATGTAGTGGAAGGTTATTTGGGTTCCTCATGCACCAGAACCTAGGTGCAATGGTTTCCTTGGCACTGTCTATAGGTATACACATTTATAAGTCATAAAATAATGTAGTGGGTAAACTCTTGCACTGGCTCAGCTATTCTCCGTATGCTCATGAGAAGTAAATGGAGAAAGTTGCGGATTTTCATCACAAGATGGAGGTCATGTTCTTGAGATTGCTGTTGGTCCCAGACATTTATGGTATTTCTTGCGGATGTGCCACAAATGTTTGAGATAGGAACATCCCTTTAAATATCTATAAATTCTTTTTTGAGCACAGTGGCGAAGTTCCCAAGGTTAACGTAATTATACAGTATATTTATATTTTTTTTATATATATGTATAAAGCACTTGCGCTGTATGTTATGGCAAAATGATGTTCAAAAAGGTGTTTACTGGCTTTTAAAACTGCCCTAGAAAGCCAAAATCAGCATAAAGGCAAACATGACGTGTTGGGCTGTGTGCCCTTCACACTCGATGAGCGAAATATACCCCAAATATCACTGGTTTTACTTGTTTCTTTTGGCTCTAAGACCTGTAAAGACCAATAAACACCTTTTTAAGCCAGATTTTCCTTGATTAAGTTTTAAAGGTGTGTTCTTATAGTTTATTTATGTAATTTTTTTTTTCACCTTTTATTCTTGGCATCTGCTGAGACTTATGCCTTGGTACTTTTTAAATTTTTTTTTAGGGCAGAAAAGTCCTATTTAAGATGTCGAGACCCTTTTTTGAGGATTCTATGATTCTATCTATTTACAATACTGTACTTCAACTTACAGGACATAGTAGATTATTTCTTGACCTGATGTCCTCCCAGATTAGTGAATGCTTGGATCTTAGCATTGCAATATGATTGTGTGTCCACTGGGATTGATGTAAAATCCATATTGGATATTGGCGCTGTTGATGTCTTGTTCTTATTGTGCTCTCTAGATAATGTAGTGTACTGTGTGCTTCTATGTGTATTTGAGTATCTCCATGCTTTCCATCAGTTTATCGAATAAGGCTTCTGCACAGATCATTGTAGGAACTGACAATATGTAATGTTCTCCACGATTGTAGACGTTCTCCATGATTACTTTTGGGATAGGAGATCTATGTTAAGTTGCAGGAAATCCAAGATCCTACTAGATAGGAGATACATGTGGCCCCAATTCTCGTGATCAGTGGGGATGGCAGGCGTCCACATTGGTCTAATAATTACCGATAGGTGATCATTTATTTGACTAGATTCCTCCATTAAAGCCTAACTCCTCTCCAAGACATAGTGCAATGGTGCAAACCACTATAAAAATGAGATCAGAAAAGCAGTGGCCCACTTGCCCAATTTGCTGATTAACGAGTAAAATGTTTTTTTTTTTCTATTGGGACATTTATGACAATAAGTTATACCATAAACTGTCCCAACAGATGAAGGTCTGACTGTCGGGATCTGCATTTGTCTCGTGAAGGGGGCATTGGCTGTCAAGAACGGAGCCACGGAGTGTAACTGTCGCCATTCATTTCTGTAGGAGCTCCGAATATTGCAAAGTGCTTTAGCAATAATGTGGCCTCATTCTTGAAGTAGCAGTTGTGTAGCATTTATCAGACTTCTGTGGCTTTTCCTGTCAATATGCCTTGCGTGTCCAAGATGGGACAACATCTTTAAATTTAAAGCCTGTGTTGAAAGTCAGGAAACCTATTGTCACATCACAACTAGTTTGAGTCAAGTAACCTCAGTGATGGACATACCTTATCTAACATGAGATTAGCAGATGGAAACCATGAGGCGTCTATTGTTGTCTTTCCCTAAATCGTATCCAGTCCAGACAACTGAAAGCTTTGCATGGAGCTCAGCTTTCCTAGTTAAGCTGGGTTTAGACAAGCATATGTAAAGCCTGGATGAAAGACGGACAATGTAATGGACACCAATAAAAAAATAAAAAGGTCCAATTCACTTTCCTATAAAATCCTTTGCAATGGATTATTTACAATCAGATGCCACAGTTGCCAATATGGTTTTGGATTTTTTTTTTTATGGACTCATTAAGTTCTATCTGAGAAACGGAAGAGAAGAGTGCTTGTTTCCTATTTCCTTCATATAAATATTTGGCCTAGGTAGAAAACGTTTCTCCACTTTGGTCCTTGTGCTATTCATTTTCCAAGCTGATGGCACAAAACCATATACACAGTTGCCTGAACTTGGCATTACTCTAGCGTAAAGCCACAGAACTCATAGGGCATCAGAACCCCAGAGTGGCAACTCTGTGAAAACTTTCAAATATTTCAGTAAATTTGAAACTGGAAAAAAAAAATGATCATGTAAAACGTTAACATCTGTCTAGAATGATCTTCCACATAAATTATCTTTCAATATATTTCCATTTGCATGCTTTCTAATGTAACACAGATGCTCAGCAATATTGCATCTGGCGTACAATTTCAGAGGGCAAGGTTAGCTTTCGACAGAAATGCGGTTATCAGGGGGTTAATGCAGGGACATTAAGTGATGAGGAGATGTATCTATAAACCTGTAAGATGCTGTCTAGGAAAAAACATCTTAGATGATCCTTCCTGGTTCTAGACTTTGTGGAATTTGCTTGTTTAGTTTGCGACTTTGATGACCTTCTGCTTCCTGCATTCTGGGAAGATAATGGCTGCTATTTCTAGTGGTCATCTGCTCTTGTCTTCTGCTAACATGGCTATTCTCAGTTGATAACCTAAGCTTTTAGATGATTGCACTGAGGTTCAGAGTCAGTTCCTCAGAGCATTCTGCAAGAGATGACCTTATATTGTTGCACCTTCAGCAAATAATTACTTCCAGAAAATTTTTTTAATGAAAAAAAAAGTATCACATTTCTTACCGCAGTCCTTTGCTATGGAATGTTGGATGGATGGCATAGATCGTTGGGTGGTATCATCTTTTTTGGACACCTACTGTTGGCCAATGTTCTAATACACATGAGCTAAAAACCTTACTTTCGGGGTGGTGTGGGGTGCATAAATGGGGCATTTGATTTAGGAAGTGAAAGGACTTTTCTGAATATGAAAGTATGGGGAAGAATCTTTATAGGGGGTTATCCCAGCATCTTGATTTAGTAGTAAACTGCTTGACAATTCGAGGCAGCAGCATCATCGCTTCTCTATCAATCACACTATTTGGCTATTTTTACACAACTGTATTTTCTCTCATCCCAGAAATTGGGTCTGACTATGCTGATAACACGCTGATCTGAGTCTGATCAGAGTGTGTTCATAGTACGATCTGATTTTTCTCAGATGTGGAGAAATAAAAAAAACCTCCATCTTCTCCGTTCAGTTTGTCCTTGAAAATCGGACCCACTTGGATGGTCACCCAAGTGCGGTCTGATGTTTTCCATGGACCCACAGACATGAGTGGCCGGGAGCCATCTGATTATCGGAGGCAACTTGTACATGCTAACATGGGGATGAGATGGCACTCGTCCGATTTACGATCATGTGCACAAGCCCTTAGAGGCACCATTACCTCTGCCGCATCGGAAGATCAGTAAGGCTGAAGCTGGCCAGGATTAGATTCTCAGAGTGAGCCCCATGGATCATGGCCAGCTTCAGGGCAGTGCTTACAAGAACAAAATAGAGTGTGTAAGCACGGCACATACTGCAGTAGACAAAAAAACAGCAGGAATGGGACAGCGCAGCTAAAAACAGCAAGTAAGTTGTATGTTTGCTTAATGTCTCGCTGTCTACTGCCCTTCTATTTTCCGATCCCTTCCTAATGTACAAATAACCCTATCAACATTTGGGGTTTTAAAATTCTTAATTCTGTTTTATTGCAGAACACTCACATTCTTTTATCTCCATTGAAAACACATTTACTTTCAAGCACATGTACCGTATGTATATTTTATTTCCCGTTGCTTACATAGCACCACTTTATTCATAGCACTGTGAATGTATTAACCTCTGCGAGAAAGCCAAAGTACCTATAACCCAGATAGAGCGTACAGACTCCATGCAAATGTTGCTCTGAGTTGAATTGAACCCTAGGACCCCAGCGCTGCGAGGTAATAACACTAATCCTTGGGAGACATCATGCCGCCTGGATAGTTTGATCAGCCTAGATATATCTGTGTTTGGTCAGCTTTAGAGACTGTAAAGTGCTGCTCTTCCTTTGGATACATACTACTAGGTCACACATGGACTCCAGTAGAGCGGAGGATATTGCTGCATAGTTAGTACTGGAAAGCTTGAACCGTGCCTTGTGACCACATTGGTTACCATGCTTTCACAGAACAAGATAGAAATTTCAACACCTCGATAGAAGAGGACTGTACTTCCCATTTCCTAAATAGCAAATGCATTTCCTAACTTAGAGGGAAAGTATCACTCATTACTGATCAGGCTTGGGCTCGGGCTACATGACGTCATATGTCGTGTGACAATGGGATCGTGGTATTACCTGGTAATATCACATCTAATGATTCCTTCTGGTGCTGCGTTGCGACGACCTGCCACCTATTGCTACTGCGCTTCAGACTCTCAAAAATTTCTAAACGTGTTACATTTTGTCGTTGAGCACAAGTCGCATGCAACTCTCTTGCCGTAGACTTCAATATAAGTCGTGACTTGGTGAGTGTGGCTTGCATGAGACTTGACTGAGATTTGACTTTTTTTTTTTTTTTTACAGAAAAATTCCAGCTCTAAAATAGTTGCCCAACAGCAAGTTGCAGACAGGTGACACAAATGATTTTGGTTGTGCAACTAATCTGAGAATTGCTGTCACACAATACCTGTGCAATGCAGCCTCAGCTTTATCTTTAAGAACTAAGAAAGGAAAGCAGGAGAACAGGCCATTCCTGCCTTAGTGGTTGTGATCCAGCTGTGACAGCAATGGGCAACAGGAAGACCTGAATTAATTTTATTTATAGCAATTATGTTTTTTTGTATTACACATACAGTCATTGCTGAAAGTATTTTGTTATTCACATGTTTATATTTCCTTTGTGTGTATTGGCACAACACAAAAAAAATTGAGAAAAAGCAAATTGAACATAATTTCAGACACAACCCCAAACGTGGGCCGGACAAAATTGTTGGCACTTTCAACTTAATATTTGGTTGCACATCCTTTGGAATAAATAACTGCAATAAATCGCTTCCTATAACCATTAACAAGCTTCTTACACCTCTGAAATGGAATTTTGGACTTCTTTTCTTTTGCAAACTGCTCCAGGTCTCTCATATTTTAAGGGCGCTTTCTCCCAACAGTAATTTTAAGAGCTCTCCTCAAGTGTTAAATGGGATTTAGATCCGGACACATTCCTGGCCACTTCAGGACACTCCAGCACTTTGTTTCCATCTATTTCTGGGTGCTTTTTGAAATATGTTTGGGGTTGTTTTCCTGCTGGAAAACCCATGACCTAGGACGGAAACCCAGCTTTCTTACACTGGGCACTACATTCATTGCAACCCAAAATCCTTTGGTAATCTTCAGATTTCATGATTCCTTTCACATAGTCAAGGCAACCAGTATCCGAGGCAGTAAAACAACCTCAAAACATCTTTGAATCTCCACCATATTTGACTGTAGGTAGTGCGTTATTTTTTTTTTTTTTTTTAAGGACTCATTCCATTTTTGGTAAACAGTAGAATGATGTACTTTACAAAAAAGCTCTTTCTCAATCCCATATGTCCACAAGATGCTTTCTCAAAATGATTTTGACTTAATTACGTACATTTTGGCAAACTGCAGTCTAGCTTTGTAATGTCCCTGTGTCAGCAGTGGGGTCCACCTGAATCTCTTGCCATAGCGTTTAATTTCATTCAAATGTCGACGAATAGATCGCAATGACACTGATGCTCCCTGAGCCTGCAGAACAACTTGTATTTCTTTGGAACTTGATTGGGGCTGCTTATCCACCATCTGGACTATCCTGCGTTGTAACCTCTTCCATCAATTTTTCTCTGCCATCCACGTCCAGTGGGATAAGCTACAGTGCCATGGGTTGCAAACTTCTTGATAACAGTATGTTGCGCACCATGGGCAAAGGAGTATCAAGATGTCTGGAGATGGAATCGTAACCTTGAGATTGTTAATATTGCTCAACAAGTTTAGTTCTCCAGTCCTCCATACTTAGTGTGGCGCAATGCAAAGATTGTGCCAACGTCTCCCCTTTTTACCTGGTTTCAGGTGTGATTTTCATATTGCCCACTCCTGTTACTTGCCAAAGGTGAGTTTGAATGAGTATTGTTGTGAGTTCATTTTTCCCTTCACCAGTGAGGTCTGATGAACTCCCTCTTCTGGCGAAGGAAGGTAGTGAGGCTGATTACCAAACAGCTGAGCAGGTAGATGATGACTGGGTCTCAGGAACTGATGACTGGATATAAGGCAGCCGACGCCCTGCTGCCTTGCTGGTGATTTTCCTGCTGGATTCTTGGAGACCAGTCTGATTTCTGCTTCTCAAAGCTAAGTTTTGCTCTGCTTTTTGTACACTTTAGTTCTGGTTTTGTTTGCCTTGTTTTTTGGAGTTCAACCATCCCCGGCCGGGGGTGAGCTGAATTCCATTTTTGTCTCTGATCTGTTGATCTCTGGCACTGTATTCAGAAAATACCTGAGTGCTGATATAGTCTTTTTGAAGCCTAGCGACTTCAGGGCCTGTTTTTCCTATCAGTCTGTTGGTTCATTTTTGGATAGGGTTTTTGCGGATTGCATACAGCAGCTTTTCTATCCTGTCCTATTTAGTTATCTTGGGCCCCATCATTTGCTCAACCTATCTTTTTATCTGTGTTAGTGTTTTTCATCTTGCTTCAGTCATTATATGTTGGGGGCTGCCTATTGCTTTGGGGTCTGCTCTGGGGCAGTTTAGATTTCCCCTTTCTGTCTTTAGGCTAATTTAGTTCTCCGGCTGTGATCGAGGGGTCTAGGGCACCGTAGGAACCCCCCATGGCTACTGCTAGTTGTTGTGGATAGGTTCAGGGGTCTGCAATCCGATAGCTGCCAACTTCTCTGGTTTTCTGGACTTAGCTATTAGCTATTATTTTTGTTTTTTCCTCTTTCGGTGACTCATCCATAACAGAGTATCATATACTTGAAACAAAGTTGTTTACTCACAATTTTGAAAAGATGCCTACAAATTTTTCCTGCCCATTTTGGGGGTTGTGTGTAAAATTATGTCCAATTTGCCATTATTTCTCCTCTTTTTGTGTTGTTCCAATAGACCCAAAGGAAATAAACATGTGTAATTGCAATAATTTTCTGGGATAAATTCTTCATTTTCTGGAGCAATTTCAAGGGTGCCAACACTTTCGGCCAGGCATTCCCTGCATATGTTGCAGATGTCCAACAGCCGCAAGACATGGAGCCACGGCGACTCTAACATAGTATTAGAGCACGCCGAAGATTCTCTTATAACAACTTATCTGAGTACTACTCTCCATCTAAAAGAAATCGTTCTTGAAGAATGGAAAAAGATAGATGTTGCAAAATGTCGCCAACTTGTTGATTTCATGCCTCGCAGATTTTGTGCTGTCTTTAACCCCTTTGTGACCTCCGCCATACTAGTACTGTGCAGGTCGCTTCCCTCTCTTTGATCTGGGCTCCGGAGGTGAGCCCACATCTTTCCCGGCACATATCAGCTATTTTGAACAGCAGACATGTGTCCTAAACAGCTGCAGGTGGAATCGCGATCCACCTGCAGCAATTAACTCGTTAAATGCGGCTGTCAAACTGACAGCGGCATTTAACGCGCGTATCCATCGGGCTGGTGATCCGCCCACCGTTGACCCCCGTCACGTGATTGCGGGTCACAGGTGGGTGGGCATGACAACCAGAGGTCTCCTGGAAACCTCTATGGTTGTCACTGCCGGATTGCTATGAGCGCCGCCCGGTGATCGGTGCTCATAGCAAGTGAGTAATTGTGCTACATAGAGGCGATCTGATCATCACCTGTATGTAGCAGAGCCGATCGGGTTATAGCAACTTCTAATTTCCCATGAAAACTATTGAAGCATGCCAAAAGCGAAAACAAAATTTGTTTTTAAAACTATAAATATATAAAAATATAAAAGTTTAAATCACCCCCCTTTTGCCCCATTCAAAATAAAACAATAAAAAAGTCAAACATACACATCGCTGGTATTGCTGCTACGTTCAGAATCTCCCGGTCTATCAATAAAAAAAGGATTAACCTGATCGCTAAACGGCGTAGTGAGAAAGTAAAAACGCCAGAACTACGGTTTTTTTGGTCACCACGACATTGCATTAAAATGTAATAACGGGTGATCAAAAGATTGTATCTGTGCCAAAATGGTATCATTAAAAACTTCAGCTTGGCACGCAAAAAATAAGCTCTCACCCAACCCGAGATCACGAAAAATGGAGACGCAGTGGGTATCAGAAAATGGTGCAATTTTTTTTTAAACAAATTTAGGGTTTTTTTTTTAGCACTTAATAAAAAAGAACCTAGACATGTTTGGTGTTTATGAACTCGTAATGACCCGGAGAATCATAATGGCAGATCAGTTTTAGCATTTGGTGAACATGGTAAAAAAAAATCCAAAAAACCTTTGTCGAATTGCACTTCAACCCTTCATGTTATGGGTTAAAAAATGTTCAGTGAAACTCAGTTTTGTCAAAATGTTAGGAATTGTTCTTTGTACTCGTATTCATTGATTTATTGATTAAAATGTAGTTTTCAAAGGAGGTGCAGTCATTTATGCTGAGCGCGGTATATTGTATATGACTGCCACTGTCATGAAGCTTGTTATATTTTCGGCTATATACTCTGAGTATACTCTGAATATAGGCTTTACTTGATTATGCAGAAAGGAAGAATAGATCCCATGAGGCTGCGGAGGATGAATGAGTGCTGGGGGAAGGGTGAACATGAGAAAAAGCAAGTTTCAAACACTTGTGATGCTTTGATATACCACAGTCTGTACATGGATTTGTTATTGTCTGATGTTTGATTAATAGAATTTTTTTCTGGACTGTCCGATGAGAACGAAGGTGAAGCAAAGACCAGGTTTCCCCATAATATTTTTTCATGGCAATAATGAGTTAAGAAAAATGCAGTTACCGCTATAATTTACCATATCTGACAAAGGAGAATAAATGCTTGGGGAATGTATATTTGTAAAATTGTGGATGAGGGCGATATTGTATGCCAAGAATTCTAAGACATGATATTACTTTTCTGGCATATTTACACTAGCTGACCGGGGCCAGTAAATGACTGCCGATCGGCTAAATGCAAGTCAATTGACGGTCATTTAAAGTGATTCTGTCATGGGGTTAATATGCAGATTAATAACATTCTAATGCCGTTAGGCCACCACTCTGAAAGCTTGGCAACTGGGAGGAAATTAACTTTATTTTCCCGGCAGCCTCCAGCTTTCAGTTATAGAGGCACAGCTTCAATACATAGTGAATTGTGGAGGTAACCATGCCCTGGCACTGACTGACAGCTGGCTCAGCAGTGTTTCAATGATGAGCTGACTATTAGTCAGTGCATTATGTGACTACAGCTGCCACTCACTGTATACTGAGCGGTGATTGACACTGGCCGCGCCTGTAACTGAAATCTAGAGGCCGCCGGGGAAAATAAAGTTATTTTCCTCCCACCAGTCAGGGTTTTCTGTGCGACGACCGCATGGCTTTAGAATGCTTTTAACGAGCAGATCAACCCTACATCTGTATGTTAACCCCCGCCCCCACTGCTGATAGCTTTCTGCCTACGCACATTGTACATAGAAAGCTTCCAATCGGTGACGTGGGCGGGGTTATACAGAGCTCCGCATTCAAAGAACTGGTAGATCTGCAGCAGATAAAACATTGATTTTACCAAAACTGCAGCAAGCAGCTCAGTAAGTGATAAATAACTAGAGTCCGGGTCTCTGCCCCTGCATGAATCTGCTCTCACATGGGGTATCAAAAACCTGATGACAGATTCCCTTTCGGCATGAACAGTTACGGTATGTAGCGGCTTAATGACCACAACAGGATACAGGTGCGCCAATCCCAGCTCTCTTCAGGTAAGGTTATGGCGCATCTCTATGATTTTGATGACAAAGCATCCATCTGCTGTTATGTGTAACTATCACTATTCTCCCGGCCTACATCATCTCCATAATAGATACACTTATGGTTCATTCAGACGGCCAATAATCAGGAAACAAGTATGCACAGGAATACTCGTTCCTGACTTCTCTATGGTATTTAGGGTAGGACTAGGGCAACAAACTGAAAACGACACTGTCACCATATTATATAGTGTTCCACATGCGCGCAGTCACCATTCCTGTAGAAATACAGCTCTGGAGTGATTTACTACAAATGCCTAATTAGGATTGTGGAATTATCTGGTTGAAATCGATCAATCACATCCAATAGTGATGTCATTACTCTTCTGCATTCTTGTGTTCCGTATAATCTTTTAGAAGGCTCGTTCCGTAGCTATGATGGTAGGCTATCGACCTGAAACACAAGCTGCTCTGTGGGGAGATATTTTAGTAGGAAAACCTAATTTAGTATTTCTGTTGAACCACATCTTTGCGTGATTTGCCACAACCTCATCGTGTTTGTCATGCATGAACGCTCGCGCTTCACCATTGACATCTCTAGTGCAAAGCGGAAGAATCCTAGAGGGACGTGTGCATGGCTGATGGACGTGACATCGACATGGGAAGTCCCTGCCGCTGCCTGGCTCTATTAGCATTTTATATACCTGTAGATGAGGTCATTCCAGTCGCTGTGTACGATTATACTGTAATATAATAGTATTTACAGCAATATTACTTAGGTAAGTAGCAGTTTATCAAGGTGCATGAGTGAGCTAGGTCATTTACATGCTCGTACATGGAGAAAAGGATTCCATGAATTGCTTGTAGCAATTAATTTATGTGACTTTTTAGTTTACCATTTTGGCACATAAGGTCATGGTAGTTACGGTATTCATTTTTTTTTATATTGGGCTGCTCTGTGTTATGCAGACTTGTTTGTGACTTTGCTGTTAACCCCTTAGTGACGGGGCCAATTTTTTAAAATTCTGACCAATGGCGCTTTATGTCAAATCAAATCAATCAAATCAAATTTATTATCGCCAAGTACATATTACATATATACAAGGAATACAAGGAATTCTTTGTGGCAAAGAGGCAACATAATATGTGCCTCTATAATGTGGTGATAACAGGATTTGTTGAAGCGTTCCAGAGTTGATTTTGAGATTATTTATTTTGTAGAACATTATAATTTATGGTAATAGTAACTTTAGGTTGATATGTTTTGTGTTTATCAAAAATATCAGAAACTTGACAAATGTAAAAAAAAAAAAAAAAAAAAAAAAAAGCAACTTTCAAACTTTAGCCGGGAGACTCTAAAGTCCGTTATTTGGCCATGAATTGCTATGGCAAACATCAGGACCACACAATCATGATCTCGGTGTGTCAATTAGATTAAAGCGGAAGCCCCCACAGTCTATTAACCATTTATTTGATGTAGTCACTTTTGACAGCAGCAACTAAGGGGTTAAACAAACATAGACGGCGCCAACACTGATCGTTTGTGATACAGCAAGTTTTCAGATATAGTGAACAGTTGTCAGCTGCTGGATTGTCACCTGTATGGGGATGATATTCTCTTATATTTCAGGTCAGTAAAAAGACGTATTGGCTGTCATTAAGGGGTTAAAGGGAATCTTATCAGCATTACTTCACACCCCAAACCTATATGTGCACATAGCTCTTTCAAAGACAAGTCCAGCAACACCTTCACATGGCCAGTCCGATCCTCTGAGAAATCCGTGTTTGAATTGATTTGCAGGTGAGGCTAAAGCGCTATGGCACATCTGAAGCCTCAGTCACTCCAGATCTATTCCCTAGCCCGGGACGTCCTATTTCTGCTTGACTGAAAGCATCTGTGCTGTGTGACTTAGGTGAAAGGAGCCATTAGGCAGGATTAGGCAGCACTGGGCAGGGAATAGGGCTTGAGTGACTGAGACCGCAGAACTCCAATAACAATTTAGATGCATTTGCATGTCAATTCAAATACCGATTTCTCAGTAACGGAGTAACAGACTGGCCATGTACATATAAATAGTTAAGAGGTTGAATGCTACTGACAGATTTCCTTTAAAAGTAGTCTGAAGGTCCCCATACACAATCATCTAATGTTGGCCAAACCAGCCGATTATCAGCGAGTTTACTCAACAGTCTAATGTGTGAGAGGATGCCAGTTGACTGATCAGTGAGGGAGATGTCGGACTGCCAATTGCATTGTTCTAAACTATAGGCCAATATGTCAGCCAGCAGTATTGTCATAGAGAACACGGGAGCACTCGCCCCAAGGATCGCTCCTGTCTGCTGAGATGAATGTCGTCCAAATGGTCTGCCAAAACATCGTTCGGCCATCTAATGTAAATGGACAGCAGAAGGTTAGAGTAGCTTGGGGTTGTCATGCATTTACTTCTTACCCTAAGGGTATGTGCTCATGTAGAACAGCTTGATTCACTCTGCAAGTTTAATCTGCAAAATTTTGACCACATTGTTAATTCTTATTCTTTCAAGGCTACGTTCTCATTAGATCTGTTTCACACATCAGTTTTTAGTCTCAGTTAAAATCCTCTAAAATGGCGGAAAGCGGATCCGTTCCAGTAGTGACCTCAACGTTTGCCACCGTACCGTTGTTTTAACGGATCGAGAGAGAGAATGAGAATTTTCAGCTGCCAGAACAGAGTTTAGGGTTAAATTTGCGGCCGAGGCAAGTCCTCCGGGCATGCGCAATGTAAAATGCGGATCCAGCCACCCGAAAAAACGTTGCATTGCCGGTCCAGAATGGCGGATCCGTTTTTTTTTGCAAATCGGCGGATCTTGACTGATGGTGACAAACGGATGTGTGAAACAGGCCTAAGTAATGTGCTCTGGATACCCCACTAGATGGTTAAGTCTTGATCTTCTACAATGGGGTGCAAGTATGCGCCTCTACATATCAATTAACTGCAATGATGAAACGGAGTCCAAAGTATGATTGTCTGGACTCCAGTTTAGCCTCCTTTGTGTAGGTGTCTTTTTTGCAGGATACAAAAGCCTAAAAGGAGTCTAAATATTCATCCTCTGGACTCCCGTTTCCTTCATTAAAGTAAATGGATACTTCACTTCTTAATCCTGTTTTCGTGGATAAAGATGAAGTCCTCAGTACAGAGCTTTTTACTGGTGGGAGTGTGGCCTTAGTTAGTCCATGTGGCTGTCTGCAGATCATATATGATACTCAGAGGTGTAACTTGAAGTTTCTGGGCCCCAAAACAAAGTCTGTTAAAGGATCTGATACCTACCCAGTGCCATTTGTGACAGATGTTCATTTTACAGCCAATTAGGCACTAGGATCTGGATGCGCCTGCAACATCTGCGGCCCCTATGGTTACGTCCTCAGTGATACCTTCTGAAAATCATGTACTAAGAGAATTTGAGAGTTTGACATACATTCGGTTCAATACTAGCTGGCCAAGAAAAAATACTTTTTTTCTTACTTTAATTTTTGGTTTCAGGCTTTAATATAGGGTGATTCATTCACTTCTTTACCTGGAAAAATTGCTGTAGCTTCCAAAAGAGATGGTAGACCGTACTGAAATTTTGACTGTATTTACTTTGGTTCATGAGAAGTGAGAGTGTAATGAACTTCAGCGACAGCGAAGAGAAACATCCTGTCGCTAAGTGGTCTCACCCACTAAGAGATTGACTTGCAGCACTCCTTTATCGAATTTCTCTATTTTAATGTGCCTTGTCCAGTTTCCCTTGATTAAACACGAACATTTACCAATCCTCCTGCTGTGCAGTTGGTTACTGTCGCTTCAGCACAATAACTTATCAGTACATGGCAAGTGCTTATAGAAAACATTTACATTTTATAGTTTTGGAAAACATGGCGGTGTATTTGCCAGCCTAACAAATTCAGTACCAATATGCATGAAGGATAATCATTGATGTTGTGCCAAAGAACTCCTGAATGTGTGTGCCAGAGAAATATTCGTAATTCGGAACAGTTTTAAGCAACAGAGCTAAGTGCAGGTCTTTTCATTCAGCTTGGTTCCAGGTTTTCTATTAACTTGGCAGAAGGTCTCTACAAACTATCCTGGATTGACTTCTATGGTGGAATGACTAAATGGCTGCCTGTTAGCTCTATATGGTTACTCTATGACTTTTAATAATAGAAAGAATGCACCTGTGCACAGCAACAAGTGGCACATACATCATCAGTAACTGATCAAGAGTAATCATGCATGAGTTACCTTCACTCCATGGAGGGCCAAGATGGAAACATGCCACACCCACAGATGTGCCATCCAGCCAAGCCTCTAAAAGCAATGTGCCAGACGCACATGCTCCACAGAAGAGTTTCTTAGCCAATGACACCCCTCAGAACAGTGTGTCAGTGATGGACACCCCTCAGAACAGTGTGTCAGTGATGGACACCCCTCAGAACAATGTGCCAGCAACAGATGCGCATCAAAACAGTGTGGCAGCAACGGATGCCCCTCGGAACAGTGTGGCAGCGACGGATGCCCCTCGGAACGGTGTGGCAGCGACGGACGCCCCTCGGAATGGTGTAGCACTGACGGACGCCCCCCAGAACGGTGTGCCAGCGACGGACGCCACTCGGAACGGTGTGCCAGCGACGGACGCCCCTCGGAACGGTGTGCCAGCGACGGACGCCCCTCGGAACGGTGTGGCAGCGACGGATGCCACCCGGAACGGTGTGGCAGCGACGGACCCCCTCCCGGAACGATGTGCCAGCCGCGGATGACCCTTGGAACATTGTGGCACACTGACAGCCACGGCTGACTGTCAGAATAATGTTCCAGCCATGGATGTCCCATCAGAACAGTGTGTATGCCGCTCAAAACAATGTGCCAGCCATAGATGCCCTGAAAAAAACGTTACAGTAGAATTGAAAGCAATCTAGTATTTACACATTTTTTTTAGAGTAACTGGCAGATACAGGACAATGGGACTCCAAAAATGCCTTTGCAAAATGATCTCTGACTATTCCAAAATGCCTGAAGAAATTAGAAGAATACATGAAAGAAATGGAGAAAAAACTAAATTTCATACGCCTAAGTATAGATGCATTGACACCTATGTTCACAGTGCATCTTCATCAGTTTATATTTACAACTTTTTCTCAGCTTTGCTATATAAATGAACTTCTAATAAGTCACAGTAACAACGTTTATATCTGTTGGGGCAAGATGCCAACACTACAAGCAATCGCTGGAATAAAAGGGTCGAAGCAAAGCCCCTTTGCCTCCCATCTGCATTTTTTAGGCGTTGCCAGCTCTATAAATAAAAGTAGGTGTCAAATAGGTAAATCTGAAGTTGATTCATCCATAAAATCTTTCAATTCTTCTAGATACTTATAGAATATCCTTGATGGAGAATCAGATAAGGGGTTTACATGAAAACTCTTTGCTAATCTAGATAACGTTACTTTTCAGAGCATTTCTACTCCGTGCATATCTGTATATATGGATAGAAACAAACTGATTTAGGAAAGATGTCTTTACGGTTCAGCATCATCATGTAGTTACACTTTTCCTAGCCTTGGCTGGTATTCAGACCGCGCTAGAAAAGTGTTTTTATTGACACCGTGTGGGGGAAAGGGAAGTGACCACTTATAGAAATATTTTGGGTTTCCTGTATTAAAACTGAGAAATGATCACATTTATTTGTGCCCCCTTAAATAGTACATAGTTAGTGAGGTGTAAATAATTGCTGTCATCCAGAGAAAGAAAAAGACAAACCTAAAGTATTTATTTTCTAATTGTCTAAGAGGGGCACATTGTTCGCACTTGGTGTGATTGTTCACAGTTATATTATTTTGGTCGCAAATAAATTTATTACACTATCAAATTTTGGGGCAAATGTATGAAACGGTCAGGGAGAAAAGCTAATATCAAAAGAGCGACTATCACGTCCAAACAGAATACTGGTGTGAACAGGTGCTTACTAAGAGTAGCCATCTCCATCCATAACTAGCAAATACAGTTGCACTCTGTAACTCTGTAGCATGTAAGCATGAATATATATGAAGTTTGAATTGCATTACTGCTCTAGAAAACAGGGAAAAACTAAGATACTTTGCACATAACTGAGCCAATTCATGTGGTTCCATCAGCCGCAGCAAGGCGATCTTTTTTTGTTGTTGCTGGAACTAGTGATGAACGAACGTTCTTAAATAAGGTGTTATCCGAGCATGCTAATCATAGAATCATAAAATCAAATGTGCTTGAAAAATATGTTTGAGTCCCTGCAGCTGCATGCCTGGGCCTGTCAATCTGGCAATCCCCGCATGTGTTGTGGTTGTCGAACAGCCGAGAGTCACGCAGTTGCAGGAACTCGAACGTATTTTTCGGTAACGCCTCTGACACTCGGTTAGCACCCGAGCATGCTCAGATAACACCTTATCCAAGCATGTTTGTTCATCACAACTGGGAACCTATCCTTATGTGATTTCTCTCCTGGGCTGCATTTATGGGTAGGTAGGATAAATCTGTGATTAAAACCGCCAGGGCCTGATGGGTGGAGTGCTCAGTCAGAGGCTCTGTGTATACAAATATCAAAAGAGTGACCATCACTTCCAAACAGAATACTGGTCTGAACAGGTGCATACTAGGGCTACGTTCACATGTGCAGTATTTGGTCAGTATTTTACCTCAGTATTTGTAAGCCAAAATTAGGAGCGGGTGATAAATCCAGAAGTGGTGACAGGTTTCTATTATACTTTTCCTCTGATTGTTCCTCTTCTGGTTCTGGCTTAAAAATACTGAGGTAAAATACTGAGCAAATGCTGAAGGTGTTCACATGGCCTCAGAGTAGCCATCTCCATACATAACTAACATGCAAACATGAAATTTGAATTGCATTACCACTCTAGAAAATTGTAAAAAATGATCATACTTCACACATAATCTGTAAGAAAGCCTAGACCTCATTTATGAAAACGGTAAAACTGTCCTTGGTGCCCATAGCAACCAATCAGAGCTCAGTTTTCATTTTTCCAGAGATGTTTAACCCCTTTCTGTCATGTGACGTACTATCCCGTCCATGTGCCCTGGGACTTAATTCCCAGGGACGGGATAGAACGTCACAGCAATCAGCGGCGCCCACGTGGTGAGCGGCGCTGATCGCGGCCGGGAGTCAGCTGATTATCACAGCTGACACCCGGCACAATGTGTCAGGGGCGGTCACGAACCGCCCCCAACACGTTATCCCCTTGCACACCGCGATCAAACACGATCGCGGTGTACCGGAGGTTAAAGGGAAGCATCGGCAGGGAGGGGGCTCCCTCCGTGCTTCCCTGAGCCCCCCACAGCAGCGCAATGTGCAGCGCTGCTGCGGGGGGCTCCATCCCTGCAGGTCCCCGATTCCAAGATGGCGATGGGGACCTTCGGGGGCCTGCAGGGAGCTGGCTTCCTCAGTGCCTGCAAAGCGCAGGCATGAGGAAAGCCTGTGCAGTGCCTGTGAGGGTACGTGCACACGCTGCAGTTTTTGCTGTCGTTCTGCTGCGGTTTTGGCCCTGCGGAACTGCAGCAGTTCCGCAGACATGGTACCATGTAACCCTATGGGTTTTAAAAACCGCTGCGGTTTTTTTCCGCGCGGTTTTGCTGCGGTTTATAAACCGCAGCGTCAATTGTTTCTGCGGATTCCGCTGCGGTTTCACACCTTTAACATAGTAGAGGTGTGAAACCGCAGGGGAAAACCGCAGACCAAACCGCAGCAAAACCGCAGGTCACTTTACCTGCGGTTCCGCACGGAAAAACCCGCAGGTGAATCCGCAGCGTGTGCACATAGCCTGACAGATCGCTGATCTGTCACATGACAGGTATGTCCCCCCTGGGACAATGTATTAAAGTAAAAAAAAAAAAGGGGTAAAAATAATTTTTAAAAAATCGCTAAATAAATTAAAAAAAAAAAAAATTCCCTAATAAATTAATTTTTTGGAAATAAACAAAACAATAAAAGTACACATATTTGGTATTGCCGCGTCCGTAACGACCCGCTCTATAAAACTGTCCCACTAGTTAACCCCTTTAGCGAACGCCTTAAAAAATAAAAATAAAAACCTAGGCAAATAATGATTTATTATCATACCACCAAACAAAAAGTGCAATAACGCGCGATCAAAAAGACGCATATAAATATCCATGGTACCGCTGAAAACGTCATCTTGTCCCGCAAAAAGAGCCGCCATACAGCGTCATCATCAGCAAAAAAATAAAAAAGCTATAGCTCGCAGAATAAAGCGATGCAAAAATAATTAGTTTTTATATAAAATTGTTTTCATAACGTAACAGCACCAAAACATAAAAAAACCATCTAAATGAGGTATCGCTGTAACCGTACTGACCCGAAGAATAAAAGGGCTTTATCAATTTTACCGCAGGCGGAATGGTGTAAACGCACCCCCCAAAAGAAATTCATGAAACGCTGGTTTTTGTTCATTCTGCGTCCCAAAAATCGGAATAAAAAGCGATCAAAAGATGTCACGTGCCTGAAAATGGTACCAATAAAAACGTCAACTCGTCCCGCAAAAAATAAGATCTCACATGACTCGGTGGATCTAAATATGGAAAAACTATAGCTCTCAATATGTGGTGATGCAAAAACTATTTTTACAATAAAAAGCGTCTTTTAGTGTGCGACAGCCGCCAAACATAAAAACCCGCCATAAATAGTAAATCAAACCCCCCGTTATCACCCCCTTAGTTAGGGAAAAATAATAAAATTGAAAGAAAATGTATTTATTTCCATTTTCCCATTAAGGCTAGGGCTAGGGTTAGGGCTAGGGTTAGGGCTGAGATTAGGGCTAGGGGTGTGTTGGGGTTAGGGTTGGAGTTATAATTGGGGGGTTTCCACTGTTTGGGCACATCAGGTGCTCTCCAAATGCAACATGGTGTATGATCTCAATTCCAGCCAATTCTGCGTTGAAAAAGTCAAATGGTGCTCCTTCCCTTCCAAGCTCTGCCATGCGCCCAAACAGTGTTTTACCCCCACATATGGGGTATCAGCCTACTCAGGACAAATTGAAAAACAACTTTTGGGGTCCAATTTCTCCTGATACCCTTAGGAAAATAAAAAATTGGGGGCAAAAATATCATTTTTGTGGAAAAAAATGATTTTTTTTATTTTCACGCCCGAACGTTATAAACTTCTGTGAAGCACTTGGGGGTTCAAAGTGCTCACCACACATCTAGATAAGTTCCGTGGGGGGTCTAGTTTCCAATATGGGGTCACTTGTGGGGCGTTTCAATAGTTTAGGTACATCAGGGGTTCTCCAAACGCTCATGACACCCGCAGACCATTCCATCAAAGTCTGCATTCCAAAACGTCACTACTTCCCTTCCGAGCCCGGACGTGTGCCCATACAGTAGTTTTCTCCCACATATGGGGTATCAGCGAACTCAGGACAAATTGGACAACAACTTTTGGGGTCCAATTTCTCCTGGTACCCTTGGGAAAATAAAAAAATTGGTGACTAAAAGATTATGTTTGTGGAAAAAATATGATTTTTTAATTGTACGGCTGTACATTATAAACTTCTGTGAAGCCCTTGGGGGTTCAAAGTTCTCACCACACATCTAGATAAGTTCCTTAGGGGGTCTAGTTTCCAAAATGATGTCATTTGTGCGGGGTTTCCACTGTTTTGGTACATCAGGGTTTTTCCGATCGCGACATGGTGTCCGATCTCAATTCCAGCCAAAAAAGTCAAATGGCGCTGCTACCCTTCTGAGCTCTGCCATGTGCCCAAATAGTCGTTTACACCCACATATGGGGTATCAGCGTACTCAGGACAAATTGCACAATAACTTTTAGGGTCCTGTTGCCCTTGGAAAAATAAAAATTGGGGGTGAAAAGATCATTTTTGTGGAAAAAATATGGTTTTTTAATTGTACCGCTGTACGTTATAAACTTCTGTGAAGCCCTTGTGGGTTCAAAGTTCTCACCACATATCTAGACAAGTTCATTGGGGGGTCTAGTTTCCAAAATGGGGTCACTTGTGGGGGGTTTCCACTGTTTAGGTGCATCAGGGACTCTCCAAACGTGACATGGCGTCCGATCTGAATTCCAGCCAATTTTGCATTGAAAAAAGTCAAACGGCGCTCCTTCCCTTCTGAGCTCTGCCATGCGTCGAAACAGTGGTTCCCCCCCCACATATCAGGTATCAGCGTACTCAGGGCAAACTGCACAATAACTTTTGCAGTCCAATTTCTCCTGTTACCCTTGGTAAAATAAAAAAAAATTGAATCTGAAGTATTTTTTTTGTGAAAAAAGTTAATTGTTCATTTTTTTTTAAAAAATATTCAAAAAATTCCTGTGACGCACCTGAAGGGTTAATAAACTTCTTGAATGTGGTTTTGAGCACCTTAAGGGGTGCAGTTTTTAGAATGGTGTCACTTTTGGGTATTTTCTATCATATAGACCCCTCAAAGTGGCTTCAAATGTGATGTGGTCCGTAAAAATAAAATGGTGTTGCAAAAATGAGAAATCGCTGGTCAATTTTTAACCCTTATAACTTCCTAACAAAAAAAAATTTGGTTCCAAAATTGTGCTGATGTAAAGAAAACATGTGGGAAATGTTACTTATTAAGTTTTTTGTGTGCCGTATCTCTGTGATTTAAGGGCATAAAAATTTAAAGTTGGAAAATTGCGAAATTTTAAAAATTTTCGCCAAATTTCCATTTTTTTCACAAATAAACGCAAGTTATTTAAATGAAATTTTACCACTAACATGAAGTACAATATGTCACGAGAAAACAATGTCAGAATCACCGGGATCCATGGAAGCGTTCCAGAGTTATTACCTCATAAAGGGACAGTGGTCAGAATTGTAAAAATTGGCCCGGTCATGAACGTGCAAACCACCCTTGGGGGTTAAAGGTTTAAGAAATGAAAGCCGAGCTCTGATTGGTTGCTATGGACAACAAGCAGTCTTCCAGTTAGACAGTTTTGATCAATGAGGCCCAGAGTGTTTTTGTTGTCCATAGCAACAGTGCAGTTTTTTTATTTTTAACAAGAGTAGAGCTATACTGATTGGTTGCTATGGGTAGTAATGACAGTTTTTTATTATAGATGGTTTCATAAATCTCTTTATATATTGTATTAATAATACCTAAAGCCCAACAATTGTCATATTAAATCGGTGTAGTTGGACCAATGTCAAACTTGTCAAGTCATATTGTGTCTGTAGTGTGTAGAGCCAAATGTAATTAAAAGAGACCTCCTGTTTAATAGGTTAGCAGCGATTTTCCTGATAGAACTATGAAACACCTTGGGCAGAATATTGTATATTCCTTATTTCTATGGTGATCAACTTCTTAGCAAAGTCTGGACATTCCCTTTGGCATGTCATACTGATGGATCTAGCAGAACTAATGTAGATGAGAATCGCACAAGGGTTTCTTTTGCTTTGAGGGACAATTTTTCTGGTTTTCTACTTTACGAACACTTGCTAGAAAATTCAAAATTGACTCCTTCATACCCACAACCCACAACCCAGCTTTCTTGCTACTTATGCCAGATAAACAATGGGATCCAATAGAATTTTTGCTTGAAAAATCACTACTGGTTCCTTCATTATTGAATGTAGTTTTTTAAAAAAAAAGAACATCCAGAAAATGACAGTACAAAAAAAGACACAAAAATGCTCAAAAAACTTTGAAAAAGCGTTCAGAAAACAACAAATGCTTAAAAAGATGCTGCAGCAAAAAAATGCTGTCAGTTCCTAAAGTGTCTTCCTCTTAAAAAGCTTGGCAGGTTTGCTTTCCTGAAAAAAAATATTGTGTGCACATACTCTAATTAAAAATTCTCTCCATAGTCGAGAACGGAGGGATTTCTAAATACACAGTTTGCAGCTCGTTGCTTAGGTTGCCAGCCACCACTGCAGTCTGTCAGACGAGAATAACCCTTTAAAGGGAACTTGTCAACCGGGCTGTATAGGTGGTTATTCCTTAATGAAAATTATACAGGTTTTTTAGAGTTCTGATGTTACAATCATGAGAAGTCTAGTTTAGAAGACATATGAGAAGCACTGAGGCCGTGTCAGTATACTTGGACTGTTTCTTCCAAGTGCTCTGACACACCCCTAGTGCTTTTCCATCATGATTTGCGCATGGCTTGTTCTGCCTTCATACACGTTGACACGGTGTGCACTCTAGCATACAGCACAAACCACCATCTATCTTCCAAAATAAGCAGACCGTTCTCTGTAGTCTAACTTGTTTATTGGTGAAGAGTATAGAACATGCGGTAAAACTATAAAGAATACAAACGACATGCGTAAGTATTGGGCAGATGATCACAGCTAACACAATTACAGGAAGTATACAGTGTGATGCAAACTTTACATGGAATACACAGTTGTCTAATTACATCTACTGAGCACTGGCTGCCATACAGTTAATAACATCTCTGTACAACACTGCATTGCAAGAAAAGATATTAATCTTACCAGACATGCTTTACCAGGATAATGAACTCAAGTAGGGGAGTTACTGGAGGACAAATAAACACGTGCGTCCCATGAAATATACAGAAGAAAAATGGCATCTTCCTCATCCCAGATTACACTGCTTCAATTCCACAATGCAACACTCTGTTAAAGACACAGGCTGTAAATGCTATTAAAGACACAGCTACAAATTTAGCCACCACTAGATGGTGCTATAACTAAACCAGCGCATAATACAAACATATTTGCCCTATTCAGAGGGCAGAACTTGGCTTCTCTGGTAGATTTCTCATGATAGGCAAATTGGATCTCTGCAAAAAAAATTATTATTGTTATTGGGGAACGAACATCTATACAGCCATATCACTACTTCTATATCTAAAAATGTGCTCACTATTTAAACCTTTTCCTACATAGCTCAGCATGTTGCAATCAAATTTTTAAGTTGATAACATTCTCAATTTTACCTGGACAGTCCCACAAACTGGACTAGAAAATGGGTTGGGCTTATCAAAATCATGCCCCACTTTTCAATATTGTGAGCATTCCTGTAGATCTTGGTGTGGGCCTTTAAAAATTCCGATTTCTGTTTGGTACATGTTCGGAAGTATGGAGTTGTCTTTGTGCTCCACCAGTGGCACCATGTGTGAATGTAGTCTAACGTTCTATCGCAAACTGTGACACTAAGGAGAGGTCATTCTGAGAGCAGAACATTAACACTGGTTCATAATTAAGTGTCCGAGCAGTTAAGATGCTGAATTCCTCTTCCTTCCTTAGAGCTGCAGGTGCCGGTGAGAAGGAAACAAGCCCGATGTTTATTTACACACGTGGATAATGGAAGTTCCGAATTCTCATGGCCTATTTTCTTAGCACTGAGCAGCTGATGTAATGCTTATTGTTTCTTGTATTTCAGCCTTGTCATCTATGTAATATCCTCATCTATGTGTAAATATATGTACAGTCATACAAAGATGTATACAGTATATTGATGTAGGGCAGATCTGGTCAAAATGCAGCCTGTTGGCCAGATCTGGCCTTTTGGCTGCTCCTGCCCTGGAGCACATACCAGAACAGTGAAAGGGCTGAAAACTGCAGCCCACGGGCTGCACCATGGTCTGGTGTCCAGATTTCACCAGTATCTGCATCCTCAGGATGCAAATACTAGTGAAAATAAAGGTGGAGGAGAGGAGGGAGCCGGCAACTCCTTCTTCCACCATTTAGACTGGGAGTCTGAGACAGACAGCAGATCTGAATATGCACTACATCATGTCTGCTGTGCTGTGGGAGGATCATCACAATGTGTTTTGGGGGCTGTGAGGACCATCATGCTGTCTGTGGTGTCTATCATACTATCTATGAGTAGCTATGTGGGCTATAATACTGTGTGAGGATCTGTGAGGACCATCATAATGTGTGGGGGGCTGTGAGAACCATCATAACGTGTGGAGGGCTGTGAGAACCATCATATTATGGGGCTGTGAGGACCATCATACCTTGTGTGGGGGGGGGGGGGCTGTGAGGAACATCATACTGTGTGGGGACACTATATGGTCCATCATACTGTCTGTGGGAGGAAACATACTCGATAAGGAGCTGTAGGGCTATCGTACTGAGTGGGGCCATCATAATGTGTTTGGGACTGTAGGGGTATCATACTGTGTGTGTGGTACGGCTGTGGAGACTTCACACTGTTTCCTGGTCAATATGGACATAATACTGTGTGTTGGGCTGTTTGGGCATCATGCTGTGATGAGCAGTTGAGGTACAATGACTGTGTAACAGGAGCATATGATTTATAAACTTTATAAAAAGCAGTAAATTATATGGTTTTGATTTGGTGCTAGAGGAATGCATACAAGTTACACTAAGCCCTATTGTCACACGTACTAGCAGTAGCAGTGAGTCAGCAGACTTAATTCTGCTCAATATTATGTGATACAATTAATATTAATTTAAAATAATTATAATGAATATCTTAATATTAATATTAAGCAGAATTAATTTCAGCCTATTGCTTCTGCTCTCCAGTCCAGTGGAGGGCCTCCACAACCGTCACAGTATCTCATGTGGTCCCTAGGAAAATGTAACTGCCCACCCCTGATGTAGGGGCACTTTTTTTTAATCAGTTCTTTGTGTATGATTGGTGAAGAACCTCTTATCATATGTCACACTGATGGTGTGAGGAAAGAGACTACTGTACTGCATCGCTCAACACCTTCACAGCAGATTATTTTAGGTACACATACATGCCGCCTTTGATGAGGTTCAACAAGTGGACGGAGCAGGAAACAGTTGTGCCGAGTCTCGTCATGCTTTATTAAAGCAATAGGCAGCAGTCATACACACACGAAACCAATATATGTCCTATTATATGCATTACTAATAAAGGCCAACAGATAATTCTAGCTTGCAATTAATTTTCAGATATTTGGTGGGTACAATGAAAGAATCTACGGTTCAGATGACATTTCTAAGCGCCTATTATTAGCGGAGCTTTGGAAGGTCTCCTGTGTCCGATCCAAGACTGAGATCCTTGTGATTACACAAAGACACAAACCTGTCATATCGGGCTTTTTATAACACAGGGATTCAAATATCAGTTCTAGTCCCGTAACACTTGACTGGTTACTATTGAGTAACCGTTGTTTGAATTTTTATTTCGTAAAACAGTAGACACGGTAATAAGCAATAACAACTTGTTCCTTAGTGAAGAAAGTACTGAGGGCACTACTGAGGAAGCCACGCTCTGTGGCGATACACGTGGGGCTCATTCCTCCACAAACCATGCTGTGACTGGGTGAGATTTACTAACCTCTTGTTCCTTGTTGCTAAACATCATTCACTTATAGAAAAAAAAGTGGCAAAATGATCGTGCATGAAGGTTTGTACCTTTTTTTGCCGCCAGAGAACTGTCACGATAGCTTAATAAATCCCGTTGATTGTGCTTGATATTACACACCTTGTGCACCTGCTCCCCTCTTGATCCACATTTGGCAGCTATACTAAGCATGTGTACTAAAAATAATTCTTTTAATTAAGTTGATAACCTCTTAAACTGGAGAGGCAATTAAAGGCTATTATACGTTTTACAGCTGTTATGAAGCCAAGATAAATCCTTTGGAAATTGTGCTTGTAAGCCCCCGCGATTGCTGTGTTTTCCATAAAACACCTATGGATTCTGTGAGGTTTCCTTTCCATGGAGATGTCGTTAACTGATCCAAAGCTGTTTGAGAACTTAACGGGCTGAAAGTTATACTTTTTTAATCCTGCTTGGCCGGGATTCTGACCCTTGGAAGAGGTGCCTGCAGTGAGTTTTTGGCAGAGTAACTTTTTAATGATGGTAACAGTTTTGGAAACTGTCGTTTATTGGTTGCTAGATACTTCGGTCAGATGTCTAGTCATTGATTTGATGTTCGTGGAATGTTTTACAAGTATATCTCCATTGTAACCTGAAATGTTCACGTTGACGTATGTCATCAAGTCATCAGCAAATTTTAGAGCTTGAAGACCATATTACTTTAAAAAGCCCATTAACATTTTGTTAGTGAACCAAACCAATTTAGACAGGATCGGCACACTATCGAATATTTATGAGATTCTTACAACTGTCCTCCAATAATTCCTACTGGAAGACATTTTGGTATGTATGTTTATGGTGGAATCAGGTGAAAATGGCTCTCTGCTGAGAAAGCAGCCTCAACTAAAGACCCTCATCTATAAACCAGGGCAATGTTTGGTAATATAGTTCATCTCTATGGAGCACCTGTTATGGTCTACTTTATTTAAATTTTATTTGGGACCAGTGAATATACATTTTGTTTCAATTTGGACCCAGTAAATCAAATTGTCAGTAGCTAATTGGAAGCTTTATAGCACCCCAACTATCCACCTAATGATTAGTGGAGGTCTGAATTATGGGAACCCTACCAAGCACAAGAATAAAGGAAATGCAATGGTGATGTGGCACTGCATTCTCGTCTGTTTTTCTTTGCACTTTGGCTGTGCTGAGCACTTAATTTGAATGGGGAGGGGGCCCTGCAGTTCTCTGCACTGCCTCGTGGTCTGTTGTGTGCCGATAAAAACCACGGAATAAGGTCAAATTCACGAGTCAGTGATTTTTCACATCCACAAACAGGCCGACCAAAATTCCTCGAGGTGCTTGATTCATTTTTCATCAGTTTCTTCCCCTCCATCTGTGTCTCACTCATTTTTCTCAAATGCAAAAAACTGATGTAGGTTTTCCTAGCAGCCAGTCAGTCTAAAACAGACAGCACCTTATGCAACATGAATGGCAAACGTGTGCTGTACATTTTTTTTGAGGTCCCAATTCACTAGAATGAACAAATTTGACTTTGAGAATTGGACCCAAGTAGGAAATTTTGTTTTGTCTGCAGAGCAGATCATCGGTTCTCCAAGAAATAATAATGTCGTAATGTCATGTGAATATTTTTTTAGTGTATAATGTGTCAATGCGATGCTAGTGAAAACCATTGACAGCACCCATATGACAAACACATGGGAATGGAGCCTTAGAAGCGGCACCATATCGGCACTGCACCCATTTTATTCTCTAGTACAACCTATGGAACCCCCACCGATTATAAAGAAGATACGCCATCACTTTATAAGATATTAATTCAATTAATTTTATAATTAATTAGATCATTTTTTCTCTCATTGATTCATATTCTAGAAGGCCAGCGCTCCAAATATCCCTAATGTCACTGAGTAGCTGTGCAAATGAGGCCAAATTGTCCTGTAGCGGAAGACACAGGGGACGCTAAGGGTATGTGCACACATAGTTTCTTGTCTCTGCGGGTTTTGTAGTGAAAACCGCAGGTAAATCCGCAGGACAAAGACCTGCGGTTTATCTGCGTTTTTTCTGCTTTTTATCTGCGGTTTTGCCCTGCGGTTTTGCACCTTATAATGGATGAGGTGTAAAACTGCAGCGTTTCTGCACCAAACAATTTCCATAGGAAATAAAGGTACTGTACAACACAGCAGAATCTGCTGCGTTTCTGCAGAGCCAAAAACGCTGCGGAAACGCAGCAGAAACCGCAAAGTGTGCACATACCCTTAGACAAAACTTGTTGTGACAGCAGGAAGTATCTTTTACATAGTGACTGTCTTGTTGAGCTGGTTGTGTCATGTTTCGTGGTGTTATTAATTGATTTATGTGTATTTCTGGGAGTTACTTTTTTGCTTTTCTTTTTATATATCGACATCTGTCATTGTACAGCAGCAGACGTTGTTTGAGATGAACATGAAATGCCTACCAATCGTATGCATGGTACCAGCCTGTCATATGTTCCAACAGCTGCAGATAAAGCTGCCTATGTGCTCCTAATATTGGGATGTGACCATGAATACTGGATATATTGTTACAGTTTCCTCTCGTGTCTTTGTAGTCTACATTCGATAACATATATTTGTGGTCAGAGATGGATCCCAGCCGTTGATAGATGGTGAATCCCTGTTGAGATCAAGAATTTTGGAAGGAAAAAAAAATGGGCAACAAATGCACCCCATGTGTAGAAGTGTAATTATTCCACGCAGTTCATCATCCCTCTGACAGCATTACCTTCTCCTGCTTCCCAAAGCATTTTGGACAAATATAGCTTGTAGTAGGTTTACACATAGAAGGGAACGCTGGGCCGAAAAAGTTGCACATTTCGGGTAGAAATTTTCTAAACAAAATTAGCTTTTTTAATTTCTTTTTTTGTTTGTTTTGTTTAGTAGATTCAAAGTTTACTATATTTTCCATGAGAAATTGGTGTAAATTCTAATGCAAAATCTATACTGGCCCTTTTCTAGCACACAGATTGGCAAATATGTAACAAACTTATTAAGAGCATATTACTCCTGTCCTCTCTTCATAGAAATACCAATCTTAACATAATGTCACCTGGAATGATTTTTGCTAAAACAAAAACTTATAAAAAAAAATGCAACCTGTTAAAATTTTAGAGACCCAATCATCATAGCTAGAGTTGGAAAACTTCGAACATTTTAAAGGGAATCTGTCAGCTCATTTTTGGGCTATGAGCTGCGGCCACCGCCATCAGGGGCTTATCTAGAGCATTCTGTAATGATGTACATAAGCCCCCGATGTAACCTGAAAGATAAGAAAAACGAGTTAGATTAAACTCAACGGGGGGTGTGGTCCGGTGCGGTGGGTGTCGCGGTCCGGTCCAGCGCCTCCCATCTTCTAGCGATGACGTCCCCCTTCTTACTTCTGCTGCGGCTCCTGTGCAGGCGTACTTACTCTGCCCTGTTGAGGGCAGAGTAAAGTACTGCAGTGCGCAGGCGCTGGACCTCTCTGACCTTTCCCGGAGCCTGCGCACTGCAGTACTATGCTCTACCCTGAATAGGGCAGAGAAAGTATGCCTGCGCAGGAGCTGCGGCAGAAGTAAGAAGGAGAACGTCATCGCTAGCAGATGGGAGGCGCCGGACCGGACCCCCGGGTGAGTATAATCGAACGTGTTTTTCTTATCTTTCAGGTTACATCGGTGGCTTATCTACAGCATTACAGAATGCTGTAGATAAGCCCCTGATGGCGGTGGCCACATCTCATAGCCCAAAAATGAGGTGACAGATTCCCTTTAATTACTCTGAAACGTTTACAGTAAAATTAAATAGTATGTTAATGGTCTTGAATATAAATTATTTTATTTGTCCATATTGTTTATTTGGAATTTATGCAAACTCATGTCTCTCCATGGTAATAGACCGCAAATAAATCTTTTGTAGTCAGATCCTACAGTTGTATCAAACTTTTTCCCTTTGTTTCCATTTCTACTATATGTAGGTTAATGAGAGGTGGGTGAATATAGGAATATTTAGTCTTTGATTAACTTCAGAGACTGATAGATCCTCATATGTGCTGTAAACATAAATTGAATTTTAACCGTAGGATCAATATGCATACATCTTTAGGGTAAAAGTTTTCTGCATTCTTCTTCCCTGTTAAAATAACGAGATTGAATTTTTCCATCCTCTATAGGGAAAGGTGAGTATACAGTCATATGTTAAAGTTTGGGCACCCCTATTAATGTTAACCTTTTTTCTTTATAACAATTTTGTTTTTTGCAACAGCTATTTCAGTTTCATATATCTAATAACTGATGGACTCAGTTATATTTCTGGATTCAAATGAGGTTTATTGTACTAACAGAAAATGTGCAATCTGCATTTAAACAAAATTTGACCGGTGCAAAAGTATGGGCACCTCAACATAAAAGTGACATTAATATTTCGTAGATCCTCCTTTTGCAAAAATAACAGCCTCTAGTCGCTTCCTGTAGCTATTAATGAGTTCCTGGATCCTGGATGAAGGTATTTGTGACCATTCCTGTTTACAAAACAATTCCAGTTCAGTTAAGTTTGATGGTCGCCGAGCATGCACAGCCCGCTTCAAATCATCCACAGATGATCAATGATATTCAAGTCTGGGGACTGGGATGGCCATTCCAGAACATTGTAATTGTTCCTCTACATGAATGCCTGAGTAGATTTGGAGCGGTGTTTTGGATCATTGTCTTGCTGAAATATCCATCCCCTGCGTAACTTCAACTTCGTCACTGATTCTTGTACATTATTGTCAAGAATCTGCTGATACTGAGTTGAATCCATGCGACCCTCAACTTTAACAAGATTCCCGGTGCCGGCATTGGCCACACAGCCCCAAAGCATGATGGAACCTCCACCAAATTTTACTGTGGGTAGCATGTGTTTTTCTTGGAATGCTGTGTTTTTTAGCATCCATGCATAATGCCTTTTTGTATGACCAAACAACTCAATCTTTGTTTCATCAGTCCACAGGACCTTCTTCCAAAATGTAACTGGCTTGTCCAAATGTGCTTTTGCATACCTCAGGCGACTCTGTTTGTGGCGTGCTTGCAGAAACTGCTTCTTTCGCATCACTCTCCCATACAGCTTCTCCTTGTGCAAAGTGCGCTGTATTGTTGACCGATGCACAGTGACACCATCTGCAGCAAGATGATGCTGCAGGTCTTTGGAGGTCTGTGGATTGTCCTTGACTGTTCTCACCATTCTTCTTCTCTGCCTTTCTGATATTTTTCTTGGCCTGCCACTTCTGGGCTTAACAAGAACTGTACCTGTGTTCTTCCATTTCCTTACTATGTTCCTCACAGTGGAAACGGACAGGTTAAATCTCTGAGACAACTTTTTGTATCCTTCTCCTGAAAAGCTATGTTGAATAATCTTTGTTTTCAGATCATTTGAGAGTTGTTTTGAGGAGCCCATGATGCCACTCTTCATAGGAGAATCAAATAGGAGAACTACTTGCAAGTGGCCGCCTTAAATACCTTTTCTCATGATTTGATACACCTGGCTATGAAGTTCAAAGCTCAATGAGGTTACAAAACCAATTTAGTGCTTCAGGAAGTCAGTAAAAAGTAGTTAGGAGTGTTCAAATCAAGAAAATGATAAGGGTGCCCATACTTTTGCATCGGTCAAATTTTGTTTAAATGCAGATTGCACATTTTCTGTTAGTACAATAAACCTCATTTGAATCCAGAAATATAACTGAGTCTATTAGTTATTAGATATATGAAACTGAAATAGCTGTTGCAAAAACCAAAATTGTTATAAAGAAAAAAGGTTAACATTAATAGGGGTGCCCAAACTTTAACATATGACTGTATGTGTATTCCCAGCGTGTCACCAATGTTTCACTATTTCTACATTTCATACAATTTGCCTTTTTTTCCCAGTTGTCTGGTCTCTAGTTGTTCCTCACAGGTTACTATTGTATGTTACTCCGGTGTCTTGAAAATATGTGATAAAGTTTTCCATTTCTCCTGTCTTTCTACAGGTGTATATCATAAAGGTAACCTGGTCGGATTCCATGCAACATGTCATCTACCGAAGATACAGCAAGTTCTTTGATCTTCAGGTATATTTGTTGGCAACAGTATTTACCGTACTTGAAGTCTGCTCCATTATGTCCTCTTACAGGGGTTGTCCGGTCTTAAAATGCAAGAGTGCAGTCACTCTATGTGCCTGAAGACTTGTGAATCCTCACATCGCACACACTTCAGGCTCTCTCATTGCAAGTGTATTGAGCACAGCCAGACAAGTCTGGTCAGAATGTGATCTGTAGTTGGCAAATTGCTCCTGGCAGTGGTACCGGAGAATCCTCACAGTGGGCAGTGTGCACAATGTGAGGATTCACAAATCTGCAGTAACATAGGTTGACTCCAGACTTGTAGCTGAAGACCGGCGAGGACAACCCCTTTATGGTGGCTGTACACCTTTGAATGAGTGTGCATATATTCTTATGTGAGAGGCAGAATAGGCTGCACCTGACACCTGTGATGGCTCATCTCCATTGAAAACGAAGGGTCAGGATCTTTGAAACACAAAATACCTGATCTTTTTTTCTGCACACATTTTGAGTAATTATTTAAGAGAGGGTTGGTTGGTTTTGCAAAAAAAATGCAACCCTTCAATCGGTGTGTTATCTGTAATTTTACTTAGAAACCAGGGGTTTATCCTCAACTTGGTCACTGTGGTAAAGCTTTGCATAGGCCATTTAAAGGGAACCTGTCACCAGGTTTTCCCAATATAGAGTAGAGCCAGCACCTTTAAGCCCTTTTTTTTTTTACAGAATTTTAGTACAATTTTAGAACAACTGGCTACGTCGATGGTGCCGTCAGCAACGATTTGGATTTCTGGATCACGGAGTGAACTACTTATACGATGGACTACTTGCTAGAGATGGGGTGCACCTTACGAAGACTGGAAAGCATGTATTTGGAAGTCGCCTTGCTACACTTGTAAGGAGAGCTTTAAACTAGAACAACATGGGAAGGGAAGCAAAAGACCAGAAAAAGCCATACACCTGACAAATGCTATTGAGAACTCTGCTATTAGAAGTGGAAAGGAAGAACAAAGACGAAAGAATCTAATTAATAAAAATATTGGAGAAAGAGAAACCAATCACAAACTAAAATGTTTCTATACTAATGCACAAAGCATGGGCAACAAACAAGGAGAATTGGAACTACTAACACAGGAACAGAAATATGATGTAATTGGAATCACTGAAACTTGGTGGGACAATACACATGATTGGAATACAAGACTAGAAGGATACAACTTATTTGCAAGAAACAGACTTGATAAACGAGGAGGGGGTGTCGCATTGTATGTTCGAAACGCGTATATCTGCACAGAGATTGAAGCTTCAGAGACTGGGAGTTCTGTGGAAACTGTTTGGGTAAGAATACAAGGACAGAACAATGGAAAGGACACCATTGTAGGCATTTACTACAGGCCGCCTGTGCAAGCCGAATATATAGATGAACTCTTTATGCATCAGATGGCCAAGTTCTCCAAAAAATATGACATAGTTGTCATGGGAGATTTCAACTATCCAGACATTTGTTGGGAATCTCTCTCAGGCAAAACTAACAGGTCAAGGAAATTCTTATCCTCTCTTGCTGACAACTTTATCTTCCAAAAGGTAAGGGAGAAAACAAGGGGAACTGCTACCTTGGATCTAATCCTTATAAACAGGGAGGAAATGGTTGAGGAGGTAAAAGTGGCTGGGACCCTAGGAGGTAGCGACCATGCTATTTTAGAATTTTGGATTACTAGAGGTGGAAGACCTGTGAAGACTCAGACGTCAAGGTTAGATTTCAGAAAGGCAGATTTTAAGGGATTCAGAAAGAGAATTGGAGGGATCCAATGGATGGATATCCTTAAAGACAAAAATGTCCAGGAAGGATGGGAAATCTTGAAAAATGAAATTCTCAAAGCACAGTTGTTAACAATTCCGAAAAGAGGGAAGAATAGGAAGCATTTAAGGAAACCAGGATGGATGAACACAGAACTTAAGCACATGCTAAAAAGGAAGAAAAAAATGTTTATAAAATGGAAAGAGGGAGGCATATCTAAAGAAGAATATAATGCTGTCTGCAGAACCTGCAGGGCACAAATCAGATTAGCTAAAGCTGAAAATGAGCTGAGGCTTGCAAGAGATGTCAAAAGCAATAATAAAGGATTTTGGGGATATGTCAAAAGTAAAAGAAAAGTCAAAGATGCTATAGGATTTTTACAGGATGAAAATGATGAAATGGTAAGACAGGATGCTGAGAAGGCTGAACTTTTAAATTCCTATTTTGCATCTGTTTTCTCTCAAAGGAAATGCAACATCAACTGTTATTCACTGTCCTATTAAGGGAATAGAAGAATCCAGGATATCTATAAACAGAAAGATAGTGAGGAAACACTTAGCTAACCTAAATGAATTCAAGTCTCCAGGTCCAGATGAATTACACCCCAGAGTACTGAAGGAGATAGCAGAAGAAATTTTTGAACCCCTCTCCATAATCTTTGAAAATTCTTGGAGAACAGGAGAAGTGCCAGAAGACTGGAGAAGAGCAAATGTTGTTCCTATCTTCAAAAAGGGGAAGAAGGTGGACCCAGGCAACTATAGGCCGGTGAGTCTGACTTCTATACCAGGAAAGATCTTTGAACAAATTATTAAACAACATGTATGTCAATACCTGGATAAGAATGAAGTGATTAAACAGAGTCAGCATGGGTTTCTAACTAATAAGTCATGTCAGACTAACTTAATTTCCTTCTATGACGGTATCACTGATTGGGTGGATCAAGGAAATGCTGTAGATATAGTATATCTTGACTTCAGCAAAGCATTTGACAAAGTCTCTCATACAATCCTTATTGAAAAAATGACTAAGTATGGAATGGACAAGGCAACTGTTAGGTGGATTCATAACTGGCTTAGTGATCGGACCCAAAGAGTGGTCGTAAATGGCTGCACATCCAGTTGGAAGAATGTCTCAAGTGGGGTACCACAGGGCTCTGTCCTGGGCCCTGTATTGTTCAACATCTTTATCAATGATTTAGATGAAGGAATTGAGGGTAAACTGATTAAATTTGCTGATGACACAAAGCTAGGAGGGATAGCTAATACTAGAGAAGAGAGAGAGAGGATTCAAAAAGATTTAAATAAACTGGAGAAGTGGGCAGCAACTAACAGAATGGTTTTTAACGGGGAGAAATGCAAAGTACTACATCTGGGCAATAAAAATGAAAAAAGCATATATAGAATGGGAGGAATAGGGCTAAGTGACAGCACATGTGAAAAAGACTTGGGTATACTAATAGATCACAGACTGAATATGAGTCAACAGTGTGATGCAGCAGCAAAAAAGGCAAATGCAATTCTAGGATGTATTAACAGAAGCATACAGTCTAGATCACGTGAAGTCATTATTTCCCTCTACTCCTCTTTGGTCAGACCTCATCTGGAATATTGTGTCCAGTTTTGGGCACCACATTTTAAAAAAGACATCAACAAACTGGAGCAAGTTCAGAAAAGAGCGACCAGAATGGTGACCGGTCTGCAAACCCTGTCTTATGAGGAAAGGTTGCAGGATTTGGGAATGTTTAGTTTGCAAAAGAGAAGACTGAGAGGAGACTTAATAGCTGTCTACAAATATCTAAAGGGCTGTCACATTGTAGAAGGATCAACTTTATTCTCATTTGCACAAGGAAAGACTAGAAGCAATGGGATGAAACTGAATGGGAAGAGACAAAGATTAGATATTAGAAAAAACTTTTTGACAGAGTGATCAATGAGTGGAACAGGCTGCCACGAGAAGTGGTGAGTTCTCCTTCAATGGAAGTCTTCAAACAGAGGCTGGACAGACATCTGACTGGGATGATTTAGCGAATCCTGCTTTGAGCAGCGGGTTGGACCAGATGGCCCAGGAGGTCCCTTCCAACTCTACGATTCTATGATTCTATGATTCTATGATTCTAGTATGCTGTATGTATGTCCCTAATTCCCTATGCAAAGTACAAAAAAGACGCACATCCCTGGTCTTGAACCAGCGCCTCCTCTCTTCCTTTAGTCGCCATTCTCCTTCATGTGGATGACACGTCCTATGTCATCTACACAATGTCCCCATCGTGCTCCCGTGCAGGCATTCTTCTGTCTGCCGAGGACAGAGCAAAGCACTGTAGTGCGCATGCGCCGGTTTTACCTACGAGTTATTGACACTCTTTGGCCTTTCCCTTCTCATGAGAATTACAGTACTTTGCTCTGCTCTCGGCAGGGCAGAGAGAAGTGTGTCTATGCAGGGTGTCACTGTGTGGATGACGTAGGGCCAATGGCCCAAAATCCGCCAGTCTAAAGCCATCTTTAGAGACAGGGGTTAGCTTTGCATACATTTACATACATTTCTTCTGTGCTAGGGGCAGGTGACATATTATCATACAGTCTGGATTATATAGTGTTGGACTGATGTAAATACTTAGGTCCCAAAAAATGAGAAAGGTATTCAAGGCGTGATACCTTTATTGGCTAACCAGAGAAATTATATTTGCAAGCTTTCAGGGCTCAGAAGGCCCCTTCATCAGGCTAGATTGCAATACCTTTCTAATTTTTGGGGGACCTAAGTATTTACATCGATTTTTCTGGCTAACACGGTACCACAATATTATTTTGTATTGTACATCGTATAGTTTTGGGAGTAAAAGAATTTCAATGTAATATGTATTTTAAAAATGGAATGTCTGTACTGCAGCCCTTCAGTCTGTGTCTTTTAAAGTATATGGACCAAGTGATTAAAAAAAACTGTATCCGGTAAGTGGCTCAAATTACTACTCTCACTTAATTAGCTAAATAGTTCAGTACCCTTGGAACTGATTTTGGGGAAGCCTGATTTGCAGTGAAATAGGATGATGAGAGTTGTAATCTGGCTGCGCCAAGACACTTTTAAACGAAGTGCATGACCCCTCCGACCAATGAAAGGGTTAAAGAATAATGGGCAAATAATCGCATTTTAGACATAGCCATTTCCTTTGTAAATACCTAGAGAAGCCTATCTTTATATTAGCATGGCTGAGGATTGTGTGGGCTTTTGTGAACACATTTAATACCCTGGATCCATTTTTTTCTAGAACATGTTCGCCCAGTCTCCTGGTCTTTCCTGGTAGATTTGAAAAAGTTCTCATCAGGCCAGGCCTGTCAATGGGGTTAGTGTTACTGGCAGGAAACGTTGTCTCAGGATTGGAGAATAAGTCTTGAAAGCTTCTATTGATAAGTGAATGGGTGCCTAGCGTCAATGGAAGGCACCCACTGCTTTAATGTTTTGCCCTATAGCATGTGGAGTAAAGTTAATTGAGCGTTTTGAGCTTAACCCTTTTTGTACCTTGCAGTAGACTTTGCCAAGTCCCTATTATGTGACTGAGTTGCTGCATATCGCTCTCATAAGACGATTCCAGGGCGTTTTAGTAGGAAATAGGAATGACACTTTAGAATCTGATTGATTTGTTGCAGGTGACGCTACAGAAAGAGTAAGACTATCAAGTCTTCCTCGAGACGCTCTCTTCTCGATAACCTTGCAATTTTAACAGGCTGGATAAATGAACTAAGTGCTTGTTATAAAAAGTCGGATAAAATGATCATTTATGCTACACAAAAGATCTTCATTCTCATCAGCACATTGTTCTGTGCAAACAGGACTCGTGCTGCCGAGAAAAATGGCAGCCTGTGCCCACTGAGCGATCTATTACAGATGGTTCAGTGCGATCTGTGTATGTAAACAGGTCATTAATCGACTGCCGATCAGCAAATTTCTGATCGCCTGTTGCTTAGTGTCTACGGTGGGACTGTGTAAATGAAACTTAATAAAATGAATAAAAAGGAGGAGGAATAATAATTTTTGGGCCCAAAATTCTTCCATATTATGGCATAGTTCAAGAAACACACATCTGCTCACCTAATCTCTAATATTGTTACAATCCTACATCCCTCCGCTGCTTTCTGCTGCAATGACAGCCAGCATGGCCTGATGATTTCATTACTGATGTCATATTTCAAGAAAAGTAGTTTCCTATGCGTTTCAGACTAAAAAAAAAAGTCCTTAAGTATGGATATAATCTTTTATTCATGATTAAGGACTTTTTTTAGTCTGAAACACGTAGAAAACGACATCATTCTTGGATTGATGGTGAGTGCCAATGTTAACTGTATGGAATAAACATTTTTTTTAAATATTTTAATCAATCATTGGCTGTAAAATCTTTTGGTTGTTATGCAGTCTTTTTCCACAAGGGGCAGGAGTGTCATTTCCGTTCTGAGAATTATTGAAAGCCCCAAGTAAAGTGAGTTGGACTGCACCTGTTTGCATTTTTAAAGGGACACTCCATTCTGGGACAGAAAAAGTGACTACGTTTTTCATGTGCTGTCATCATAATTGGTGCCCTCCGTTTTGCCTCCATCTTCATCTTCTACTCAGATTTGCATTTTGTTCCTGCTGCTTTCAAGATGACCGCTGCAGTTGCGTGGAGGAATGCAGTGGTAGTAAGAATAAACCATTTCTCCCATGTCTTTCTGGTGTTGCAGTGGCCATCTATGAAGAAAGAGCAGTGGATCACCAGACTGAGCCGATCAGCCAGCAGATGGCAAACAAAGGGCACCAAGAAGGGTGACCATACATGAGAAACATTTAGTGTGGTGTAAGATTGCTTTACCGCTTTTGTGGCTGCTGAGACCTAACCTGAATTATTGGGCTAGTCATGTCCATGTCATTACCTGCACTATTCTCAACCATAAAACAGGCCACATTGGTGCATGATGCTTCTTATGCCACATAGGCCCCACATTAGTGTGGAATGGCGCTCTTGTGCCCTTACACATTACCAATAGGCAGTTTGCCGTCTGTTCTTCGCATGGAAGGCACGATGACCAAACTTACTTCCTACTGAACCCGGATGACTTTCTACATTCTAGTTAGATTTCTAACACCATTCAAATACATGGAAAAGCCCCCAACTTCTCTACTGCAATTCTGCAGCGTGTGAACCTACCCATAATATAATGAGCAGGAAGAGAGCGGTCCGCAGAATATCCAGTTGACTTCCTTTAAGAACGCCGGCATACATGGGAAAGTTGAGGCTTGTTTAACAAGACATTAGATACTTAGATTTACGGTAACTAAACATTTCATCATCGCAGACATGTTGTAATTGGAATTTTTGAAATTGTAATTTGCAAACTTTAACAGTCCTGCTTAAACTTGCACGTTTGGTGCCTGTTAATTATTGGTGAGGGTTTTTGTAGTTGTATTCTCAAGAATGTAGAATATGCTTCTCCAGGTCATACTTGGCATTTGTAGATCAAGACTTGAGCCAACTGTTATCATTGCCCAATAAACTCAACAAGGTAGGCCTGTTTCTGTTAGTAGGGACAGGGGGGAAAAAGTTAATGTGCACCTCTCTGGGGTACAGTAATATCATCATCACCCTCCCTGCATCCCTTGTTTTTACAGACATTAGCTGCTTCAATATGTGTAAGATTTAGATGCAAAAAACAGATGTAAAATTGTAAAAAAAAAAAAAAAATTAGATGTAAAAATTGGGACAAAAAAAAAATATATACTTAGTTTATTAAGGAATTGCAGTATGGAGTACAGACTACAGTACATCAAATGAAGGAGACAATCAGATACACAGAGCATTGCTGGATTGGATCAAGAGTATACAAGTGTGTCATGTGCAAAATATTGTCCTTTTATACTATGAGTATGTATTAACTAAAGTTAACTCATTAGGTGCCAAATATTTGATAGTATCTCCGCAACAGAGATGCAAAATAAATAAAACTAACAAAAGTTTTAATTCCTCTCTGCGACCACTATTACATCATGTGTTCACCTTAAGATGAAAAATTTGGTGAAAGGTGCTCTTAAAAAAGGGACTGTCATCACAGGAGGACTGTTCAAACTAGGTACCGCCGCTCAGTGCTTCATGGCGGAACCAGTCATTTGCACCCACCTACTTGTTTTCGATCAATGTCCACTCCTTCTCCTTTGATTGACACCTCTGGT
The DNA here is from genome assembly GCF_039654945.1 of Dendrobates tinctorius. Classification (NCBI taxonomy): domain Eukaryota; kingdom Metazoa; phylum Chordata; class Amphibia; order Anura; family Dendrobatidae; genus Dendrobates; species Dendrobates tinctorius. The sequence continues at coordinate 1,815,032 of NW_027361816.1, read as the reverse complement.
TTCATAAGGCCAGATAAGGGTGCAGATAGATGGAAACCAAGCAAGTGGGAAGGTGTATATAAATGATTGGCCCTGCGGTGAAGCATCAAGCAGCGGGACTTGGTTTGAGCAGTCATTCTGTGCTGACAGTCCCTTAAAGCAGATCTAAAAGTCAATAAATCCAGCAATAAAACAAGAACTATAACTGTTTCCACCATGTGTCTTGTTCCGCCAAGGAAACCTAAAATCTGAGCCTTTTTTATTATAGAAAGTTTAGCTGTTAAAAGATGTTTTTCTCCCCCAGAATGCATAGTAAACTAACTGTACAGTGATATTGAGGATTTGACTTCTATAAAAATCCTACCAGCATTGTACATTTTAGTTGTTCTGCGTTTGAGAAAGCTACTTTTAATGCAAATAAAATGGCTTTGGTTCACTCTTGTCATGGCCAATTGCTCAGTGCACCGTTACACCTCTGCAATTAGTATTTTGGGGACCTCTCCTGCTTTTGATTTCCCATGCTTGCTTGCCCAGAGTGAGCACTGCCTGAACTTCTCCTACAACATGTCTATGAGTGTGGTGCATGTTCATTCTTTGGCTCCTTTCTGAAGCCGCTCACTTGCTATACTTGCTATACTGCCGGGTTGTATCAGTGTGGAGAGCGGCGGACGCAGAGAGGAGCCAGGGAAGAGAAAACTTCTGTACACAATGTGCCCGTGTTGGCACTAGCAGACATGCCTATATTACAGTTCATCTGGTTTAATATGCATTTTGAAGGTGACCGCTTCCGTTAAGAATTAATAAGGCCAGGGTGAAGTTGAATAGGGCGGTGTTGAGTTTTGTATCCAGGAATGGGGTTATCAGTGTGAGGCATTTTGAATTGGAATCTTGGGTTAGTAATTTTTGGAGGGAGGATGGGGTTCATTTAAACGAAATAGGGATTGATTTGTGGGCACTCGTGATACAAGAAGGGGTTGAGAGAGCATTGGCGGTGTTGGAGCACTCACGAGCCTGAGGGGGTCAGGGCTGTTCGTGGTTGGCGGAGGTGGGGTTCTTGGATGCTGATTTATCGGGGAAAGAATTGTAATATTCCGGACAGTTAAAAATTGTGTGGGGTTGATCTGGCATTTTGGTTACAGGCTCTGGATGGGGTTTTACCCCAGGAGCTTTGGTGGTTAGTCTTCCCGGAACTGGTTGTATGGTGCCCTCGAGCTGGTGATGTACGGCTGAGGGTAAAGGGGTGGTTGAAGTTCGTTGTGTTTTTTGCCAGTATTAACCCCTTTCTGACATCAGACGTACTATCCCGTCCATGAGTCCCGGGCCAATATGCACATGGACGGGATAGTACGTCTAGCACGATCAGCTGCGCTCACGGGGGGAGCGCCGCTGATCGCGGCCGGGTGTCAGCTGATTATCACAGCTGACACCCGGCACTTGCTGATGTTAACCCCTTGCACACCGCGATCAAACACGATTGCGGTGTATCGGGGGTTAAAGGGAGGCATCGGCAGGGAGGGGGCTCCCTCCGTGCTTCCCTGAACCCCCACAGCAGCGCAATGTGCAGCGCTGCTGCGAGGGGCTCCTTCCCTGCAGGTCCCCGGATCCAAGATGGCGACGGGGACCTTCGGGGGCCTGCAGGGAGCTGGCTTCCTCAGTGCCTGCAAAGCGCAGGCATGAGGAAGTCTGATTCTATGCCTGTGACAGATCGCTGATCTGTCACAGTGATCTGTGATGTGACAGATCAGCGATCTGTCACATGACAGCTATGTCCCCCCTGGGACAATGTAGTAAAGTTAAAAAAAAAGTGTAAAAATAATTTAAAAAAAAAATCGCTAAATAAATTAAGAAAAAAAAAATTCCCTAATAAATTCATTTTTTGGAAATAAGAAAAAAAAAAAAAAAAATGTGCACATATTTGGTATTGCCATGTCCGTAACGACCCGCCCTATGAAACTGTCCCATTAGTTAACCCCTTTAGCGAACCCCTTAAAAAATAAAAATAAAAAACGAAGCAAAACATAATGATTTATTATCATACCGCCGAACAAAAAGTGCAATAACGCGTGATCAAAAAGGCGCATATAAATATCCATGTTACCGCTGAAAATGTCATCTTGTCCCGCAAAAAGCGAGCTGCCATACAGCGTCATCAGTGAAAAAATAAAAAAGTAATAGCTCGCCGAATGCGATGCAAAAATAATTATTTTTTATATAAAATTGTTTTCATTGCATAAAAGCGCCAAAACATAAAGGCATAAATGAGATATTGCTGTAATCGTACTGACCCGAAGAATAAAACCGCCTTATCAATTTTACTGCACGCAGAATGGTGTAAACGCACCCCCCAAAAGAAATTGTTGAAATGCTGGTTTTTGTTCATTCTGCGTCCCAAAAATCAGAATAAAAAGCGATCAAAAAATGTCATGCTCCCAAAAATGGTAACAATAAAAACGTCAACTCGTCCCGCAAAAAATAAGACCTCACATGACTCTGTGGGTCAAAATATGGAAAAATTATAGGTCTCAAAATGTGGTGATGCAAAAACTATTTTTACAATAAAAAGCGTCTTTTAGCGTGCGACAGCTGCCAAAAATAAAAACCCGCCATAAATAGTAAATCAAACCCCCCGTTATCACCCCCTTAGTTAGGAAAAAATAATAAAATGTAAAAAAAATGTATTTATTTCCATTTTCCCATCAGGGCTAGGGTTAGGGCTAGGGTTAGGGCTAGGGCTAGCGTTAGGGCTGAGATTAGGATTAGGGGTGTGTTGGGGTTAGGGTTGGAGTTAGAATTGGGGTGTTTCCACTGTTTGGGCACATCAGGTGCTCTCCAAATGCAACATGGCGTCTGATCTCAATTCCAGCCAATTCTGCGTTGAAAAAGTCAAATGGTGCTCCTTCCCTTCCAACCTCTGCCATGCGCCCAAACAGTGGTTTACCCCCACATATGGGGTATCAGCCTACTCAGGACAAATTAAAAAACAACTTTTGGGGTCCAACTTCTCCTGTTATCCTTAGGAAAATAAAAAATTGGGGGCAAAAATATCATTTTTTGTGGAAAAAAATATGATTCTTTTATTTTCACGCCAGGACGTTATAAACTTCTGTGAAGCACTTGGGGGTTCAAAGTGCTCACTACACATCTAGATAAGTTCCGTGGGGGGGGTCTAGTTTCCAAAATGGGGTCACTTGTGGGGAGTTTCAACAGTTTAGGCACATCAGAGGCTCTCCAAACGTGACATGACACCCGCAAACCATTCCATCAAAGTCTGCATTCCAAAACGTCACTCCTTCCCTTCCGAGCCCCGACGTGTGCCCATACAGTAGTTTTCTCCCACATTTGGGGTATCAGGGTACTCAGGACAAATTGGACAACAACTTTTGGGGTCCAATTTCTCCTGTTACCCTTGGGAAAATAAAAAAATTGGGGACTAAAAGATCATGTTTGTGGAAAAAATATGATTTTTTTTATTTTCATGCCTGGGCGTTATAAGCTTCTATGAAGCACTGGGGGGTTCAAAGTGCTCACCACACATCTAGATAAGTTCCTTAGGGGGTCTAGTTGTTTCCAAAATGGTGTCATTTGTGGGGAGGTTTCCACTGTTTAGGCACATCAGGGGCTTTCCAAACGCGGCATGGCGTCCAATCCCAATTCCAGCCAAAAAAGTCAAATGGCGCTGCTTCCCTTCCGAGCTCTGCCATGTGCCCAAATAGTGGTTTACCCCCACATATGGGGTATCAGCATACTCAGAACAAATTGCACAATAACTTTTGGGTCCTGTTACCCTTGGAAAAATAAAAATTGAGGGTGAAAAGATAATTTTTGTGGAAAAAATGTGATTTTTTTTTCAATTGAACGGCTGTACGTTATAAACTTCTGTGAAGCCCTTTTGAGTTCAAAGTTCTCACCACATATCTAGATAAGTTCCTTGGGGGGTCTAGTTTCCAAAATGGGGTCACTTGTGGGGGGTTTCCACTGTTTAGGTACATCAGGGGCTCTCCAAACGTGACATGGCGTCTGATGTGAATTCCAGCCAATTTTGCATTGAAAAAGCCAAACAGCACTCCTTCCCTTCTTAGCTCTGCCATGCGCCGAAACAGTGGTTCCCCCCCACATATCAGGTATCAGCGTACTCAGGACAAATTGCACAATAACTTTTGCAGTCTAATTTCTCCTGTTACCCTTGGTAAAATGAAAAAAATTGGACCTGAATTAATTTTTTTGGTGAAAAAAGTTAAATGTTCATTTTTTTTTAAACATTCAAAAAAATTCCTGTGAAGCACCTGAAGGGTTAATAAACTTCTTGAGTGTGGTTTTGAGCACCTTGAGGGGTGCAGTTTTTAGAATGGTGTCACTTTTGGGGATTTTCTATCATATAGACCCCTCAAAGTGACTTCAAATGTGATGTGGTCCGTAAAAATAAAATGGTGTTGCAAAAATGAGACATCGCTGGTTAACTTTTAACCCTTATAACTTCCTAACAAAAAAATGTTGGTTCGAAAATTGTGCTGATGTAAAGTAAACATGTGGGAAATGTTACTTATTAAGTTTTTTGTGTGCTATATCTCTGTGATTTAAGGGCATAAAAATTCAAAGTTGGAAAATTGCTAAATTTTCAAAATTTTTGCCAAATTTCCATTTTTTTCCACAAATAAACACAAGTTATTTGAATGAAATTTTACCACTAACATGAAGTACAATATGTCACAAGAAAACAATGTAGAATCACCAGGATCCATGGAAGCGTTTTAGAGTTATTACCTCATAAAGGTACAGTGGTCAAAATTGTAAAAATTGGCCCGGTCATGAACGTGCAAACCACCCTTGGGGGGTAAAGGGGTTAATCCATATCTTTTGGCTCCAAGAATCCTCCCCTCATGTTTTGAATACAGATTATATATTAATATTTATTGTTATAAATGTTATATGTTATTGTTTTGTAAATAAACTGGCCGCTGTGGCAAAAATTATTCAAAGAATATGACGAGTAGTGTTTTATTTTAAAAAGGGTGGCATTTTTCCATACGGGATGGTGGCGGAAGGGAGTTTGCAGGAAAGAAACCCTTATTGGCCGTACGCGGTCAAGAGTTGTTCAGTAGTGGACAGCCTCCTTTAACGGTATGTGCATTACAGCTGCAGAAGTTGTGTATATGGTGTGATCAAAGCTTACATTTCATGCTTTGCAAGAAAATCCAAACTATTCAAAGTAACTTAAATGGAACCTGTCACCAGGTTTTGCCGATATGAGAAACGGCCATCATCTTTAAGGGCTGATATACAGCATTCTTTAATGTTGTATATCTGCCCCCCAATCCGACCTGCAAGAGAAGAAAAACAACTTTTATTATACTCACCTGCGGGGTGGGGCGAGGCGGTCCGGTCCGAGAGGTGTCACTCTTCTTGATGTGGCGCCTCCCATCTTCTTACAATCGCCGCCCTGCTGCTTACTTCATGTGGACGACGCATCGCTGCATCATCCACACAGTCTCCTTGGCACCGCGCTTCTGTGCAGGCGTACTTCTCTACCTGCACAGAAGCGTCATCCACACGAAGCAAGCAGGAGGGCGGCGATCATAAGAAGATGAGAGGCGTCGGACCAAGAAGAGCAACACCCCTCGGACCGGACCGCCCCGCAGGTGAGTATAATAAAAGTCATTTTTCAGTTCTTCCAGATCGGATTGTAAGCTTATATACAGCATTATAGAATGCTGTATATCAGCCCTGAAAGGTGATGTCCGCCTCTTATATCGGCCAAAACTGCTGACAGGTTCTCTTTAACAAGTAAAATCAATCCTGTAGATGGAGTGACAGGTTGCACGTGTGCAACGACACTCCATTCAACCCATCCTAGCTGCAGACTGGTGGCCAGAGATGAGCCATAACTGGAAGTCCCAGTGGTGGGACCCACACCCATCTAACAGTTGTCTCCTATTTAGTGGAGGGGTCCTAACTTGTTTAGGCTGGAATACCCCATTAATGGCTACTATTGAAAGCATGGCTACTGTATTTAATACATGCAGAAAGCACTTTTTTTCAGAGGATTGCCCTAACGTGCCATAAAAGCCTTAAAAATCCATAAACATAAGTTAGAACTGTTCCGCTTCAGACCCTTGTGTGCTTTGCCTTTTTCTTAGCTTTCTCTATAATAAAAAGCTTTATAAAAAGGGTCAGCAGCATGTCTTTAATTGCTCAGACAGTATGATGCTATGTCCCGTATTCTGAACCGCAAAATCCTGTGGATCTGCACAGGATATTATGACTCAAGTAGAGTAACTGATCCCAGGTGTGGGACGTTCTGATTCATTCATGTGTCTTCTACCATTACGGAAACCCATTTTGGTGCTTCACGAGAGGATAGTGATGACGTTCCTTTTAAAGTTTGTCAGCATCACATCCTTTTTCAGCTAAATTCATGTCTCACATAGTTCTTTTCTGCATAGTGTCACTCTCTCTTCTGGGAAATTTGCATCCCTTTGGCAGAAGAACTGGCAAAATTTGTACTGGGCTGTCATATTTCAAATTAATGCCAGAGGTGTTTTCTATTTTTTTTTGCACCTTTTTCTCTTGTGACTAATTAAAGGCAATGATTTATTAATTTTAGATCCTGATCTTTTCCATCATCGGGGTTTGAAAGTGTCCATTTAGGGATAATTGTGTGGTTGTTCTGATATACACGAAGAGGAAATTTCACAGACTCACACAAGGAAATTGGTTCAAAAGTTTAAAGGGAACCTGTCAAAATAACGAGATCCTTTACATTAGCGGGGCATTTCAGAGAAATTAGAAAGCCCATAGTACAAGACCCATGTGAACCTACTGATTTGACTGCTTGCTGTGGAATAGTTTGTTGCATCTGCCTTTCTTTATTCATTTTATTTGCTTTTACGGCACTATTAATTCCACATCGCTTTACAGACATTATCATCACTGTCCCCATCGAGGCTCACAATCTAAATCATTATGTCTTTGGAATGTGGAAGGAATCTGGAGAACCCGGAGGAAACGTCACTTTTCTTAGGGTCCTCTGCAAGTATTCACACAATATACTTCACTGGAACCCAAACTGCTTGAACTGGCCAAAAACATCTTCCTCAAAATTTTCTTAATGGGGAGAGGTGGAAAAAAAACACTACTTGACCCCTATAGCAGCAGCAGATCTCAAGTGGTAATAAAAATGGCCAGGTATATTTAACCCATTCAACATCAAATAAAATATTAAGGCTAGATCTTAGATCCTGGTATCATATTAAAGCCATGATACTAATAAATACAGTTGCACTATGTAATGCTATAACATGTAAACATGAAATGTGTGAAATTTGAATTGCATTACTGTTCAAGAAAGTAGTAAAAAACGACGATACTTAGAGCATAATTTGGCCAATTCCTATGTGCCCAGAGTAGGTAAGATCCTGCTGTAATTAAAACCGCCACCGGCTGAGGGGTGGATAACTCTGTGACAGAGCCTATGCACACAAATATCAAAAGACTGACCATCACTTCCCACCGCAATACTAGTGTGAGCAAAAAATGACCCAAAAAAATTATTCAGGATAAAAAAACTCGAAAATCAATAGCCAAAAATCAAGACAAAATCAAGATCAAAAACATGATATATAAAGTGCAATGCTTCACTGCCCCTCATAAATGGCTGACTGAATGGTAACTAAGACCCATAAGTGAACCGCTAAATCAAGGAGTACAATACTACTTACAAAATGACAATAGTAGCTAGCAGGTTGGCGAAACGCTGTCCCTGCCGCCCCAACGCACGTTTCGTCAAGACTTCCTCAGGAAGTCTTTGATTTTTTCTTTTGTCTGGGCCCTCTTATATTAGTGGCTTCTGATTAGCACTTGCACCTTATGAACATATAATTTTCTGTTGCTATTAGCACATTATATTTTTGGTATTTTTTTGCTGCAGTAATATTCATGGAGTTATTTTTTATTATTTTTTTAGCGGCTGTAATATGGTGATAACATGTCCCTGGTTATTTGGTACTTTGTAGTTCTGATGGTATTTATTGGTGCTGTATATTATTTATTATTATAAGGATTATACTCTTGGTGGTGATATTTCCACATACCTTTGTCTGTTGTCGTTTGACTAGTGTGAATATGTGCATATTAAGAGTAGCCATTTACATACATAACTAACAAATGAAATTGCGCTTTGTAGCGCTATAGTATGCAAACGTGAAATATATGAAATTTGAATTGTATTACTGCTCTAGAAATTAGGAAAAAAGAGGATCACCTTGTCGTTGGCTGCTGGGCATGCATGAATTGGCCAAATTATGTGCTAGTTGTTTTTTCCTATTTTTTAGAGCAGTAATTCTATTCAAATGTCATATATTTCATGTTTACAATCTATAGTGTTACAGAGTGCTACTGTATTTGTTAGCTATGTATGGAGATGGCTACTCTTAGTATGCACCTGTTCAGACTCTAATGCTATTGCCAGCGCCCCTGCATGGTTCCCCTTACCCCTACATGCAGGAACGCTAGCATACTCACTGCTCCTGCCCACAGTGTCATCCCCTTCTGCTGGCATGTCTCCTGCTTGTGCACGCTGCACTTCCTGGCAGCGAGCCTAGTGTGCGCATGCGCTCCACATTTATTAAAAGGGCAGCATGTGCACATAGTAAAATGCCCCCAGCGAATAGCTGGGAGGCATTTAGTATCTGAGTACACCTGCAGGATGGCTCCCAGCCACTTTCTGGGAGGCATCTTGTATAAAAGTCTCCCTCCTCTTTAGGGACTCGCCGAAGCAACAATATTCATTAGTGCTTTGTTTCTCCTACTTGTGAGTTGTCAGTTGCCCCTCATCCCAATGTGGCCAGCGTCCTGAACCCGAATCCCTGGTCCCCGTGTGGCCTGCGTCCTGAACCCGAATCCCTGGTCCCGGTGCGGCCTGTGTCCCGAACCCGAATCCCTGGTGCTGGTGCGGCCTGGTCCTGAACCCGAATCCCTGGTCCTGGTGCGGCCTGTGTCCTGTAACCGAATCCCTGGTACTGGTGCGGCCTGTGTCCTGAACTTAAATCCCTGGTCCCGGTATGGCCAGCATCCTGAACCCGAATCCCTGTTCCGTGTGCGGCTAGTGCTGCTCCATGTCCAGCCAGAACCTGAACCTGCTCTCCTGGTCCATGTCCTACCAGAGCCTGATCAAGGTCCCTTGGTCTGTTTGTGGCTGGAGCTCCAACCTGCTCCCCTGGTCCGTGTGCAGGGAGAGCTTGAACATGCTCCCTTAGTCTGTGTTCGGCTAGTGCCTGAACTTGCTCCCCTAGTCGGAGTGCGGCCAGGGCCTAAAACCTTGTCCCCCGGTCCATATGTTTTCGGTCTGCTAAAACCAGTCTCCGAATCAGCCAGAACTTATTAGTCTGAATGGTGCCCTAGTCATTAATCATTGTAAGCGATTCTCTGCAGCTGCAGTACCGAGTTCTGTCTAGGAGTGGTACCTGGCAGCTACCTGTAGTCCAGTCTGTCTCCACCATCAGCAGCTCGAGTGAACACCAGGTAGCCACTTAGCTACGCCCATTCCTAGATAGGCCTGGCTCTGTGGCATAGTGGGTCCATGATTCCACCTGCACCATCGTTGGGTGTAACACAGACCGGTATTCTGTTTGGAAGTGTCTTTTGATAATTGTGATACTAGGCTCAGCGCACTAGACACAACACAACGCGTTTCGGACCTGCCTTTTTCAGGTGCTGGTTATGTGCGTCTTTTTAGATGTGTAATCACATTATACATATGTGTATGTTTACTTCCCCTTAATCCTCTAATTGGTGATATGTAATATTTTATCTGTGGTTCTAAATAATAAAGTTTCTCTTACATTAGTGATAAAAGCCTTTTAATCATCGTTCTTTTCCGTTCGATATACAAAACTGAGAGTCTATTTTGTGATGTACGGACAGGACAAGAAGTTTTGGACTGTTTATAATTTCGGTGCACCTTACATCAGTTGCCTTCTTTTTAAGACTGGTATATGAAATGTCAGTCTTAGTGAATCCCCTCAATGTGTCTGAATGGTAGATGCCCCATTCAGGTGGAATTGCTAAGCTTGGTGCCTACTTTGAACCTTTTTTATTAGTACACAGGAAATTAGGTATCCATGGTTACGACTAGAAGCAACTAGCTGTCAGATTATCAGTGGACATAACCATGCATACCTAATTTCCTGCGATGCCTGCACAAGAGGAAAGAGATATAGCTAATCAGGAAAACTGTACTACATTTCTAATTGGATGTATCTGCTAATATTATTATTATTATTATTATTATTATTATTATTATACCTACTACATATTGGAGTAGCATCTTGTAGATGAGAATACCCCTTTTATGTGTCAAGACCAATCATTTGCTATTTAAAAGGCAGCAATTACTTTTATTAACAGATCGGAAATGAGTGCACGTAGTACAATAAGTGAGCCAGATATGCACCCCACGAGTCACAACCGTGTCCTGTGCAGTGTATCACCTCTTCTTGTAGGAGGTCCATGGTGCACATGAGAGTAAAGCAGGAAGCACTGACACCAAAGGAACTAAATGACAGAAGTTTAGTCTTTTTTACTTTTTTTTTTTTTTTTTTAATGGTTAGAATTCGTTGTTTCATGAAATCCCCATGACATGGGGTGCATTCTGTCTGTTCACCCCAAACAAATGGCAGATTTCATCACAGTTCAGCAGCTCTACTTCAATGTAGCGGCCTGTCCATTCTCGTGTGCATTTGCTGAAAGCTGTCAAACTCAAGTCCATCCAGAACCAGACCCAAGTAAAAATTTGTTTCCAGATTAGTGCATGTGACATCATATAGACAATAGTTGTGCTACTTAATTAGTAAACCTTACTTGAGCAAATTGACTTCACAGGTAACCATCAATGACCCGCGAAGACCTACTGGTCCATTTCTGACAGAATGGGAAATCTTCATATGAGGATGGCATGAGGGGCTCATTTGGACGAGGGACATCCTTTTCACAGAACAAATCTCATCCACAGGCTGCATAAAATATCTGCAGTAGAATAAATGGGTAGTAGACATATTCATGTGGAAGCCAAATAATCAATGATTATAATGGCCATGAACAAATGATCAATAATATATATCATATATCATGATCCACATAATAAGCTGAACAATATAGGAAAAACTGCACATATAATAGCAAACACCCAGAGAGAAAAAGCAGTCAGAAATCCATAAAATGTAATATTTTATTAAATAATGTTTAAAAAAACATATATATATATATATATCTATTATGGACATACAGTGTATTGATAGGGAGGAACAGAAGTTACGGACAAAAAGTGGTCAAAGACCAGCCACACTGCAACTGCAGCAACAGGCAACAGCAGTGGTAGTTACAAAATAAGGATAAAGATAATAAATCAGAGACACATAAAAGAATGGTGATCTTGTAGCAAGGAGTGTTGAAAAACATCACCATGTAGCAAGTGCTACTGCTCTTATATAAATTACAAAAGTTCCCTGATAGTTAGACATACATTGTAACCCAAGCGGTGCTCAAAGAGCAGCGCAAATAGAATAGCTAGTAGCTACATGTAAATACCTGGAAACAGTGGTGGCAGTGGGGTCGGTCCAGTCCCCGACGCGCGTTTCGGAGCCAAAAGACTCCTTCCTCAGATTTCCAGATTAGCGCATGTGACATCATATGGACAATAGTTGTGCTACTTAATTAGTAAACCTTACTTGAGCAATTTGACTTCACAGGTAACCATCAATGACCCGCGAAGACCTACTGGTCCATTTCTGACAGAATGGGAAATCTTCATATGAGGATGGCATGAGGGGCTCATTTGGACGAGGGACATCCTTTTCACAGAACAAATCTCATCCACAGGCTGCATAAAATATCTGCAGTGTAGATTGACCTGCGCTGCACATTTCAATTTACGTTGTTGGTTTTTACTGTGGACTTCACACTTTGCAATGTTGCAGATTTTGCAGCTGTGGATATTGTTATGGAAAATCCAAAGTGGAAAATTACCATTTAGATTCACCTTATAGGGAATTGGGAAACCATGATTGCTGCCTTTCATATGCAATTTGCCCCTTTAGAGATTAACAGGACTTGAACTGTAGCATAACTTGTTGGCGGTAGCAATCCTAGAAATCAGTATTGACCCCTTAATGATCCTTGCCATATGACTTATGATAAAAACCAAACCAAAATCTCAATTTGCAGACACGTGTTTTAGAGTGTTGCCCCTCCTCTGTGTAAAGTATGAGATCTGATTTGGCTGTATGAGAGGCCTCTGACTGGGGATTAAGGGGTATCGTTTTTCCTTGAGGAGAGTGATGTGACTGACATGCCAGTGGCAAGGTTCGTTAAAGGTTGATATTGACGTTTAAGATTCCTACTTCCAATAGGTGGCACTACAGTTCAAGTTCTCTTCCTCTCTGAAGAGGTACTTTGTACATTTAATTTCCATTGCATGGCCAAAAAGTGTCCTTACGCTGGCATGTCTGGCCTGTCACTCTCCACAAGGAGAAACGTTCTCCCAGTGAGTTTTTGGTGGGTTTTTTTAGGCTGCATATTTAAATAAAAAAATGCAAGTAACAATCGCTTCTCAGCCTTTTGGTCAAGATAAAGTAAAGTATCTTTGAAAAAGGTGGCCTTGTCCTACCACCTTAGTACATAGATACACAATACACACTGAGTTGGTGCCTTTGCTAGTATGCCAGGTGACTCATATTGTCATCTGGTGGAACCCATGGCCCCCAGGATCGAAGTTACTAGACTGGGTAAGTGTGAGTGCTTATGGTGCGGTGTGCCCCAGCAGTGGTCACCCTGGTGGGAGTCTGAACTTACTTGGAGTGAGATCCCAGGTGAGTCTCGGACTCAGTAGCACACCACACCTAGCCTTTCATACTTTCTTCTGGTCGGTGGTCCCATCGGCTTTGAGCTGAGAAACCAAAACGAAACAAGACTGTTCCCCTCTCTTTCTTCTCCACTAGGGTGAGTGTCTGGTTGGACGCTGGGAGCATGAAAACGGCTCTCCTCGGCTTTGGCTGGGGAGAGAGCATCGAAGATCAATGACCCTCACTGTGCCCTTCTGGCTTGGAGGGACGGGGATGGGTTATTGTGGATTTTCTCCTCCGGGAGTGGTCCACATGAATCCTCGCCTTGTGCGCTATTTTGATGTGACTTCGGTCACATTTTCCGAGCCTTGGATATCGCTTCAATCTTACATAATGGGTTCAGAAATGCTGCAGAAAATCTGTAACATCAAAAATTCACCAAAAGCTCATCGTGGGAGTGTAGCCAACTGCTTTCTTTTAGACCCAGAACTACATCTTTCCACTGGTTGTGTCTGTTCTAATACCAAATGCCACCTGAGGACAAGGGTAAGATTTCTGGCATAAAATAGTTACGGTATGTTTGGAAATCCTGTAATTTCTTCACTGACCATTCTTGGTGTGCCCTTTTAATACGAGTGTGTATAAACCAGCTATGTATTGGATAGCAATTTGTGACTTTTATGCACCATCTTGTAAATGAATGATGAATTAATCCCTACAATTAGTCATCCCCTTTTCATTAATAATATAATAATTAATATATAGGTAATATTACTGGTTAAAAGTATTTTTAGAAAGATCTTTTTGGAAACTCCATATATTAACCAGTATATTACAAGTTTGTCTATATTGCAGAGGAGGACAGCGATTTGTGTAATGCATCCTGTGGGTTTATCGACTCTGCTCATAAGATCCCATGAGAATTGTTAGCATGGTTTCTATGATCTAACTTTTTCCACAGCATCTGCTCATTAAATACATTTTCAGGGCTGACAGTAAATGCAACCGTGCCTACAAGTATCTCATGGGGGGTGGGGGAATCTCTCTGACAATAATTGTTTTGGACTTTACACTCCCAGTTTTTAACTGAGTCTAAAATATCTTTTGTCTTAATTGCGTCCTTGTAAGACATTCTCGTGGATTTGGCACAAGATTTGTACACAGCGGCACACACCCTACTCTCGTATAAACAGCACAAGAGATAATTCTGTGGTGATTGGGCCGCAGCCGGAAAGCTGAAGCTTTAAATCTTCATTTAAGGAGGAAAGCCCAGGAGCCTTAAAGGGAAAAAACCTTATTGTGCTTTAGTGAGGAGACGCGTCACGTCACCAGCAGAGCTATGAGGGGTACTATGACACAAAGAATGTGCGGTTTGTGCCAAGTAATCATCTGCACTGTTAAATACATTCTGTTTTCTCAAGTTACCCTCCTACTATCACCATTTTTCTCTGTAGAACTCCTTTGCAGATTTTACATGGAATGATTGAAATTCCGGCTGCTGGTTTCTGTCCTTATTCTTAAAGCATATGTGACTAATATTGGCTAAACCTACCAAGATTGGCAGGCTCAGCGTATGGGGTCCTCCTTACTGTCCCCTAACATGATCTGTAAAGAATTGGCATTTCACAATTTCGGTCCGCTCATCCTTTTATTCGCTTAAGTATAAGCCACCGCCAGAGATGTTTGGCAGCGGCTCTCTCACACAGAACGCATCAGCACTCTGCAAAATGCTCCTGTGTATGGAAGAGTTGCTGGCCAAGTAATTGGCTAAACCTTTGTTTGTCCAACCATCATTTATTGTGCTTTTTCTACCCGTCAGGCTGTTTCTGTAATTCTTTGAAAGACACTGGAATAAATGAAATGAAGTTTTCAGCTTTAGCTCAGTTTATAGTTTTTGTTTTGTTGTTTTCCATTTCAGTCTTTCGTTCAGCATTCACTCATAAATGTGTATACTAGAGTGTCCTGATATTTGGGGCATAGATTTGCTTATTCTTTTTGGTTGGCTACTGATGGGTTAGGTGTTTGTGATTCACACTTGAACGAAATTGTGGCTAAAAACAATTGGGTTTCACATTGGTGATTAATGTAGCTGGCATTGCATGTTATACACAGTGCTGGGCATTTTATGGGGACACACTGTGGCTGACACTATATGGGTCACACCGTAGTAGCTATGAATAAATGGAGGTCGCCCCTTGTCTGGCAAGTATCCCGGACTCCTGGAAGAGCTGGAAAATCTCATTGAATTGTCCTGGAAAGCAACCTTGGGTTCACCCCATGGTTGGCGCTGTAGGGGAGCTACACTTCTATCTCACACTTCTTTGGGTATAGACAATAGCTGGTATTATGAACTTTAGTGTCTTGAAGAACATATATCTTTGCCCTTGTGACCTCTCAGATTCTATGATTGGTTGGGTGGATTGTCTTTGGTCTTACTGTTTATGGCTCTATTTGGACTTTGTGGCACTTTTTGCTGGGCAGTGAATTAAATAGTATGAAAACCCTGATTATGTGTCTTATAGTAGAAATTTCCTATAAATGACTTTTGAATTTCGTATCATTCTCAGTAAGAGGTAAGTTAACCAATATCTATCCTAACACCCTAATTCTTAGTTTTGTAATATACATCTTATAAACTCAATACGACTCTATTCCCGTATACACATTAGATGGTTGGCCACAATTGGTAGGATCAGCTGACATTCATTTATTGTGTCCACCTATAAAAAAAAAAAAAAGCAACCAAGGCAATGGGGAGGACGTTAATAAAAAGCAAGTACTGTTTCACTGTAGGCGATACTCTGAGTGCTACCTATCTTTATTGAGCTGTCATAATTGGGACGCTATGGTGGTGGGACTCGGAGAGAGAGCTCAGTATGTGATAGTACCGCTTTGGGCAGCTCAGTGTTCCTGAAAATAATCAGGGAATGTTGGCATTGATATCTGGATGAAGTGGTTTTCTAATAAGCATATCTAAAATTTGACTCCCTGCTCCCAAACCTGAAAAGACTACCGGTTATTTTATCTCTAGAAGTGGAAACAACAACACATGTTTCCAGCTTCTAAAATTGGATTTGTGCACCCAGGCCTCACCCTCCGAGGTTATTTGCACAACATTGCAGTTTATTAATTAGCTCGTGACGAATTCAGACACGTTCAGCCCTTCCCTTTCATCAAAACATTTTTGCAGCTGAAGCGTCTAATAAATGTGATACCAGATGGAAAATACAAATATTGAAAATCTATTCAAAACTTCTCATTTATTTAAGAAAATATGTAACATTTACCATTATTTCCATTCTAAACACCAACAACACAGTTTTCTTATTTACAGCCATGAGAAAAAGTTTGTGTTTGTCCTTAAAGAGATCCAATCCAAATATGACTTTTCTTTTAGTTATTACTTGTGTTCCCCATAAATAACCCATTCTGTAGTATCTTTTTTGTAAAACTGTGGTTCTATTTCTCTTGTATTCCTCCTAGAAATGTTTGGATAAAATGGCAACTGGATATTTTTTGGTGTACCCCTACAGTCTGGGGGCTCGTGCACATGACCGTATTTTCGGTCCGAGTGCGATCTAACAAAACATTGGACTGCGCTCGGACCAATTGTTATTCTGTGGGGCCGTGCACATGTCCATTTTTTTTTCCTCGGACCATTGCTGCATGCCCAAGCATGATCTGATTATAGATCGCACTCAGCCATGCAACTCAGTGAGTCCGAGGAAAGATCGGACTGCACTTAGATGATGTCTGAGTACAGTCCGATTTTCACAGACTGACAGAATGGAGAAATTGTTTTCAAACTTCTCTTCATCCGAGAGAATTGGATCATCACTATGATCACACAGAGAATATATGCTGGTGTGACCCCAGCCCGACAGTGTCAATTCAACGATGACACTGCCAAAATACGTAAGGACGCACGCTTTTGACCTAAAGAATGGTAACACCTAGTTACCAATTTACTCATGAATATATAGGAGGAATACAGGAGAAATGGTGCTCACAGATTTCATTAGTAAATCTAATTATTTATCATACATTATTATAATTGGTTGTCCAAGCTGGAGCTCGTGCTTATTCTCTTGGACCTTCTGGTAGTTCATTAGGTTTCAACCGTTTCTCCAAATATTCCGGAGACTTATAAGACTTGGCAGATCTCTCAGCAATGATGCCCCAACTTTATTTTTTATTACATACTGTCGTAAGAACTATTAAACAGTTCTTACAACAGGGAAACCTTTACATTAGGTCACAGCCATCCCTCAAATATGACACTGAAGGGTGCAGCTTTTTAAAGATTTTTTTTTTAAACCAGACCAGTCACCAAGTCACAAGAGGACACTCGTTCCTTGTGTATTTTCCTGCTGCCCCGTGGGTAATCCGTTTTTGTTATCTTTTAAATCCGCCTTATGGTTCCTGAGTTACAGGCCTTTTTATTTAGTTCCACTTTTGATGGTCTTGACCAATGGGGCATTGCATAGATAGTCCTCTGGGGCATCTCTTTCGGCTGCTCTGCGTTATTGCCCTGTGATCCACACCCCCTTGGTAAAGACCATAAAAAATAACACTAAATGAAACAGCCCATATCTCCGGAACCATAGGTTGGATATAAAACAAAACAAAAGATGAATTATTCAGTGGAGCAGCAAGAATAACACAAAGAGAGCGAAAAAAAATTCCCAGGTCCTCTTTTAAAATTAGATCGTCCCTTGCTAACAAGCACGGGCAATATTGATAGGTCATCATTAAGAGATAATAGGGGCTTGACACTCCAGCAGCGATCAGAGCTAAGCAACGTATGGGGGCAGAACAGAGCAGCGCAGTACATCGCTTAGCCGCCATTGCTGGGTGCTCCTCTTTTGTCCGCCAGTATCTACAATCATTTGAATGGAAAGACTCAGCAGAGGCTGCTTGAATGGGCGATAGGAGATAAAGCAGCAGCTACTAAGTAGTGTACAGGAGTACTGTATTCTGCCCCATACAATGCTTTGCTCCGGATTCTGCTGTTTCCTATTGTTTGATCACCTCCAATCTCATATTCATGACCTATCATATGGACAAACTATGAGTCCTAGACAACTCCTTTAAAGTAAAATATATAGTTTCAATTCTATAGTCTCCAGTTCCACCATGCCACCATACTGTTTGTGTTGACATGTAGAATTATACTTACGGGTTTTCTTTGTCAGATAGCTCGGTTTTGCTAATTGCTGAATTAGCGTTCGTTGTGCAGTAAGACAGGTAATTACAGGTATGTTATGCGCTTTGTTGCATATTTGTGTAGGTGATAATTAGCCGAGCTTCAGTCATTTACTAGGTTCAGTGCAAATTGTTATTACGTATGGGACTTTGGTATCCCAACAGTTAGACATTAAATTACTTGTCTATTTCTGTTCCAAGCTGACGCCCTTATGAAGGTGTGGGGTTTGTTTTTTTATTTACATCCGGTACTGGTTTCCAAATTATGTGAATTGCCCAGGGTGTCACTACTTGTGATTCTGATGCATTCGTTGATGTGGAATATACCAGAACTTTAGTTGGCTGCTGAGTTTTGCGAGAAAGACACACAATCTACGTAGATGGATGCTGGGTAGGTGTAGAAAGACAAGGCTTCATGAATAGCAAAAGTGGTGATTGATGCCACCATCGTCAAGATGATGGGAGAAGTGCATAGACGTGCACTAGCTAGGAAGGAGATGAAGGTCAGTAAATGTTGCTGTATAATTCAGTATTGTTAGCGGGAATCATCAAGAGTTTGCGGTTTAGGACTTTTGGTCATGATCATACTACAGATCTGTGTGTGCACCAAACAGAACACATATCTCTGCTGCAGTGGATTTATTTTTAGACAGGTCCATTGTAATAAACTGAAGTTTTGTGAGTAAGAATAAAGGTCCCCATGTACATTAGATGAAATTGGCCGAAACTTCCAGTTTAGGGAGACCTGGTTGACCATCTCTCCAACTCTTCCCGACAGGTGATGTCTGGGAGAAAATCATCGGATTGTTAAAACCTAATACGGTCAATCCTTTCATTTTCATGGTAGATAAACAGCTGCCAGAGAATTCTGGCAGCAGTTTTATCCTCTCTCCCCATTGAAAGCACTTGAATTCTCATCTGAACCGCCGAGCGCTCTTGTATGGGGAAGCAGCCTGAGAAAACTATCTACCAACTGAAACATTTGACTGACCGTTATCTGATGTGTATGGTGTAAGGTGCTTTCCAGATCAAGTTCAAGCCTATAGCCGGAGGTTAATGTCAGGAGGATTTCCAGTGAATACCTATGGCTAAAGGTTCTGATGTGCATGATGCCTTTGTGTAGGCATTCATAGGCATACGTTTCTCATTGGCTCAAGTTTTATGTTTTGGATTTTTTTATAATGTATTCTGCTATACAATTTTTCTCACTGTGGTCTTCATTGTAAGAAAATTCTGTAATAATGATTCCAACTCAATGCTGAAATTCACTCTATCCGTCCAGAACTGGTACTGGCTGTGCCACGGCCAAAATGTGAAAATAAGGAGGAAAGGAATCCATCATAATTAAGGGTGTGTTGACACCTGAAACGCGTAGATGTCAGCGCTATGCTGGCGCTCATCCACTCGTTATCATCTCACGAAATGTCAATTGTATGAATTTTATTTGCATAAAGAAGAACCTGTTCGTTCCTGTACTCCTTATACAAAAAATTCTGTCTGACAGGTGTAGCGACATGTACCATCCCAACATAAGCCAAGAGACCAAAAGCAATGGATCCCTTTTGATACATTTTTAGGAGGGTTCTAGGAGCGTCCCCAAATTTATGCAGCAAACATATTGTCTGATTCAGGAAAGATTCCAATTGATTACATATTTTTGTAAGTTTGGACGAACTTTTTGGACTTTAATGACAACCCCTGTTTAGAGTAATTAATGAGGCATATCCATGTCCTAGATTGTTCCCCCACTCAGGACCCCTCTCTTACCTAAATCTACGATTTTGTAAAATGGGCAAATTCACTGGTGGACTTAAGTCGTCAATTTTTTTACAGGGAGTGCTGCTCATCGAAATGGCCAGTGTATAATACTAAAGTTTCCCTGCAGTGGTCTGTATTCTGTCTGCATTTAGTAAAGTTCCAGGTCGGTCATAGACCATAGACTTCCCCTACTAGTATTTACAAGACCAATATGTTTCCTCTCTGGCCTTTGGGGTTAGTAAAATGCTTGCTAAAATAACTATCTATTCTTTTAAAAAGTTTTGTGACCTTTTGGTGACAACACTGTTCTCTGCTGCTTGAGCTTTTCCTCTTACACCAAGCACTTTTATATTGCTGCCTAGAATATGTAATCCGAAAGCTCGTAGCCTCCTGTAGTATGTATTGTTAGAAGACGCAGGAATCTATTGTAAAAAAAAACAACTCAATATGGCTGCATAGCTATCCATCTTTCACAGGCCTTTCTATAGAACCATACAATTGAAGATTGGAGGTCCAGAGGTTATTTTTTCTTGCAGATTCCTTGTCGATCCATTTGTGTGTTCCATATGGTAATTGTAATTTTCATTCTGTCATGTAGGCCTCGAAAAGCAACAAACGCAGCACATATAACACACATATAGGTAATACTGGTACCACAATGTTCCCCAGTGTGAACACTCAAACTGATATTTATCATGGATGAGGTGTTCTGTACATTTTTACATTTTCTTGGACATCCGCTTGGACCTCCAGCGATCCCAAGGACACTCTTGCCTACTTAAGGCTTAAATCTGCAGTGCATTTATTTATTGAATACAATAGATGGAACCCATGGCATACCTCAAAATATCCAACTATGGCTTTTAGGTTGAGGTCACACATTGCGTCACATCGTTGATTTTGCCTAAATTTGTTAAAAATAACAGCAAAAAACAGAATTTGACTGTGGAATGTGTGGCCTGTTTCACACAATGCTGTTCTGTTTTTTTCCAACTAGTGCATGTTATCTGCTGTCCTGTAGATAGAGGATAACAGGATAATACTATGACCACTAGTAATCATAGGAATGGGGTTTTGTAGAGACGTTTCTTGAGTGGAGTGTAGGTGTACAGTCTTGGCCTCCGCTCGCTCCATTAATTGTCAACATTACTTTCAGAAATAGCCAAACACTGTAATTGGGTTTTCTTTAGCAGACCCGTAGACAATGAATGGAGCCAAGCTCGAGCATAGGCATTCTCATGGGCATTCTCTGGATTATGGAGCCTCATTCTAGGGATTGATGGGTGTCCCAACATTTGGAACCCAAGTGATCAGCAATTGATATCATGTGTAAGGGATAACTTGCAATTTAGAGAAGTATGGATGGAGCAAGAAGGGACCAGGAAAAGGCATTGATGGGGCATCAAAGGGCGTGGAAGAAGTGTTGATAGGGCATTAACAGTCATTGAAGGAGTGTAGATGGGTCTTTAAGGGGCATAGAATAGGCATAACAAAATAAGGTACCTTGTCTATGGAGATAAATATACTGCATTGAGGCTTGTTCTGCAATTGATATCTTCACCAAGGTGCACCCATAAAAGGAAGTATTATTTTAATTAACGGGTTATTCCTAAAATCACAGGTTATCACCAATCAATAGGGTATAAGAAAACTTGCTGATCGTTGGGGGTCCATCCATTTGGACCTCCATCAATCCCAAGAACAGGACTCTGCAGCCCTGCCTTCAATGGAGATGAGTAGGCTCAGCACTGCTCTATTCCTGTTCAATGGGACTTCCAGAAATGGGTGAGCACAATGATCGGCAGTCTCTGGCATTTACATATATACAATGAATGGAGCGGAGTCTGAGCACAACACCTCTGCTCCATTAAAGACCGGCCTGCAAAGCCCCCTTTTTGGGGTTCTAGAGCCCCGTTCTCCAGTTCACTATAGGGGTACAGTGATTAAGCCCAAAGCAAGTTATCTCCTTTCAAAGGTAAGAAGTGGTGTTGAGATAAAAGTGGGGGAAAGTTATCTAAACTTCTGCACAGGATTAATGGAGCAGTTGCCCATTTTTAATGCATAAAGTACATCAATGTTTTCAGCCAAATTAATAATATAAAAAAAAACAAATTTTAGTGAGCGCCAGAGGTAAAAAAATGTATATGTGGATCATTAACCAGTGCTGGGAAATATTGCTGAAAGCTGAACCTTTTAATTACAGTTTTATTATTATTATTATTATTATTATTATTATTTATTTCTTCACACACACTTTTTGTGCATTTAAGCAGATTTAACCCAAAGCTTTTAAAAGGGAACTTGTCATCCTGTAGGCTAGCCCGTAGGTCCTTTCTATTACTAATATTTAGATTTCCATGGCAAGGTTTAAATCTCGGTTGATGGATAGAACTTCAAAGGCTTCGACTCCTCCATCCGAAGTCTTTAGTGCAGCACTTGAGCAGGCAGTGAGACTGCAGGGTTGAAACAGACATGATCAAATCACTGCACCTGTCAAGTGGTGGGGAGGGGGAGTCTGGAATACTTTTCTGTACCCTTGACTTCACGTTCATGCCATTTGGACACAGTTTCCGCACTTAATGGGGATATGAAAGGCAGCTAATGTTGCAAACGCGGCCAAAGTAAAGAGAAAATACTTTTCTTTGCAGCAATTATTTGCAGCTGGTTTATAATTTTTCTTTATAAATTGTCATTCTGGTTATTTCTGGATGTAATGATTTCCGCATGTATGTATACAGGCTCGGACTGGCCCATAGGTGAGCAGGGGAATCCCCCGGTGGGCCCCTCTGCAGATCTTGGCCACTGTATGGGCAGTACTTGGCATAATTCACTTGATTTATTCTGTACAGAAAAAATCATTCATTAACCATACTACCCAGTGTATTATTATATAGAGATATAGGTAAATTCGAGAATGAGGGCAGTGTAATATTTGTATGCAGGTGAAAAGTGGATCCCCCAAAGTCAATGTTACTGGTGGGCCCTTGGCACCCCAATCCGACACTGTGTGTGTGTATGTGTGTATGTGTATATATATATATATATATATATATATATATATATATATATATATATATGTATACATTTTTACAGAAAATTGGATTTCATATGGGAACTTGAGCTCCATAGTATATTCACACATAGCAGATGTGTATCAATGGGGTTTGCAAAAATCGATGCCTTTTCTGGATGTAAGGAATGGATTTGCAATAACATACATTTCTGGAAGAAATCTGCCACCAGTGAATATTCTCTCTCAGTATTAGACTTTACCTGCCGTCCTATAGAAACATATTATTGTGGTACAGTAAGTAGTGGCAAACAACTATGTTTTCTCAATCCCGTGCAACAATTAATTCAACTTTTACTTTGGGTGAAGCTGTGTGCTGGTGCGGCCATCTGGATGCAGTTAGGCAGCATATGAAATTAATACAGGGGAGTTAAGACCCATACATGATGTTACTGGGGTTTTCTAAGGATAATGTGCAAACTACCTACATCAGGTCATTAAAATTGTAAACATACAATTAGTTTTCATTTTGTTTTTTTTTTAGCATTTTTTACTGTCTGGAATGATCTAACGTTTGCCGTACACTGTAGATAGAGCACACCAGACGATTGTCGGTCCACAAATATTTTCAATGGGTGACATATATACAGGTGGAGAATATCAAAGTGGGCACAGTATAAGATCAAAGAGGGCGCTTCTTAAGCTCGGTTCACATTGAGGCATAGCTATTTTTTAACCAGCCGTACTTTCAACTTATCATGGAGATCCGTTCACCTTTGTTTCTAAGCGGCAGAGTTTTTTTTTAAATGATATGGGCCGTCCATCTGTCAGTATAATGAACTTCTGCGTTCTCCCAAGTAATGTAATGTTAGGTCTAAATGGGAACACATTATACATGCCAGGAACACGCCTCGGCTCCGGCATGAAGACCTACAGCTGGAACTTATTCTATTTAAAAGGTTCATCCTGCTGACTGCTGTACAACACTCCCACGAGAATATTACCAGAGATCCGTTACATGCGCAGCTGTACATGTCTTGATACTGTAACTGAGGAGGTTGTCTTTAAACGTCTCTTTAACCATGACCGTTTTACCTGAGAAGGCTGATTTCGTATTGGCTTGAAAGCTTTTCTTAAAATTGGTTCCGTCTGAAGAAGGTTATGAAGTCAGTTTCTTAGCGTGACTTTCCTGCCCAGGTTCTAGGGTTAATTTCCAAACATATCATCTCATATGTAGCAATGCCCAAAAATGGGGATATAAATCTGGCCCACAATGTTTAAAAAATGGGGCAGATAATATTTTTATATAGCGCCAACACATTCTGCTGCACTTAACAATTAAATGGGAGACATCTACAGACAAGACATTACAGAGTAACACATAATTCAACCATTGCAAGAGGAGTGAGGGCCCTGCTCGCAAGCTTGCAATCTATAAGAAAAAGGGTGGGAGGGGGAACAAAAGGTAAAAACATGACATGTATGGTCCAGCCATCATTATAATAAGTAGGGGTATGTTATAAAACTGCATAGTCCGGTCATCAGGCAGAATCTAAGTCCTGGGACCAAGTACTATTGGGTGCTTGGAGGATGTGGAGACGGATGAATAGGAATGAATCTGAAGAAAATTTAGAAATGGAGTATAGGCAAGAGTTAGATTGTGAAATGAGGTGATAGTTTTGTCTAAATACTGTAGTTTTTAAAGCATGCTTAAAAATAATGGGGCTAGGTATTAATCGGATCGTCTGGGGTAGTGCATTCCAGAAAACTGGCGCACCACTAGAGAAGTCTTGGAGAAGGAAGTAGAATGTTATGGAGGATGTTGGCTTAAGATTAGGTACAACAACGAAAAGCATAGGTAGGGTGATAAACAGAAATGAGGGAGTAGATGTAGAGTGGTGCAGAACTGTGGAGATCTTTGTGGGTAGGAAGGATAAGTTTGTATTGTACTCTGTAGCTAATGGGTAACCAGTGCAGTGACTGGCACAAGGTGGAGGCATCGATGTAGTGGCTGGACATAAATATGACCTTGGCTGCCATATTCAGGATGGATTGGAGAGGAGAGATTAATTGACCCCATCAAAACTTTTAACCTAGATTAAAACCTGCTTTGTGATAACTTGATGCGTGAAATCATTTCTTGGTCTGCTAAATTTTGGCAAATTGGTGACATGTTTTAAGCTACTCCCCTTTCCGTCTAAACCACCTCCTTTCCCTAAGTCAAATTATTCTTTACACGTTGAGGAGCTAGAAAAAATTGTCCAAAACACATAGAAGGTCTAAGACTAGATAAAACAAAGTGCAAAATGTAGCAAAATTTGGCACATTTTCTGCCAAAGTCAAATTGTACTCACCATAATAAATCTACCCCAACGGTTCACATACCAATCCTGATTGTTGCTAATACCTTTTAACAGAAAAATAAATCACACTTTCCAACTCTCCACTTGCATCTTTTGTAAGGTGCATATACTTTTGTTGTGATTTTTAGCTGTGGCCATGTTTCTGAAACCATTCCCCACCATGCTAACTTCTCCATCTCTCTACTCCTCATTCCCCACCTCTCCAAGTTTGTTCCAAACCTCTCCACTGTTCGTCTTCCTAAATGAAAAAAACAAATTCAAGAATGATCGGTTTACAGAAGGTTTAAGGCAGCTTTGGTTGGGCGCAGGATATTTTCTTACTTTTCTGGGTGTCCAGGAGATTTTCCTTCATTCTAAGAAGCTCATGGATGTTCCTGGGGGAGTTGGCAAGTATGAAAAAATTATATTCATAAGTATTTTATAAAAATTTTACATAAGTACTTATGTATATCATTTTTACATTACTTAAGTTTCTATTGAAGAAAATAATTGAGGATCATTGAGACCTCCAAATTTCTGATACTGGGAGCCAGACCACACAACTTGTCTTAAGGGAGCTACAGCAGTTTGCGCAGCAGGAGGACGAAACTCCCCAGTAGCAATAGATCATAATATTAGGAATGAAGTATTATATTCTGAAAGAGCACTGACAGATGATATCCCAAGATGCAAAGCTATCTACTCATGGTTCCCTTATAGTGGAAATCCTGTGGGAAGGACCTCCATGTATGTAGTTAGAAAATAAATAGGTTGCAGCGTGGGGAACTATTCCAGGAGGTCCCAGAGATTAAAGTTACAGATGCAGAACTGCTACTGATGACAATCGCTTTTTTTCTTTTTCTTATCTTTTTTTTGCCATTTTACAATTAACCCTAAGCTTTCTGGTTCAGGAATATAGAGCCACAGCGGCTAATCTACCATACCGTGCAACATACCCAGAATGAGCAGAAGAGAAAAGCATAAAAAAAGCTGAACAATGTAGAGCCTTTTTTACATTTAGGACCTGAGCAATAGATACTATAAAATATAGGAAGGTTAAAAAAAAGGATAAAAAAAAATACCATGTGAATACAGTTAGGTCCATATATATTTGGACAGAGACAGCATTTTTCTAATTTTGGTTCTAGACATTATCTCAATGAATTTTAAACAAAACAATTCAGATGCAGCTGAAGTTCAGACTTTCAGCTTTCATTTGAGGGTATCCACAATAAAATTGGATGAAGAGTTTAGGAGTTTCAGCTCCTTAACATGTGCCACCCTGTTTTTAAAGGGACCAAAAGTAATTGGACAGATTAAATAATTGTAACTAAAATGTTCATTTCTAGTATTTGGTTGAAATCCCTTTGTTGGCAGTGACCGCCTGAAGTCTTGAACTCATGGAGATCACCAGACGCTGTGTTTTCACCTTTTTGATGCTCTGCCAGGCCTTCACTGCGGTTGCTGCTCTCTTCTTCTAGCTCTGGCACCCTCTAGCCTTCCTGCTCCTGCTCGGTCGAGTGCCCCCCACCTTGGTGACAGTCCCCTTGGTTCCGGCCCGGCTACACAGTGGGGACTCTTCCTCCTACACACACTAACTAGTACCCAGGAGTCCCCACTGCTCCCGTCCTAAGTCTCTGGTATGCAGTCTGTCTCTCCGCGGCTCGCATCAGGTCCCTGCTCTCTCTTCCCTACGTCGGGAACTCTCTGCCTTTTCCCGAACTCAACTCTCCCTCTTCCCCTTGATTACCATGCCCCTTCTCTCTAGGTCATGGGTCCTTTCTGACTCCCATTTCCTTTCCCCCTGCAACACTAGATGCTGCTTCGACAGTTCCGGATCCAGTGTCTCATAGGTACCCACTGCCCGGTCTCCTTCCTTACACCCCTGTTCTCCTTTAACTCACCATTCCATGAGCGAGAGCTCCTTCATCAGACGTTCACATTCTTTCACTTCTTGACTGATTCGCTGCCAGATGAATTGATCTTGTTCATATTTTGGTCTGATAAGTTTGCCAGTTCTGTCACTTTAAACGGGGACACCTCAGTGCTTACTTCCATGGGGGCAGTAGACAGTGAATTATTAAGGTCTGGGGGCGACGCTGGCATCTCTTCTTCGTCAAAGTCTAGAACTGTCGAAGTAGGCGCATTGGTGATGTTCGGCGCTTCTTTTTCTTCCTCAGGACCCTGGGACAGGCAGGGCTTCAACATGCTATGATGGACTATCTGGGTAGGCACTCCTTCTCTTTCAGGCTGGACTTCATACTCCGTCCTGTCAGAACTGACTCTGCGTGTCACCAGATGATGGGGGCCTTCACCCATCGGTTTTCTAGTTTTCCCTGGGGCCACTTGTTCCGGATCAACACCCGATCTCCTGCTATCAGAGCTGTCCCTCTAGTAGGCGTCGTTTTATGGTGCTGGAGTTCTTGGAACTTCATCTGCACCAGCCAGTGAAGAGTCTTTAGTCGATGTCAGTGTTCCCGTACCCAGGAAGACACCCCCATCCGCGGGTAGTCATCTTCTGCGTCAAACTCCACCTCGGTGATATCTCGTCCCTTTTGCCCGATCAGCAATGTATACGGGGTGTATCCCATTGTACTGTGCACTCAATTGTACACCCACGAACTCAGGCCACTGTATCTTCCGATCTTCCTACAATGTTCGGGGCATCTGGATCAACATCCGATTAAAGCATTCACAAGCTCCATTCCCCTCAGGATGATAGGGCGTAGTTCTTGACTTCTCAATCCGTACAAATTATGTAACTCTTCCATCACTCGACCTTAGAAGCAAGCGCCTTGGTCATAATGGATCCTTTTCGGGCAACTGTACACCTGGATGAAGTCTTGGCAAATGGACTGCACAGCTGACTCAGCAGTCTGGTCCCAGGTCGGAGTCACTACAGCGAACTTGTTGAAGTGGTCGTGTTAGGCATCGGGTTCCTGTCGCTGCACTATAGGAATTCTGAGCTTTGCCTTCGGTGATCTCCCATTCCTCTCTGGCCGCAGTGGAGCCTGCTCAGCAGACTCGTCGATCCCGGCGCTCTGCTCACACCAGCATTGTGGGTTTGGTTGCTGCTGCCACCTCTGGTCCAGCTATAGCAACACATGCTGGTCAGCAGCGAAGAACTCCAGGGACTAAGTCGTCTTTTCGGTCCACTGAGCATGCCCGTGGGATGATCTCCCATTGGAGATCGGAGGTCACATGTTCAGGTCCTTCTCCAGCTCAGATTGGACCATCAGGAAGGTCCCGGAAGGATACTGCTATAAAAAGGTTTGCATGGCCACCCCGCCATGCTGTCATGATCCAGGTTGGATATGACAGGTTTGGAATAAGTAACCTTTTTTTTCCTTTGAGCTAGCTGCTTGAAGTTGGTTTTGCCCCCGCTGGTCATTGGGGTTATTGCACAGTGGTGTGTTTTGCTCTAGTTTGCCCCCCGGTGGTGGTGAGCGTTATTGCACGGGAATCTCTAACAGGTGTGAGACTCTGGCTCCTAACTATAAAGGTGTGTCAGGTGTTCTCACTCACTGTTGGTGATATTGGTGTTTTCCAACCATCCTTGGTGAAGGAAAGAACTTGAGAAGAGTCCAGGGCAGCCTAGTCAGAATCCTGGAGTGGCAGCTATGGTGTCAGCGAGGAGTTCTTGCAAAGCTTGGTGGAGTGGCAGCTATGGTGTCAGCGAGGAGTTCTTGTAAAGCTTGGTGGAGTGGCAGCTATGGTGTCAGCAAGGAGTTCTTGCAAAGCTTGGTGGAGTGGCAGCTATGGTGTCAGCGAGGAGTTCTTGCAAAGCTTGGTGGAGTGGCAGCTATGGTGAAAGCTGCACTCAGATGCTGGACTCTGTTGCTGGAAGAGAGCTGCACTCAGATGCTGGACTCTGTTGCTGGAAAGCTGCACTCGGATGCTGGACTCTGTTGCTGGAAAGCTGCACTCAGATGCGGGACTCTGTTGCTGGAAAGCTGCACTCAAGTGTTGGATCCGGTTGGAGGAAAAGATGCACTCAGGTGTCGGACTCTGTTGCTTGGAGCATTATCAACAGAGCAAAGCTAAGTGGTGTTTCCCTGTTTGTCATTTTCCTCAATGTGTGTTTTAGTGCAGTTGTGGGATTAGTTTCTGCACCGTCCACTTCACTAGTAAGGGATTGGTTCAGGGCGAGCTAGGGATTTCAGGTATCCTGATCGGCGCCCGGTGCGGACCCTGCCTAGGGATCGTTAGGAGTGTAGAGACACTGACTCAGGGGAGTGCAGGAGGTCTCCACGTCCCCTTTTCCTATCGCAGGGCCACCATTGTAATTGTTTTCCTGGTTTTCCCCTTTATTCTGAAATTCGCCCTGCTGGAGGCGGTGTATCCAGACATACGTGTACTAATGAAATTCGCCTGCTGGAGGCGGTGTATCCGGCTGCACATTCTATTATTTAAATTCGCCCTGCTGGAGGCGGTGTATCCAGGGTCACGCATGTCATATAAATTCGCCCTGCTGGAGGGGGTGTGTCCAGTCACTCGTGACCATGACACATGCGCTATGATAGACATTAGTTCTTGTTTATAAGTGGTGTGTGTGATGATGGATGCCTGATACAGGTGAATGACTCATTATGAAACCCCTTCCCTTTGATACGCATGTTTGTAGGGTTTAGAGGTTAGAGTCAGCACTCAGTACTGGTACTGCCTAGCGCCGCAGTGCATCCAACTCATTCATCCGTTAGCGCCAGTGGGCGCCAGTCAGCACAGGCATCACAGTACCGCATATGTTGGAACGTCCATCTGTATGGCGCCGTGCACAGTTAGTGTGCTTTCCAGCTCTAAGCTCAGGCTGGTTAGTGGCAACCGCAAGTGCAGACGTGGTACACGCTCAGAGCGGTAGGCTAATGCTTGCTGCACCCTGTGGCGTTTAACAGGGCACAGCATTCCAGGGGGAACTTTCCCTGGCTCTGCAGTAGCGGTTCCCGGCGCTAGTGGGTCTAGAGGGGTATGCTTCTCGTGTCTCAGAAGCAGTGTCCTGTGACCTCATGCTAGCACTCCTTTAGCCGTAGCCTGTGAGGTTTAACAGGTTTCGGCATTGGTTTCTGCGGTCTCTGTGCAGTAACGTTTCCTATCACATCGGGTCAGTGGTTACCCACCGGTGTCAAGCGAGCAGTTTACTCCTTGCCGTCCGTTGTTGTATAGCAACAGTATACCTTCTCTGCACGGTGGACTGCGGGTTGTGATCGCACCTTTTCATAATTTATATTTGGTGCGATCCACAAACCCTAACAGTCGGTTATCAACAGACAATGTTCATACCTGAGTGTGCCGGGCCTACAGCTAAGTAGTCAGTCATCAATATTTCCAAGGGGGCAGAAGTCACAATAGTCTGCGTCGGGGCCCTCTGTTCTGGATGTTCAGCTAGTTCACAGCTCCGACATATCTGACAGACCTCCTTTACTGCAGTTCTCAATCGGGGGTGATACACCAGCTTCTGTAACCACTGGAACGTCTTCCCTGGACTGAAGTGAGCCTCTCTCATGGGTCTCCCTAGCCATCACACAGATCAAATTTTTTGAGAGCACTACTTGCCAAGTGACCCCCAATTCTCGTAGTAGTAGTACTCTTCTGTATAGCAATCCACCTTCCAACAGGAGCCTCTCCCACTGTCTCAGAATCTGCAGAGCCTCTGGGGACAGAGCATCTCTCTCTCGACGACTGGAAAGTTGCTTCAGGGCCGCCCATTGTCTCAGCTGGGCAAGTTCTTTATCTGCTTGCTGGCGTTGCACTCAGTCATCCCGAGTTTGTCTCAGCACCCGTTCTCCAGACGCCTCTCCAATCTGTCTCTGCATCGCACCATCTCCCTGTCTTGCTTCTGGATCCCTCTGCTAAGCACTGGCTGTGTCGACATAGAACGCAGTCAGTACTTAGTATAGGGGGTGGCTGCCATATTAGATTTTGACCTCCATCTCAAACTTCGACACTGCTTCAACCGGAGCAGTGTTGGAGTGTGTCTTGACCTCTCGGGCCGCATAGAATTACATGGCGGGCCTGATTCAGCCTGTGGATCTTGGGTTTGATTCTGACCTATATATATCATTAGGAGTCTCTTTGAAAGTAGCATTGGGCACATATATATGCAGTCTGGGGTCTCAATGTATTTGCTCTTTATACAGGTCTTTTGTGATGTAGTGATATTGAGTTTTTACCGCCCCCTCCAGCTTCAGATTGGATATATTAGAAATAATAGTAGCCGTGCAATGTGTGCATTAGTGTAAGCAGCAGGTCGGCCCTTTGTTGTTACATCAACCCGTGTACTTCACTTTAGGCTGTGCAGCTCCCTGCTCTCCTGGGATATTACATAATCACTTTTGTAGTCTTTCCTTTGACTTTTTTTTTATACAGTAAGATTATTTTTGATTCTACTTGGAAATATCCCAGGGTAAAAGCTTCTATTTTGCAGATTGCTTCCTAAAGCGGCTGTTTTCCTGCTAATTGTCAGGGGCAGTGAGGTATCAGTCAGACAGGATTCGACACAACTTACAAAACTGAATTGTGGTTTTTCCTACTAAATGAAAGCCAAAAGTACAAAGGCTTGTAAGGTAACCTCAGCATGCAGGCGACCGATTACTTTACATTTCGAAGGATTTAAATCACTCTGGACTTTTGTTTCTCAGACGTACCCAGTAACAAATTGCTTTCTTTTGCTTTAAAGAACCATCAGGAAGTAATAAAGACTTGGCTGATGTCAATGTAAAATTACATTAGATATGGTGGGTCCAGCGCGGTTCAAACTAGGGGATTATCTGCTGGTCATTGATGTAATGTCATGTGAGATATTGGAGACTTTTGGGGGATGCCTCTGGAGGGAAGCTGTGAAGAGCTGAAAATTGCATGTAAAAAAATCAAGGCCTGCAATTCATTACAATCACTGTTTGGATCTTATACAGCAGTTGGGATTAGGTTGCAATTGAATACAGGCAAACTGTATAAAGCATTATGCTTCCAGGATTCAGGTTAATGAAAATAGCAGAGGTGAATTAAGACCACCTTTCATTTATACAGAACACATTTAAAGGGCTTTCCCCATGAATGAAAAAATTCCAAGAACATGTCCCTGAATTACCCTTGGGCTGCCCTGGTCAGCCTATGCCTAGGATAGAGCATCAATGTATTATTAATAAGGGACCCCAACAATCAGCAAAACAAAGGGACTGTAGTTCTACAAGCACAGTGGCATACATATGAGGGTGGTTGTGCCGGGTACTGCAATGTGGTTTTATTCACTTAAATCAGGGGTGTGGAATCTTTTTTTTTTTGCCAAGGGGCTATTTGTATATTTATAGCATCAGTCATGAGCCATACAAAATTATCATCTTGAAAATTAACCTACTATATTTGGCCAAACGTTTTATTAACTCTAGCTTAATGTGATGGCTGGAACTACTTTTCTTTGGTGAGACGTGTGATGTTACATGGAATTGATGATGTTGATACTCATAACTGCTTTTCTAGATTTGTGATGGTCTGGAGCATAGTCGACTCTTTGTGATGATAAGTTTTGAAAAGAAGGTCTCGTGGCAATGGATTGATCCAAACACAGATGTATATTACATTGCAGGTCTCCTCAAAGTGGGAAATTCAATATTGTCCACGTTCCATTTATAGAACTCAAGCAGTGGGAGTTCTGATATATATGCATCACATGGGAGACACCAAGACTGCTGATATCCATCACATAGAAAATAGCGAGACTGCTATATACACATTGCAAAGGAGACACCAAGACTACTGTAAATACATCACATATGAGATACAAAGACTACTGTATATAAATCACAGGGGAATCACCAAGAGTACTGTATATACATTTCATATAAGACACTGAGACAGCATAGGAGACACTGAGACTTCTGTGTGTGTGTGTATATATATATCTCATAAAAGTTTTCTTTACTGCTGTTTATACATAACATAGGATACACTGAGAATGGTGCATATATATCACATAGAATGTGCCGAGACTGCTGTATACATCATAGTATGCATTGAGATTGGTGTATATACGTTATATTGGATGCACCGAGACTGCTGTGTTCAACAGATAGTATACACTGAGAGTGCTGTATATGTAAGAAGCACTGGAAGCAAGATTCTTTGGATGCAGTGAAGAGCCGGAGGCAGAGAAGGGGTTAACAGGATTTACTAGCACAGGTTATTAACATACAAGGAATACTCCACACAGGGAGATGAGATCAGTATCGGCCACAACAGGAATTGCATGCAAACACAATATTTGAGAAGGTGTATGAAAAAGATAACTTATCACTTGCAGTTCTTGTTGGGGAAAGGCTGGAAAATCTCCCGCCGGCGTCATAAGTCGTGGACAAGGTTTCTGGCTCTGTTGCGGAGGAACAAAAACACCATCTCCCAACCAATGCGATGTGTCCGGTCCCGCTTGGCTCGAGTATGCTGAAATATAGAAATGTAGAAACATTCTCTTTTGTGGATTCCTCGGGAATGGCGCCGAACACAAAACGCATGCACACTTGCAGGCCGCGGCAGTGTGCGATCCTCTGAAGTAGTCTCTAGGAACGGAACAAGTCAAATTGTCTCTCACTGAGAGAGGAAGGAGTCGTCTAGCAAGGAAGAGTCCGAGGACAGCTCAGTAAGGACAAAGTCAGTTTGCAAGTCAGAATGCTGGGGGATGGATGATGTGGAGTTAGTCGGAGCAGTAGGGAGGGAGTAAACCTTCTCCTTGTTCTCCTGTAGCCTTCCTGCCAAATCTCCCTCATTCCCGCGCTCAGTCCCTTTAATCTCCCCCATGCCCCCTGCTGTCCAGTGAAAAGGTCCTCCCCTCCCAGAAGAACCTTCCCCCGACAACAGTGGTGACAGTTCCGATAATTCCGGCCCCAAAGTGCACCGGAAACCGCTGACTCTGTCCCGGCTCATCTTCTTACATATACATCATATAGAAGACACTAAGACTGCTGTATACATCACATTGGGGACACTGAGACTGCTGTCTACATCACATTGAGGACACTGAGACTGCTGTCTACATCACATTGAGGACACTGAGACTGCTGTCTACATCACATTGGGGACACTGAGACTGCTGTATACATCACATTGGGGACACTGATGTGATGTGATGTGTATATATCACACAGGATACACTGACCCAGCTCATGGACAGGACTGAAGATGTTTCTGAAAAAAATAAACCTAAGTTTACTCCATCCAACAGTAATTTTTAAAGATTTATGTGATGATATAGAAACAACTGGTTGTGTCACCTTTAATGCTGCATAGTTAGTCAGATTTGTTGCCATTCCTACACAAGTTTTCCAAAGATTGTATATTATACTTTATGATCGCTGGGGTCTATCCCCTGGGACTACCCATTGATTCAAAGTAAAAGAGTATATAGCC
Organism: Dendrobates tinctorius; assembly: GCF_039654945.1. Lineage (NCBI taxonomy): Eukaryota > Metazoa > Chordata > Amphibia > Anura > Dendrobatidae > Dendrobates > Dendrobates tinctorius. The sequence continues at coordinate 1,780,512 of NW_027361816.1, read as the reverse complement.
CTGTCATTGGTGTGGAGGTCTAGCATGTGCACCTCAGCTAAATTAGTTATCTCATACACTGCCGGAGATAGCAGTTTTATACAGTTGAGATGAATATGAGATCATCATGAAACCATTATACAACCTCAGAATTCACTGAAAAAAATATTTTTAATAAATGGCTTGTCCACTACCAGGACAACTCCTTCTTAAACTAAATGTTTGGTACCGATAAAATAATAACTCGCCTCCCGTGTCGGCTCCGTTGCAGCGGTGTCAGCACTCGCTGTCCTGGGGCTGTGATGCACTGGAATGATGCTTGGTGCCCAGCACCCAATCAGCGCTGGCGTCACTTTCTCCGCCTTCGGACAAACTGAGCATGAAGAGTAAGTCCGGCGTTAACTGCAGCGCTGGCTTCCTCTTTATGTTCAGCTTGTCTGAGCACGTTCGCTCATCACTAATCCAAGTAGTAGTGTCCCCGTATGGACTGGTAGTCCATCCACTGTTAAGATAAAATATTTAACGTAAGGAAGTTAGGCATAAAACTGGAGTCATTTGGTGATTATTAGTAACAGTCGATATGCGACACATGCAGATCAAATAAAGGCTGTATCAAATGCAAATAGTAGTAGTCTATCCAGGAGGCAGATAAGATAGAAACTTATTGGTCTAGCAGCGTTAATGTGCCAAACCACCATATACTAACAATCAGTGTCGGACTGGGGTACCAAAGGCCCATCAGTAACATTGACCTTGGGGTCCCCACTTTTCACCTGCATACAAATTTTACACTACCCTCGTTCAAATTTACCTATATCTCTATGTAATAATAAACTGGATAGTTTGGTTAATGAATGATGAGATGCTGCTTTTTCTGTACAGAATTAATTAAGTGAATTAAACCAAGTACTTCCCATAAAATGGGATTGGTGGCCCAGATCTGCACAGGGGCCCACCGGGGGGGGAGTCCCCTGTTCTCCTATGGGCCAGTCCGAGCCTGCTAACAATCATAGCAGGGGTCTATTGGATAAATATTGTATGCAAATGAGATGCAAACCAAGGAAATAATAATTCTAAAAGAAGGTATCTAGGAGACTGAAGATACCGTCACATTTAGCGATGCACCAGCGATCCCGATCACGATATGACCCGGTCAGGATCGCTGGTGCATCGCTAAATGGTCGCTAGTGAGCTGCCAAACAGGCAGATCTCACCAGCTTTGCAGCAGCGGTCGGGGGTCGTTACTTACCTGTCAGACGCGGCGATGAAGACCTCCCTCCCGCTCGCGTCCACGCGTCGCTCGTCGGTGCCAGCAGGAAGTGGCCGACGAGAAACGGCCCAGGACGTTCTCGCGCGATCAGCGATAACCAGCGGGGAGCCGGTCGGAGGTATCACACTTAGCGATATCGCTAGCAATATCGCTGCTGCGTCACAAAATCTGTGACGCTTAAGCGATATCGTTAGTGATCTCGCTTAGTGTGACGGGGCCTTAATAGTCCTATTACTTTATTTGATTGTATTTGCACCAATATATATCAATACTCGTAGAAAGGTTTTAAAACGTGTAACATGCAAGTCAAGTACAAAAGGATTGGTAAAATATCCAAAAAGGTCTATAAGATAAGTGTGACCTTATTGTTATAGCTGCATAATTAAGCCTAGATATATTTGGACTGCTGTATATCAACACTCGACGCATTTCCCCTCCTGCGTTTTGATTCTTCAGGAGCGCATATGGTATTAGATTTGCAATAAATATAATCAAAGTATTTTGCTTCCATATGGACCACATTTGCGAATTTCAGACAAGGAAAGTTCAGGATGTTTCCAAAGGACTGGGATGTGTCCTGGAGCGAGGAAACCCCGCAAGTGGACGTGTCCCCAAATTTCACAATACAAACTGCATATATTATTAAATAGATTTCTTAGACCTGAGGAGGGCGAAAAATCCAAGTCGGGATGGCTGTGTAAGCCTTTTCTAGATGTTTACAGTTGATGTAAAAATGAGCATTACAATTATTTTCAGAATTGTATAGCCTTTCTGATGTGGATTTTCAAAGTAAGTACACCAGTCTGATCAGGGCTAATAAAAGATCTATTTAAAAGGGTTCAATGCTTTTAAAAACGCAAACCCTAAAAGCTTGCAGTCAGATAGTAGTCACATCTCTCACCGTACTCCCTTTCTGGCATAGCTCCACCATTTTGGCGGAGCTGGGAGAAACTGGCGTGAAAATGTCAAAAGTCTGGTGAAATTGCTTTGCCAATATCGGCACATAAATGCTTCACCATGAGTGCAGAGACCTGTGTGTCGTAAGCAGTGCCTTCCCGCCTCCCACCAATCCCGTAATAACAAAACACCGACAAGCATGGATGGGTTGAACAGGTCGGTCAGAGTTTATTAATAAGCAGAGAGAGGCAAGTACAATTCGCAACGGACTCAAAGCTGTAAGCCCGCGACCGCTGGGCACGTCGGCTGATGAGAGGTTACGAACCTTGCCCCCCTCTACACTACCGCTGTGACAGAATAAAACGATAACATGAATAATGAATTTGCACAAAATCAAATATATATTATATATATATTTTTTTTAAATATAAATTTTAAACAACATTTGCGCCACACATCTGCTAATCTATAAGGGAGGGAGGGTGGGCCAAAAGCTCCTCGATATCAGCCGGAGAGGAAAGAGAGAGACCCCCACCCCAGCACCTGAATTTAACCCCTGAGGGTGTGGCCGGACGCCCCTTCCTCTCTTTCCGTTGGTCAGTGGGGCGTCGTAATTATGGTATCACCAGGGGGGAGTAGTGGGAGGGGGAGGCACTGCACGGAGTTCACTTATCATTAAATCCATGGGGGCTCTACAGTCAGAGGCACGATCCTTATTCAGTACAGTGCCTGCCAGACTGCAGAGACCTGTGTGTCGTAAGCAGTGCCTTCCCGCCTCCCACCAATCCCGTAATAACAAAACACCGACAAGCATGGATGGGTTGAACAGGTCGGTCAGAGTTTATTAATAAGCAGAGAGAGGCAAGTACAACTCGCAACGGACTCAAAGCTGTAAGCCCGCGACCGCTGGGCACGTCGGCTGATGAGAGGTTACGAACCTTGCCCCCCTCTACACTACCGCCACGGAGGATCGTGTGTATGACCTACACAGGACTCCGACCTCCACACAACATCATTAAGGCCTGTTCAACCCCGTCCTGCAAACTAGTCAAAAACATTATAGCCCGATATCTGTTAGATGAACTCCGTCTGGTCTCAGGAGGGATGAGATGTCTTCTTCCAGGTTGTGGTGGTGAACCATGATGCCGTAGTTCTCTTTGACAAACGTTGCCATCTTTGCGTTTATCCTTCTCCTTGACTTGTCGATGGCCTTAAGGTCTTTAGCTCCGTGCCAGACCGTTCGTGATATTATATGAGACCACACCACCACCATATCTGGTATCAAGCAACCAGCCCGCTTGATGTCAGTTTTCATTGTCGTGAAGAGCTCCGCTCCTGTTGTCTTGCACAAATCATTACCACCAGCATGTAACACCAATATCAGCGGCCGTTTTTGTCATTTTAGAAATTTTAACCAACTCCGGGAAGATCTGATCCCACTGGAGCCCTGTGATGCCTCTCCAGTTGACCTCAAGTTGTGGGAAGTTAAAATTCTTTTCACCAGGGCATATCTCTGCTCTTTTGCACGCCCAATAAAAAAAAAGAATGTCCCAATACCCAAACTGTGGGCTTATAACCTCCTGTAAGAAACAAGATGTATTATAGCAGGTCTGGTCTTATGTATCTTGCAAAGCATGCAGATTTCCAACGTCCCAATCTCTGTACTTCAGCTACACCGGTCCTAGCTGCTTCAGTGGCAGCTCCAATTCTAAAAGAATGCGTTCCGTATTCTTTGGGGTCTACACCGACAGCTTGTAGACATTTCTTAAAAATTGTATGAAATTGATATTTAGTAAGTGGGGACCCGTCGGTGTGTGAGAAGAAAAATCTACTTTCGTGCATAATAGCTGCGTAGTGTCTGACTATTTTGACCGGGCATATGGGGCCTTCTAGAGCCTTGACCAGGACTAAAACGTGTAACATGCAAGTCAAGTACAAAAGGATTGGTAAAATATCCAGAAAGGTCTATAAGATAAGTGTGACCTTATTGTTATAGCTGCATAATTAAGCCTAGATATATTTGCACTGCTGTATATCAACACTCGACGCATTTCCCCTCCTGCGTTTTGATTCTTCAGGAGCGCATATGGTATTAGATTTGCAATAAATATAATCAAAGTATTTTGCTTCCATATGGACCAGATTTGCGAATTTCAGACAAGGAAAGTTCAGGATGTTTCCAAAGGACTGGGATGTGTCCTAGAGCGAGGAAACCCCGCAAGTGGACGTGTCCCCAAATTTCACAATACAAACTGCATATATTATTAAATAGATTTCTTAGACCTGAGGAGGGTGAAAAATCCAAGTCGGGATGGCTGTGTAAGCCTTTTCTAGATGTTTACAGTTGATGTAAAAATGAGCATTACAATTATTTTCAGAATTGTATAGCCTTTCTGATGTGGATTTTCAAAGTAAGTACACCAGTCTGATCAGGGCTAATAAAAGATCTATTTAAAAGGGTTCAATGCTTTTAAAAACGCAAACCCTAAAAGCTTGCAGTCAGATAGTAGTCACATCTCTCACCGTACTCCCTTTCTGGCATAGCTCCACCATTTTGGCGGAGCTGGGAGAAACTGGCGAGAAAATGTCAAAAGTCTGGTGAAATTGCTTTGCCAATATCGGCACATAAATGCTTCACCATTTCTGCGTGGATTACATTGGCTAAAAGTGCTGCCCACTGCTTTCTGGTAATCTTATACAGTAGATGCTTTATTTCTGTTTATTTAATCCCTACCAGCAGCTTTTTTGCTGAGCAGCCTCTGAGTTTTTGGATGCTGAAATATTTTTTTTTCTTTTGTCGGGTCCTTGGCAGGTGTTGGGTTATGAAGATATTATGTATGTTTCCTGGAGGAGAGAATTAGTTTCCCAGCTCCTTATTTTTTCCAGTGTAGCACCATCTATTTGACATCTCATAATTCTTGCAAATTGAAGGGGAATTTTCTTGATGTTAACCAGTTTTATAGATCCTTTTAACATCTTCGTAGTGAAATTCAATATGTCCATTCATGTGTTTTTGTCAGTTTATATATTGTTTATAGTAAATGGTTGGAGTAACATGAGATCCAAGCTACCCTTGATGTTACTTTAATGTTTATAACACATTATTTTAGTTTAACTGGGTTATCCATTTATACTTCTCTTATCAAATTAGTAGCAAATATGAGAAAAAGAACAACCATTCCCATACTTTCTTTTTAATTTTGGAAAGTGCATGGCCTTAGTCCTCTGGCTATATAATTTGTGTTGCTAAATTAAGTTGCCTGTCGACATGAAAGAAAAGCAGACCTAAGCCAATAAAGCATATCTGGCCTTTCATTGGAAAAATATGGTCATGCTGCCAATGTCCTACACAATAAGTTGTCTACTTTTGGTCTAAATGCAAATCTATTATGTCCAGGAACTGTCCTGATTACCATGCTCTGTGAATCCCCCCCCCCGTCTCTTAGTAGGAGGGTCCTCTTCATCAGCTTTCTTGCAGCACTAATGGTGCAGGAATCTCCTTTTCCACTCTTTACGAGTACGGTTGAAACGTTGACCATATCTGTTTTGACTCCATGCCAAATCAAGATAAAGAACACTGCAGCAAGACTTACGGTCCCATTTTATTTTTTGTGGTGCTGAGGTTTCTTCTTCGGCTATCCCTATTATAGGTCATCAATGTCTGATCGGTGGGAGTGCGACACCTGGTACCTCTATCGATAGGCTGTTCTCAGTGCTGGCGGCTAGCCAGAAATGCTCAGTTATGGAACTCCTCCGTCTACTGACAATGACCTCTGCTAGGTTGATTTTAATAGAGGGCGGATGTGCAATACCCGGTCGCGGCTACTATTAGTATATGGAGCAGCTCTGTATAGGGGACGGATGTGCAGTATTCGGCCGCGGCTACTATTAGTAGATAAAACAGCTTCGTATAGGGGACGGATGTGCAATACCCGGGCATGGCTACTATTAGTACATGGAGCAGCTCCGTATAGGGGAGAGATATGCAGTTTCCGGCCGCGGCTACTATTAGTAGGTGGAGCAGCTACGTATAGGGAGTGGATGTGCAGTACCTGGCAGTGACCATTTTTGGTAGACGGAGCAGCTCCTTAACTGAGCTCTTCCAAAAGCTGCCAGCACCGGGAACAGCTGATCGGTGGGGCACCGATCAGACATTGATGACCTATCCTAGGGATAGCAATCAATGTTAAAGAAGTTGACAACCTATTTAACCCCTTAGCGACCACTGATGCACCTTTTAACGGCGAAAGCTAAGGGTACTTATTCCTCAGTGCCGCTTTTTAACGACGCTGAGGGCGATCACAAAAAAAGGTCAGATTTAAAATTAATTTCTCTCTCCTCTGATAAGATCTAACATAGCAGAGAAGAGAGAAATGAGGTCCTCCGAACCTCCCTGATACCTTCACCCTCCACATTATCTTCCTGGAAAAAAATGGCGGTTGCTTGCGCAGTGCGCCCGTCGAGATCTGCCGGCTGGTGCCCAACAACAATAGGGAATTTTTCCATCAAGGTGATAGACCCTATCACAGTGATCAAAATAAAAGTAGTAAATCAAGTCCCTCTTTGTCAGGGTTGGGGTTAGGGTTGGAATTAGAATTGGAAAAAAATTATATGACGGCTAGTATTCAGTACAAGTCCTCGCTACTTGAGTTTGCATCGGGTGCTCGGCTATTCAGAGTATCGTGGATCCTCGCATGTTTTTTTTGGGTGTCTAACAGCCGCAAAACATGCTGGGCAGGGACTCGAGCATATCACTGGAGCAGCCGCGATATTCGGTGCATACCCGAGCACACGATGCAAACTGCAGTAGTGAGCACTAGTGCTCAAAACTAATGACGATATATTCAATATGACGACCTAATGTTATCAAATTCTGTGTCGTACCTGTGGGTTCAATATGCTCACTGTACCCCAGGGTAAAATCCTTGAGGGGTGTGGTTTCCAAAATGGGGTCACTTGTGTAGGGGTTTCCACTGTTTATGCACATCAGGGGGTCTCCAAATGTGACATTAGGTCCGCTCTATTCCAGCCAATTTTGCGTTCAAAAAGTCAAACTGCGCTCCTTCCCTTCCAAGCCCTGCCATGTGCCCAAACCTTAGATTTTCCCACCATATTTGGGTATAGCCATACTCAAAAGAAATTGCACAACAAATTTTGGAGTCCATTTCCTCTTCTTACCCCTGTGAAAATAAAAAAGATTGGGTGTAAATAAATTTTTTGCAAAAAAAGTTACGGTAACTTAATTTTTTCCTTCCTTAGTTCTCGTGAAGAATCTGAAGGGTTAATAAACTTCTTGAATGTGGTTTTGCACACCTTGAGGGGTGCAGTTTTTAGAATGGTGTCACTTTTGGGTATTTTCTGTTATATAGGCCCCTCAAAGTCACTTCAAATGTGATGTGGTCCCTTAAATAAATGGTTTTGTAAATTTTGTTGGAAAAATGAGAAGTTCCTGGTCATCTCTCTTAACCCTTATAACGTCCTAACAAAAAAAAAATGTTTCCAAACTTTTGCTGACGTGAAGAAGACATGTGGGAAATGTTATTTATTAACTATTTTGTGTGACACGACTCTCTGATTTAAGGGCACAAAAATTAAAATTTGAAAATTGCCAAATTTTCAAAATTTTTGCCCAATTACCATTTTTTTTTTTAGAAGTAAGCGCAAGTCATATCAAAGAAATTTGACCACAGTCATGGAGTGCAATAAGTCACGAAAAATCTCGGAATCAGTGGGATCCATTGAGACGTTCCAGAGTTATAACCTCATAAAGTGACAGTGGTCAGAATTATAAAATTTGGCTTGGTCATTAAGGACAAAATCGGCTCGGTTACTAAGGGGTTAAAATCTCTGTATATCCACAGTCCCTACAGAGGTGAATGAAACTGTAAAATTTACAACAAGCTACTCCAAAATGAACAGAGCCAAGATGGTTCCTGTAAAAAAAAATGAGGGTGACGTCCTAAGCAATGTCATGTGGGACTGTCGTCCAGTTATCACAAGTACAGTATGTTTTTATAGGCTGCCTTTGCTCCTGTGAACAATGGACCCTGGTTTACATAGAAATGTATTTGTTTCTTTCACTTGCATGCGTATGTTTATACATCTGGCTTCATTTATGCAGCAGTTTATTAGGCACCATTTGGCTAATGGCCAAAGTTAGAGTTTGTGACCGGAAACAGCTGAGAGACTTGTTGGCCTGGAGCTTGTGACACATGTGAACCTTCAAAACTTGTACTTTCTTATTTTTACTTTGAGCAATGTTAATGCAAGCACATTGCATGCAGTGACAGTCCTGAACTATGCAGAATAGTGAGTAAGAAGAGTTTCCCTACATATCAATTTTTATTAATATTTTTTTTATTACAGAAAAAAATAATTGAAAATGAAAAAATGGTGTTTGCTAATCAGAGCTGAAAGCACATTTTTTTATTGTAAGGTGACTATCTGGGAAATTGAATATCTTTTGGCTATGCCATCAATGTTAGGCCGGGGTCACAATTGTGAGTGCAATGCGAGAAACTCACGCGAGTCTCTCGCCTCAATACCCGACACTGCCGCCGGCACTCGGACCGTTCAGCTGCATAGAAATTCATGCAGCCGCACACTCTGGTCCAAAGTGCCCGTGGCAGTGCCGGGTATTGTGGCGAGAGACTCGCGTGAGTTTCTCGCATTGCACTCGCAAGTGTGACCCCGGCCTTAGATTAGTTCTCGGCAGTCAGCTCACAAACAGATCAGCTGCTTGTGAGCTCCATCGTGCTCCTCTGAGCGTCATGTTCCCTTCATTATTTACCAGACAGAATGAATTATGAATGTGTTCGATCTGTGATTTTCACAGAGAAAATTTACCTATTCACATGTCCGTGTTTTTTGCAGACTGTGTGTGCACAAAAAAATCACAGATACATGTCCATCTTTGATTGGAACCGGCGACCAAAATTACCCACACTACTCTATGGGTCTGTGAAAATAACGTACAAGACACAGATGGCATCAGTGTGCAGTCTGTATGCTGTCCATAATTAACATTGCAATAAATGAGATAAGCTTTTTAATTTATTTTTATTTTTCACTTGTGAAAATCTCCGATTTAACACTGATGGAAGAAATACTGACCAAACATTGATGAAAATCAGATCCAATCATTGATGAAACTCAGGCCTCATTTGGATGTCCATAATCTTTCACGTAAGTGAAAAATGGCCTAAGACCTCCTTCACATGTCCGTATAAAACATGTATGTGAAAAACCAGCACCGGTGTCATCAGTGTTGTCCCATCAGTGTTTCATGAGTGTGTCCGTTTTTACCATCAGTGTGTCATCAGTGTTTTTCCAGTATGGAGAAAGAAATAAATAAAATTACAAAGCTTCTTCTATACTGAAATGTTAACGGGGTTGTCGACTACCAGTACAATCCCTTCTTAAACCGAATGTTATGCCCCCAGGAATAATAAAGCCTATATTCACCTCCCGTGCCGGTGCCATTCCCGCGGTGTCAGCACTCGCTCTCCCTGGCCCTGTGATGCAGTGTTGTGAAACGTGGTGCCTGGCACCCAATTAACGCTGGTGTCACTGTCTCTGCCTTCGTACACACTGAACATGAAGAGTAAGTCCAGGATGAGTTGCAGCCCTGGCTTCCTCTTCATGTCCAGTTTGTTCTGAAGGCAGAGACAGTGACACCAGCGTTAATTGGGTGCCGGTGTCACGTCTCACAACACCGCATCACAGCTCCAGAGAGAGTGAGTGCCAACACTGCGGGAATGGCACCGGCTTGGGAGGCGAGTGTGTAGGCTTTATTATTTTATCAGGGCATAAAGGGGTTGTTCTAGTAGTGGACAAACCCTTTAAACACGGACAGCATACGGATGGCAGATGAGTGTCACACTGATGCCATCCATGTGCTGCACTCGTTTTTCACTGACCCATAGACTTGTACTGGCCCTTGTCATCCTTGATGGCAGTAAAAGACGGTCATGTGTCCGTGTGGTTTGCACGGACACATGGTTCTGTGTAAAAACACAGACATGTGAGCCTGAACCTATAATTAGCACAGCAAGTTATTGTTTTACCGGGTTGTCCTGATGAGCGGTTGTACTTTATGCTGCAGATTTTCAATTCACTTGAATGGGATAGGTCATCAGTGTTAGTGTCTAGGACGGAGGACCCCAATATAGGGGGTTTCCAGCAATAATGGTGTTCAGCCTTTCTTTCAGAAAGTGGCCAGAATAATAAAAAGAGCTATTTTTTACCCTATCTGATCTCAGCTCTGCCGCTTTACTGCTGCTCCATTGATTGTTCACAGGCTGCATCACTGACTTCACGGCTACAGCAAACATCACCACTGCAGCCAGTCACTGAACTCAGTGACTCTAAACCTTTAGATGGTACAGACACAGTGATTGACTGCAGTGGTGATGTGCACTGTAGTCATGACATCACTGCTGTAGCTTGTAACAACTCATGTGAGCAGCAGCAGTGAGGCAGTGTGGGGGGTAACTACTATTTTCATTTTTTAACACGTTGCTGGGCAAAAGGCTGACAAGTTCTATTCCTAGAATGAGATGAGAGAACTATAAAACCCAGAATTATTAGTTTTTATTGCTGTAGTATAAAGTGTGACACTCATGTTCTGGGTCTGGGCTCTGCTCCCTTCACCCCGGCTTGCTAAACTTTCTTGTGCTCCATGTCGAGCTTTGCAAGTTTGCTCCCATCTGATGAGCTTCCTAGGTCTATTTAAGGCCTGCCAAGACACACACCTGAGTCTTGGTATTAAGACTTTTAGTTTTCCTGTGCACGATGACCTGTTCTGGATTTCGGGGACCTCTCCTACCTGTCTCCATGACATCTCCTGTCTGCCTGCGTCTTCCAGTACCTCTATTACCTGTTCTCAGTCTTCCAGGACCACTCCTACCTGTCTGTGGTCTCCAGAACCTCTCCTACCTGTTTCCCGTGTGCCTCATCTGCCTGCTACACCGATGCCTGTGGAACTTGGGCTGTGAGGATCCACCTCACCTAGTGAGCGTAACATGTAGTATATATGGATTTAAAGAGTTGATGTATATAGGATGATTGAGGTCACCTTCAATGTATTCTCCCTGTCATAATCTATAATAATCATATCACAACTAGTTTTTGTTTTCCTTGACCCAGATTTGGATTTGGGCACGTTCTAGTTTAGCAAACTATGCAGTTACATAGATTCTTTAGTTTTCTTTACATTTCTATCTATTCTGTCTCTGATTTGTATGCAGAGCCCATGATTTATTTTGAAGCCCACGCTTTTTTTTTAAAGGAAGTTTTTCTTACTCAGAAGTTCTGCCCAACGTCCTGTTTGACGGCTAGGAAAATAAAGTTTCCATCTATCATGTATTATGTAGGGCTGTGTAAAAATACAACTTTTTATGTTTTTAAAATGGCATAACATCTGTTCTTCTGAAGTGTAACCCAATTAGGTGGGTGGTCTAAGGTATACATTATTCCTTACATTGCTAGGCAAACAAGTGACCACCATCAAAAGACCGTATAGACTTTTTTTCTTTACAACTTTTACCAAAGTTGGGCATAAGTGGACTGTACAAGCCTAACCGCTTCCATACGATTGTGAGCTTTAATCAGTCCATGTGTATTAGTGAGAAATATCCTTGGAACCAGAAAGAAAAAACATTTTGGATTATTTCCAGCTCATTCTGTCTAAAAATACACATAGGTAAATAAACGGAGGACTAAGCAAGGAACATGTGCTAGGATAACTGCAGCAAAATTTACAACTAAGTAAGAAAAAAATTAGAAGAGATACAAACTATCATTTCTGTTACATGTAGTCAAAGTTGCTGTTTAAGTGGAAGTCAATCAACATTTATTCTGTTTTCTCCATTTTTGGAAACATGGATACATTTATTTAGGGCTACCATATTCTACACAGTGTACAAAGATCCCTGTCCTCATTGGGAATCCAATTCCAATTCCAAACGGATTTAGGTGTGTGTAGGAGGAATTGGACCAGAACTCTAGCGCCACCTGTTGGGAGTAACAAAACTAAAAGTCAATATTGACCCTTTAACGAGCCTTGCCGCATGACTAAAGTAAGCAATGCACATTAGATGGCCATTGGCCAAACAATACTTCAGCCACTCTTTCGGCCAACAGTCCTCTCAGCTGACTTTACTATACACAGGAGCGCTTGTTCGTCCAAACGTTCCCGTGTTCTCTATTCTATTTTTTATGACCCTCGGCCATTGGCTTATCTCACGGAAAACAAAATCGGACAAGTAAGATCGGAGATCAAAATCTGGTGCCCCCGTACACATGAGACCATCATTCGAACCCATTGATATCGGCTGTTTAGTCTAATGGGTATTAGAGGCCTTTAGGATACCAAGCCAAACCAGACACTACATTTGCAGACACATGTTTCTGGGTGTTTGCTCTTCATCAGTGCAAAGCAGGAGGTATGATCTGGCTGGAACATTTTGCCTTGTGAAGAGTGTAAGCCAGCGTAAGGAGGCTTATAGGCCATACATTTTTCCTTTGGGAATTGAAACATGAAGAGGATATTTGCATATTTAAATTAGAGGAGCATTGCATTGCCCTTAAGTCTCCTTACGATGACTTGGCACTGTCCACAAGGAGACACGTTCCACTTTAAGAGGAATTGGGAATACCTAATTAAACCCTCACAAACAAAGGGAGATCATATAAATTCTATGCGGACGTTGACTTGCTCATATTGGTAAGGCTCCTAGCGCTGCAAGGCAATGGTGCTAAATACTAAACCATCATGCTTCCACATCAGCTGTTTTTTTTTCTTCTACGCTGGAGTGGCTCTTTAAATGTAAGCCCCCTGCCCCCGGTCAACTCGCCCTCCACCGTCTTCAGTGTTTTTTTGGCACCGCTCCAGTACCACAGTGCCATCTTGTGACAATAGCATCTGACTGGCCGGAAGTCAGAAGCTACGTCACAAGTTCTCAATACAAGTCTATGAGAACTAGAATGAGGCCAGAATGTGGCGCTTATAGACTTGTATTGAAAAGTGGCCTCCGCGCAGCTCCATGAGGCACTGGAGCTACCGGTGGGTCACTTTTCACCGGAGACCAACGTGGGCGGCAAGGAAAACAGATGAAAATGCCGGAAGGTGAGAATGAGACAGAGGGCAGGAGATTTACATTTAAAGCACCACTCCAGCGGTGCAATAAAAAAACCTCGGGAGTGGTGCTTTAATGACTAATTCAGAGATGTTAGGAAGGGTTATACTTCAGAGTTATTTTAGGAATCTCATTCTACTATTCTTTTTGGTGGTTGGTGAGACATATTTGTATTCTAAAGTAGAAGTCTCTCCAGCAAACCATTTTAGCTTTATCATTTTCCTTCTTCCATCAAATTTGGAGGATTTGTTTGTTTTTCTGCCTATGCCCAGGCTTTTGTTGTCACTACAGGCAGGTACTATTGCCATCAGCTTAATCGGTGCTCTCTTTTAATGTTAAACTTGAGTATACAGAATGTAAGTCAAAATATTTAATTTAAAGAACATGTCCTTCATTAGAAAGATATTGCGCTGTCCAGAAACATTTCATGGGCTGTGTCTTGGTATTGCAGCTTAATGGCTTCTAGATGAAGGTTTTGCATAGGGGACCCTCTATTGATTAATATTGGGCTCACAATCTAATTTTCCTACTTTAGATAGATAAGAGCATATTAACAGGTTGGGAGAGAGCCATAGTATCCAGGGCAAAACCACAGCTATAAATCCCATATGATAACTATGGGAACAGCCATATAGTATTGCCCTGTAAAAAGTAATATTTGTCATATAATTAGGATATTTTAGTTGACCTCATAAATTGTACTTAATACGACGTGTCAATATTGATCTTTTATGGTATGTTATCAATTTTCTGTTTCAGATGCAAGTTTTGGATAAGTTTCCTATTGAAGCAGGACAGAAAGATCCAAAGCAAAGAATAATTCCATTTCTGCCAGGTAAAACATCCATTCTGTATCTCTAACATTCGTGCAGTCAATTTATGATGTAGTGCCCATATAATATTAGCAATAATGCTCCCTTTGAATGCTTTTTCTCTTTACTCTTGTTTTCTCACATGCTTCTCGGTAAATTCACTTACTGTAAATGGGTTGTCCGGTCTTCTGCTAAAAGTCTGTGTCACGCCGCCTCTGCATACTCACCCAGCCTCCGCTCCCACGCCGCAGCCACCCGACAGCCACGGCGGTCCCTTCTGACAGGCTTGTGGCCGACGGGGTCTCTGCATGCAATGTGCATGCGCCATAGACCGCAGCCGCGCCTCCCTCCTGTTACTTGTGCTCCGGCAATGCCCCGAACCGGAAGCACCTACCGACCAATGGCAGACCTGACAGAGCCATATCAGGCCGCTCCCCCCTGAGGGAGGTGCCTGATCGTTGTGTTTGCTCGTACACTGGGCCCTGTTTCCTCGTGTGCTCTCTGCAGTCTCGCAGTGCTGCCTTCCGTGGTCCCTGCAGTAGCCCCGCAGTCCGGTGCTCCGTGGGTCCAGCTATCTACAATCCAGTCCTGCCTCCGGTGTTCCTGCTCCACCCTGCTATCCTCACTCCAGTCCTTCAGTCCTACTCCAGTCCTGCCTCCAGTGTTCCTGCTCCATCCTGCTATCCACACTCCAGTCCTTCAGTCCTACTCCAGTCCTGCCTCCGGTGTTCCTGCTCCACCCTGCTATCCACACTTCAGTCCTTCAGTCCTACTCCAGTCCTGCCTCCGGTGTTCCTGCTCCATTCAGCTATCCACATGCCAGTCCTTCAGTCCTACTCCAGTCCTGCCTTCGGTGTTCCTGCTCCATCCTGCTATCCACACTCCAGTCCTACAGTCCTACTCCAGTCCTGCCTCCCGTGTTCCTGATCCGTCCTGTTGTCTATGCTCCAGTCCTGCAGTCCTACTCCGGTCTAGTCTCCAGTGATCCCGCTCTGTTGTCTACGCTTCAATCCCGCACTCCTACTCCAGTCCGTCCTGAGCCGCCCCTCTTGGTACCGGCTATCGTGGTACCTGCACCCCTGGACCTGCTCCTAACGATCCCTGTATAGGGGTTGGCTCCACCTGGCAGCTCGCCCAGGGCCCCTCGGTGCCACGGTCCAGAGGATCCACTCCTGGAGATTTGTCTCCTGACCAGCCGTGGTAACAGTCTGCAGTCACTATATGTCACCTTCTGAATCCTTAGAGCATGCTCACCATACACTCTCTGAATTCTCTGGTATTGCTGCCGAGACTGGGCATTCATGTGACTGTAAGCATGCGATATCCATACTTCTGGCCGCATTCCGACTAGAAGTGCTCAGTCTCGCTCAATTCAAGTGTATTGAGCGAGGCTGAGCAAGTCTAGTTGGAATGTGTCCAGGTAATTGCATACTTGCAGTAAACTAACCATCTGGTCTCAGCAGCAGTACCGGAGAGTCCTGGCAGTTAGCAGTGTGCATGATATAAGGATTTAGAAGTCGGATAGAAGGACTGCAGCATTTTAGTAGAAGAACTGGACAACCCCTTAATGTCATATGACAGCTGCTGCTAAATCCACTTACCGGCTGCAACCTCTTCCGTTCGTTCAGAGCGCACTTCCGCTCTGACAGAATGCTGGAGGGCTGCTGCTAATCGGCGACCGCTGATCTGATTGCAGCTGTCATATGACTGTCAGACACAGGGTCGACTTTGCAAGAGCTGCGTCACTCCAGGAGGTAAGTTTGCCTTTTGTTCTTTTATCTTATGAGAGGTACTTAACAAGGTATTATCCAGAAATGGATAACCCCTTTAATGTCATCTATATGATGGTTTCAACCTTTGGAAATCCCTCAAAATATCAGTGGCCATCCTTATTTGTGAGTAGGCACGTTATCCACTCCTCATCCTCTGCTACGTTAATAATATGCATGCTGCTATATTGCACAGGCAAGGTGCACGTGTTGGTTTTGCAGTCTATTCTTTGTGAATTTTTATTTCATTTTTTTTCATGTCTTAATGGTTTTTATTATGATTTATATTATACTACTCCAAAGTTCTTGTCTGTTTTGTTGTCCGAATACAATTAGTGATGTGCGGATGGTCAGTGTAACGTCCACGTTCTGTTGTCAGTAGCGAGACTCAAGCACTTGGTTGGCAGGAGCTGGCTACTTCTGGTGCTAGACAGTGATTGGCATTCAGCACGGAAAGGGCACATACAAAGGCCCCTTCTAGTTGCAGGCAGCCGAAATGGCTGTACATGTTAAAAGGGCAGATGTTGGCATGACTGAGGCTTTTTCTCTAGATGTGGGAATGGGTTAGAGGTCCTTAGTTAAAAGGAGAAAAAAAAGTCCAGGAGAAGCTGAAAAGACTGCAAGATTCCTCTTAAAACCAAAGTTAAGAAGCCATCTGTGATGCATAAGGATGTTCCTATATCTTTGAGAACCAGTCCCTCCTTGGTAAATTTACATACATTATTGATTTTTGATTTATTTATGTATAAACTTGGGATATTATCTCCCCATCCCCAAAAGCAATCTGAAATGGCCACTTTTATGTGAGAGTTTGCTAAATCACACTCCTCCTATAGTCCAGTTCACATAATTGTTTTGGCAAAATTGGAAATTTTGGCAAGTGCAAGTACATAGCCCATTAGTAAGCTGTCTTTCTCTCCACTAATGTTCATGCAGCACAACTTCTTGAGGATTTAGGGGCGGATTCCACTCCTAAATCCTCATCAAATGCCTTTTCTGCCACAGATCCTCTTGTGAAATATGCGTTGGATTTGCTATAAGCTATTCCATGACATGCGAACTAGGAGAATGTGCATTAATATATCTGGTTAGTATAATGCACCTTACTTTTCTTAGTTTGGTTGCTTTTCCCCACTATTGTTAAGGCTAATTTACAGTGACCAATTATCATGAATATAAACTGCCAGTGACTGAATAGACGAGAATAATGCTCATTCGTAGGGTGAAATGATTTCTAAGGCCTCTTTCACACATCCGGTGTCAGGGGTCCAGCGGCGTGCGGCGAAAAGCCGGTCCGCCGGATTTGGCCTGCAGCGGTGACACTGATGTACATGCGGCGCCTGATGCGGCTTGGAGGACATTTAAAGGAGCGCAGCATCGGGGGACGAGAGACCCAGCCGGAGAGAGATCGGGAGACGAGAGAGCAGCCAGAGAGAGAGCGGGGGACGAGAGAGCAGCCAAGGAGAGAGCGGGGGATGAAAGAGCAGCCAAAGAGAGCGCGGGGGATGAGAGAGCAGCCAGAGAGACAGCGGGGGACGAGAGAGCAGCCAAAGAGAGAGCGGGGACGAGAGAGCAGCCAAAAAGAGACAGCGGGGGACGAGAGAGCCAGCCAAAGAAAGGTATGGAGCGTATGGAGAGAGAGAGAGAGAGAGAGGGAGGGGGAGAGAGAGATGCGCGCCGGGCACTTGTGGGGTTAAAACTCAGTGCCCGGGCATGCGCTGTTGAAAAAGCCGGTCCGGCGCTGCAAAAAAACGTTGCAGCCAACATTTTTTGCAGACGCCGGACGGCGCATGTTTGCCGTAATCGGCAAAACCCGGAGGCGCCGCATGTCCATCCGGCACGATGCGGCGATCATTACATTCTATGTGAAAAAACCGGATCCAATTCCGGATCCGGTTTTCACAATTTTCGCCGCATCGTGCCGGATTTAAAAAAATGGATGTGTGAAAGTAGCCTAAGATTGCTTAAAAATCATCTTTCTCAGCAATACATCATTTTGTCATGCGCTGCCGAGAACAATGACAGTCCAAGCAAGCGGAATGATCTATTACCGGTTGTTCTGGCTACCTGGAAAGTGCAGTCCGATCGCCAATAAGCAAACATGTAGCTGATCGTCAGTCGTTTTACAGTGCGTGTTGGCAAGCATAGCCACATCCTTAGAGTAAGTTCATAGTTTTTGATCACTTCTAAAAAATATGTGCTTTCTTGTGGAAATTGCTTCAGGGAACTCTCCATCCCTGCGTTTCTTGTAGCAGTTTTTTCAAGCGTTATTTCCACAGTTTTTTTCCGGGAGCGTTTTTTGGTAGCCTTTTGGAACATTTTCAGTCAAGAGCTGTGACATCCACTTTCTTTTCTCCAATCAGTTGTTTTTGAAAATCTCAAGAATTTAAAAGAAGCTGAAAAGCCTGAGCGGCAAGTTATTTTTTACAAAGAAATCAATAGGAAGATTTCCTTGAGTATTTTGTGAGTGCTTTTTTTTCTCCACATCTACATGAGTCAAAAAATTCCTGGAAAAACAAAAACTAAGTGTGAATATTCCCTTACCCTTAGGCTAGGTGCAGTCGGCTGTATATTCTCTTATGGTCGGGGCCACACTTGCGAGAAACTCGCACGAGTCTCACATCTCAATACCCGGCACTCGGGAACGGAGTGTTCGGCTGCATGTATTTCTATGCAGCTTAGCGCTCCGATCCCGAGTGCCGGGTATTGAGACACGAGACTCATGCGAGTTTCTCGCAAGTGTGACCCCGGCCTATCTGAGAGAATTGGGCTGATCACACTCTGATCAGAGTCTGATCTCATTCTCTCGTATGAGATGAAGATGGAGTAAAAAAATTTCTTAATCTTTTCCATTCAGTATGGCCACGGAATTCGAACTGCGGCCAGATGTCACCTGAAGGCAGTCTGATGTTTTCCACAGACTCAATGACTTGCAGTACCATCCAAATATAGGATCAAATTCGGGCATGCAGGGATTTTTTTCATCGGACCGGCTCGGACATGTGCACGGACCCATAAAATAACATTAGTCCAAGTGCAATGCGATGTTTTGTTGGATCACAGTTGCACCATCCTTATTCTGTTATCCAAACTTCTACACAATATTCTGAGTGTGGTCTAATTAGTGATTACTATAAAGGTAGAACTCATTGTGTACATAAAGGTCTCTTTGATGCACCCCTTGTTATTCTTTGGCTTGGCAGCAGCTCCCTGGCACTGGTTGCTACAGTTGATTTCCCCACAGAACATCACCCATTATGCACAAATACATACAGGGATCTGTCATTTGTACAGTCAGTGGCTTCAGCTTGTCGACTGCACTCTTGAAAGGCAAACAGAGCTTGTTCCTGGAATAAAATTCCTGCAGAGACTAACGCGTTCCACTTATCTATATTTCTGCAGTAATTTCCCAGCAAAATCAGCACAATCGCCTCTTGTCAGTGGGAATCCCCATAGCACTGATGTCATTTGGCAGAGCGTAGTTTGTAAAAGTCCACTCCCTAGGTCGTTTTTTGTTTTCTTACCTAAAGCTAAAGAGTAATTGCAAATCGTCCCCCTCGTTAATAGGATCAACAGCTTTACGTTTTGTTTTATTTTATCTTTCTAAACGTATGTCTAAACCACCTCAGGGGACAGATTCCGTTGAATGTATTTTCCTATTGACCTGGACAGTCCTCCATACACATTAGACTGAATTTGGCTGAACCCTCCGATATCAGCAGGATCGTCATACGGTGTAATGTATGGGGGCCTCTTGATTCTCTCCCTGTCAGCAGATGTCGGGGGGAGAGAAGAACCTGACTGTTGGAATGGGATTTGTATGGGATTTTTCAAACCCTGGCAGATATTTTACATTGTTTATTTTTTGCAATGAATATGAACATATCTAAATATCATATATACAACGACTGTACAGAAGACACATATATTAAAGGGTTGTACAGAAATTGAAAAGAATTGCCTAAGAGCAGGAAGTGTCTTATCTGTTATCATGGCTTCAATGCCGTTGCTCCAGAGGGCTTCACCAGTGGTTATTTGTTTGTTGCTTTTCAATTATGAAAGTGACTGTGCCACCAAAGTTTGCAAATATAATTATTCTAGTTAGTCAGTAAAGGTATCATACATATTGTTATCTATTATGATATCACATTATTTTTAGTTTATATAGGGAGTGTATATTTTTATGGAGTGAATTAATCAACCAAAGGCATTTTTGTCATTTTTGAATAACTGATATTACATGGACATAATGCAGGCTGCTTACATGTATGACCAGTGCTGGGACCCTCATCACTCAGCTTATTGAGGGTACCATGCCAGCTCTGCCTGTTCAGGTAATGGGGCTGATTGTGCTGTCATGGTGCTGCTGCGCTTCCATTCTACTGCTCAATTATTTGACCCATCAATGATGCAAGAATAAAACCGGAATACAATATTCCGGAAATCTTATTTAATATCTGTAATTTTGGAACCAGGAATTTTAGCAAAGAAAAAAAAATGTTAGAATTATACTCCCTAGAGTCTCATCCTCTCTCATGACGACCCGTACACAGCGTGAGAACTGTTATAAGAAATGACGTAGAACTGATATTTCTCTTTTACCAGTAGTGCACTGAAATAACTGAAACTTGCATCATATTCTTGTATCATCCGTGCAAAAGGATTAATAAGCCAAGTGACTCCGGAGTGTGGGATTGTGGCTGTCACCCGCTGCCGGTACTTTTGACATCAGATAGAGTGGAGCAACTGGAAGCTTCTGGCGCGGATTCTGCATTGCTAAACCTCTGTGTGTGTAATAAATTACGTGACTTGCATCTTCAATCTTTCTGTCCTCTAATTGAAAACAGTAGTATTTCAGCAATCTCGTGCAAAAGCTTCGGATTTAATAATGGCTGCTCATAGGAAATAGAGAGCTGACCTACGATGTCCGTTACGCACTATATTCTGCTGCCAACTTTAGCCATTACTTTCCTCGTCACTGCTCTAAGTCATGATATTGCTTCAATGTCCAATGTTTATATACAAGTATACCTATTAATTTGGGGTTCATTATATTTTTTATTTTATTTATTTTACTCATTTATATAGCGCCATTAATTCCACAGTGCTTTACAGACATTATTGGCACTGTCCCGATGGGGCTCACAATCTAAATTGTGGGATTTAGAATGTGGGAGGAAACCAGAGTACCCAGAGGAAACCCACGCAAGCACGGGGAGAACATACAAACTCCTTGCAGATGTTGTCCTTGGTGGGATTTGAACCCAGAACCCCAGCGCTGCAAGGCTGCAGTGCTAAACACTGGGCCACCAAGTTGCCCTATATATTGTAGCCACCGTGCCGCCCCGGATCATTATGTTCAGTTTAATTATTGTCTCACCAGAAGAAAAACGTTCTTGAATTGAAACCAGGAGACCGGCTCATCATTATACTGTATGTCTGGCTTAAGAAACCCCAGCTGATGAACCGGTGGACAGCCATTTTGTAGCATATAAAATGAGTTATTACATGAGAGCTCAGTGTGGCTCCTATAGAGAGGACTACCTTCTCATATTAGACTAAGTCTATAACTGATGAAAATACATGTCCGTGTCTTGCCTCTGTTCACACTTCCTATAATGGGCATCATCCTGCTTCCATGAACCTGTAGCAAATGCACTTTCACCACAGCAGCCACTGCTGGGGAAATATAGTATGTAGTAATATTACATGGTGCCTATTCACTTAACTATCTAGTCGTGTTCCATGTGGAAAAGCTGGGTCTGTTGGTCAGATCAAGTGGGAGTGAAAACATCTTCATAAGGTTGAGCCAAATGGAGGACTCTTTAATTGAACTCCCAGGCACAATGGAACTTTTTTTGTGGTTTCCTTTAGAAATTTGTGAACACCAATGTCATGAATCAGAGTCCACCTGTGAGATTGCAGCCAGATATGCTGACATTTCATAGAAAAGCTTGCTGTGGATCATAGAGAAAGACATGACTAGCCTAGTGTGGACTAGGTTGGTGTCTTCCCGCCTCCTCTCTAGTTGATTGACAGGTTTCTCCCTATGTACACACATAAGAAAGACCTTTCAAGCACATGGAGTATGGAAGGCCACTCCCCGGATGGGTTTTCAAAATTTTTTTTCGTGAAATGCCACAGTGAATCAGACAAATACATACCTGAATGCAATCACACAACCAGGCTTTGATTCATACTGCCAACAAAAATCTAGTGATAGACTCCCGTTAAAGGGGTTTCTACTACTATGATACTAGCTAGATTAACAATAGCAGTTTCTGGGGGTCTGACACTTGGCTTCTCGCCCAATCAGCTTTTATCAGCTCTAGACAAAGTGGATCAGTCAAGCTCCGCCACTTTGGTGTGCGCAGCTGGTGACAGCTGATTGGAAGGGATTCCAGGTTTCTGACACTCCCCAATCTGATATTGATGACTTGTCCCATGGATGGGACAGGTCATCATTATCATAGCACTGGACAACCTCTTCAAGGGTATGTGCACACGTTGAGCATTTGCAGTAAAAGCAGTTTTCTTGGCAGCAAAAATGCAGTGTACAATACATGCATTTTTGATCCATCCTTACTGCATTTTTATTGTGTATTTTACTTGAGTTTTTTTTATGCATTAATTTGAAAAATGTTGAAAGAATTAAATAGTATATCCGGAACTTTACAAAAAAACAGTAAATGTGCCTAAGCACTAACAGGCAGCTAATTGCTAGTTACCATACTGCTCATGCCGGGGATTCAGAAGCTTCAGCTGACGTTACCTCTACAGAGCGGAGGCTTCTTTTCTGGGTTGCTCTGACAACTGGGCGGGAATTCTGAGGTCATTCTGATTGACAGCCAGATCCCCGATTCCTAACTGAGGGAACCGGCTGTCAATCAAAATGACCTGGGAAATCCCGTCATGTCAGCAGCGGCAGCTGAATCCCCAGCAGGAGTGGTCTCTGAACGCTCGGTGCTGTGGGAGAACGGTGCCGGTTACAACAGGCAGGTAGGTAAGTTACAATTTGAAAAAATGCTTTGATGGCTAAAGAAGCACTCCCATTCATTCTTTATTCATTAAATGTGTGCACTGCGCAATGTAGTGTACTGTCAATGTATTAATATTCTCACCTACCGCTTTTGTCTCCGGTGTCCAACGCCGTTCTTCTCCTCCTCAGTGACGTCACCGCTGAATTCTAAACCTGTTAATTGGAGCCAATGATTGTATAGTTAGGTCTCATGCGCATAACAAAACCAGGTGCGCAAAGCCTATATGGCAGCACTGGAAGTCACCTCCCTGCCGCACTGGTTCCAGTATCTATACAGCATACGGTATTTTCTCATGGA
The DNA here is from genome assembly GCF_039654945.1 of Dendrobates tinctorius. Lineage (NCBI taxonomy): Eukaryota > Metazoa > Chordata > Amphibia > Anura > Dendrobatidae > Dendrobates > Dendrobates tinctorius. The sequence goes on along the minus strand of NW_027361816.1, from coordinate 1,757,310 downwards.
TCTAACATGAACTTGTTAGGGTAAAAAAAAACCTTCTGTCGCCTTAATGAAAATCAGTGCAAATGAGGTACAGTCTAACATATCAATAATATTGTGTGTGTGATGCCCAAAGGGGTTTTCATCATTTTTGGAGAGAAGATATATACAATGTTCAACAGGGCGCAAAAAAAAGAAAAATAAAGAGTTATGACCCCTATGTATCTCAGGGCAAAATGACTCCTTCATGACAGAAATATAGGTAGAACCGAATTTTCTGCTTTCTACATTAAAGAACAATTTATTCACATTTTGTGTTTAATTGTAGAAAAATGCAATAATTTTCTTAGAGGGATGTATTTGCTGATCACTAAGTACAATGCACTGTCAGTTTTGCAGAGCCACAATGTAGTGACTTTTGGTCTTCTTAGGAGAGCGCCTCCTCTGCCAATGTTCTTGTACAAGTTGCACTAAAGACAAGTTCCTCGGTTTGTTTAGGAGGTGTTGAGAGCACAGAGGTTCATTTAGTCTAGATTTCTCCATGTCTGCATTTATACCCACAGACGACCTGGGGAAACGCTCTGCTCCTTGTGGTCAGGAGCACAGTAAATCAAACCATTATAATGGGCGTTTGATGTTCAGTCTACAGCAGGACTGGACAAATTGGGATTTGTTACTTACTGGAAAGTACGTCACTCATTCTTTTTGGTTCTTTTGCTGTCGCCCTAATTCCATGACACTTTTACAATGTGTTTTATAATTTAACCCTCTTCCTTTATTCCATAAATGCTTCACGTTCGGGTCATTTGTTGATTCATCGCAATACTTCATCGCATTTACTGTTTGCTTCTGTATTTCTACATGTAAATCTGGTTAAATCATTTTTTAAAGATATTATGTAACTTTCGTAACTTTCTTATAAGCCCTTTGTGTTGCAATCATTCGTTTTCACAATCCAGGCTACTTAGCCAATAGAATTTTGCTTTAGGTTTTAGGAAACGTTTTCCAAAGTAGAAATCATTTTTATCTTGTTTAATGTTTATGTAATCTGTTTTGACCACGTTATTGTAACATTAAAGGGGTTGTCCGGTTTAAATTAAAAGTTATCACCCATCCAGGGATTAGATGATAAATTGTTGATCAGTGGGGGTCCGACCGCTGGAAGCCACGTTAATCAGCAGAATGGGGAACATTTACCTCTGTAAGAACGGAGCATATTCAGCTCCATTTATTAATTATGAGACTGTTGGATTTTATCCAGCAGTCCTATAGGGATTGAAGTCAATGGACAAAGTCTTCAAATCAAGGAACAGTTCACTGGTGATGAAGACACAGTTTGTACATAGTTTGGTCTTTTCTGTAGTAACATAGTATTCGAAACTTAGACAATAAAGAGACAAGACAAAAGAAGGATGGATTCCTTTGAAACGTGGTGCTGGAGAAAGATGTTAGCAATACCATGGATGGCAAGGAGGACAAACAAATCAATTTTTGGACCAAATCAAGCTAGACATGTCACTCAAAGGATCACCAAGCTATGACTTGCCTACATTGGACAGACACATAATACGAAGAGGTCAATCACTGGAGACGGACATCATGGTTGGAAGAATAGAAGGGACAAGGCGAAGAGGAAGACCTGCAACCCGATAGCTTGATATTCTTATCGGTGCGGCTACCAGTGGTGAGATACCAACAAATTGTCAAGTTATCACCTGTTTTACAGATGGTTTATAACTTCTTTTATCCAGACAATTTTTTTAACGGAGAATTGCAAGTTATCCATATTTTGCCCTATCCTGAAAATGGGGCTTTGCAGAACCCTGTCTGAATGTAATGGCGGTCACAAGCATATGCACCTTTGTTTTATTCGTTCTCTATGGGAGAACTGGAGGAAACCTATTACAACGATCTACTTCTGCAAACTCTGGCAGACCCATAGAGAATCAGTGGAGTGGTGGTGCACATTATCCACCTCTGCGCTATTCAAAATGATCTTCTGGTATCCAGGCTTTAACTGTTGGAGGTTCAACTCCCAGCATCCGTACAATCAGGTAGTTTATAAGATATACCCCAAAAGACCACATCATTTGCTGCTGCCCTTTCAATTAATTGATCAATGAAGGTGGAGCTAGTCCGATCCCTACTTAAGTCATGAGGAGGCAATACCCACCAATCTCTGATATTTACAGATGCTAATACAATTAGGACTCAAAATTGTTGCAGAAGAATTCCCATTGGAGGTGACTTTGGACCCAGTCACAGGTCACTAGGGTCTATTTCCTATGATACAAACATAACCTATTAGACGTTATTGAACTTGCGTACTTTGTGTTCTATGATAACAATGAAATTTGCCATGGATGTTCACTTGTTCTGAATATATATAGATGTAAGGTGGGACGGTGGAATCATTACCTCTGGTGAGCCCAAGACACCCTAGTCTAACAATGATCAGCAGTTAATCGGTTGTCTAACTAATTATTGAACACATAGAAATGATCCATAATGAAAACGACCTTGTGCCAGTCATTACACTGGCTACCCACCCACTCCAGAATCCAGTATAAACTTATTACCCTCACCCACAAAGCCCTCCATGGCTCAGCACCACCCTACATCTCCTCCCTTGTTTCAGTATACCATCCTACCCGCGCCCTCCGTTCTGCTGATGACCTGAGGTTAGCATCCTCAATAATCAGAACCTCCCACTCCCGTCTCCAAGACTTTACACGTGCTGCGCCAATTCTTTGGAATGCATTTCCCAGGTCAATACGATTAATCCCCAATCCCCACAATTTTAAGCGTGCTCTGAAAACTCATTTATTCAGACTGGCCTACCGCCTCAACACATTAACCTAATTATCCCTGTGTGGCACAGCCAAAAGTTTTTACCATAACCAGGTTCCCCGCATCATGTTTCCACATGCTTTATACATCCATTAGCCCTCTGCATCTGTACTGTTACACACTTAACATTATGGCTGGTCCATACAATCAGGGCAACTGTTACCACCCACCTTTCGTGTCTCCCCTTTTTATCCTCATAGATTGTAAGATTGTGAGCAGGGCCCTCATTCCTCTTGGTATTTGTTATAATCTATGTGATTATTGTTATGCTGTAATGTCTATTGTCTGTACAAATCCCCTCTGAAATGTAGTGCTGCGGAATATGTCGGCGCTATAGAAATAAAATTTATTTATTATTATTATTATTATTATTATTATTATTATTATTATTACTAAAACGACATAATCTGCACCAGGTTTGTGTCAGGGATTGTTCTCACAGCTTTCTGTGGCAGTAGCTGTTAGAGGATACTAAAAGTTTGACTAATAATGTACTTATAGACAGCGGTCAGTGTGATGTCGAACTTTGTGGAAGTTCTCATTGTGCCTTAATGCTGTGGGCTGGGAATTGAGTTTTGATAGATGTGATGTTTAACACTATGTATTATGTATAGAGTTGAGCGATACCGTCCGATACTTCAAAGTATCGGATCGGAATGGATCGGCCGATCTTTAAAAAAAGTATCGGTATCGCCGATTCCGATACCGGAAGTCCCATTCAAGTCTATGGGACTTCCGGTATCGGAATAAGAAAAACCCTGTTTTTGCCTTGTACAGCCTCTCTGGGGTCTGTACGGGCCTTTCGGGGGGCTGTGCCGGCCTGCCAGGGCGTCTGTGCAGGCTCCGGTGGTCTGTGCCGGCCTGCCGGGGGGCTGTGCCGGCCTGCCGGTGGTCTGTGCAGGCTCCGGTGGGCTGTGCCGGCCTGCCGGGGGGCTGTGCCGGCCTGCCGGGGGGCTGTGCCGGCCTGCCGGTGGTCTGTGCAGGCTCCGGGGGGCTGTGCCAGCCTGCCGGGGGGCTGTGCCGGCCTGCCGGTGGTCTGTGCAGGCTTCGGGGGTCTGTGCAGGCATCGTCCGATGGGACTACAAGTCCCATCGGGCGATGCCTGCTACCATGACAGTGATTGACACATTAGCCAATGATGGGACAGTAGTAGTCCCATCATCCGGCTAATGTGTTGAATGTAAAAAAAAAAAATTACATGCTACATACATGCTACATACATACAACATGCATACTACATACATGCTACATTCATACTACATAAATACTACATGCAACATACATACTACATATATACTACATACATACTACATGCATGCTACATACATACCACATACATGCTACATGCATGCTACATGCATAACACATATATACTACATGCATGCTACATACATACTACATGCTACATACATACCACATACATACTACATGCATGCTACATACATACTACATGCATGCTACATACATACTACATGCATGCTACATACATACTACATGCTACATACTACATATATACTACATGCATGCTACATACATACTACATACATACTACATGCTACATACATACCACATACATACTACATATATACTACATGCATGCTACATACATACTGCATGCTACATGCATGCTACATACATACTACATACATACTACATGCTACATACATACCACATATATACTACATACATACAATACATTCATACAATACATACATAGACATACAGTACATATAACATAGAGTAACATACTTACCAATACTTGTCACATTGTTCCCCGAAGCCATTGTCTTTTCCGGAATAAATATTAACATAACAAACCACAAAAATACTCACCCACGATCCGAAGCAGTCCACGAGTGTGTCCCACGACGATCTTGGGTAGAGAACTGCAGCATCAGCTGATGCTGCCGTTCTCTACGGGCTGTAGGAATCCAATGACGGAAGGTAGGTATCCTTCCGCACTGTATTCCTCCGCCACTTAAAAAAAAAAAAAAGTCCCTAGTCTCACTTTATGCCATTGCTGTGTGGGAATTTCCCACGCAGCAATGGCATAAAGTGAGACTAGGGACTTTTTTTTTTTTTTAAGTGGCGGAGGAATACAGTGCGGAAGGATACCTACCTTCCGTCATTGGATTCCTACAGCCCGTAGAGAACGGCAGCATCATCTGATGCTGCAGTTCTCTACCCAAGATCGTCGTGGGACACACTCGTGGACTGCTTCGGATCGTGGGTGAGTATTTTTGTGGTTTGTTATGTTAATATTTATTCCGGAAAAGACAATGGCTTCGGGGAACAATGTGACAAGTATTGGTAAGTATGTTACTATATGTTATATGTACTGTATGTCTATGTATGTATTGTATGAATGTATTGTATGTATGTAGTATATATGTGGTATGTATGTAGCATGTAGTATGTATGTAGTATGTATGTAGCATGCATGTAGCATGCAGTATGTATGTAGCATGCATGTAGTATATATGTAGTATGTATGTAGCATGCATGTAGTATATATGTAGTATGTATGTAGTATGTATGTAGTATGTATGTAGCATGTAGCATGTATGTAGTATGTATGTAGTATGTATGTAGCATGTATGTAGTATGTATGTAGCATGTATGTAGTATATATGTGGTATGTATGTAGCATGTAGTATGTATGTAGTATGTATGTAGTATGCATGTAGCATGCAGTATGTATGTAGCATGCATGTAGTATATATGTAGTATGTATGTAGCATGTAGTATGTATGTAGCATGTAGTATGTATGTAGCATGCATGTAGTATATATGTAGTATGCATGTAGTATATATGTAGTATGTATGTAGCATGTAGTATGTATGTAGCATGTAGTATGTATGTAGCATGTAGTATGTATGTAGCATGCATGTAGTATGTATGTAGCATGCATGTAGTATGTATGTAGTATGTAGTATGTATGTAGCATGCAGTATGTATGTAGCATGCATGTAGTATGTATGTAGTATTTTTTTTTTTTTTTTTTAACATTTAACACATTAGCCGGATGATGGGACTACTACTGTCCCATCATTGGCTAATGTGTCAATCACTGTCATGGTAGCAGGCATCGCCAGATGGGACTTGTAGTCCCATCAGACGATGCTTGCACAGACCCCCGGACATCAGCACAGCCCCCCGGCAGGCCGGAACAGCCCCCCGGCAGGCCGGTACAGACCCCCACAGGGTGCACAGACCACCGGCAGGCCGGCACAGCCCCCCGGCAGGCCGGTACAGACCCCCACAGGGTGCACAGACCACCGGCAGGCCGGCACAGCCCCCCGGCAGGCCAGTACAGACCCCCACAGGGTGCACAGACCACCGGCAGGCCGGCACAGCCCCCCGGCAGGCCGGTACAGACCCCGGGCAGTCCACACAGCCCCCCGGCAGGCCGGCAGAGACCCCCGGAAGGCCCGAAATGACGGCGCATCATGATGCGCACACACCGCGCATCATGATGACGTCAGGCTGTCAATCAACTTTGAACTTCCGATTCCGATGCCGAATTCCGATATTGAAAAAATATCGGAAGTCGGTATCGGAATTCCGATACAGCAAGTATCGGCCGATACCCGATACTTGCGGTATCGGAATGCTCAACACTAATTATGTATTAAAAAGCTTTTGATCGTGTGATGATCACGTCATGGGTTGTTTCTTGTATGCCACTAAAAGGTTTTTCACATATATCTTCATCTTGGTGTCTGGTGAGCTTACACCTTGTGTATTTTTAATATGACCATAGCGTTTCTAGCCTTTCATGAGCCAGAGATGTGACAAAAGAGTGTGCATTTTGTCATATGGTTGGTCAGTATATGTCAGGATCCTACTTTACTGTTGATGTAGAAAACATTTTGAAACAGTGCAGGATATAAACAATAAGTTTGTTGCAGTTGGAACTTTACTGCCGGCGCCCCTGCATGGTCCTCTTCTCCGTGTAGCCGCTTATCTACGCTCTTCCTGGGCAGGCCCCGGTCCTGTGGAAAAGTGGGTCCTTAAATCCACGAGCACCACGGTAGGATGTAACATTTAACATGGGTTTTCCAAGCCTATAACATTTTTACAAACAACTGATAATTATCTAAAATAAAAAAGGAATAATATCCCTGCTGCCCACCTGTCACAGTTCTTCCAACCCCAGCAGTGGTCAACACAACATGTGACCACTGCAACTAATCACTGGCTGCAGTGGTGACCAGTGTTTAGCTGTAGTAGTCACATCTGTGTTGTAACGTCATTGCTGCAGATCAGAGTCACAGGACTTGGTTGCACGGGAGCAGCGGGTAAGTTTTATTGTGTTACTCAATTTTGTTGCATTCTAAGCTTTTGGTAAAAAAAATCAATCAAGGGCCTAGACAATCCCTTTAAGGATTTCCCTTCCTAACTTCTGTCACTAATGCATGATAAATCTCTTTGCTCCTGTGATATTCCTTTCCTAAAATTTGCCCTTATCTCCCCCATTTATTCTATCTGCTGCAAGACACTGAATATACAGTATTGTATATTTCTCTTAATAAACAACTTGCAAAAAAAAGTTAGTTTTACTGCTACAGTATGTTCTACAGGACTCTAAATTATTTCTGTATTTATAACATAAATATAAAAAATGAGTTATTTTTCTTTCTGCGGACTGTCTACGAGTAATTTCTTTAGCAATTTTTTTATGAACTTCTTACAGTTGTCCTCAGTTGGACTTTGTAATTATGAAAAGTTTCTCAGAGATTTCCTCTTGGGAATGATTTACTTAGAACATCGTATGAGCCAATTTAACCCACGGCAAATGAAGGCTCCCCCTTTAGTAGATGACAAGCTTACAGAGTGTCTTGTGAATGCCTTCTGGTTCAAGAAGAAGATGGACATTATTACTGGACGCAGTTGACTCTGCCGCTCATCTAGTGGTCAGAAACCTATCTCCAGCTGACGTAAGCGACTATTAAATATTATATGATACACGCTGTGTGTCTGTTTTATCAGCACATATTTACTTTGGAGAGACATTGCAAAATCTTAGTATCCCATTGAGTATTTTTTTTTTTATATACTTACGAAGTTCATGCCAATGGCACAAGGCCATTTCTGAAGGCTGAGACCTCGAGCTTTCCATTTAGCCGCCTCTGAATTTATTAGCTTGGGATGTCCACAATTGTAATTGTAAACAAGATGAGTTATTGCAGCAAGTTCAAAGGCGAGAAGTGATCCCCCACCTTGCTCATGTGTGGCCAAGAGAAGGTTTATTTTGACGTAGCCTTGTTTGCTTGTACGCTTTCAGCTAGGTAAACTTTGAATTTAGTTTTCAAGCCTTCAAGTAGAACTGAATCTATGAGCTGGTGCCAAATAGGATGATTTGTCACCAACAAAACCGCCTTCAGGATTTGCAGTAATTTGTACAAATGTGCAATGTTTCTATTGCTAGCCTTCCGTAGAAAATATGAATCTAATTTATTAAAAGTGTCTTTATTCCAGACTGCTGTTGGGTTAGACGTGGGGTTTAGAAAACCTATCATCAGATACCATTGAGGAAGGTAACCCGTTAAGTTAATAGGGAGGAGCGGTCCTCTCTAACCAATGTGTAGGACAAATATTGTCTCAATGCAAAAATCATTATCGCCCTGGAGGACTCAGTATAAAGATTCATTATAAGGACAGCACAGGTCCTTCCACTGTGTAGCGGCTGTTCCTGGGTAGAATAGATCAGCTATGGTGATCTATGGTGCTGTGCTCTTCCGGCTCTATTTACTGCTCGTATATCCGGCTGCTGGATGCTGGGGGGTGTCATGTATTGGACGCGCACAAATGTAAGGTTTCTTTGAGATGACCGTAGTTTCGGTCCGAGTGTGATCCAGAAGGATCAAACTTGGACCAAAGTTATAATGCGGCAGTTCACATATCTGATATGATATTTTTCCTCGGACCGAGTGGTGTAAGGAAAAAAGTTCACCACATGCACGATTTGCCTCTGATAACTGTATGACACTCACCCATTCATGTCTATAGGTCCTTGGAAAACATTAGACCTCACTTGGATGACATTCAATTACGGTCCGATTTTCACGGACAGAGTGAATGAAGAAAAATGAAAAAATTTTTTTTTTTGTTTTTTTTTTTTTTTGTTAACTCTCCGCATTGGAGAAAATTGGATCCCACTCTGATTAAACTCTGTTCAGAGTCTGATGAAAGCGTGAGTAGCATAATCGGACCGATTTTCTTGAATGGAGAAGATACAGTCTTGTGACCCTATCCTAAGGATATGTTATCAATATTTTTAGCCTGAAAAAACTCATAATAGAAACAGTGTAAAGCTTTGTTTTTCCTGTAAATTCACTATAGAGAACATTGGCTTCTGTGTTCCATCACACTAAAGATCATTGCTGGGGGTTCTAACCCAGGGAAAGCATTATCATTGAGGAATCCTTCTAGCAAAAAAAGGGAGTGCCCAAACTGGATAGCTTTTCAAAATTATATGCTGAGATTTTTTTTTCTATATGGTTGGTGTAAAGTGAATAATCCACCATAAAGAGCTACGTAATTTTAGTCTAAGCAATTATTAGTTAGTTAGATTTGCAAATGTGGTCAACATTATGAGCACCAGTGAAAATTAAGTAAAGTGTAAAAGATCTCCGGAAGTAAATATTGTAATGAAACTGGATAGATATAGCGTGATTCAGAAAAGCGCAAGCCACAAAAACCTGACCAGAGACAAAAATGCAATAGGAAAACTGCGAGAACTGCCTGAGAATACCAGATATTATGTTATTATCACCTACCACAAGCAGTCCACAGGGTTCAAGGCTAGCTTCAACAACCTTGACATCCCTACACCAAATGTTACTACTGTAGTCAAGAAATTTGCGACCTATGAATCAGTCAAGAACCTTCCAGGACATGATGGAAAGAGGAAAATTGATAAGAGAATCCTTCAAAGATTGATTAAAAATGCAGCAAAGTGCCTACGTAAGAAATCCAAAGAATGTCAGCCTGGACTGGAGACATCAAGAATGAAGATTTCAACTTGGACTCTCACTGAACAAAATAGAGACTTATGCAAAAAGGTCAAGGAGGACCCCACTACTTAAAGAAAGACTTAAAAAAGAGGGAATGACTTTGCCAAAAGTTACATAGACAAACCACAATCCTCCCGCGAAAATGTGCTATGAACTGATGAAACTAAATTACAACTCTTTGGCATTTTATACCAGCGTTATGTTTATAGATAATTAAATGAAACCTACTAAATACAGAAAAGTGCACCCTGACTAAAGTGAAACCACTGTTATCTGTGCCTACAAAAATCTAAATCTTTAACATCTGAATTTTCTCCTTGTTGTTTTTTATAGGTCAGTCAGATACAATGGGACTATTTGTATGTAGATAATTGATTTGGTTTTATTAATGGCTGTAAATGGTAATCTCCCCGCAATAAAGTATTTTTAGTCCTGGATCACGTTGGGATAGTAAAATTGTTATGGCACAGTGCATTATTACGTGACACAAAATCATAAACACAAGGGAGTTTTAGGTTGGATTTTCTGCATTCATAAGGGAACATACAGCGAAGGTGTAGCAAAAAAATGTAACCATTATCTGGGACAGAATAATAAACAATATATCGTCAGTGACTATAATTTATGTCCCAGTGTAAGTATAACATAGGACTGTAACTGACCAGTTGCTAAATTGCAATAAGAAAGGGGGAGAAGGACGAATCCAAGAACAGCAACAAATGGTCAGAGTGTAAAGGTTTTTATTAAGTGGTAATGCAAAGAACAAATAGCTAAAAAAACATGCAAGTACTGGTTGGTCAGAAATAAGATCAGGACCCAGGGTACCATGTTGCAAGCAATATAAAAATATTGTCAGGTAAAGCTTAAGACATAATTACAGCAGGTTTATTATAATAAACACGTATTACTATTCTCATCCCAAAATGGAAACAGACACCGCATGAGGTCGATCGCAATCACACCAGTATTTGGTAATATACCTGAGTAACAAACGATGCTGGCGACAGAGGGGTCATAAGGGTAGAATATATATTGTAGTATCTGTGTAATTTGATTGGTGGGAAACATGCCTATATGTTGTTTAGGTTTGTCTGCAATATCTCATGTCACCTCCCCAAGATTTCCCACCCTTGACCTAAGTGAAGTAAATGTTTCACTCAGTATTAGAAGCAAAACTACAGTACATCATTTAGTTCTCAAATACAGCTGGAGGGGGAAATGCTGTAGAATCACAATGACATAAGGAGACCTCAGTGCCAGATCTTGAATACTGTACACTAGGAAGCGGATTGTGGCAGCCACATGACTTATCTCATGGCTTGTGGTGAGGTCACTGTCACGTGTATCTGAATAAACAAGACTACGTAGTGTGAATTGTATGTGGTCAGTGGGTTGTCCAGGATTAGAAAATATTGGTCTAGAAAAGCAATCCCTGGTTGTTTGTTTGTTCACAAAACAGTGCTACTCTTGTCCGTGGGGTCTAGGGGACGTAAAGCGAACCTGTTATGTCATTTTTAGCATGTAATCTGTCCCCAGTGCATTGTTAGTGATTCAATTTGCATCCACTAACATTTTTTTTCATTAAAAATGGTGGTCTAATCATGTGCAAAAAGTACTTAATATCGTTAGATCGTACCTGCTCATTTAGTCATAGGGGTGTGCTTCATTTCATTCAGTCATGGTTGTCGCCACCCCTGCAATTTGAATGATATTCTTGCAGTTGCGCCAACGTCACTCAAATCCGCTTTGAAAAATCCAGTGCTTGCGCACTGTATTGTGGAGCCGCGCTTGCGCAGTTTCGACCGGGCAGCCGCTCACGCGCCATGACAAGTGGCTCCCCACGCATGCGCACTGAAGCTGTGTGTAGTACACAGTTTCACTGACTGTGTGCGGCCAGAGCCGCCTGTCATAGTGCAAACGCAAAGAGCCACTCATGGTGCATGCGCGGATACGCGATACACTGTGCAAGTTCAGGATTTTTCAAAGCGGATTTGAGTGACGTCAGCGCATGAGATTATGGAGTGGCCAGCCCAATCCCCGGACCTTAATCCGAAAAAACACTTGTTGGGTGACATTAAAAATTTCTGAGGCACAGCCAACAATTGCCAAAAAATTGTGGGATGTCGTCCAAGCATCCTGGGCTGGAATAACAGGTGACAGGGCCCAGACGTTGGTTGACTGTATGCAATATAGATGTGAAGGCGTTCTAAAAAACTGCAGGTATACAACTAAATATTAGGTTAGTGATTCACAGGAATGCTAAACTAATAAATTAAAATAGCACATGTTGTGAGTTTGTAGCCCCCTACATACAATATGAGCCTCCACACAGCCCTGTACACACAGTATGAATCCACACACAGCCCCTTACATACAATATGAGTCCACATACCACTCCTACATACAGTATGAGACCCACATAGCTCCATATATACAGCATGAGCCCCCATATAGCTACCTAGATACAGTATGAGCACTAACATAACTCCCTATATACAGTATAAGCCCCACATAGCTCCTTCTATACAGTATGAACCATCATATGGACTCCTGCATACATTATGAGCCCCTATATAGCCTACTATATGCAGTATGAGCCCCCAAATAGCCTCCTATATGCAGTATGAGCCCTCACATAGCTTCCTGTATACAGTATGAACACCTATATAGACTCTTATATATAGTATGAGCCCCCATATACAGTATGAACCCCCACATATCCTCCTATATACAGTATGAGCCCGCACATAGCCTCCTATATTCAGTATGAGCCCGCACATGTCCTCCTATATACTAACAAAAAATACAGAGAAGAAATGAGTTTACCATATACAATGAAATTAAGTATTTGTACAAAAAATGCCCCCTGTGGAAGCTACGATACAGCTCGCGAAACGCGTGTTGGGGAACGTGGCCACAGCATGGGCAGTTATCATGGGTAATTAACCTTTGTATTTTTATTCACTTTATGTAGCAGACTTTGCATATATGTCTCTTGCAGATGCCGCGGTGGTGTCTATTATCTAGGAATGTTCATTCAGCTTATTACATGGTTAGCTATGTGAGCCACTTTACCCTCAGTAGACCTGTTGTTTGATATTCACTATTTAACTCTTTCTGACACCACCGGTCTGATAACGGTTATAATCTTTTTGCTCTATTCTGTTAACATTCTGCTTGTAGTCTGTGGCCATTTTTTCTTGTGGATTATGTATATCCATACGTATAAATTGATATATGAAATATTTTACTGTACATTTTTATATTTATGCAATTGAGGAATTTTTTGTACAAATATATACTTACTTTTCATTGTATATGGTAAACTAATTTCTTCTTTTTTTTTGTTATGTATTTTTGAGTTTGTATACGTGAATTTTGCTTTGTGCTGGTACCCTTCATATCCTCCTATATACTGTGGCCTCCTGTATAGTGTGAACCGCCATATAGCCTCTTATATACAGTATGAGCCCCATATAGCCTACAATATACTGTTTGAGCCTGCACATAACCTCTTATATACAGTGTGAACCCCCATATTGCCTCCTGTATACTGTATGAGCCTGCACATATTATCCTGTATACAGTGTAAGCCCCCATGTAACCTCCTATGTACAGTGTGAGCCAGCACATCCCATACACATCTTAATAAAAAAAATACATCTAGACATACGGCCCCCAGAAGAAGCTGGATGCAAAACGTACGTCGGGGTGAAGAGGGTCTTTGAGGTCTTCCCACGGCGGTGCTTCTTTTAAATACTTTAGTAATGTTTCATTTACAATTTCTCATGCTATCTTAGCCATTGTCTTGCTGAGTAGACTGTACATATTGTGCACTATTTTTAGTGACCAGGATATAAGCTATTATGTTATCCTACCACTTTAGTGCAACTTTTTCTTTAATACTATTTACGACATAGCAGCACACCACAGTGTCCCACCTTGTTATGGCGCTCTGTTTTTGTTACACTATTATCTGTAATTCCTATATGTTTTTACTATCTCTATATATATAAATCTGAATGTGTGTGTGTATCACCAACCAATCATGAAGCAGCAGAGTGGGACACCAACCAATCACGAAGCAGCAGCGTGGGACGCGGATGAAGAGCGGGGCTGAGGATGGATACAGCAGCATAGTGCATGGAGAGCAGGGCTGTGGAGGAAGACAGTCTTCACGACAGGGGCCGAATAGTGCCGACACCCTCCCAACCCTGTCCCGGCTCAGTCGGCGCTCCTCGTCGCCAACTGCGCCATCCCCCCTCTCCCCTGCAGCTTCCCGGCTTAAATGTAGTTCTTCTACTGCGGCCTACTACAGCGCTAGGCCACGCCCCGGCAGGCTGCCCAATCACACGCGCTGCAGCTCCGCCCACTCCAGCAAGCTCTGCCCCACTCCGGCTGCCCGCACTAGGCCACGCGCCCACAGGCCACCAAATTACATGCGCTGCAGCTCCGCTCTAGCACCGCCCACTCTGGCTGAACGAACAATCTGTGCACCTCTCTCTCCTGGTCCCGGCATCACCGCATGTGGTGCATGGAGAGCGGGGATGAGGAGGAAGGAAGACAGCGGGGCTGTAGATGGAGAGAGCGGGAGAGCAGGGCTGTGAAGGAAGAGAACGGGGCTGTGGACGGAGAGAGCGTGAGAGCAGGGCTGCTAAGGAAGAGAACGGGGCTGTGGATGGGAAGAGCAGGGCTGCGAAGGAAGAGAACAGGGCTGTGGATGGGGAGAGCAGAGCTGTGAAGGAAGAGAACGGGGCTGTGGAGGGAGAGAGCGGGAGAGCAGGGCTGTGGAAGAAGAGAGCGGGGCTGTGGAGGGACACCGGGACACGGATGTAGAGCGCGACTGCAGAGGGATAGAATGGGACGGCAGGTGGAGAGCGTGGCTAAAGAAGGAGAGAGCGTGATGGCGGGTGGAGAGTGGGGCTGTTAAGGAAGACAGCGGGACCCACAGTTAGATACTATGCCCGGGCAACGCCGGGCTCTTCAGCTAGTGGATTAATAAAAATGAATTATTTTTGGCCTCTTACTCTGGTTCTCTTCATTTGGCTTCCTACTATGTCAGTCTTAATCTCTTAGCTCCTATTCTCCCTGCACTCTGCTCTGGTTCAGAGGCTCCATTTCTAGTCTGACTAGTGCGTACATGCCAATGCGATGATGTCGTAGCATTGGCACTTCACGGCAGAGGCGACGGGAGCTTCCATGGAAGTGCACTGCCATTCTGCATCATCGGCAGTGCGATGCCAGGAAAACTCCCTGCCAGGACATGTGCACCTCCACAATCTGGCAATTTCGGTAGCTTAGATTGCCCTCTTTATAATCCTCCTATGCCCACCTCCAAAGCAGGTGAAATTGTGCATTATGATGAGGTATTGAGCTGCCAAGGACCCTTACACTGTTCCTGCACAGGAGCCATCTTCTGTCTGTGTCTGCTCCTGTTGATACCCATATAAATGCCCCACTATATCTCCTTATTGTAATAATGAAATTTTAATGCTAAATAAATGTGTCTCTGTTAAAGGGGTTTAGGTCATTGCATTATTTAAAGGGGGTTGTGTGGCACCCCAGGAGTCCGGTTACCACAGTGGCATTGCCTCCCTCACGGGGGTTGACGACATGCCTGGAAGCAAGGAGGGGTCCCCTTACCAGGTAACACCAGCATCCAACACTTTTCCTGACTCCAGACCAGAAGGGGGAGCTCTAACACCTGTTTCAGGGGAGCTTCCCTATAAGTTCTGGCCTGGAGGCGGGGTTATTATTATTATTAATTGTTATAGCGCCATTTATTCCATGGCGCTTTACATGTAAGGAGGGGTATACATAAAAACAAGTACAATAATGTTAAACAATACAAGTCATAACTGGTACAGGAGGAGAGAGGACCCTGCCCGCGAAGGCTCACAATCTACAAGGGATGGGTGAAAATACAGTAGGCGAGGGTAGAGCTGGTCATGCAGCGGTTTGGTCGATCGGTGGTTACTGCAAGTTATAGGCTTGTCGGAAGAGGTTGGTCTTCAGGCTCTTTTTGAAGGTTTCGATGGTAGGCGAGAGTCTGATATGTTGTGGTAGAGAGTTCCAGAGTAGGGGTGATGCGCGAGAGAAATCTTGTATGCGATTGTGGGAAGAGGAGATAAGAAGGGAGTAGAGAAGGAGATCTTGTGAGGATCGGAGGTTGCGTGCAGGAAAGTACCGGGAGACGAGGTCACAGATGTATGGAGGAGACAGGTTGTGGATGGCTTTGTATGTCATGGTTAGGGTTTTGTATTGGAGTCTCTGGGCAATGGGGAGCCAGTGAAGGGATTGACAGAGGGGAGAAGCTGGGGAATAGCGGGGGGACAGGTGGATTAGTCGGGCAGCAGAGTTTAGAATAGATTGGAGGGGTGCGAGAGTGTTCGAGGGGAGGCCACAGAGCAGGAGGTTGCAGTAGTCAAGGCGAGAGATTATGAGGGCATGGACTAGGGTTTTTGCAGATTTTTGGTTGAGGAATGAACGGATTCGTGAAATATTTTTGAGTTGAAGTCGGCAGGAAATGGAAAGGGCTTGGATATGTGGTTTGAAGGAGAGATCAGCATCAAGGTTTACCCCGAGGCAGTGAGCTTGTGGGACTGGGGAGAGTGGGCAGCCATTTACTGTAATGGATAGGTTTGTTGGGGGGGTCACGTGAGATGGGGGAAAGATGATGAATTCTGTTTTGTCCATGTTAAGTTTCAGAAATCTAGCAGAGAAGAATGATGAAATAGTGGACAGACATTGAGGGATTCTGGTTAGTAGGGAGGTGATATCTGGTCCAGAGATGTAGATCTGTGTGTCATCAGCATAGAGATGATACTGAAATCCATGGGATTCTATGAGCTGTCCCAGGCCAAAGGTGTAAATGGAGAAGAGCAGGGGTCCTAGGACTGAACCTTGTGGGACTCCGACAGATAGGGGGCGAGGTGAGGAGGTGGTGTGTGAGTGGGAGACGCTGAATGTCCGGTCTGTTAGGTATGATGAAATCCAGGATAGGGCCAAGTCTGTGATGCCAAGGGATGAGAGGGTCTGTAATAATAGGGAATGGTCCACTGTGTCAAAGGCAGCCGACAGGTCCAGGAGGAGGACGACAGAGTAGTTTCGCTTGCTCTTGGCGGTTAAGAGGTCATTGGTGACCTTAGTAAGGGCAGTTTCAGTGGAGTGGTGTGACCGGAAGCCAGATTGTAAGCGGTTGAAGAGGGAGCAAGAAGAGAGATGGGAGGACAGTTCAAGGTAGACGTGTTGTTCCAGTAGCTTGGAGGCATAGGGGAGAAGTGATATAGGGCGATAGCTAGATACAGAGGATGGGTCAAGAGAGGGCTTTTTGAGGATAGGTGTGATGGAGGCATGTTTAAAGCTTGAGGGGAAAACACCAGTTGTTAGTGATAGGTTGAAGAGATGGGTTAGGGTTGGGATGAAGACTGTGGTGAGGTTTGGGATGAAGTGGGAAGGGATCGGGTCAAGTGCACAAGTGGTGAGATGTGATCTTGAGAGTAGAGTGGAGAGTCGATCTTCTGTAATGGTGGAGAAGTTGGTTTTGGAGGTGGAGGGCTGGGAAGTCGGGAGGAGGGGCTCTGGGGGTTGTTGACCAAAACTGTCTCTGATGTTATCAATCTTCTGCTTGAAAAATGAGGCAAAGTCTTCAGCTGAGATGAGTGGAGAGGGAGGAGATGCTGGGGGACGGAGGAGAGAATTGAAGGTGTTGAATAACTGTTTAGGGTTGTGAGACAGGAAGGATATGAGAGATGAGAAGTAGGTTTGTTTAGCTGTGGCGAGTGTGGTCTTGAAAGTAGTGAGGGACTGTTTGAATGCGATGAAGTGCTCGTTGGAGTGGGATCTTTTCCATCTGCGCTCAGCAGCCCTGGAAGCTTGCCTCAGTTCTTTGGTCAGGCTGGTGTGCCAGGGCTGTCTGTTGATTTTGCGAGCTTTGGTATATGTAAGTGGGGCAGCAGATTCCAAACCTACAGCTATTGTGGTGTTATATAGAGCAGCAGCATCATCCGCATTGTGTAAGGATCTTATATCTGTGAGAGGGAGGAGGGATTCAGAGAATGAATGTAAGTCAAGGTGTTTAAGATTTCTGCGAGGGTGTGAAAGTTTGTGGGGTGGAGATTGTAGACATGGAGTGGAGAGGGAAGAGAATGTGAGAAGGTTGTGGTCAGAGAGGAAGAGGTGAGTTAGAGAGGCTAGATAGGGAGCAGAGGTGGGTGAAGATGCGGTCTAGTGTGTGGCCATCTTTGTGGGTGGCTGTAGAAGACCATTGAGTGAGGCTGAAGGAGGAAGTGAGAGATAGAAGTTTAGTGGAAGCTGAGAGGGAAGTGTCAATGGGGATGTTGAAGTCGCCCATGTTGATAGTTGGGATGTCCGCGGAAAGGAAATGAAGAAGCCAGGTGGTGAAGTGGTCAAAGAAGGTGGTGGCTGGCCCTGGGGGGCGGTAGATGACAGCCGGTTGGAGGGGGAGTAGATGTGCACAGAGTGCACCTCAAAGGAAGGGAGGGTAACAGAGGGTGGCAGTGGGATTGGGGTGAAGGAGCAGGTATCTGACAGGAGAAAACCAACTCCTCCGCCATGTTTGCTGCTGGGGCGGGGGGGTTTGAGAAAGGTGGAAGCCACCATATGAAAGTGCAGCAGGAGAGGATGTGTCAGAAGGGGTGAGCCAGGTTTCGGTGATGGCGAGGAAGGAAAGTTTGGTAGTAACAAAAAGATCATGGATGTAGGAAAGCTTGTTGCAGACAGAGCGAGCGTTCCACAGAGCTCCTGTTAGTGGGACTGGGGAAGCGGGGGCTGGGTGAATGGGTATAAGGTTGGAGTGGTTATGGAAGGTTGTGATGGGAGCGTGGATGGGAGGTAGAAAGGTAGGAGTCTGAGAGAGCGAGAGGCAGAGCAGTGTGAGAGGAAGAGGGAAGTCGACGGGGAACCTGGGGTGTGGAGCTGTAACAAAGCTCACCCCAGAGCTGAGCGCCAGAAACCGGACGCCGGAGTTTGTGGCTGCACAGGTATAGAAGTCCCAGCAGCTAAATCCGGAGTTGGTACAGGAGGTGAGTATAGGCTTTATTATAATGGGGGCCGAACATTTAGTTTAAGAAGGGGTTGTCCTAGTAGTGATCTAGTCTGGGCTTCATTACAAATGCCACCAACTCACCTAGACCTAAGAATCAGAGAAAGGAGATGGGTAGTCAGAAAATTACCCAGCGCTCCTGTCCATGTGTTGTGAGTGAGGTGGTTATTAATTAGTATTCAAAAGAGATATGGGGTCCTCGTTTCAACTCGTGATACATCACTGAGTCTGATGTGAAAATTGTGAAATAATCAAACTTGCCTAATTTTCCCTTTTGATAAAGATTGGAACTGGTGTCTTTGAAAACATCAGTTGTCTTTTCACATTTCCCAGCTGTTTTCTTATCTTTGTTTTGAAGACAATAATGTGAGAGATGGAAGTGATTCTTCACTGTGAATCTCTTTAGTGCTCTTATTATTCCAGATTTTTCCTTAGTGTGGTTTTTGGCTAAACTCTTTTTTTCCTTTCAGTCATATCTTTTATTTATTTGGTTTAAACTCTAAAGCCTCTTCCAGCTGTAGATTTCCTTCTATACTAATGTGTACTTTTTTATTTTTATGTTTTGTTATTGTAGTAAAATGTGGGTAGTAATGTATAATCAGAAAATGGCCTATGTGGTTGCACAACCACGTGCGTAATATTAGTAATAGACTTACTCTTTTGCATACACTTGGACATAGCAGTAGAGTAATGCATTGACTTCTAAAAGAGAGCTTTCTGCTTATACTCTGATCTGGACAAAGGTCAGTGTGATGTAAGGGGGAGGATGGATGTGATCATCATTTATTGTGAATTATGAATCTTGTATTATTTACTTTACATTGAGCTATCATTGTAATCCTGTGTGTGATGATAATGAGACTGCTGAAAACTCATCTGCTCAGACCAGGAAGTGTGATTGTGGTATTAAGCTTGGTGGCCAGCGTGAAAATTGCAAGATTTCTGGGCGTTTATAGGCCAACCTCAGTGTCTGTTGTGAACTGCGCTTAACCGGACCCATCAATCAAAGGCTGAGTGGCCAGGTTAGCGAGTTCACAGTAGGCTCTGAGGTTGGTGCAAACACGCCCATGGGACCACACGGTGTTTAGTACCATAAAGGAGAACAGTGAATAAATATCCTTTTTAGAGGTATCCCGGCATTCAGAGTAGTATTGAAAGGTTCATTAGGGTCCTAATTAGGAAGAACACATGCAATGGCATTAGATAAAACCTGAAGTCATTTGTAAGGTTTGATACCCATGGGCGGACATACCATTGGTGAAATCAGGCGCAAGAGGTAAAGAGACCCACTTCAACCTCTAAAGCAGGCAGTATTGTGCGTTATGATGAGGTATTGGACTGTAAAGGACCCTTAGACTGTTGTTGCACAAGGGCCCTCTTCTGTCTATGACCACTCCTGTTCATACCCATATAATTGTCCCACTACATCTTCATATTGTAATAATTACATTTTAATGCTAAATAAATGTCTATGTTAAATGATGCAAGAACCTAACCAAGTTCTTCCATGATCCAGTCTGGACTTTATAGCAAATACTACCAACTCACCATGTACCTTAAAACCTAAGACTCATGGAAAGGAGATGGGTAGTCAAAAAGGTCTTAGAGCTCCTGTCCATGTGTTCTGAGTGGGGTGGTATTAATCAGTATCCAGTCAGTATTCCCCTTGAAATTAGAGCCTCTTCACATATTTTTTGATAAGTGACCATTATTTTTTTTTTTTTGGGGGGGTAAACCTTGTCACACAGTACAGTTACAATGGCATATAAAAGTTTGGGCACCCTTGATAAAAATTACTGTTATTGTGAACAGTTAAGCTAGTTGAACATGAAATGATCTCTTAAATGCCAAAAGTTAAAAACTTCCTTTGTATGTTAGGCAAAACAAATATATATATTTTCATCTTTAACATTTTAAAAATTACAAATAGGAACATGGGCCTAAGCAAAAGTTTTGAGCAACCTTGGAAATGTGTGTGCTCCGTTTGTCCAAGGTTTCAGACCTTAATTAGCCTGTTAGGCTTGTTCCCTATCATCGTTAGGAAAGGCCAGGTGATGTAAATTTCCCAGCTTCATAAAAACCCAGCCTCCTCTAACCTTGTGCCAAAAAACAGCAGTCATGGGTTCTTCTAAGCAGCTGCCTAGCACTCTGAAAATGGTGGAGACCCACAAAGCAGCAGAAGGCTATAAGAAGATAGCAAAGCTTTTTCAAGTTGCCCATTCCACAGTTTGAAATGTAATTACAGTCATATGTTAAAGTTTGGGCACCCCTATTAATGTTAACCTTGTTTCTTTATAACAATTTTGGTTTTTGCAACAGCTATTTCAGTTTCATATATCTAATAACTGATGGACTCAGTTATATTTCTGGATTCAATGAGGTTTATTGTACTAACAGAAAATGTGCAATCTGCATTTTACTTTAACTTATGACTGTAAGTATTGTCAGTTAACACAAAGAGTGGAGGTCCAGATAAGGTCTGGAAGACCAAGCAAAATTTCAGTGAGAGCTGCTCACAGGATTGCTAGAGAGGAGAGAGAAATCAGAACCCCTGCTTTACTGCAAACGACTTTCATAAAGATTTAACAAACTCTGTAGTTGTGGTACATTGTTCTTCTGTTCAGAGACACCTGCATAAATATGGCCTTCATGGAAGAGTTATCAGAAGAAAACCTCTCCTGCATCCTCACAATAAAATTCTGCATCAGAAGTAAGCAAAAGAACGTCTAAACAAGACTGATGCATTTTGATCATGTGGACCGATGAGGTTAAAATAGTTTGGCCACAATGATCAAAAGTATGTGTGGAGAAAAAATGGGACAGAATTTGGGATTGTGTTGCAGCCAATGGCACTGGGAACTTTTCACAGGTAGATGAAAGAATGGATTCAATGAAATTTCAACAAATTCTTGATGCAAACATAGCACCATTTGTAAAAAAGCTGAAGTTGAAAAGAGGATGGCTTCTACAAATGGGTAATGATCTTAAACACTCTTCAAAATCCACAATAGACCTCAAAAGGAGCAAGCTGAAGGATTTACAATGGCCCTCACAGTCCCCTTATCTGGACATCATTGAAAATCTGTGGCTAGACCTCAAAATAGCAGCACGTCCAAGACAACCCAGGAATCTCACAGTATTGGAAGAATTTTCCAAGGAAGAATGAATGAAAATCCCTTAAGCAAGAACTGAATGACCCTTGGCAGGATGCAAAAAGCGCTTACAAGCTCTGATACTTTCAAAACTCTTGCATTGGCCCATTTTCCTTTTTGTAATTTTTAAGATGTAAAAGATGAAACTTTTTTTTTTGCCTGAAATGCAAAGGAAATGTGTCATCTTTAACTTTAGGCCTTTTAAAGATCACTTCATCTTCAATTTGCTTAACTGTTCATAGTAACAGTAAGTTTTACTAGGGCTTCCTATACTTTTACATGCTACTGTATGTAATAGCTATGTGGAATTTTAAAATGTAAGAGTTTTACTGTGACCATTGTGCATCCTAGGCATTCTTATTTTAAATAGATTATTCAGGACTTGGAGATTTATGGCCAATCCCTAGTAGAAGTCATCAATATCAGATTGGTGGTTGACTGATATATGGCATTTTCATTTTATAGCAGATTGGTACTGACCAGTTTAACTAAAACTTAACTTTTAATCAACCTTTAAAAACATATATCAACAAAAAGTGCCATACAAAGTGCTCGTGCTGAAGTGATTAAAAATTGTTCAATGCCGCCTGAAATAACCCATATAGGACAATAGGGCACTCGTTATATCATTTTATACCTTATTTACAGCAGCCTCTTAGTGTTGCATACGTATAGGGCCTCAGTCCCTAAACCCAGATATAACAAAGAATAGCCTATAGCTCCACATATGAATTGTCCTTTTATGGTTATTGCTTTTTTTTTTT
Organism: Dendrobates tinctorius; assembly: GCF_039654945.1. Classification (NCBI taxonomy): domain Eukaryota; kingdom Metazoa; phylum Chordata; class Amphibia; order Anura; family Dendrobatidae; genus Dendrobates; species Dendrobates tinctorius. The sequence goes on along the minus strand of NW_027361816.1, from coordinate 1,734,484 downwards.
TTTTTTTTTATATATGGCATTTTCACCAGTTAGCTGTTACCACATCCAATGACAGATGTAAGAAAACAGTGTACAGAACACTACAGCTCTGTAAACTATATAGTGGTCATTGTCAGGTACGGCCATTAAGATTCCATTGTGAATGGGAGCTGAATATCAGAACTCAACTTCCAATTACTGTATTTTTCGGACTATAAGTCACACCGGACCATAAGACGCACCCCAAATTTTCAAAAAGAAAATAGGGAGAAAAAAATAATGTGTCTAATGGGGTCCGTCTTACAGTCCGAATTCTGCTCACCGGGGGGGGGGGGGGTCGGTACAGGTGCAGGAGTGGTCACAGGGGTTGTTAGGTGGTCCAATCTGGTGCAGTGGCCTCTGGGAAATCCCATCCCAGGCTCGTGTGGCAGTGGTGCTCTGTGCCGTGGCGACGGCTCTCTGTGTTGCGGTGGCGCTCTGTGCTGGGGCGATGGCTCTCTGAGGTGGGGTGCCAGCAGCTCTCTGTGCTGCGTGAGGTGCTCCGCCGGCATTTTGTCAAAGCCCGGAGGCCCCCGCAGCTCCATTGCTGCGATGCGGTGGCCTCCGGGAAAATGGCCGCTGGGGGCGGTGCATGCTCAGATTCAGATCTCTGCTCCGAGATCTCGTCCTAATATTGATAAACTATCCTAACGATTGGCCATAAATATAAAAGTCCTTGATAAATCCTTTAAAGGGAATCTGTCACCCTTTTTTTGGACTATTAGCTGCCGCCACTGACATCAGGGGCTTATCTACAGAATTCTGTAATGCTGTAGATAAGCCCCCAATGTAACCTGAAAGATAAGAAAAACACGTTAGATTATACTCACCGGAGGGGGCGGTCCGGTCCTATGGGTGTCGCGGTCCGGCGCCTCCCATCTTCATACGATGCCGTCCTCTTCTTCCCTTCCTGTAGTGGCTCCGACGCAGGCGCACTGCTCCGCCCTGTTGAGGGCAGAGCAGAGTCCTGCAGTGCGTAGGCGTCGTGAGAGGTCTGGCGCCTGCGCACTGGAGTTCTCTGCTCTGTCCTCAACAGGGCAGAGCAATGCGCCTACGCCGGAGCCACTACAGGAAGGGAAGAAGAGGGTGGCATCGTATGAAGATGGGAGGCGCCGGACCGGACTGCGACACCCATCGGACCGCCCCCTCCGGCGAGTATAATCTAACAATTTTTCTTATCTTTCAGGTTACATCGGGGGCTTATCTACAGCATTACAGAATGCTGTAGCTAAGCCCCTGATATCAGTGGCGGCAGCACATAGTCCAAAAAAAGGGTGACAGATTCCCTTTAAGATGAATATGCCAGTGACACACACTAGTGGTTACTGTCAAACTCTCTTTTGTTGTATGCCAAAGAAATATTACTTGCTAATAACAAATTAGATTTGAGGAACACTGTATAAATGTATTGCGCATATCCCATTTGGGGAATACAGATCCCTTGGCCACTTCAGCGAGGGACTTGATCGTCAGGACACCACACTGTTTACCAATTGGGTAAATAATTTTCATGTAAATGCACAATAGTACCAGTGTTGAGATAGATGGATTTTCTTGGACACCGTTGTGTATTTTAGCGAACAGTATGTTAGCAAGGTCACTCGTTTTTCAAAAACCTTGGCGCTTTCCAGATGAAGCAGCATGGGATCTTTTTAAAGAGGATCTTTGTAATGTCTATTTACTACTCAGTGGGTTAGAAATTATAAATCTGATGAGCATGAATATGTTGGCTACACAATGGTACACGGGATTTGGCTCCATCATCTAGTATCAGATTTAGCAGATTTTTTAAGAGATTTTACATTTGAAAGAAACAGCAAAAAATGGAATTAAATGTTTCAGTTTATGTGTACATAATCACAGGGGTACATCTATCCCCAGTTTTGTAGATCCAAGCTACTAATCACCGCAATATGTCATGATAAATTGCCTGCAAACTAAAGATGTGGTTGGTTTTTACTCTTTCAGTGCCACAGATCTGGTTGCTGTACTTTTCTATGCCTCATTCTAGACTCAATTCACTTCATGTCATATCATAAAACAATGCTTAGTTATCATATCTTTTAAAGGGTAAAACTCTTTCTTATGCAAATATGTGTATCTTCTTCACAATATACCGTATAACTGGTGCAGACTTTAAGTAAGTTGATATGAAATGCATAAAACTTGTAGAGATCACTTTTTTTAAAACAATCAGCAAAGTAGAATATAGGCTCAAAAAGACCACAATTTAAAAAAACAAATACACACAAATGATATTTTGTTGCTACACAAACACATAGAGCTCTGGCAAAAATTAAGAGACCACTTCCAAATGTTCAGTTTGTCTGATTTTTCTCTTTATAGGTATATTTTTGACTAAAATGTAAATTGTTCTTTTAGTCTATTTATCCATTACTTAAAAAACCATGCCTCGACCAAAACTGTACTGCAAACTATAGACCTGTCTCTAATCTTCCCTTCATCTCTAAATGCCTGGTCCACTCCCATCTTATCCGCTATCTCTCAGATAACTCTCTCCTCGACCCTTTACAATCCTGTTTCCGCTCTCTTCACTCTACTGAAACTGCCCTCAGTAAAGTCTCTAATGATCTACTAACAGCTAAATCAAATGGTCACTACTTCATGCTAATTCTCTTGGATCTCTCTGCAGCATTCGACACTGTGGATCATGAGCTCCTCCTCACTATGCTCCGCACCATCGGCCTCAAGGACACCGTTCTCTCATGGTTCTCCTCCTATCTATCTGACCGCTCCTTTACTGTATCTTTTGCGGGCTTCTCCTCCTCTCATCTTCCCCTTAAGGGCCCGTTACACACATCGATCTCGATTTTGTGACACATCAGCGATCTCTCCAGTGAGAGTGAGTCTGTCAGACTGGAGTAGCAGATAGCAGAGCTACGCCGGTCTGTCTACGCCGCTCTGCCCACCTCCCGCCCTGCCTGCAGTGCACGCTGGTATCTCGGGTAGCCCTTAGAAACCCGATGTTTACGCTGGTAACCAGCGTGCTCGCTGGTCCTGATCGCTGGAGGGGCTATGTGACAGCTCACCAGCGATCAGCTAACAATGCGATCCCATCCATGTCGGATCGTTGGTGGGATCGCTGGGACATCGTTATGTGTAATGGGGCCCTTACTGTTGGGGTTCCTCAAGGATCAGTCCTAGGCCCCCTCCTCTTCTCTTTGTATACCGCCCCTATTGCACAAACAATCAGTAGTTTTGGTTATCAGTACCATCTCTATGCTGATAACACCTAATTATACACCTCTGCCACTAACCTCACGCCTTCATTATTACAAAACATCAGTGATTGTCTTATCGCTCACTCCAACATCATAGAATCATAGAATCGTAGAGTTGGAAGGGACCTCCTGGGCCATCTGGTCCAACCCCCTGCTCAAAGCAGGATTCGCTAAATCATCCCAGTCAGATGTCTGTCCAGCCTCTGTTTGAAGACTTCCATTGAAGGAGAACTCACCACTTCTCGTGGCAGCCTGTTCCACTCATTGATCACTCTAACTGTCAAAAAGTTTTTTCTAATATCTAATCTGTGTCTCTTCCCATTCAGTTTCATCCCATTGCTTCTAGTCTTTCCTTGTGCAAATGAGAATAAATTTGATCCTTCTACAATGTGACAGCCCTTTAGATATTTGTAGACAGCTATTAAGTCTCCTCTCAGTCTTCTCTTTTGCAAACTAAACATTCCCAAATCCTGCAACCTTTCCTCATAAGACAGGGTTTGCAGACCGGTCACCATTCTGGTCGCTCTTTTCTGAACTTGCTCCAGTTTGTTGATGTCTTTTTTAAAATGTGGTGCCCAAAACTGGACACAATATTCCAGATGAGGTCTGACCAAAGAGGAGTAGAGGGAAATAATGACTTCACGTGATCTAGACTGTATGCTTCTGTTAATACATCCTAGAATTGCATTTGCCTTTTTTGCTGCTGCATCACACTGTTGACTCATATTCAGTCTGTGATCTATTAGTATACCCAAGTCTTTTTCACATGTGCTGTCACTTAGCCCTATTCCTCCCATTCTATATATGCTTTTTTCATTTTTATTGCCCAGATGTAGTACTTTGCATTTCTCCCTGTTAAAAACCATTCTGTTAGTTGCTGCCCACTTCTCCAGTTTATTTAAATCTTTTTGAATCCTCTCTCTCTCTTCTCTAGTATTAGCTATCCCTCCTAGCTTTGTGTCATCAGCAAATTTAATCAGTTTACCCTCAATTCCTTCATCTAAATCGTTGATAAAGATGTTGAACAATACAGGGCCCAGGACAGAGCCCTGTGGTATCCCACTTGAGACATTCTTCCAACTGGATGTACAGCCATTTACGACCACTCTTTGGGTCCGATCACTAAGCCAGTTATGAATCCACCTAACAGTTGCCTTGTCCATTCCATACTTAGTCATTTTTTCAATAAGGATTGTATGAGAGACTTTGTCAAATGCTTTGCTGAAGTCCAGATATACTATATCTACAGCATTTCCTTGATCCACCCAATCAGTGATACCGTCATAGAAGGAAATTAAGTTAGTCTGACATGACTTATTAGTTACAAACCCATGCTGACTCTGTTTAATCACTTCATTCTTATCCAGGTATTGACATACATGTTGTTTAATAATTTGTTCAAAGATCTTTCCTGGTATAGAAGTCAGACTCACCGGCCTATAGTTGCCTGGGTCCACCTTCTTCCCCTTTTTGAAGATAGGAACAACATTTGCTCTTCTCCAGTCTTCTGGCACTTCTCCTGTTCTCCAAGAATTTTCAAAGATTATGGAGAGGGGTTCAAAAATTTCTTCTGCTATCTCCTTCAGTACTCTGGGGTGTAATTCATCTGGACCTGGAGACTTGAATTCATTTAGGTTAGCTAAGTGTTTCCTCACTATCTTTCTGTTTATAGATATCCTGGATTCTTCTATTCCCTTAATAGGACAGTGAATAACAGTTGATGTTGCATTTCCTTTCTGAGAGAAAACAGATGCAAAATAGGAATTTAAAAGTTCAGCCTTCTCAACATCCTGTCTTACCATTTCATCATTTTCATCCTGTAAAAATCCTATAGCATCTTTGACTTTTCTTTTACTTTTGACATATCCCCAAAATCCTTTATTATTGCTTTTGACATCTCTTGCAAGCCTCAGTTCATTTTCAGCTTTAGATAATCTGATTTGTGCCCTGCAGGTTCTGCAGACAGCATTATATTCTTCTTTAGATATAAAACTCTGTTGTGAGTTCATTTTCCTCTTTGTCACTGAGGTCTGGTGAACTCCCTATTCTGGTAAAGGAAGGTAATGAGCCTGATTATCAGGCACCTGAGCCTAATGAGGATGACTGGCTGAGTGGAGTCACGGACTGGATATAAGGCTGCCGACGCCCTTCTGCCCTGCGGGTGATTTCTCTGTGGACTTCTAGGACACCAGTCTGATTCCTGCTCCTCTAAAGCTAAGTTTTCTGTTTTGCCTGTTGGCATTTTTGTTTTATTTTTGTTTTCCTTGCTTTTCTGTATTCTGCCATTCCCTGCTGGGGTGAGCTGAATCTCCTTTTGCCTGTAGCTCTGTGTTCAGAATATTCCTGAGTACTGACATAGCTTTTTTGAAGCCTAGCCTTTTTCACTGTCAGTCTGTTGGCTCTTATTTTCTTAGGGTTTTTCACGGATTGCAGACAGCAGCCTTCCTGTCGTTTTCTATCTAGTTAGCTTGGGCCCCGTCTTTGCTCAGTCTATCTTTCTGTCTGTGTTAGTATTTTCATCTTTCTTCACCGTCATTATATGTTGGGGGCTGCCTATTGCTTTGGGGTCTGCTCTGGGGCAGTTTAGATTTCCCCTTTCTTTCTTTAGGCCTATTTAATTCTCCGGCTGTGATCGAAGGGTCTAGGGCATCGTAGGAACCCCCCACGGCTACTGCTAGTTGTGTTCATAGGTTCAGGGGTCTGCAATCCGATAGCTGCCAACTTCTCTGGTTTTCTGGACTTAGCTAGCATTTCTGTTTTTGCCTCCTACGGGGACTCAATCATAACAGTTCTCCCTCTGTCTGAAACTGAACACGTCAAACAACTGAAGTCCTTGTGTTCCCTCCTTCCACTAACCTACCTATGTCCGACATTGCCTTTTCCATCTGTGGCTCTGCCATTACTCCCCAGCAACATGCCCGCTGTCTTGGGGTCATACTTGATTAAGATCACCTACAGCTCAAAAACATTTCTAGAATTCAACCTTTTCTTACTTTTGACTCTGCAAAAACTCTTACTGTTGCTCTTCTTCATTCTCGTCTGGACTATTGCAGCTCTCTACTAATTAGTCTCCCTTTTACTAAACTCTATACAAGCAATTGTTACCATCCACCTTTCGTGTCTTTCCTCATAAATTGTAAGCTTGCGTGCAGGATCCTCATTCCTCTTGGCATCTGTTAATTTATGTGATTATTGTTATTCTGTAATGTCTATTGTCTGTACAAGTCCCCTCTAAAATGTAAAGTGCTGCGGAATATGTTGGTGCTGTAGCAATAAAATTATTATTATTATTGATGACATCCGAGTGCAGTCCGACATCTGCAGACTCAAACAATAGAGAAGATGGAGAAATTAATTTCTCCATCTTTTTCCCACCTGTGATATGATTCTTGCATGCGAGAGAATTCGATCACACTAAAGGCCCCGTCACACACAGCGAGATCGCTAGTGAGATCGCTGACTTTGTGATGACACAGCGATCTCGCCAGCGACATCGCTGTGTGTGACACACATCAGCGACCGGCCCCCCAGCCGGGTATCGTTGATCGTGCAGGATCGTCCTGGGCCATTTTTTGATCGTTGGTCTCCCGCTGGCCAGCACGCATCGCTGCGGTGGCAGCGGGAGACCAACGATCAGCGATGCTGCCCGCTGGTATCTAAGGTAAACAGCGTGTATCTAAGAGCCACGCGGCTCTTGGATACCCGCTGTTTACCCTGGAAACCAGCTTGCACGCTGGTATTTAAGGTAAACAGCAGGTAACTAAGAGCCGCGCGGCTCTTAGTTACCCACTGTTTACCCTAGCTACCAGCTTGCTCGCTGGTCCTGATCGCTGGAGAGTCTGTCTATGTGACAGGTCACCAGCGATCAGCGTAACGATGTCCCAGCAATCCCATCCACGTCGGATCGTTGGTGAGATTGCTGGGACATCGTTGTGTGTAAGGGGGCCTTAAGATAACACTCGGCTTAAACTCTGATCCTTGAGCCGAGAGTCATTAGCATAATGGGCCCGAATCTTTTTCCCCTCTCCAGTCCATACTTAATGCAGCAGCCAGGGTCATCTACCTGGCTAATCGGTACTCGGACTCATCCGCTCTTCGCCAGTCCTTACATTGGCTGCCCATTCATTATAGGGTCCAATTCTTGTTCTCACCCACAAAGCTCTCCACAGTGCGCCACCCCCTACATCTCCTCCCTCATTTCTGTCTACCGGCCTAGCCGACCGCTGCGCTCTGAAAAAGACTTTCAACTAACCTCTGCCCTAATCCGCACCTCCCACTCCCGACTTCAAGACTTTTTCAGCGCTGCGCCAATCCTCTGGAATGCTCTACCCCATGAAATTAGGACTGTCCACAATTTGCACAGTTTTAGGCGCTCTCTCAAAACACATCTATTCAGAGCAGCCTATCACGTTCACTAATCAAAGTCATTTTATGTGCAAGTGTGAGTATGTAGCCCATTGACTTTCTCTGTCCCCACCTTCTCAAGATGGCTGGACCATCATTGTAAATACATCACTGTAAATACACCCCTGTACTTTGTATCTCCCCCACCTCATTGTAGATTGTAAGCTCTCACGAGCAGGGTCGTCTTATTTTACTTTAATTATTGTATTGTTAGCGTAGTTACTTATGACTTGTGTTTTGAAACTGTTAAACTTTAAAGCGCTGCGGAATATGTTGGCGCTATATAAATAAAGATTATTATTATCTCTGGTATGGGAGAATCTACGATTAGGTGTTCGACTCCTAAGAAAAAAGTGTTGCACGAGTGAATAAAGCTATCCATGTTAGTGAATAAGATTTAATAGATATAATAAGACATAATATCATCACTTCACTATAAAGTAATGCATGTATGCTATCAACAGGTTTTGTTGGGGAATAACAATCCTATAGTAGCAAATATTGCACTCAGATTTGTGCTACTTAATTACCCTGCATTCCTTTGATATTGCAGACGATTTGATATTATATATTTTTTTTAATTTAGGTAAAATATTGTTCCGGAGGAGCCATATACGTGATGTAGCTGTGAAGAGACTGAAGCCCATTGATGAGTATTGCAGGGTAAGAGCATGCCAATGATATTAGAATTGTGCATATAACTTTTTACCTTCGTACAGGGGTGAGCAATTAACTTTTTCGAGGGGCCACATGAGAGACTGTGACTGTTGTTCAGAGCTGAACCAATAGGATGAAATTTAATTCTTCTCAACATACATAGCGCCGCTATACAATGAGCCCCTACATAGCCTAATATATACAGTATGAGTCCCCACATAGCCCCCTATATATCGTAGCCCCCTATATATCATCGACCACATAGTATCATCGCCCACATAGCCTCTTATATACAGTATCATCACCCACATAGCCTCTTATATACAGTATCAGGCCCCACATAACCTTCTATAAGTAGCATGAGCCCCCATATAGTTTCTATATATACAGTGAACCCCACGTAGCCACTATATACAGTGTTGCACCCATGTAGACGCTCTATATACAGTATGAGTCCTCACATAGCCTCCTATACACAGAATGAACCCCCACATGAAAACATCCCATACGCATATGAAAAAAAATATATACTCGCCTTGTTCCCGTTCCCTCGGTGCTCTGCTTTCTACGGCGCACTGACTCTCCACACAGCAAACGTGATGAAGTGACGTAATCTCATCTGCTGGCACAGTCACTAATGCTGATTGGTGAAAGAAGGAGCCGGTGGCCTCTCCTCCACCAATATATTCACCATTGTCTGCATCTCGGGGATGTGGATAGTTTGACATCAGGCAGCGACAGACTGGCGACGGGAGAGGGCATGGTGCAGCCCGTGGGCCACTGATTCATTCTTCCGGCTGTATGGGTCCACGGACCAGAGTGGAACAGCCAGAGGGCCAGATGTGGTCACAATTTGCCCAGCTCTGCCTCAGTAGGTTGGGTTCACGTCTACATAGTTTAGTATATTTTACCTTCTCCTTTGAAGAAAAAAAATCACAATGGCAGTTTCAACACTGACACATGAAGGACACCATTGCTGCCTGATGGAGCCAATCTGTTGACTATAATGTGGTCCATTGTATTTCTGTCATGGTATCTGACATCTTCTTCATGGAAATTACAAAGTAGTGTCCATTGCAGATGTAAGCCTAGCCTTACATTTTTTTTTCTTATTTTCCAGGCTTTAGTGAAATTACCAGCACATATATCACGCTGTGAAGAGGTCTTAAGGTTCTTTGAAGCTCGGCCTGAAGACCTGGACCCACCAAAAGAGTAAGTGGCCATTTTCTGTGTATGCACACTATTTTGCTTTATATTACAAATATGCTATATAGTTAATAGCTCCCGTAATGCGTTGTTTCCTGGTTTTCTTAGCTTTGCAAATTGTAATTTTAGCTTTCTGATTAAATGGATGATTTTAGTTAAAAAAAAATAAAAATAAAAAAAGATAATAATAATACAAGATAAGTATAGCTACATTTTTTCAAAGTTATTACATTTTTATGGAAACTTGAAACCTTACATTTTTCTTTCCCTTCTCTTTTTACTTAGTTACGGTTTAAGTGCTTATACGTTTTTGCAGGGCTGTGGAGTCAGTAAGCCAAACCTCCGACTCCTCAATTTCCATGACACCGATTCCACCAAAATGGACTCCAACTCCACAGCCCTGCCAGGCTTGTGGAGTCAGTAAGCCAAACCTCCGACTCTGACTCCTTAATTTCCATGGCGCTGACTCCACCAAAATGAGCTCCGACTCCGACTCCACAGCCCTGCGTTTTTGATAAATGTTAAAGTGTAAATGTCGTTTTAATTTTTATTTCTTAAAACAATAGTATATGTGAAAGTGAGAAACTTTGTAATCTCTCTCATCAGAGAAATCTGCTTCTTTCTCCTCCAGGACTGATTTTAAATTTACATAAATCCTCAAATCCTGGTAAAATCTGTATTCAGTGAAGACTGATTTTTACATTTCTGAGATAAGAGATGGCGGCTGCTACTGATAAGATTCTATGTAGATGAGAGGGAGAAGGAGGACAGGGGAGCTACAGGCAGAGCTCCTCTCTTCTCTTCCCCTCTTCCATCTACATAGAATCTCATCAGTAGCAGCCGCCATCTCCTATCTCAGTAATGCAATAATCTGTCTTCACCGAATACAGATTTTACCTGGAAATTGAGATTTATTGAAAATAAAAGATCATTTCTGGAGGAGAAAGAAGCAGATTTCTCTGGTAAGATAAATTACAAAGTTTCTTATTTTCATGTGCACTATTGATTTAAGAAATAAAAATTAAAACGACGGTTACTCTCAAAGTAAAATGTTAGTAAATATTATACATATGTTGTTCGTAATTTCTTGCTCATTTGTTTTATATACAACAATTCCTATTAAGTATTTTCCCATTTTAAGAAGTTTATTATGTATATTTAGATCTCAAACTTTTTTAATAGTCTGGGAGGTATTGGCCATCTGACATAATCAATAGATCAGCAGAACTGGTAGCCAAAAATTGGATATCAGCAACTTATGTATCCATGCATTTTGGTTATTCGGTCTGAGGGATGTATTCAGTCTTTTTGTAGCCACCAGTATGTTGGCATCATTTATCCTAGACACTGACACCAATGCTCGGAGTGAGCAGAGGCTGAAAATAGTCATTATGAGGCAGTAATTTGTGCCATGGGAGCCATTATTTAATTCTGATCCCTATATGTACACTTTATACTGATACTTTTAGTTTATCATATTACTAGGAGCAGATCGTCTGTGCTGGGCGCTGGTCTCTTCTGCCTGCATTAGTCATTATACCAATGTACCATTAAACTTTCTTGGATGTCTACATCTGGTTTAACAGATTTTCTTTTGACCTCTATACCATGATCTCTTATTGTCAGATGACTGGGGGAATAAACTGCTAGATTTAGAGTTTCCACTACTCTCCGTCCACAAGGTCACAACGCTATTTGTTTTCCCGATTGCTGTATATGGATTGAGAGGTCCTGCAAAAGTTCTATCAAGAGAGTCCTTTCCACCAAACTGTGGCCTAATATTAATTTCCACCACAGTAGTACAGTAGTACTGTCTGTGTTTACTGTCTAGCCCAATTATTCAATGGTTATTCCCTTAGATAGACAGCATATTGAACTGGCAGACCCAATTCGTGAAGGCGAGTAGGAATTTTGCAACTCTATATGTTTAAAATTATTTCCAGAACAGCTGTATAATCCTTTATTTGTGTGTGTGCACACATAACACTGACGTTTTCCTGAGCTTTGTTATCGTTCTTGTGGCGGCTCCTCAGCCGGTGGCTTTTGCTCTATACTCTCAGAAGAGTTGGCATGTCACCTCTTTTAAACACTTCACAGTTTCCGATGGTTAAAAGAAGTGACACAAGATGGAACGTGTGCACAACAATGACTTTTTTACATTGCTGTGCATTGTGCCTTTTTTGGGACATTTTTCACAGACCCGTAGACTTGCATTGCCGATCATGTTTCCATGATCTTACATGGATTGCTCGACCCGCGAAGAATCACAGATCATTAAACGCCCATTCACTATTTTAGGTACGAGTGCTATCCATGAAAAACTCAGAGCTCATGCGCAAAAAAGCGGTCCTAGGAGTTCTATATAATAGTGCATGCAGTTTATAATGTGAAATCTGGTGATAGATCCTCTTTGAATAAAACAGTACATCTGGCAGAGGACATGATTCACCAAAACCTATCAGTTTAACTGCCAAGAAGATGAAAGAGCCTGACCTGGAGGAGTTCTAACCATGGCAAAAAAAAAGTTACAGCTCACTCAGCCCTAAGGGTGATTGAACAGTGAACAGTCAGTTGTTGCAGCAGTAATCTGACTTAATTAGAAATCTATTACCATGTAAATTTCTCTCATGGCTCTTGATGCTGATTCATTTATCTTTAGTTCAATATCCTGTTCCTTCCTGCTCAGTTACAATTAAGGGTAATGAGTAATGTGAATTATTTTCTGGCAGTAATTGTTTTGTACTGTTCTCACTTTGCCACCCCAAATTAGTAAATGATTGTGAATACTAGACGTTATTGTTGGCAGTTATCCTTATAAGTTTGGGTTGAGGGTCGGATTCAGTATGATAAATCCTGGTACATAACAAATGCTTTGCTTCTTTACACTTTTACATTTGGGCCCTACCATCAAGTTAATAGAAGACTATACTTTAGTGAATGTTTTTCAAATGACAATTTTAGTTTTATTTTGGGACTATTGGGTTTTGGGTCACTGACGATTTATTATGTGTCCATATAAAACCATTCTTATTGAAATTCCAATTTTCAAATTTTCTGTATGATAGATGTTTAAGGTTTGTATTCCAAAATCCGTCTAAATGTTTAATTCAGCATACTACTGTGTAATTTTTTTGTAATTTGTTTTGACCACAAAATGCATCTTGTGGGCTCAGGAAAGATATATATCTTTGTACCGTGTTAGCTAGTAGATAGAAGAATATGTAGAATTGAGAGTCCTCAGTGGTTGATACCTTTTGTTAGCCTTTAAAAAGGTATCAACCACTGAGGACTCTCAATTCTAAATATTCTTGTGGGCTCAACATTTAGAAATCAACATTTAGAAGTTGAGAGTTTAGAAAACCTAACTGAAGATTTGGTTCAAGAAGTTGTCTGGGACATTAACATTGATGGTCAGTCCTTAGTATAGGTCATCAATGTCAGATCAGTGGGGTTGCAACACCCGGCGCCACTGCCGATCTGCTGTTCCTAGTGTTGGCAGCAGCCGGAACTGCTCAGTCATTGAGCGCCACGGCACAGCTGCTTTGATGGGAATAGTGGCCATTGCCGGGTACTACACGTCCATCTACTATTGATTTGAGTAGGTGGCGGATATGCAGCACCCAGCCCCGGCCACTATACAGTCAACGGAGCTGTACTCCTCAGCTCCGGATCTAAGCAGTTCCAACCGCCCCTGACATCAGGAACAGCTGATCAGCAGAAGTGTCAGGTATCGCACCCCCACCAACCAGACATTGATGACCTGTCCTAAGGATAAGCCATCAATGTTAAAGTCCTGGACAAGCCCTTTAAGTTGTTTGCATTGTTATTCAAGTATTGAAACTTATTTTAAGTGATCTGTAGGGGGCTTTACCATTAGTGGGTCCTAGGAAAGGTCCAACAAGTTAATCTGGCAGTGCATCCAAGTAATCTATCTATCTATCTATCTATCTATCTATCTATCTATCTATCTATCATTGTGCTTATGTTATATATACATATGTATGTATATGTGTATATATACACTATATATATATATATATATATATATATATATATATATATAATGATTTAATTGCCAAATAAAACAACTGTCCATTGCCTGTGGCCATAATGTGCAACGGCAATATTAATTACTAGGGTTTTCTCATTTTAGATCTTCAGTAGTGCATTGTTACGATGCCTCCTGGCTTCCTGCTTGCCAGGGAAAGTGGGTGGTTGGGGGGTGTGTTATGTGCTCCGGTTGATTGAAAGTTCGGCCTGGAGACATGGCTGACCTGCCTTCCTGAATCGTGCGCTCCTGGATCTCTGTGCTCTCGGGACTGTGTGCTCCCCGGTTCTGCTAGCTTCAGGGGAGCATAGTGACACTGAAACTGGCCAGAGCTTCAGTGTCCCTGCACTTGCTTACAAGCTAAATAGCAAAGAGCTTACAAGCACGCGCTCTTTGCATAGAAGACCATCCACCTCTGATACAACAAAGAGGTGGCCTGTAACCTTGGAAACAAAGTGTAAACTATAGAATATAAAATAACACTAGACAAACCCCTTAAGTCTTTTTCTGAGAATATTGCAAAAGCACTATATTTTTTTTCATTATTTTTGCCAAAAGTTTCTAATAATCTGTCAATAATCAGTGACATTTTATTACATTATTCACATTTCATTTCTTCTTGTCTGAGTTATATTTTCAGAGTATTCTTCAACATATACCTTCAATGGAACGCTACACTGTATGCCACTATATAGAGTCTATATTATAGACACATGGTGGCATATATTGCCTATTAATTCCCATTTTAAAAAAAGACATATATACCAAGTAATGCACATTTTAATGTTACTGTAGCCCTCCATATAGGAAAGCACAACAGACTAGGCAGGCTAAGCTTTCCTTTCCTATAAGTATTGTTGGTGCATAAAATGCATAGGGAAGTGAGTTAAAACTAAAGTAGGTATGTTGTGTATTACTTATGGAATTCATGTTGGAAAATATTTGTAATCAAAATGATAATTCAGTTAGGCTACTTTCACATTAGCATTTTTTAGCGCAGCGCTTTGTCCGCAATAGAAACGCACTCAAAAAACGCATCACGCGTTTTGCATGCGATTGCATTTTTTAGGCGCAAGCGTTTAAACCAGTTTCAAGCCATGTTAACTCTTGAAACGCATGCGTTTTTTAACGCAGGCGTGTGCATGTCCATGTCCATGTGCACGCCTGCGTTCCCATAGTGTAATGCGTTATTTTGTCGCATTCCGCGCGCAAGTGTGCACATGCGTTTTTTTTGCGCCGTTGGACGGACCCAAAAATGCAACAGGTTGCATCTGGCGCACCTGGGCGCACACCTTAAAAAAACGCATGTGCACAAAAACGCATATGAACGCGTGCAAACGCTAGACCATGCGCCCCCCATGTTAAACATAGGTGCGCATGACGCATGCGCGTGGACGCTCACGGTGCGCTGCGCAAAAAAGTGCTAATGTGAAACCAGCCTTATTCATTCCATCACCTATGTTATTCTGCTCCTTATTTCAGAATTTGAGGTCCTGTCTAATAATATGAAAACTTTAAGTAAAAAAGAAAGCTGCTCTCAGAGATCAGATCCAGAGATAATGAAATCTCCATCTGGACATCATTGCGAGATAACACAATGAATCACTTGACAGACAAAACCAACTGACTTCTTAGCATGAAGATATATGATTACCGTACATTAGAAAACTGGACATTTTTCACATCAGTTGTGAGAGCCACCTAAGATCAGAGACCCTCATAGGCTGCATTCTCTTACAGCGCGCTAATCAATCTATCAGGGTTTATTTTGGTTGAAGTTTAACAGACAACCATAAACGTGCTTTCATGTTGGTAATAATCCTTTATCAGTGGCGTTTTCCCAAGTGTCTGTGAAGATCCTCCTGATGTATGTGTGGGAAAGTGACCTGTCGGGCATAGTGGGACCATCCTTGAATGAAATACTGCCCATCTCCTCTTTACTATACCTTATGTGTTTCTCGCTTGTAATTATTGATCATTTGTATTATGTAGCACAAAGTATTTAGCGCTCCGTGGTTTCTTCTGACTTCTATTTCCACAAATTCTATGATTATGATGATATGAATCAGGGGTGTTATGAATGAGTCACCGTAGGAGGCAAAAGCAGAAATACAAGCTAAGTCCAGAAAACCAGAGAAGTTGGCAACTATCAGATTGCAGACCCCTGAACCTATCAGCACAACTAGCAGTAGCCGTGGGGGGTTCCTACGATGCCCTAGACCCCTCGATCACAGCCGGAGAAATACATAGGCCTAAAGAAAGAAAGGGGAAATCTAAACTGCCCCAGAGCAGACCCCAAAGCAATAGGCAGCCCCCAACATATAATGACGGTGAAGAAAGAAGAAAATACTAACACAGACAGAAAGATAGACTGAGCAAAGACGGGGCCCAAAAACTACCTAGATAGGAAAGGAAAGGAAGGCTGCTGTCTGCAATCTGCCAAAACCCTATCAAAGACATAAGCTAACCAGCTGATATGAAAAAGGCCCTGAAGCAGCTAGGCTTCAAAAACTGAATCAGCACTCAGGTATTTTCAGAAGACAGAGCTAAATGAATTCAGCACACCCCAGCAGGGAATGGCAGAAATCCAGAAAAACAAAGCAAAAACAAAGTCAAAGCACAAAAGCAAAAGGCCGAGCAGCAAACTTAGCTTTGGAGGAGCAGGAATTTAGACTGGTCTCCAAGGATCCCACAGAGAAATCACCCGCAGGGCAGAAGGGCGTCGGCAGCATTATATCCAGTCCGTAACTCCACACAGCCAGTCACAATCATCAGCCTCAGGTGTTTGACAATCAGGCTCACTACCTTTCTTTACCAGAAGAGGGAGTTCCTCGGGCCTCAGTAATGAAGGGGAAAATGAACTCACAACAAAGGGGTAGCCCGAAGTCCAAAGTAATTTTTCTCCTAAATCCCTATCTATCTAATGCCATAATCTAAATTATTTTCAAATATTCTTGAATTAAAAATTCCCTATCCATCCCTAACTACAATAACTGTTTGTTTTTTTCACTTTTTTTTTGATGATGCTTCCTTTGAGAATCCCAGCGTCATCAGGGGGCAGAGTCTGTGGTCACTGCCGTAACCCCTGCCCACTCTCTCATCAGTGACGCTCGTTTCAAGAGCTGGGCTAGTCCCTGCACCAAGTGCACAATGACAGCGCACTCTCTTTGTCCGGATCAGACAAGTAGCCCTTTAAAGTGAATTGAACCAAATCAGAGTAAAGAGGAGTCCAAAGACATACTGATAGGGAATTTAGATTGTGAGCCTCATCCGGGACAGTGATGATAATGTGTGCAAACTGTAAAGCGCTGCGGAATATGTTAGCGCTATATCTAATATATAAAGCTCAAGTGTGTGTATGTATGTATGTGTGTATGTCCGGGATTGGCATCCGCACCGTCGCAGCTACAGCCACAAAATTTGGCACAATCACACGTCTGGACCCCGAGAGCGTCCTAAGCTATGTTGTGAGGCGAAATTTTAACCCCGCGCATTCCAATTCACCAAACAATTTTGCCCCTATCTACATAATGGGGAAAGTGTGTGTGTATCAAGCCTCGCCCCTCATTATGATGTCATAATGGTTGCCATGGTGACGCTAATGTCATCATAGGTTGCAAGCCCCGCCGCTCATTATGATGTCATAATGGTTGACTATGGGATGGAGGATGTGTGATGGGTATATGGGCACTGGACTGTGGGATGGCGGATGTGTTATGGGTATATGGGCACTGGACTATGGGATGGAAGATATGTATGATGGGTATATGGGCATGGGACTGTGGGATGGAGGACGTGTGATGGATATATGGGCACTCGACTATGGGATGGAGGATATGTATGATGGTTATATGGGCACGGGCCTATGGGATGGTGGATATGTATGATGGGTATATGGGCATGGGACTATGGGATGGAGGATAATTATAATTTGTTATAACTAACCACAGTTAGTTACTATGCCCGGGCAGCGCCGGGCTCTTCAGCTAGTTATTAATAAAGAGGAGTGTTGAAAAGTACTGCAAAATTAAGGTTATCTTTAAAGAGCTTCCCCAGGACTAAAGCATTGTTCCTTACAAAAGGCCATTGATATTTGATCAGTGGGCGTCCATCCATTATGTGTACACACTGAACGCAGTCCCATGTACTGTTTACGTCGACACAGTGGCTCATTTATACTATACTAGCTGAAGAGCCCGGCGCTGCATAGTAAGTAACTACGGTTACGGTTAGTTAGTGTGCAAAGCTGAGTGTATAGCCCCGCGCATGTCGCACAGCCACATTCACTATTATATCCCACATCATCCCGTCAGCCAGAGCTACCAGACTACTACCCCTAATATCCCATACCGTCCTGTCAGCCAGAGCCACCGGACTACTAATACCCCACATCATCCCGTCAGCCATAGCCACCGGACAACTACCATTAATATCGCACATCATCCCGTCACAGCCGCTGGACTAGTACCCCTAATATCCCACATCATCCTGTCAGCCAGAGCCACCGGACAACTACCACTAATATCCAACATCGTTATATACAGTATATAAAGCTGAGTGTAGAGCCTCGCCCACTCCACATAGCCACATTCACTATAATATCCCACATTATCCCGTCAGCTAGAGCTACCGGACTACTATCCCTAATATCCCACATCATCCCATCAGTCAGAGCCACCGGACTACTACCCCTAATATCCCACATCATCCCATCAGCCAGAGCTACCGGACTACTACCCCTAATATCCCACATCATCCCATCAGCCAGAGCTACCGGACTACTACCCCTAATATCCCACATCATCCCATCAGCCAGAGCTACCGGACTACTATCCCTAATATCCCACATCATCCTGTCAAAGCCAGTAAAAGTAGAATTGTGAAATTGCACAGAAACATGGTTCACTAAGATCTCAGGTCAACTTGTAATTTGTCCGGCTGAGTTGCTCACGGATGTACAGCATCTGTATGCCGTATAGTATCATATTTAATGGGTTGTTATGGGAAAAGCATTATGTGTTATATGGGTATATTCAGGTGAATTATGGGGAAAGTAGCACTTTAAAAAAAACTCACAGCATCAGAGCACAGTAACACATCAATAATGCATAAAAGTGTCTGTGAGAAAATATTAAATCCACATGACATTTAATATGTGCACTTTCCTACATTCATGTTTGTCACTTAATGATACCACACGGGAGGGGGGGAATTCATTTCTGTCATGTTCTCGCTGCTCCTTTCTGGGGGACAGACGATGGCTGGGGGCTTATGTTCCTGGGGATGCTAGATTTCTCCCACCATGTTAGTGTCTGATGACGTGTTGTCAAGTGGGAAAACTTGCGCATAGCAACCAATCACAGCTCAGCTACTTTTAACCAGCTCTGGTGAAATGAGAGATGCTTAGTGATTGGTTGCAAGGAAAACTGTTGGTCATAGCAACCAATCACAGCTTAGCTTCTTTTGAACAGCTCTGGTGAAATGAAAGATGCTTTGTGATTGGTTGGTGATACACACACACACACACACACACACAAACACACACACACATTGATATTTATATCTAGAGATGTTGTGTCTGGGACCACCGTCTCACAGCCCATACATTGTGTCGATGGGTGGGGGTTGGATTTCTACCTTTCAAATATTAAAGGCCTATCTTATGATACATCATAAATGTTATAGTTTTAAAGAATCTCTTTAAAAGTTTGAAAACTCATTTAAACTTGGGACATCATGAGAGACACTCATTTTAGGGTTCTCTTAACTAGGGGATCTATGGCTTCCTTTTATAACTATTAATCTAAGCCACTATCTGATTGAATCATTGCATCGACTTCAGTGGACATTTGCTGCCATCAAGAAGCAAGAGGTCATCCACTAGTTTAATAAATGCAGATCAGAGTACCCTACCTCCGTCATCTCATCATCCAGTAACAGAAATATATCAAGACGTTGACTAATGGAGAGACTACCATTTTTAGTAGCTGAAGATTGATTGATCAATACTTTGTCTCATTTAATTGATATTCAGAAGTAAGAATAATGTTCTCCACTCACAATAATTGAAATCTGTTCCATTAGTTGTTTGACTCCTCCATGAATGTGTGGAAAAAATAGTAGTTTTTGCACCCAAATCATTATGTTCTGAAGCTACAGTATATGTCTTTTTCTTGTGCTCCAGACGTCTTCCTTTAGTTTGAGTTATAATAAGTAGCTGCCTTATAAATATCCTTGACAGACATATATTTTAACTATATTTATTTCCGACAAAGGACCTTGTTCCGTCCTGAAATACATTGATATTGAAACACCAAATAATTTCATGTAAGCACATTAGATAGTTCAGTAGACAGCCATCTTCTCCGACTGCTCCATTTGCAGAAAATTTTGGCTCGGGTGAGCGCTTTTGTGTCTTCTTCGTAAGAGCCGCTGCCAGACTCCTCAGGCAGTGGCTTATGTCCAAGAGAACAAAAGGATGGGCCATTGGAAACCCAATGTGATCTGATCCTTCTCTTGCCCGATATCAGCTGCTGGGGAAGAGTTGAGAGACCCCCATACACATTAGGCTGCCAGCAGATCTTGCCAATGTATGCGGGCCTTAAGCTACTGTCAGACTCTTTTGGAGGTGAATTATTTTCCTGGGTAAAAAGGATAAGGCATTAAAATCAACATGCTTAATTCAGGAGACAGACCTATGGTATACACATTAGATGATTGGCTGTTCCTGCTAATATTGACACTTTTGGACAACATTCATCTGCTAAGCCAGCCAAGATGTGCCCTCACCATTGTGCAGTCTACCATCATCACCTCCTCCAGATATTGCGTGACTGTGAAAGTGGTGTAAGATAGCTGCATAGTGTAACCCAAAGGGAAAAGTCCATAGTTGTTAGGATCTCAAGATTCAAAACCACAGGGCCATCGGGGGAAAAATCCTGCAGGTCACCAAACTGTTACTTCAACATGGCACACACATAAAAAAACGGCCATGTGTGAGTTGTTTCATAATGCCTCATCTCAGTGTGAATTGAGCCAGACCACAAAAAAGGGGAGAGTGATGAATGAAGTTCCTACATTTTTAGCAGCAACCCCTGACTGAAGTCCACAGTCTTCTCCAATTCTCCGTTTGTTAACCACAATAAGAAGAGTCCCACCCATACCTCTGACCAATGAAAGATCCCACCTATGCTCAGTTGGCTCATGTTCTAAAAACAAATTAAATAATGACATCAATGAAGGAGGATATTTCCATTGGACAACTAGGACTTGTATCTTGAAGAGTTTCTTGTTCCAGTCTCTGGCAACAAGCTTTAAATTCTTCAATTATATTGGGTTAACATGGAAATATGAAGATTTCTCTTGCCTGTCTGATTGTCCTAGCACACTGTGCATGTGTTCTGCAGAAATGAGAGAAATGGCAAAATAAACTGGTCCTGTTCCTGAGAAGCGGCGGCGTAGGTTAACAGTCTGTATCAGGCTGCTGTGTTCCCAGCAGTGAGGTCAAGAGGAGTGGGAGTTCTGTAAGGGACACAAGATAAAGACGGGCTTTCAGGCATCTGGTATTTAGCAGATGTGCCATTTAAATGTGGAGGCGGCGATAGCTGCCAAACTGTGTTGGTGAAGAAGGTTCCTTTGTGATGTTTCTTGGCTTGTAGAATCTGATACTTTTAAAATAGGTGCCTTTAGGGTAATGGGGCAGGGTAAGTAAACAGTCAGCAACAATGTTTTTGTACTTTCATTTTACATGTATATTATTGCTAGGTTGTTGAGTTTTTTCTTTTTCCTCGAGGGTGCTTTTATAGCTCCTGTAGGTTTGCTTCGAATTTAAGAAAGGTTTTCATTTTTTTTTTGCATAGAAACATTTGGTTTCGAAATTTTGTAATGAATCCCCTCTTTTTTTTATATAGAGTGCTGACCATAACATAGAAAACAGTCAACCTAAACTGAAAAGGATTTTTCCCACCACAAGCAAAGATGGCTTCATGCCATGTGTCATTATAGTTTAACCAGTATGAATGCAACCTCTGGAATCCGGCCAACACTTAGAGCGAAGGAGGCGCGACACTAGGTACCGAACAGTGGTCCCTTCATCTGTCGCCTAGCACACGGCGGCTGCTAGCGTAGAAATGAAGCAATTGCTCCTACCCAGGGGCGTAACTCCAATAGGTGCAGGCGTTGCTATCACACCGGGCCCTGGAGCCTAAGAGACCCAAACAGTCCCTATGACCTATATGAATAGACCAATACTATTGCAATAACTGGGAACCCCGTTGGAGCTTTTGCATTAGGGCCTATGAGCTTCAAGGTATGCCACTGCTCCTACCCTTATCAGACATGCCTCTCACGGGTCTAGGGCTACAAAGTTAAAGGGAAGGTAGGATCCAATGGGAATTAAAACACCTTTATTGCAGACTGCAGCTTGCACCTGTTCACACTTGCTTCATTCTGTTAGGAGGTTATTTCTTTGTAGTTTATGGATGGAGATAGTGACTGCCTCCATCATTGCCTGTGCATTCCCCCATCAGTCTAAAGGCCCTGTCACACATAGCGATCTCGCTAGCGAGATCGCTGCTGAGTCACAAGTTTTGTGACACAACAGCGATCTCACCAGCGAGATCGCTGTGTGTGACAGAGATCAGCGACCGGCCCCCCTGCCAGTATCGCTGATCGCTCTGGGAAATCTCTGTACATTTCTTTCGTCGCTGATCTCCCGCTGGCCAGCACGCATCGCTGCGTGTGACAGGCGGGAGACCAGCGATCAGCGCTAAAATAATAATAATAAAAAAAAATATTACTATTCTCACCTTCTGACGTTCCGTGCAGCATTCCCGCCTCTCTCCATGCTCCTGTCCCAGTAATCCTTTGCAAGAATGACCGCGAGACTTCGCGATCCCGCGAGAACGAATGTCATCGCGTAATTCTCGCAAAGGATTACTGGGACCGGAGCGTGGAGAGAGGCGGGAATGCTGCGCGGGACGTCGGAAGGTGAGAATAACAATATTTTTTATTTTAATTCTATTTTTGACATGAATCAGCGCTGAACACAGCGATGCCGCACGCGCGGCGTCGCTGTGCTAATCGCTGGTGAAGCTGTCTGTTTGGCAGCGCACCAGCGATCACATAGCGATTCACCAGCGATCCTGACATGTTGATATCGTTGTCGGGATCGCTGGTAAGTTGCTTAGTGTGACGGGGCCTTAAGGCCTCGTTTCTGATTTTTTACCTACATAAAAGAACGGTTCGAGTTTCATCAGTGTTTGTCCAGTGTCAGTTTTTACCATCAGTGATTTTCACGCATGAAAAAAAAATAAACTACAAAGTTTCTCCTCCTTACTACATTATTAATCACAGGCAGCACATGGATTGTACACTGATGCCATCCATGTACCGTTCGTGAATGTTTACAAGACCCCTAGACCTGTACGGATATATCCACGATACCGATCAAAAACTGACATGCCTAAGTAATTTTTTTTGCTGACACATGGTTAAAAAACCCACTGTAATGTGAATTGTACCATATACCTTAATGGGGATGCATCCTAGCCATAAAAATCACGGATCGAACATGTATGTGATTAAAGGACATCTGAATGAGGCCAACGGTTGTTTTTAATTAGCGCGTGAGCCTACCTGCCTTTTAAATTTGTAGGTCTTTGGCTTAACAGAGTCATATCTGATAGAAAAGGTAAGGGTTCCCATCAACAAGGAACAGCTCATTAGGTACGAATTGTCCAATTTGTGCGCTAAGTACAGCGGCATGTAAGAGTTTGGACACCTGTGGTCAAAATGACTGTTATTGTGGACAGTTAAGCAAATTGAAGATGAAATTATCTCTAAAAGGCCTAAAGTTAAAGTTGACACATTTCCTTTGTATTTTAGGCCAAAAATATATATATATTTTCATCTTTTACATTTTAAAAATTAAACAGCCACTCTATTAGCACTCGAGCATGATCGGATAACACTTTATCCAAGAACGCTCGCTCATCACTAATCAGAACCCTAATGGACTTCATTGAAGTCAGTGAGATTCTTCATGCATCGCTGGTATCCATTTGACAATAGAACCAACATAGGTTTTCATAAATCTGTTACTAAAAGAGATTGGAAAAAAAATATCACTGATTGCGATGATGTGTAAGGCCGGAGTCACACTTGTGAGTGTGGTGTGAGAAACTCGCGCGAGTCTCTCACATCAATACTGCCACCACCACATAGAAATACATGAAGTCGCACACTCCGGTCCCGAGTGCCGGCGGCAGTGCCGGGTATTGATGCAAGAGACTCGGGCGAGTTTCTCGCATCTCACTCACAAGTGTGACCCCGGCCTAATAATGCAGGTAGTGGTGCAGCAGGGCCCTGCAAACAGAACCTCAGAACTTGAAACTTTATGACTTAGGGTGGGAGGATTGTTGTTTTTGTTTTTTTTTTTAAAGGTTTTTTACTGTCTCCCAGCTGCAGTATTTAAAAACAGCAACAAAAATAATATGTTCTCTACTCACCATCTCTGGGTCAATTGCTCCTCCCAGTGTTTGTTAATGTCTGTCACGCTGACATCACGTTGGCAGCGCTGCAGCCTATCAGTGAACTCAGCGGCTTGTGCCGTCAAGTAGAGCAGAGCCGCTGGGCTTCAGCGTTGTTGGCACGATGTCAGTGCTGCAGACCATTACAAACAGCAGGAGACTCTGTGCTGGACCAGGGGAAGGTGAGTAGAACAAAGTTTGTTTGTTTTTCATAAAAGGCCTAGGGAGAGGGTTTTCCGAAGCTGGAAACTCCCTTTTTAACGGCTTTCAAAGTTGCATTATCAGCTGTTTTGAGGAGTAGAACTCTAAAGCTGCCTAATAATAACGTAATTATAATAATTCATGTATCCATTAATATTTACAGAAAAGCATTTCAAAGGGATGACATAGAGATATTAACATGAAGAAATAGAGATTAAAGCAATGTATCTGGTAATAGTATATGAGTGAACTCAACGTTCCAGCTGTGCAATGATACGTGGTATTCAGTGATACAGCTGTGTTACCCCATAGGACCGCTGTGTTCTTGGAGTAGGAAGACCCTCAGATGTTTCTCTCATTATTATTGACTTGGATATCGTTCCCAAGTATTTTGATGAGTCTTATTTTATAATTTCTGTCGGAATTGAGGACATGTACTTTATAATAATTTTTAAGTGTTGGGAGAGATTTATTATCCAAATTTGCAAGGCAGATCTTCATTATGTTATGTGTCATGCTTAACGTTCTAATGGTACAAAGCAATATGTACTGTACAGAAATGAGTATTAGCTACAGTTGATGGTAGCCGGTGACGGGTTCCTTTTGCTGCCAGGCTAGGGTAGTCCAGTGTTCCTTCAAGGATAGTGGCAGATGAGCAGATCTGCTGTCCGAGTGCAATCTGACAAAACATTGGATTACCCTCGGACCAATGTTATTCCATGGGGCCGTGCACATGTCCAAAGATCGCTGCATACCGGGCTTGAGTTGATATTCGGATCGCAATCCGCCAAGCAAGTCAATGAACGTGTTGGAAAAGCAGAACATTTCCGCGCACTGACGCAACAGAGAAAGTGGAGACTTTTTTTACCATCTTTTCCTCATCCGAGACAATCGGATCACACTCTGCTCTCACTCCCATTAGAGTGTTACTAGCATAATCGCCCCGATTCTCTTGGATGGGAGAATCTACGTCCGTCTGCCCCTGCCCAAACTTTGAAATGGTGATTCATGTTTCCCACTCTGTCTCTAGTAACGTTGAATGCCTTTACTATCTTTGTGGCCTCGTCCATGTTGATGCAAAGTAGTGATATTTTTTCTTAACGTTGTAGACCATTTTCTTGAAAACCCCAGAATATTAGTGAACTGGGGGGCTTTGCCCATGTGGCATGGGCTACAATTCCACAGGAACGTTGCCAGATGGTGGTGTCTGGCGATGCAGCAGGTCATCACAGCCAAGGGGTGCTCTACTATGTACTCAAGATGCCCGTCATAAAGAGGATGAATATTACTGAGTCTGAAGAAGCCAGTAAAAGTTGCTTTTAGTGATGAATGAAAGTTCATTTTTCATCGTAAATAGAAGACTTAAAGGGGCTGTCAGGTAATAATTTGTTGAACAATCGGCTCAAACACAGGCATTTGCAACAATTAAAGCAGCACACCAGCATGTTTTTATTGCAGCTCTGGAGTGGCGCTTCTAATTTAAGGTCACTGACCCTAGCCTTGTACTTACCCACCATCATCCTCACATCAGCACAGATCCGGTCTGTCTTTAGAAGGATGTGACCTGCTGGATTGCTCCAGTGTTTGACGGAGGGAGCCGGAAGTCACTTCCCAATGTAAGTCATCGTCCTGGATTTCGAAGACTTACATTGAAATCTTGTGACGTTACCTCCGCATTTCAGTCAGTCAGAAGTTATGGTCACAAGATGGCTCCGCGGGGCTGGAGTGGCGCCAATAAAAGGTGAAGGCGGTAAGTATAATACTCGAGTCAGGGACTTTAGTTTAATCTCACCACTCCAACACTGAAAAACAAAATGCTGGAGTCTTGTTTTAAAGTAAAGCTGCAGTGCACATGCTCGACTGCCGACCCAATCATTCCGTTTAAGCTGCCAAACCCTGTGCTCAGCTTTTTTTGGAAGCTTCATAGGGAATTATTGGAGCGATGTTCGGGCGTCCAACCTGCTGTGCCATTTTGTAATGATGATAAACGTTCCCTGTTGTGAATAAAAATTTCCCGATCTCCCAATCGGTGCTGGTCCCAATGGTCGCCCCCGTCCCCTTTGATCAGTAAGTTAGTACCTATTATAAGGAGAGGTGATAACTTGATTTCACTGCACAAACCCTTTAAGTGTTATGAGATAGACTTAGTACCGGGACCTGCTGCTTGAAACCTTATAAGAAACACTAGTTGTTAGGTTGTGTCCCCCTAGCAATCTGTCTAAAAGACATGTCTCCACATGTAAGCTCCAGACTGGAGCAACACTGACAGACACGTAAGGTTGTATTCACATTATGTTTGGTACGAGGAGTGTCTTTTTGACGCTCTGCAAATTAGAGGAATTAGACAGAACCCCCAACATAGCCATTTACTATAATGAGGCAGAAGAGTCACTTTGTACTCCATTGGGCCTCCATTCCGGCAGTGTCTATCATTTTGGTGGATGCAAACGCACGACTGACAATCTTTAAAGTAGCCTAATGTGAACACAACCTTAGGTTGTTTTCTTGTGATTTATCCAGTATTCCTATTTTGGATACCATAAGTCTCAAAATCTCTAATAATGTTGAAAAAGATGCCATTTTATAGCATTGATCACCCCATACATGCCAATTAGCCTTTTGTGCCCCCTCAGACACCAGGATGCAGACATGTTCTCCACCTCTGCACCCAATATTGTTATGCCCCTGTGCACACCATTTAGATATCCAACATATTAATGTAATTTCTTAACTCCTTCATATCTTAAGTAAATCTCCTATGTCAATAGCAAAAGAACTGCACTAGTAAAACATACAGAATTTTGTATCATATGGGTGTGTCTTTCCTTTCCACGGCTGGTGCCAGAGAAGCCATTTACACCCTGGGTAGCGGTTCTGTTGTTGTAGCAGCAAGTGAGAATATTTATAGTGGAGTTTTCCCTTTGACATCTTAGGAACCTGGATAAAATAAGACATTTCTACCCTTGAACCTTCTCATCTCAGCAGAAGCCAAGGGAGGGCCTGGGGTGAAAGGCAAACTTAATTAGGCCATAAATAGCAGCTTCCTGACCTTTGTTCTCCAGCTTCTTGCACTATTTTTTGGGCAATGAACTTGCTTCAAAGTGACGTCAAGCTTTGTTATCACACCGGGAAGCTTTATGGGGTTTGGACAGGAGAATTTGATCTCGGCTATTGACAAGAGGTAACATTGGATATATGAGAGGATGCGTGTGCTTTTCAACACTTGAATGAGAAATCTCATTTGAAAGTAATTAGAAAGAAAGGAAAAAAATCACATTACTGAAAAATCCACAATCCCCTAGTGATCCAAATAATGCCTTTCAAGTGTGTCCATTCAGTAGCGAAAAAGAACAGGCGTTTCTTTCGTGCTTTAATGTGGATTTTTTTTTGTGGCGTTTGTGAAACCTATTGTGAGAATAATATATGTCAAGATCTTACTGTACCCTTTAACCCCCAGTAATGAGACTTGAGAGGGGGGGGACATAGGAGAACCCAAAAACACATGGCCACCCAACAGGTATATATAGAGTAATAGAGATTATATTTGGGCTGTTACGTTGTGTCAGTCGTACAATAATTGCCATACTGTCTGCAGACAGGTAAATGGTTGTCATTGTCTTGCCCATACTTCGTATTCCAATGGCGTAATTATTCCCTGTTCTTGTGTGCTAGCATTCTGTATACCGTATTATTATTTATTTATTATTCTTATATAGCGCCAATATATTCTAGAGCCCTTTACAGACATCATCAACACTGTCCCCGATGGGGCTCACAATCTATATTCCCGATCAGTATGTCTTTAGAGTGTGGGAGGAAACCGGAAAATCCGGAGGAAACCACGCAAACACGGGGAGAACATACAAACTCCTTGCATATCTTTTTGGTGGGATTTGAAGCCAGGACCCTAGTGCCACAAGGCTACAGTACTAACCACTGAGCCACCGCTTTCTTATGCAGTGTTACATTCTGCATATTCCCATATCCATTAGTAGTTTAGACTGCACTTGGCAATGTTGACACTGTAAGTTTCAGTTATCTTACTTCTAACAACCAGAAAGCTAATAATGAAAGGTGGTGCTGTTCGAGCATGTTATTGGAGGTTGCCAAAAAGATAAATACATTCTAGTGGAATTACTTTACATAAAAGTGAGCAAAAGCAGTAAGTTGACCATACAAGAGAGCTGTCAGCCATACATTTTGGATGGCAGACCGGTATCTCTCCGGACTACTCCATACACATGAGCGCTCGGTTTGGCTGAACATTCATGTGTTGAAGAGAAGAAAAAGCTGCTCTTGACGCCTTTGATTTTCATGGAAAATGAAAAAAATCGGGCGTTGAAAAAATGTGCAATCTTTTGTTTCTCCGACATCGTCTGTCTGGGGGGGGGGGGGCGTTGTGAGGCTCGTATATAGTGTTCGGCCGACAATTATAGAAGGCATGTGGCCACATTGACACATTTATAAGCCTTCTGGCATCTGTGGCTTCAGTCTACGGGAAGTTTACCCCGATATTCAATAGTTTATACTCGTATGAGGGGTCCCATAATCGATATAAGCAATGCTCTGCCAAACAAAAAAGGCTAAAAACGGCCTGAAAACTACCATGATGATTGATTTAGTGCTCCCATTAAAAGTAAAATTCAGCTGTGACAAATTGGTTACAAACCCTTCCCTTAAAACTACTACGAAAAATCCAAGACCCTGAAGTAACAGTGTTGTAATGTAATAATAGTACGAGGCTGCTCACATATTGGTTACGAATAGTTGGTAACTCTGCATTGTTTCCTAATGACTATCCAGGGGTTAAACGTACATACATAGTCCTCTCCCATGCAACTAAAATCTGGGTGGGAAAACCGAATACATCATGTTCTCTTTGTTCATGTTAGTGAAATCCAGACCTTCCAACAGCACGGAGTCGTGGTAGGAAGACTTTATATATAGGGATGAAGCACGCTGCAGCCTTAAACTGCTTTGTAAATGTCCAACAGGAAGATCCAGAGACACAAAAGTAAGTGATTGATACACGGCTTCCCAAAGAGGCGGAAGGGGCGCTATCTGCACTGTCACCGGTTCCCTTCTCTAGATCTTCTGCTCACTGTCTGCTTGATATTCTTGGAGTACATCCCTTGTTATTCTAGCAGATATAGAATCTCCTGCCGGGAAATGTGCAAAAGAAATCTGTGTTTCTACATGATAGGCCTCAGAGCAACAGAGTCAAAGTGTGGGGCGCTCATGGATGGGTCAATGGATTTCTTATGTCTCTATTAATTTAATGGACAAACGAGCACATGTATACTGTATTGTCTTTGGGTGCTTTGTCTCTTACGTTATCGTTATTGATGAACGAGTATACTCGTTGCTCAGGTTTTCCCGAGCATACCCGGGAGTCCTCTGGGTATTTTGGCATGCTCAGAGATTTAGTTTTTGTCTACACAGCTGCATCATTTGCTGCTGCTAGACAGCCTTAATACATGTGGGGATTCCCTAACAAACAGTCAATTCCCACATGTATTCAGGCTGTCCAGCAGCCGCAAATCATGCAGCTGCGTCGACACAAACTAAATCTCTGAGTGCCCCAAAATACTCGGAGGACACCTGAGCATGCTCGGGAAAACCGAGCAACGAGTATACTCGCTCATCACTAGTTATCATAATGAGGATAGACAACCCCCTTTTAAAGCTAAAGAACCTGTCTTTTCAACCTTATTTAAAATGCTTATTTTCTTTAAAGTGGTGCCAATAGTTTTTGCAGACTTGTATTTGATGTTCTTTACTTGCATTTCCACCTTTTTGTAGTTTTGCACTTTGTAACCTCATTTAAAAGGAATTTGTCACTTCCAAAATGCTTACTGAATAAGCTGTACAGTGATATAGGGGCTTTAGCACCTTAAAAATCATACAAGCATTGTATATTTTAGTGGTACATTGCCTAAAATTGTTTATAATTCAGTCTTCCCTGCACCTGTGGTCATTGTATAATTTAGTGTTTGTTAGCTAATCAGTCACTTTTTATTGAATTTACAAAAACTAAAGGATTAAAGGGAGTCTGTCACCAGGTTTTTTGCTACTTCATCTGAGAGGAGCACAATGTAAGTAAAGAGACCCTGATTCCTACGATGTATCACTTAGTTTACAGCAGTTGTGATGTAATCAGAGTTTTTAGACGTAGCATGAAGCAGAGCTGAGAAAGCTAACCCCACCCACACCAAAGCTTTATGTGTGCATTGTATATTAGAAAAAAACATATATAGATAGACAAAGGTCCCAATAAATACACAACTTAAAAAAGACCCTTCTACTATTTACAGCACTTTTGTTAATTAAATTCTTAAAAACGGGACTTAACTTCCTAAAGTTGCAGTGAGGAGGAAGGGGGGGGTCAAGCTCTTTTAAGGCCCTGCACACTTCCCCTACTTTTCTGCAGAGGTTGGCACCCTAATATTGCGTTTTGGCCCCTCCTGCTCTTCATCAGCTCTCCCTCTCTGACCCTATATATTTTTTGATTATTATATTTTGCTTCCACAAACACCATTATTTTACTACATATTTTTTGTGTAAAAACCTAGGGTGTGAAAGGGTCAGAGAGGGAGAGCCGAAAAGGAGCGGGGAGGGCGCCATATCGCAATATTATGGTGGCAAGGTAAGGAAAGCGTGCAAGGCCTGGGTAGAGCCGGTCCCCTCCCCCCTTCTCCTTCACGGCATCTCTAGCAAGTCAAGCCCCCCTTTTTAAGAATGTAATTAATAAAAGTGCTGTAAATAGTAGGAGGGTCTTTTTTAAGTTGTGTGCATTGTATATTGACAGTGAGCTGCTTATCAAAAGAGGGGGTGTGGCCAGACCAGGGCTCCAGTGCACTGTGGTCCAGGCAGTGATAGTCTCCAGATGATAAAACTTCATTTTATGCAAACAAGAGCACACAGCCCAATAAGTGACATATCCCAGAAATCTGTGACTCAGCTGCGCCTTTATGCTGTTGTCCGATTAGCAAAGACCTACTGACATTTTCCCTTTAAGGGATTTCTCAGCTTTCCTTAGAAAATTAATGCAACTCCATCCCATTCATTTTAGTGCAGCTGATCTGCAATATCCGTCTCAACCTATAGACAAGTGTGGTACTGTGGAGTCAAAACATTTTGCAGTGCTGTAGATCAAGGGTATTAATTTGCATGGATCCCATGACTCCAATGCTGGAGGTCCGAACTGCTAGATATTGGGCCACAGTGCTGGTCAGGAAAGTGTGGGTCCATGAATCCGACATCTAGTATAAAATGCAGATCTACAGACAAGTAGTATATTAAGTAGAGGTCCCCAGACAGGAATATGTACTGTCAGTATACAGAACTAGGTGTCAATTTTGAGATGATGTTTATTGGCTGATAACTTGTCTAAGTATTTGGGAGTCGATCATAGTTCTGTAGGGAGGACCTTCATATACTAATGTAATGTATAGATGCAGAGCGTGTACGTAATCTAGCCCCGCTCCCAAGCAGATGGGTGGACCATATTTCAATTGCAAGGGTTACACCATAATAGTTAACCTTCGGACCCAGTTATATCTCTTTATTGCAGCCTGAATTGCCAAGCTTAGAAATTCTGCTTAAACCGCAATAAACAAGGCTACAAACAAAGCATAATATAGATGAATAATGTATGTATGGCACTGACTCCGCATACGGCGACCCTACCAGGGTTTGTATTTCTCACCTTTACTCCCTCTTTCTGTGCACAGCTGGTCGAAGGCATTTTTTTTTCTATGTTGTGAAATGGTAACTATGACTGTAATCTCCTTCCACTGTGTTCTGGGACACGGCTCTCCATTCCTGGGTGCTAAGAAGGACCACGCTTGCCAAGAGCTGCAATGTATGTGGAAAGAAAGACCGCTCAGGGAAATCAAAGTAGGTGGTGGAGCATTGCTTTCCACTCCAGCCTTGCACATCACACAAGTGAAATATCGAATCCTGGTGGGTCACACTGGCCACTGTTCAAGTGTTATAACTTTCTGGCACTGTGGAATTCCAAATGTTTATTGTGCCATTTCGGCTTTTTAAAGGCTTTTCTTGCACTTTCAGTTTTCATCTGGTTAAAATAAATGTCCTGAGATTCCTGAAGTTAAGTGATGGTGCACCTACAGGGGGACTTCAATGTTACTGTTGATCATACGGATGATTTATAGGGGTATTCCTGGAATTTCGTACTAGGTGATTGGGTAATACATCAGCACATCCTTGGAGGAATCAAATCTAAGAACTAGTCTTGGACTGTAGCACAAAAGAAGCAGTCATATCTTATCTGACTTAAAGGAGTTTTACGTTACTAATGTGATTTGTTACCAAAATCTACATGTTCTATGTACCGTATATATAGAGAATACAAAGCGATGAGCGTACGTAAAAACCACATTCAGAGGCGCAGAGCTATAAAGTCTCATAAAATGTATTTTTATATTGAAGTATCTAATACACAATAGACAATAATGTTGCAGTAATGAACAAGACAGAGTGCCCTTAATAGTCCACTACATACACCTATATATACCTAAAAGAAAAGATATATGCATAATGCAAGAAAAAAATCCCAAAAGTCGATAAGGTATGTCCCTTTCCAACGAGGACCATGTCAAACATAATAGGAAAGACTATACTTATATCAAATGATGCGACAAGCAGGGATATGTGTAGTGTGGTCATAAAACCCCAACGCGCGTTTCACCCAAGCTTCCTCTGGAGGCTTGTGACACTGAAAGATCCCCAAATACTTTTTTTTTTAAATTTAAGTTGCCTTTTTTCTTACTTTTCCAAGTCAGCATTGGCAGCCTATTAAATTCTTAGTCTGTGGCTATGACATCGTGTACAGTGCCCACAATGCCTAGTGGTCCCTTCCCTTGCCATCTTGGCCTGCCCATTCCTCTTCCTGGCACCATGTTACATTTCTAGCATGCGTACTGGAGCATTGATGTGTGGCAGCAGGGCGAAAAATTCATGCATGCTATGATGCTCTAGAAAAGCGCATTCTGAGCATCATGCATGGTAGATGATTTGGTCTACAAGTGTATGACCGCAAAAAATCATATTCTCTTGGCCTGAACACACAAACTAGAATTGATTAGAACATATGAAGATGGAAAAGAAATTTTCTGTCTTTGAGGAATCGCATGACCGACATTGTGAACTAGGGATCAATGAAGAATATTATAAGGTGGCATGTAGTGTGCACATGTTGATTGAGCCACACTAACTTAGTCCTTGAAAACCCCTTTTTAAAACATCAATTTCCATGCGCCTTATAAGAGAGGATGGACATCATAGAGGGTGTAGTACTATTGCTCAAGACCTAGAAAATGGGACTTGTGCTCCAAATTTGGTGTAAGTTCATACGACACTTAAAAATAAAAGATGGGTAAAACTGTGTAACCTTCATTACAATCAACAAGAAAAGTGTGACATCTTTACACACCAGTGTCTTACACTTACATGGAGTATCCGGGACCTTCTAAAAAACAAAATATGTACCTAAGTACTAACAGGCTGGTAATTGCAACCTACCTGCCTGTTGTACATGGCGCTGTTCTTTCCTGGCACAGAACGGTCATAGATGACAAGGTAGACTCTTTTGGCCAAGCTCTACTCTATCCTATTAATCACTTGTTAAAATATCCAATACAATTTAGGTATATTTTTTAGTTTTCAATTTTTTAAATGACCAATAATATCACATACAAGGAACAAATACCACCGCACCATGACCAGACACCATATTACCACCACATAGTGACCTATAATACCACATACAAGGACAAATACCGCCACACCATGACCAGACCACTTATTACCACCACAGTGACCGAATAATATCACATACAAGGGACAAATACCACCGCACCATGACCAGACACCATATTACCACCACATAGTGACCTATAATACCACATACAAGGGACAAATACCGCCACACCATGACCAGACCACATATTACCACCACAAAGTGACTGAATAATATCACATACAAGGGACAAATACTGCCACACCATGACCAGACCACATATTACCACCACACAGTGACCAAATAATAGCACATACAAGGAACAAATACCGCCACACCATTGCCGGACAACATATATCCACCACATAGAGACTGAATACTACAATACTGATCATTAATAAAAAAAACCCACAATACTAATATCACCATAAGTGCCATTATACACAAGAGATCTGTACTTAGTATGTAGTGTCTGTGTACAGGTAATACAGTGAACACTGGTGACATTATGCACAGGAGCTCTGTATTTCGTGTCAGTGACATTGTACACAGGACCGCTGTATATAATATACAGTGTATAGTGTCAGTGTACAGATAATGCACTGACTCACCAGTGACGTCTCTAGGTGAAGTCATATATATATATAGTTAGTAAGGCTGAAAAGAGACATTAGTCCATCCAGTTCAGCCTATAAAATTCTGTCAGAATAAATCCCCAGATCTACGTCCTTCTAAACAACATAACAATAACTGTAAGATACAATATTGTTACGCTCCAGGAAGACATCCAGGCCTCTCTTGAACCCTTCGACTGATTTTGCCATCACCACCTCCTCAGGCAGGGAATTCCAGATTCTCACTGCCCTAACTGTAAAGAATCCTCTTCTATGTTGGTGGAAAAACCTTTTCTCCTCCAGATGCAGAGAATGCCCCCTTGTGACTGTCACCTTCCTTGGTATAAACAGATCCTTGGAGAGATATTTGTATTGTCCCCTTATATACTTATACATGGTTATTAGATCCCCCCTCAGTCGTCTTGTTTCTAAACTAAATAATCCTAATTTTGCTAATCTCTCTGAGTATTGTAGTTCCCCCATCCCCTTTATTAATTTTGTTGCCCTCCTTTGTACCCACTCTAGTTCCATTATATCCTTCCTGAGCACCGGTGCCCAAAACTGTACACAGTACTCCATGTGCGGTCTAACCAGAGATTTGTACAGAGGCAGTATAATGCTCTCATCATGTGTATCCAGACCTCTTTTAATGCACCCCATGTTCCTGTTTGCCTTGGCAGCTGGCTGCTCCAGGTAAGTTTATCATCAACTAGGATCCCCAAGTCCTTCTCCATGTCAGATTTACCCAGTGGTTTACCATTCAGTGTGTAATGGTTATATTGATTCCTTCTTCCCTAGCCTTACATTTATCATTGTTAAACGGCATCTGCCACCTTTCGGCCCAAGTTCCCAATTTATCCAGATCCATCTGTAGCAGAATACTATCTTCTCTTGCATTGAATGCTTTACATAGTTTTGTATCATCTGCAAATATCGATATTTTACTGTGCAAACCTTCTACCACATCATTAATAAATATGTTGAAGAGAATAGGTCCCAACACCTACCCCTGCGGTACCCCACTGGTCACAGCGACCCAGTTAGAGAATATACCATTTATAACCACCCTCTGATTTCTATCACTAAGCCAGTTACTTACCCATTTACACACATTTTCCCCCAGACCCAGCATTCTCATTTGTGTACCAACCTCTTGTGTGGCATGGTATCAAATATTATGGAAAAATCAAGATATACCACATCCAATGACTCACCTTGGTCCAGTCTATAGCTTACCTCTTCATAAAAACTGATTAGATTGGTTTGATAGGAGTGATTCCTCATAAACTCATGCTGATATGGCGTTAAACAGTTATTCTCATTGAGATAATCCAGAATAACATCCCTCAGAAACCCTTCAAATATTTTACCAACAATATAGGTTAGACTTACTGGCCTATAATTTCCAGGTTGACTTTTAGAGCCGTTTTTGAATATTGGTACCACATTTGCTATGCGCCAGTCCTGTGGAACAGACCCCGTCGCTATAGAGTCTCTAAATATTAGAAATAATGGTTTGTCTATTACATTACTTAGTTCTCTTAGTGCTCGTGGGTGTATGCCATCCGGACCCGGAGATTTATCTACTTTAATCTTATTTAGCCAGATTTGCACCTCTTCTTGGGTTAGATTGGTGACCCTTAATATAGGGTTTTCTTTGTCTCGGCATTTCACCTAGCATTTCATTTTCCACCGTGAATACCGTGGAGAAGAAGGTGTTTAATATATTAGCTTTTTCCTCATCATCTACAACCATACTTTCCTCACAATTTTTTAATGGGTCTACACTTTCACTTTTGATTCTTTTACTATTGATATAGTTGAAGAACAGCTTGGGATTAGTTTTACTCTCCTTAGCAATGTGCGTCTCTGATTCCTTTTTGGCAGCTTTAATTATTTTTTTAGATAAAGAATTTTTCTCCTTATAGTTTTTAAGAGCTTCAACGGTGCCATCCTGCTTTAGTAGTTTAAAAGCTTTCTTTTTACTGTTAATTGCCCCTCTTACTTCTTTGTTTAGCCACATTGGGTATTTCCTATTTCTTGTACTTTTATTCCCACAAGGTATAAACCGCTTACAGTGCCTATTAAGGATGTTCTTAAACATTTCCCATTTATTTTCTGTATTCTTATTTCTGAGGACATTGTCCCAGTCAACCAGATTAAGGGCATCTCTAAGCTGGTCAAACTTTGCCTTCCTAAAGTTCAGTGTTTTTGTGACTCCCTGACATGTCCCCCTAGCGAAAGACAAATGAAACTTTACAATATTGTCCTTCATCTTCGCTTGTCATCTTTCATCCAGCACAGACCACCGTCACTTCTTCCAGCCAGGGCTCGTCTCTTCAGGAAATAACACAGTTATCTAGAGAACAGCTTGCAGAATACATTAATTTTTTCCTAAATTCTAAACTACACCAGATGAAGAAAAAAAAGCGACATAGTTTCACTTTGCACAGTAAGAGGACCCCTTCCCCCATTTAAAACAGTATTCTCAAAAAATAAAATAAATACATCACTGCAGTAATAATATCCCTTAATTAGCCCCTATGGTAATAATATCCCTCATCCTGGCATGAGTGTGTCTCATTCCTGACTCCAGCTATATGTTCTCCCATCCTGCCCTCATGAGTATCCATTCTGCCCCCATGTGATTTTCCATCCTGCCCCATATGATCTCCCCATCCTGTCTCATCTGTCCCATGATTCTGCCCTATCTGTCTTCATCGTATCCATTCTGCCCCCTGATCCTGCACCATGTGTCTTCATCTTTCCCCATGATCCTGCACCATATGTCTCCCATCCTGCCCCCATGTCTCCCATCCTGCCCCCATGCCTCCCATCCTGCCCCTGTGTCTCCATCCTGCCCCTGTGTCTCCATCCTGCCCCTTGTCTCCCATTTTGCCCCTTGTCTCCCATTTTGCCCCTTGTCTCCCATTCTGCCCCTTGTCTCCCATCCTGCCCAAGTGTCTACCATTCTGCCCCTGTGTGTCTCCATTCTGCCCCATGTCTCCATTCTGCCCCTGTGTGTCTCCAATCTGCCCCTGTGTGCCTCCAATCTGTCCCTTGTCTCCCATCCTGCCCCCATGTCTCCCAGTCTCCCATTCTGCCCCTGTGTATCTCCATTCTGCCCCTGTGTGTTTCCATTCTGCACCGGCAGGATGGAGACACATGGTCCATGTGTCTATCCTGCCGGGGAAACATATTGCCGCTTCAATAATAAAATAAAATAAAAAAACCTTTCTTATCTGGCCGCGCTCCTGCGACAAAGATGGTATCATACCAGAGAACACGAGCTGCACACAACCAGGACAGCTGCTGCTGTGTGAGCTGAAGGATCTGTGGTGATGTCATTGTCATGTGATCAGGGGGCGGAGCTGATAAATGCTGAAGGCCTGTGATAATGATGACATCACCACAGGTCCTTCAGCTCTTCCACTTTGTGTAGCCTTCTTCTGTCGGCCGCTGTGGCGGCTGTGCTGATGCGTGCGCCACAGGCACTTGGGGCCTGATGACTAGAAGCACTGGAGCGGGGCCCCTAACTTGTGGGCCTCTTTCTGTACTGCTGCTCACCGGGCCCCATAAAGCAGTATGGGCAGTAATGCCCTGATGGCGGCTGCTAGAGGACTAGTAAATCTGCTGCCAGTAAGGCTTCTACATTCATGAGCTATGTGCAACCCTGTCCCCTCTACGGATTGGCAGCTTTCTGACTATGCACAGTGTACACACAAAACTGCCACTCAGAGGGTGAGCGGGGTTATACAGAGTTCAACATTCAGAGAACTGCTAGATCTGATCTACAGCAGGTAAAAACTATAATTTTATCAAAATTACATCAAGCAGCTCAGTAAGTGATACATCACTTTAATCAGGGTCTTTCCCCCTATATTATGCTGCTCTCAGCTGGGGTAGCAAAAACCTGGTATCAAATTTTCCCTAAGACCTTGTCCACATCTGCATCACACGTTTTTTACTTTTCAGATTGATCCCATGGGAGTAATTAAAACTCATAAGGCCCACATTAAAATGTCTGGAACCTCCTAATGCAAAGGGAAGTAGCAATAATTATATATAGGGATAATAGCACCGTAAATCAGAAAATCCACATAGTAATGCTTGATAGCAGATGGTCATCATCTTGATATATTCTACATAGAAATGCAATATTCTTGCACCTCAACCCCTGGGCCAATAACAGAAGCTGTGATTATTTTTATGCCTATGGTGGAACTCAATATTATAAGCTAGTGGGATCCATAGGTTTAGTTGCCAACCATGTCTTTCTTGCTGGGGGCCTGATATCGCATCGTGAACAGAACCTTACGAATAGTAAATCTAAATGATACAAT
Source organism: Dendrobates tinctorius (assembly GCF_039654945.1). NCBI lineage: Eukaryota > Metazoa > Chordata > Amphibia > Anura > Dendrobatidae > Dendrobates > Dendrobates tinctorius. The sequence goes on along the minus strand of NW_027361816.1, from coordinate 1,695,459 downwards.
GCATAAAACACTTAATATTTAAGTTTCTCAAGAAGGACGACTGTACTGAGTAATGGTTCCATTAGACAGAAGGCACCAGTCCTTTGACCCCGTCATCTGCTATAATTGATGCTTTTCTATAAATGAGTTCAAATTGGTCATCGTTGGCTTGGTTGCCCTCAGCTAATTCCCTTAAGTCAATATGCCTGATGCCTGTCTTTCCATTTAACCTCTTTGGTCTGAGCACTTTAAAATGCCTGAATTTAAAAGGATTAGAGGTCATTTCTGAAATCAACACCAGAGGAATTATTGCTGTAGCCCTAATGCTCAATTTCAAGGTGTTTATCGGCTGTCAGAGCATCTGCCATGAATTTAACATCCAAGAAAAGATCATTGCTATCTTGCATTTAGATAAAAGTAAGTTTTTCAATTTTACATGGTTTTATCCTGCGGATAGAATCTGAAAGCCTAGCATGTTATGGATTGTGCTTCTGGCCTTCTTATATTCCTATGATTTTTGTGGCACAAGCACTTGCGCTCATGTATAAAAAGTTTGTAAACTCATCATGGAGAAGCTCCTTTTAGAACCATTAATGAGCATAGCGGAGTCACTAAAGCCAGAGGCAGGCAAGCCCACTTCTCTCCGAGAGCGATCTGTTAAAGCATCGGACCATGTTGTTCCGTGGAGTTGTGCACATGTCCGAAGTTTTCCTTCTAATGAGCCGGTCAGAGCGAAAAATTTCTGCTTGCCTGCGTTTGATCCGATATTTGGATGGTACTCAGTCATGCAAACCAATTTCCACGACAGAATGGAGAAGATGGAGAATTTTTTTTCTCCTTCTTCTCCTTGTCATAGAGAACTTGCTATGGGTTTACCGTGATATAGCGGACCCAGAAGACCGCGCCGTCTGATTTCTCCTACTTCTGCACTGTTTAGAAGCGCTTCACTCTCATAGTAAACGGTGCAAGTTTCTTCTAGCGGTGCAGGGGTTAATCTAAAGGCCCCGTTACACACAGCAATCTCGCTAGCGAGATCGTTGATTTTGTGACGCCACAGCGATCTCACCAGCGAGATCGCTGTGTGTGACGGGGATCAGCGACCGTGCCCCCTGCTGGGTATCGCTGATCGTGCACTATCGTGCACGGCCTTTTTTGATCGTTGCTCTCCCGCTGGCCAGCGCGCATCGCTGCGTGTGGCAGCGGGAGCCAATGATCAGCGACGCTCCCAGCACTCTAATCAGGTGCTGGGAGCTGGTCTCTAAGGTAAATATCGGGTTACTAAGCGGCGCGCGTCATTTAGTTATCCGATGTGTACCTTAGAAACCTGCGTGCTCGCAGCTCCCGGCGCGAGCATGCAGGTTTCTTAGGTACACATCGGGTAACTAAGTGACGCGCGCCGCTTAGTAACCCGATATTTACCTTAGAAACCAGCGTCCTCACTGGTGCTGATCGCTGATGAAGCTGCCTGTTTGGCAGCTCACTAGTGATCACGTACCGATGCACCAGCGATCCTGACAAGGTCGTATCGTTGTCGGGATCGCTGGTGCATCGTTTAGTGTAACAGAGCCTTAAATCACTTGAGAGTTCCTGGAAATGTGCTTGGCTTTATGCTCTCAGCTGTTCAGAGTTGGCCACTTCCCTCTCCTATTTATGTTGGCCTCTGGCAATTAAAATGCCAGAGTTAGCTTCATGCTGCATGGTATAGGAGCTTGGAGGAGTATTTGTTGTTTTGAGGATTAGTTTCTTGGATTTATCTTGTGACTGTTGCATGGCTTTGGTTGTGTACTAATCCATTTCTTTTCCCTCTTTGGTTTTTCCCTTCCTTCACTCCCCGGTGTTCCCCTCAGTTGTTTGTGAGTGTATATTTGTATGATTGGTATTTTACCGTACTTTATCCCTGTACGTATTCCCTTGTTAGTCTGGTTGGTGTACTTCCATACACTACTACTCCCTGCTTCCCTGGGCATTTAGAGAGATGTACAACAGGCAAAGGTCATTTTCGTGTTACTTGAGCAAAATTCATGCCATTCAAGCAACGGACCCTTCTATGGCCCTGAATTACGATCAAGTAACACGAAACAGACGTTGCCTGCTACGTGTCTCGCTAAATTCCCTGTTCCCGGCTTTATTACTTTTATGGAATAATGCAAAAAAAGAAAAATAAATTATTGACTGGGCTACAGGAACAAACGTATGATCAGCAGCACAGCAATAACCACTTATTAAAAGGGTATTCCTAAAGATGGAGCCACCTCATTCAGCTAAATACCAGGTCTGCTTCAATGGAGAAATGTTTTGTTTTTTTTTCAAGATGAGACAATCCCTTTAAATATCTATATAACAAATGGGCGGAGTTAAGGACCCAATGTCACGCGCAAAATATTTGTAATCTGTACAATGTTTATTAATGGTAGCCAACATTTTCCAGGAATTTTTCTTGGGTTTCAATACATGTCACTCATTCCCCAAGTGTAGCATGGAAATGATTAGTAATTGCATCACATTTTTTAATGGGGCTAATACCAGTACTAACCACATCACTTTTAAGGGTCCGTTCTGAACACTGACTCCAGTCCTTTCAGGACTCACTCTGCTCAGCTCGCTGGTAATCGAGGAAATGAACTTCTCTTATGTCATTTCCTTTTCTCGGCCGCTTCTCTTCTTATCTTTAAAGATTTATAAATACGTCCTTTTTCCCTAAAGTTTTCCTAGGGAAGGAATGGAAAAAAGTTAATGGGTCAAGCCTGAATATTAGAGTCTGTTAATGATTGCCTGTTGTGTTCTGAAATACAACTTTGCATTTCATGATGGCAGGCAGTTGTGTACGTGTGTATATAAAGGGTGGGACACAGCCAGAACCTTAAATACCGGAGGTGGTCAACCCAGTAAAAGTGCCATGCATTGCGGTGTCAGCAGTAGTGATGCATATATGTATAAAATGTTGAGCATTTTGCGAACCATGATTTATAGGGTACATATACCAGCATTCTTTAGATTGTATATTTACTAGGATCAGCCAAAATGCACATAAAAGGGTTTGCTGGGGTGCACGTATCATATTGCCAATTTAGCACATCTGCAGGAGCCGAGAGCTCACACAACGTCAGTGATTTTTGATCTCCATGTCCTGTCTATAGTGGCTGCATACCGGATCGCACAGCAGCAGGCGGACGATGCTTGCAAGAGAGAATGAACACACTGACACTGTACACATGGCTCTTACAGTGTCAGAGTGCACTGTCATCCTTCTCTCCTATTAGCATCGGCCGCCTGCTGCTGTGTGACCGTGTGCAGCAAGCAGCCGCTATAGACAGGACATGGAGATCATACACTGATGTTGTGTGAGCTTGCAGTGTCAGTGTGTGCAGGGCTAAAGGTTCGATGCAGGCAGGCAGTGCTCCCTAAAGCGCTGTCAATCATTATAACAGGAGGGGTGAAGGATGCTGATTTAGGGGGCAGAACGGTTCTCTGAGCTCTAGTCCATGCCAAGGGTGCACCAAAGCCTGTACCTATGTAATTAATCTGTTTTTACATAAAATAAGTAAAATTTGTTACACAAGCCTGAGTTTTATAGGGGCAAACTCCCCTGCATGACTGTATAAATGGTTTAATTTCAGTTTTGCGGGTGACAGTTTCCCTTTTACTGAGCTGAAAGCGTGCAGTTTTTCATTGCATTATGGACATTAATTAGTTAATTTTACCTCTACATTATAAGGGTATGTGCACACGTTGCGGATTTGCCGCTGCAGATTTCCTAGTGTTTTACAGTACAATGTTAATCTATGGGAAATAAAAACCGCTGTGCACATGCTGCGGAAACGCCGCGGTTTATTTTCCGCAGCATGTCAATTCTTTGTGCGGATTCCGCAGCGTTTTTACACCTCTTCCATTATAGGAAGTAAAAACGCAGCCCAAATCAGCACAAAATCCACAGGAAATCCGCAAGAAAACCGCGCGGATTTTGACCTGCGGATTCTGCCAAAATAAACAGATTCCGTGCGGAAAATTCCGCACACGAATCTGCAACGTGTGCACATACCCTAATCCTGTGATCTAGATCTGCCGTTAGGTTGTGATTCAGGAACTTAGTTTTCTGTAGGGTAAATAGTTTGATGTAGAAGTTGTGTTTAGATTGTGTTTGCTGTACATTGTACGCTCTGTTTTCTCACCTTTGTAGACATTTGGGATCCTGTTCCGATAAACTATAATTACTCTAAATATTTCTCTTGTTCCATTCAAACCAAAACACAAAATCTGTAGTTTTCCATCAGCTTTTCTTCTGCTGATGAATCACCAGTTATAGTCAGATACCGCCATCTAGTGGTAACAGCTTAAAGTTACATTTTCCATAGTTTACGATTGCATTTGATTGGGTAATTAATATGATTATTTCATTCTGAGACTTTTGTTGCCTCTTCTCATCTGCCTCCATTGGTTTTCTAATATGTTATTTCTGGAATTCTGGTATATAGGGATGGATGCATCTCTTTTTTTCCAAGAAAACAATTTGCTTTTTTCTTTATCTAAAGACCAAATCAGATTTGATTAATGGCCACACCACATGTCATTGCTATCGTTAATATCAAAACTTTACTGCTAGGCATACAGTAGCATCTTTACCACCGGTCACGGGGCACCCCTCCCTGATAGTTAGTGTGGACACACATGCTCATCCATACATTCATCTTTACTTTGCCTCTAAGCCCTGAGCTGTCAATGTTTATTTGGAAATTGTTCACTATCATGATCTGCAGAGCATAACCCTATAATCTGACTAACGCTGAAACGTATGTTTCTGGGTAGTAAATGCTTTTGTGTTTTGATGGTTTCTTGCCTGCCTTTGAAGAAACACTAAAAGTAGAAAATGGACAAGTATAAATCATTTTGTTGATCCCTAAATCTCCTCTTTTTCTTTCATCGCTTTTTTGTCTGGGACTACAAAAAAACTCAGACACATCCTTTTTCCTCCTCTTAAAGAGTCTGGTCTTAAGCTACAAGTCTGCAGTTACACTATGCGACTGGATACTTGGGAACCTTCACATCGTGCGCGCTGTGAAGATTTTTCGGTGCCGGGAGCGGGTAGTCCTGTGACCTTGTATATGCAATTCATAACTTCCGGTCACATTCCAACTAGACTGTATCCGGCCATACTGATTCCAATTGCATTGAGCAAGGCTGCACCCATCTAGACGGACTGTGGCCTGGAATATGCAAATCATATCGGTCAGGACGTTGGCATCGGAGAATCCTTACAGCACACCATGAGCGTGATGCGAGGATTCACAAGTCTGCAGTCACATAAAGTGACGGCAGACTTAACTTAAGACCTGACAACCTCTTTAACTGTTCTTTGTTTGGCTGAAGCATCCCAGTCTCTGCCCTGACCGCTGGAGAACAGGATTTTCATCCTCACCTACCGTATCCTACCAACCTACCGTTTCTCTCAGCTGTACCCAACCAAAAATGGAACAAATCGACAAAAAATTAAACATTGTGCAAAATCTCTGTTTCTCTATTTCAGATACATGCAGCAAATCCTGCAGACTAACAAACACTGGGGGCAAAATTGTCTCATGTCTTATTATTCATTTCTAGTCTTGTGTTCCTGTAACGTGAACCTGTCACACTAGGCATGTAGTCCAGTTAGGTAGTAAAGTTAGAGGAGTTCAGCAGATTTATTGTTTTGGTAAAAATAAAAATACCATTATACCTTGTACAGTTATATGTAAAAGTTTGGGCACCCCTATTAATGTTAATCTTTTTTCTTTATAACAATTTTGGTTTTTGAAACAGGTATTTCAGTTTCATATGTCTAATAACTGATGGACTCAGTTATATTTCTGGATTCAAATGAGGTTTATTGTACTAACAGAAAATGTGCAATCTGCATTTAAACAAAATTTGACCGGTGCAAAAGTATGGGCACCCTTATCATTTTCTTGATTTGAACACTCCTAACTACTTTTTACTGACTTCCTGAAGCACTAAATTGGTTTTGTAACCTCATTGAGCTTTGAACTTCATAGCCAGGTGTATCAAATCATGAGAAAAGGTATTTAAAGTGGCCACTTGCAAGTAGTTCTCCTATTTGATTCTCCTATGAAGAGTGGCATCATGGGCTCCTCAAAACAACTCTCAAATGATCTGAAAACAAAGATTATTCAACATAGCTTTTCAGGGGAAGGATACAAAAAGTTGTCTCAGAGATTTAACCAGTCAGTTTCCACTGTGAGGAACATAGTAAGGAAATGGAAGAACACAGGTACAGTTCTTGTTAAGCCCAGAAGTGGCAGGCCAAGAAAAATATCAGAAAGGCAGAGAAGAAGAATGGTGAGAACAGTCAAGGACAATCCACAGACCACCTCCAAAGACCTGCAGCATCATCTTGCTGCAGATGGTGTCACTGTGCATCGGTCCACAATACAGCGCATGCATAACGCCTTTTTGTATGACCAAACAACTCAATCTTTGTTTCATCAGTTCACAGGACCTCCTTCCAAAATGTAACTGGCTTGTCCAAATGTGCTTTTGCATACCTCAGGCGACTCTGTTTGTGGCGTGCTTGCAGAAACGGCTTCTTTCGCATCACTCTCCCATACAGCTTCTCCTTGTGCAAAGTGCGCTGTATTGTTGACCGATGAACAGTGACACCAGCTGCAGCAAGATGATGCTGCAGGTCTTTGGAGGTCTGTGGATTGTCCTTGACTGTTCTCACCATTCTTCTTCTCTGCCTTTCTGATATTTTTCTTGGCCTGACACTTCTGGGCTTAACAAGAACTGTACCTGTGTTCTTCCATTTCCTTACTATATTCCTCACAGTGGAAACTGACTGGTTAAATCTCTGAGACAACTTTTTGTATCCTTCCCCCTGAAAAGCTATGTTGAATAATCTTGGTTTTCAGATCATTTGAGAGTTGTTTTGAGGAGCCCATGATGCCACTCTTCATAGGAGAATCAAATAGGAGAACTACTTGCAAGTGGCCACTTTAAATACCTTTTCTCATGATTTGATACACCTGGCTATGAAGTTCAAAGCTCAATGAGGTTACAAAACCAATTTAGTGCTTCAGGAAGTCAGTAAAAAGTAGTTAGGAGTGTTCAAATCAAGAAAATGATAAGGGTGCCCATACTTTTGCACTGGTCAAATTTTGTTTAAATGCAGATTGCACATTTTCTGTTAGTATAATAAACCTCATTTGAATCCAGAAATATAACTGAGTCCATCAGTTATTAGATATATGAAACTGAAATACCTGTTGCAAAAACCAAAATTGTTATAAAGAAAAAAGGTTAACATTAATAGGGGTGCCCAAACTTTTACATATGACTGTATTTATTCATTTAAATGATCACTACTGTTGTACATAAATTTGCAGAAATCAGTAGCACAAATGAATCTTTGTAACATATCTTTTCAGAGAATTTAGCTTTTTTTCTCCACTTATCAGCCACTTTATCACTTCTCCAGGTTTCCTAAATTCATCACTCACATTTAAAAACAGCTCAGATCCATCTTGGTCAAACCAAGACAGATTTCCAATACAGTGAGGTGCCAGGTTACAGCTCCTATTAAACTCTATGGAGAGAGGAGGAGGAGTGGGGAGCACTCGGCACAGTGAGAGACCAGGTAGACACGGGAAGGTCAAGCTGCAGGTTTCAGAAAATGTATTTCAATTCAGTGCTAGATTTTCAGCACATACGGTATGTAACGTCTTCAGTGCTGCGTCTAAAAGAGAAAGAACAGGACCCCCTCTGCCTGTATGTGCGGTGTATGGGAGCTATCATAGCACTAGGTCAGAGACAAGTGAAAATTAGAGAGAACCTGAAGAAGGGAAAACTGGTGAAAACTGCAGAATACAAGTCATATACAGTAATTGCCAGAAATAGTAATATTCCTTATGTACACATACAACAGCTTGTTCTGAAAAGTTACCTGAAATGACAAGTATAATTCAAATCAGTTCCCTTTCTATGCTTAAGAGTATAGTGGGCGGACTTATTAGCTTTATTTACATAATTTTGCATATACAGAAAGTGACTAGGAATGAACTAAGGTGTTATCTGAACACGCTCAGGTGCTATCCGAATGTCTTCAGCACACTCGAATAATATGTAAATCCTCGTACATTCTAGGCTTAGGAGTCCAGTGGGTGGCACTAATCACTTATTGGTCACTTTTAGTGATGAGCGAATGTGCTCGGATGAGGCGTTATACAAGCATGCTTGGGTGCTATCGAGTGTTTTTGGCGTGCTCGAACAATATGTTTGAGTCCCTGCGGCTATATGATTCGTGGCTGTTCGATAGCTGCAACACATGCAGGGATTGCTTGTTTGTTAGGTAATCCCTGCATGTGTTGCAGCCGCAGGGACTCAAACATATTATTTGAGCAACTCGGATAGCACCCAAGCATGCTTGGATAGCACGTTCGCTCATCTAAAAGTGACCAATAAGTGATTAGTGCCACCCACTGGACTCCTGAGCCTAGAATGTACATGGATTTAAAGGTAATGTCAGTAGGTACAACCCTCCTAAGCTGTCTAAGCCAGCATGTAGATCATAGAAAGTTGAATAAAATGATACCTTGATATCTGCAATCTGATGTCTTATTCCATCGACAGCCGCATTTTCATAATGTGTAAATTAGTTGTTCTGTGGACAGACACATATCTCCCTGAGAATCTGCCTCCAGAGATTATTTTAAATTAAATGGATCTGGAATCAATGTGAGACATGTAGTGACTGACAGTCTGCTCTTGTGATCTACATGTCTCACACTGGTAGTGCCACCTTTCATTTACAATAAGCTGTGGGAGCAGATTCTCAGGGAGATCTACTGTATCTCACAAAAGTGAATACACCCCTCACATTTTTGAATATATTTTATTATATTATTTCATGGGACAACACTGAAGAGATCACACTTTGTTACAATGTAAAGTAGTTATTGTATAGTTTGTAGAACAGTGTAAATTTGGTGTCCTCTAAATAACTCAACGCACTGCCATTAATGTCTAAACCGCTGACAACAAAACTGAGTACACCCCTAAGTGAAAATGGCCAAATTGTGTTGAAAGTGTCAATATTTTTTGTGAACACCATTATTTTTAATCACTGCATTATCACTGGAGCTTCACAGGTTGCCACTGGGATCCTCTTCCACTCCTCCATCCGCAGGGCTGGTGGATGTTGGAGACCTTGCGCTCCTTCACTTTCTGTTTGAGGATGCCCCACAGATGCTCATTAGGGTTTAGGTCTGGACAAGTGCTAGGCAAGTCCAGCACCTCTACCCTCCGTTTCTTTAGCAAGCCAGTGGTCGTCTTGGAGGTGTGTTTGGGGTCATTATCAAGTTTAAATAAAGCCCTGCAGCCCAGTTTCCAAAGGGAGGGGATCATGCTCTGCTTCAGTATGTGACAGTACATGTTAGTGTTCATGGTTCTTTCGAACTGTAGCTTCCTGCAGCCAGCAGCACTAATGCAGCTCCAAACCATGACACTGCCGCCATCATGCAAAACTAACATGTGTTTGTACTCCTCACCTGATTGCTGCCCGACACACTTGACACCATCTGACCCAAATAAGTTTATCTTGGTCTCATCAGAGCACAGGACATGGTTCCAGTAATGCATGTCCTAAGTCTGCTTGTCTTCATCTAACTGTGGACCCTCCCACCGCTGTAACCTCTACAGCAGGGGTGGGGAATCTTTTTTTTCTGCCAAGGGCCATTTGGATATTTATACCGTCCTTCGGGGGCCGTACAAACTCCGCCCACAAAGTACATCCTGACTCTGGCACCGGTGTCAGGACATAATCTTTCATTGCATGCCCTTCAGTGTTCATTAGTGAACACTGCGTGTGTGTGCCAACAGAGCAAGAAGAAATTAATGAGTTTGTGGCAATCAAAATACAGCTCCCTGCCCAAGAATGCGGTCCCTGAAAATCTCCCCGGGGGCCTGATAAAAGGTCATCGAGGGCCGTAAGTGGCCCTGGGGCCTGAGGTTCCCCATCCCTGCTCTACAGCAACGCAATAGCACTCCTAATTCTATTCTGAAAAGACAACCTGTGGATATGATGCTGAGCACGTGCCCTCAACTTCTTTGCTCAACCATGGCGAGTGGACCTTGTCTTGTTAAACCGATGTATGGTCTTGGCCACCGTGCTGCAGCTCAGTTTTAGGGTACTGGCAATCTTCTTATAGCCCCGACCATCCTTATGTAATGCACCAATTCTTTTTTTCAGATCCTCAGAGAGTTCTTTGCCATGAGGTGCCATGTTTATCTTCCAGTGACCAGTGTGAGAGAGTGTGAGACCGATAACCACCGACTTTTCCACCCCTGCTCCCCATTCACACCTGATACCTTGTAACACTATTGAGTCACATAACACTGGGGAGGTAAAATGGCTGATTAGGGCAAATTTGGCCATTTTCACTTTGTTGCCAGCGGTTTAGACCTTAATGGCCATTTGCTGAGTTATTTAGAGCGCACACCAAAGTAACACTGTTATACAAGCTGTACCCTGACTACTTTTCATTGTGTCAAAGTGTCATATCTTCAGTGTTGTCCCATGAAATGATGTAATAAAATAGTTACAAAAATGTCAGGGGTGTACTCACTTTTGTCAGATACTGTATGTCCGGCCCATAGATCTTAACAGCTTCATTTAAATATTTAAAACAAATGTGGATTTCTCTGGAATAAGATCCTAACGCAGATATCAAGGTATCGTTTTATTCAGCGTTCAATGACCTGTGTGCCCATATAGACGACTTAGGAGGGTTAATCCTACTGACAAATTCACGTTAAGGCTGGGTTCTCACGTAGCGGAATTCCCGCGGAAGTTACCTCGGGAATTCCGGAATTTCATTCCGCGGGAAAACCGCATTTTAAATTCCCTCGATTTTCCCGCGGAAAAGCTAGCGATTTGCAAGCGTAATTATCTTGCAGAATGTTAGTGTTTTCCAAGCGATCTGTAGCATCGCTTGGAGAACTGATTGACAGGTTGGTCACACTCGTTATAGTGTTTGACGAGTGTGACCAACTTTTTCCTATTGAGGCCGCCTATGCAGCATCAGTAGTAAAAAGATCTAATGTTAAAAATAATAAAAAAAAATCGTGTTATATTCAACTTCCGACGTCCCGCGCTGCGTCCCCGATCATCGCGATGCTGCCGGCAGGTCCCGTTCCCAGTGATGCATTGCGGCAATGACCTTTGATGATGTCGCGGTGTCGCGAGACCGCTACGGTATCGCGAGAGTGTGACGTCAGCAAAGGTCATTATCGCAATGCATCACTGGGAACAGGAGCTGCCGCGTGTATCGCTGTAGCCTGGGGATGCTGCGCGGGACGCAGGAAGGTGAGAATAACAATTTTTATTTTAATTCTATTTTTTTACAGGGATATGGTACCCAGAGCCCGGAGGACAGTCTCCTCTCCTCCGGACCGTGGGTACCATCCGCAAATGTTCTGCTTACTTTTCGCATGGTGGGCACACCACATGCGGAAAGAAAGCAGAACAATGCATTCCTATGTGGGCGCAATCGCCACGATTTTGCAAATTAATGAGCATGCTGCATATTTTTCCGTGATGCGATTCCGCCGCGGGAAAATCCGCAACATTAGCACAGCATTGCGGAATCCCATAGGAATGCATGGGATGCTGTTTTTTTGCGTTTTCGCGGCAAAATCTCGCGTTAAAAACCGCAGCGAAAAAAACGAAGCGTGTGATCGCAGCCTAAAGAGTAAAATCTAAATTGCACTGAATATTTTCCCACAAAGCAATACATCAGTGTATGCAGCTGTAATGGCTGGATGACCTGATGTCCATAGACTGCATCAGCAACGTGACAGGTTCCATTTAAGTTCTTCTATGAGACTTTATGGGTTGTTGGAAAGTCTGGGGTAACATCTCACCCATACTTTATCCATTAAAAGCTGCATTGTAGGCTAGCGGCCACCACAAAATAATATTATTCACACTGTTATTCTGTGTTATTGTTTTGCAAACACTTGTTATAAGAAACGAGAAGTGCAATCTAATTGTGTTCACAATGAAATCCCTTCCGAACGCCATTGTTGAGAATAGTGTGGGTCCTGTCACGGATCCAGCCTCTGTGCTTATTATAGACGGTAATTTAAGGACTGAGAAAGCTTTTACCTAATTGAGGGAAAGCTCCGCATTAACCTCACCGGAGATGTTTCATAGGTGGAATACTCATGGGGTTTATTTGTAATCTGATCCACACTGAGATGTTCACGCTTAAAACTTTGTGAAATCCTTTTTCCTCGCTGCGCTTCTTAAGAAATGAAGTCACACGCTGCTAGTTTTACAAAACCTTCTTCTGAGTCCTTGTTTCACCTTTTGTGTGCATGTTTTAGTGTTATGAATCTTGAGAGGATTCCATCAAATAGTGGGGGATTTTCAGTGTTTGAGATGAATGGTGGCTCAGCGGTTTGCAACCTTCTTTTGGACCTTTTTAGGTCCTTGATTTGAATCCAACCCCAGATGACATCTGCATGTGGTTTATATGTTCTTATGGGTTTCCTTCAGGTGCTCTTTATTTTTCTTACAAAGCAGAGAAACATTTACTGACATTCCATCCACCAGTCCTAATCACAAGCTAGCTGGAGTAAAATGTGACAACGTTGTAAAAAAATGCAAATAGCCTCTACGAAGGAAGAGATCTTGGAACTCTAGTGCCACTTATTACTTATTGGATGTAGTAATCCTAAAAGTTAATATTGACTTTTTAATGAGTCTCGCCCCTTCAGAAAGACTCCTTCAAACGTCTGTGATCTTCAGTCCAATCTCAGATCGCAATTCTCCGACTGCCATGCCTCTCCCGACCTTGAGTGTTACAGCTCTATATATTTCTATGATGCTGTCACACTCCAGGATTAGGAGACAGGCAGCCAGTCCAGTCCTACTACTTTGAGATCGGACCGATGATCACGGTCATATGAAGAAGCCCCAACTTAGGTTAAAAAGAAAAAACAGGAACTCCAGTTACAGACACCTGTTTCGGGGTGTTTGTTCCTTATCAGTGTAAAGCAGGAGATCTGATTTGGTTAAGTAACGGGCTTCTAAAGGCCCTTTTACATTTAGCGATGCACCAGCGATCCGACCGGCGATCCGACCCGGTCAGGATCGCTGGTGCATCGCTAAATGATCGCTAGTGAGCTTTCACACAGAAAGATCTCACAGCAATGCAGCAGCGACGCAGCGCACGATACTCACCTTTCACACACAGCGATCCTGACGTCCTCCCGCCCGCCTCCACGCGTCGCTTGTCTCACACAGCAGGAAGCCCAGCAGGAAGCAGACGACGAGAAATGGAGCTGCCCGATCTCGCACGATCAGCGATGGACAGCGGGGGAGCCGGTTGGAGGTAAGTATCACACATAGCGATATTGCTAGCACGTCACAAAACCAGTGACGTTTTAGCGATATTGCTAGCGATATCGCTATGTGTAAAACCCCCTTTACAGGGAGTCTAAGTGGGATCATTTCTCCTTATGTAGAGTGCCAAGTCAGTGTTCGGAGACTAAGGCTACTTTCACACATCAGGTTTTCGGCGTCAGGCGCGATCCGGCGTCGTGCCGGAGCGCCGGATCCGGCAAATATTTCGTAAAACCGGATGTGACGGATCCGTTTTTCTGCCGGATCCGTCTTGTTCTTGACAGACAAAACCGGATCCGTCTCATCCGGTTAATCCGGTTTTTGTTCCGTTTTTTGACGGATTACGCCGGATCCGGTTTTTAAAATTGACCCTTGTGGCCTTCCGAACGGGATTGGCTACTGAAAAACTATATATAGCGTGTTCTTACAGCCCTTCTTTGACAGGTTGTAGAGGAGAAAGTGCAGGTTGGAGAGAAGAGCAAGTTACCGGTGAAGATGGATGTTGTGATTGGAAATATTTTGAAGAATTTGGCGGATTTTACAGCGGAGGCGAATTGTTTGAGGGTGATTGTTCTGGAGAAGGAGAGAGCGAGACAGCAGCGCATCAGGCATCGTAGACGACGTTTGTGGATCCACCCCATCACAGCCAAGAGAATGACGCGTGGGGTCTATTCTACACTCTGCTTGGACCTTAGACGAAACCCGGATACATTTTTTGGATATGTTCGGATGAAAATGGAGAATTTTGATTACTTGGTGGAGCGCATTGCACACCTCATAAGAAAAGCAGACACCTATTGCCGCTTCTTTGTTTCACCCGCAGAGCGTCTGATGGTGACTTTAAGGTAAGCCACATTTATTGGATATGCTCGCATCAGAGCACACTTTCACTGCAATCTTGTTGGTGGTAGTTTGTATCTCCAAGTGTTATAGCTGAGTTTTGGTATGTAATGCTGTGATTTAAAACTAATTGATTGTTTTTTAATTCCCCACAGATTTCTTGCAACTGTAGAATTTGTGGGACTCCTTAGGCCTCTTTCACACTTCAGTTTTTTTTGCATCAGTTATAATCCGCCAAAAAGGCGGACAAGCGGATCCGTTCTAAACTGATGTGAATGTATGGCACAGGATCCGTTTTCAGACGGATCCTGAAAATGAAGAAATTTAAAGGAATCGCTGGCTGGGAAGGAGAGAGAGAGAGAGAGAGAGAGAGAGAGAGAGAGAGAGAGAGAATATTTTTTTTCCCTCCGGCACCCAGAAAGAAATCAGTGTTTGCAGGATCCGCCAGAGAAAAAAACGTTACAAGCTCCGTTTTGAAATTTTTGAGGATGGTGACGGACAGCAACTTTTGGCGGATCCTCACAAAAAACGGATGCAACGGACAGCAATCCGCCATTAATGCAAGTCAATGGGAAAAAAACGGATCCTCAAAAAAAATTTGAGGATCCGTTTTTTTTCAAAACCTGGCGGATTGTGACTGATTGTAAAAAACGGAAGTGTGAAAGAGGCCTTAGCTGAAGAGTTTTTACCAGAGCCCACAACAGAGAGGTGGATTGAAATTTCAGAAAAGTTTCTACAGATATGTCAGTTTCCCAACTGCTTGGGCGCTGTGGACGGGAAACATATCCGCATTGTAAAGCCAGCCGGATCGGGATCGGAATATTTCAATTACAAGAAATATTTTTCAATTGTCCTCATGGCCATCGCTGACGCGGAATACAAATTTATTGCTGTTGATATTGGGGCCTATGTCCGCTCCCATGACTCTCAAGTTTTCAAACTGTCTGCCATGGGGCGTAAACTGTATGGAAACACCTTCCAGTTCCCACCCCCTAGACCGCTGCCGCAAACATCTGGTCCACCTATGCCATTTGTCTGTGTAGGGGATGAAGCCTTCCAGCTGTCAGAACACCTTTTGAAACCGTACTCTAGCAGAGGATTGACAAGAACAAAACGCATTTTTAATTACCGCCTCACAAGAGCAAGAAGAATGGTTGAATGTACCTTTGGTATTCTGACAGCCAAATGGCGGGTCCTATTGACTGCGATCAACCTCAAGACAGAAACTGTGGACGAGGTGATCAAAGCTTGCGTGGTACTCCACAATTTTGTTAGCTGCAAGGAACCCATTTCCATTGAGGACACCTCTGAAGAAACCACCTTGCAAGATTACCAGGACATTGCCACTAGAAGTTCTGTGACGGTTTCAGTAATGAGGGACAATTTTGCACTATACTTTGTCACCTCAAGGCAGAGTACACTGGCAGGATGACAGAGTGTGAAAGATTTGTGCCCTTAACCAAACTTGTGTACCTTCTGGACCAACAGTATATACCTTTGCCAACCAAAGTTGGCTATCTTGTCATGGTCTCTATTTTTAGCTTTAGGCCACAGGTGTGTACCTGGTTGTGTTTTATGCAAAGTATTTCACCTTTTAACAAAAGTTGTGTACATTGTTAGGAAATCACCAACAATAAACACAACTTTTTAGGTGAAATACTTTGCTTCAAACACAACCAGGAACACAACTGTGGCAAAAAGGTAAAATTTACCCACAGTTATATACCTGGTTTTGAATACCTTTTTACCTTTGAAATACCCTGTATTTAACCTTTTTTTTAAACATAGTTCGCCGCAGAAAGAAATGACAGACAACCATTGTGAACAATAATTTAACTTTTATTTAAAATATTTCTTTTTTGTAAAATGTTTTTAAAGTTTAAAAAACTTTTTTAATAAATGTTTGGAACCAACCAAATGGGCATTTTTATTACAAAACACATCATAAATCTGTGTAGTGTGGGGTGGAAATACTGCTGGAGGGGCTGCGGGACACTTCGACACTGGGAGTGTGGAGAGAGGACTGGGATCGTGGTGGGGAAGGAACAGTTAGAGGTGAAGGTGTGGAAAAAGCTACAGAATGGGTGGACATGTGGGAGGCAGAAGAGGTGGTGGGCGGTGGAGTGGAGGGTTGGGCAGGGACTGTAGGAGCAGATGATGTTGATGGCAAGTTGTATGGGGAAGGAGTTTGGTACAGGGAAGGAGTTTGGTACGGGGCCGGTTGCTGGAAGTGGGGAGATGTCTGGTACTGGGGAGGTTGCTGGTACTGGGGAGGTTGCTGGTACTGGGGAGGTTGCTGGTACTGGGGAGGTTGCTGGTACTGGGGAGGTGGCTGGTGCTGGGGAGGTGGATGGTATGTAATAGGAGGGGGAGGATGGAAAGTGGCTGGAGGGGGTGCAGGTGGAGGAACTACTGTGGTGGGAGGAGGAGGTTGGGAGGTAACGTGCTGGAGAGCACCGTGGCATGAATGCATTACATGCATCTGCGGGGTAGGAGAGAGCGTTTCCATGCGCTCCACAACAGACCTGAAAAAGGTGTGGTTTGGCGAAGATCTTGCTTCTGAATGCATGGTTTGCAGAAGTGTCTTCACCTCCAGAATGCTGGAGTTGATCTGCTGAAAGCCTGCGGAGATTTGCTCTGACAAGACTTTTAGACAGTTCTGGAAAGATGCATTCAGATGCAAGAACTCTGGCGCATACGTCTTTTCCTGACCCCTCTGCCACTGCCGCCCAGTACCCGCAGGTGTACTAGAGGTGGCAGGGGCAGAAGGGTGGGGTAAAGGGAAATCGATCTCCTCACCAGCAGCTTCATGTAATGTAGGCGGCCACGATGCTCCTGTGCTGGTGGATGGGACTGATGGGTCGAATGTGTGGGAAGGCTGGGAAGGTGCAGATGTACCGGGGCGGTCGAAGTGTCCCTCGGTGCCGGTCTCCTCAGGGATCGCCTCAGAAGGGTCCAATCCTGCAGGCTCCCGAGTGCTGCTCACCGTGCTGTGGAATAAAGAGAAAAAAAAACAATTAAAATAGTGACATGGCATGGCCCTGGCTGAAAAAAAAAAGTTACATCTAAACATTTTTTTTCACATGTGGTGTGTAATATTTACCTTCTGGTGACCATTGTTTCCCGGAGGAACGACAGGGCTTGTGCGTACTTATACTTGCTCCTGCGTCCTCCAGATCCACTCGGGGCCTGCATCTCTTTATTGAACTCCTTCTTGAAACGATCCCTCACAGACCGCCACCGCTTCACAATTCTGTCCCCTGAAACGAGAAAGGAGTGGTTAGTATACAACATCAGTGTTTCCCAAACTCCAGTCCTCATGGTCCCCAGGGGTCATGTTTTCAGGATTTCCATAGTAAATGGAAATCCTGAACACATGATCTGTGGGGACCACGAGGACTGGAGTTCGGGAAACACTGGTTTACATCAAGCAACCGGTACTGTATATACTTACGCTCTTTAATCTGGGCCCGAGCATCGAGGTCCTCCCAGCGGTCCACAAGGAGCGAACAGATTTCCTCCCAGAGTCGTCGGGTAACGATCAGGTCAGCATGGCGGCGGTCAGCCATATTCCATAGCGGCTCCCTTTCTCTGACGAGATCGATGAGGTGGTTCACATCAATCCCTCCATCCTCTCCGTCAGAGTCGGGAGCACGCTGTGAAGGCTGTTAAAGAAAAAGACAAAAATAACATAATTAGCCTCCACAAAAGAAATGAAATAAAAAGTGCAAAAAAGCAAAGCAAAAATATTTATACTTACACGCTGGTGACCGCCGCGATGCTGTCGCCGACGACCCTGGGAGGCACTGCGAGGACCTCTTGGCCGAGCACCAGATTGGGAAGACTAGAGAAGAAAACAAAAAATGTTATGTCTTTGGATGTAGGCATTTGTTTGCTGTGTGTGGTCTGCAGAACATTGTTTTCTATGTGTTGTGTGTAGTGTGATGTTGTGTTTCTGCGTTTGATGCAAAAAACTTACCAATTGTGAGCCCACTCCAGGTGTCTGTCCACCCCTTCCTTCTTCTTCTGGGAGCTCCTCTTCATCTTGTGATTCCTGTTTTGAAATAAAAGGCAATGAATAGACATATATTACAGAGGTGATGGATTTTGGAAATAAAAACTTACCGTCAAACGCTGACGATGCGAGGGAGGGCTCCCAGAAGAAGATGTGCTGTCTTCCTGCTGGCCAGACTCCATGCCTGTGGGTGGTGTTACTGCTGCTGCCAGTGCTTCCAGTGCTGCCACTGTTGCTGCTGCTGCATCTCTTGGGCGGCTGTTGAATAAAGAGAAACAAAGGGGCAATGAATATCTTGATATTCCATGGCCCTAGTTTGGAGGAATGGGGGATTTGATAATTACCGTCTCTCATCTGCTGCTGGACTCCCCTCCCGTTGTTCAGCATGCTGCTCCATTTGGGGTGGTGGTGGTGCTGATGGTGCTGCTGCAGTGGTCTCCTGCCTTCTCCTGCGCCTGGTTGCTGTCTTGGGTGGCATGTTGGGAGTGGCTGAGGGTCCCACTGTCATGCTTTTATATATGTCTTGTGGGCCGAGCTACTGAGCATGCTCAGACCAAAAAAACCGAATCCGGCCACCGGATCCGGCTGTCGCCGGATCTGGCGCATTGCGGCGCTCATAGGCTTTCATTGTTTGAAAAAGCCGGACACGCCGGATCCGGCGTGTCCGGCTTTTTCGCCGGAGACAAAAAACGTTACAGTAGCCGTTTTTTCCAGACGCCGGATCGCGACACATTGCCGGATCCGGCGAAAACCGGATGAAACGCATGGCCATCCGGTGCGATCCGGCGCAAATGCAAGTCAATGGGGGGGAAACCGGATCCGGCATTGCATTTCGCCGGATCCGGTTTTTGTCAAAAGCGCCGGATCGCGCCTGACGGCGAAAACCTGATGTGTGAAAGAGGCCTTATAGGCCATGCAATGCTCCTCAAGGAATTTAATTATCCAGATAGCCTCTTCAGAGACAAAGAGGACTTGAACTCTAGCATTAATGGAAGTAACAATTCTAAAAATCAATATTGACCCATTAGAAACATTTCACTTTGGACCCCCTGTGAGAAGCCTTTTATTTAGCTTTGCGCTGATGATGTGCAAACACCCCGGAACATGTATCTGCAAGTGATGACAATGAAATAGAATCTTAAAGGAAAGCACAGTTTGGCGCTAAACAATTATTAACCAAATGTCAGGATCCTGTCAGCGTCGGCAACTGCCACGGCTGAGCAAGGTGACTTACCCACACTGCGGGAGAGCACGGGGCCCAATATGGTAGTGAAGGTTTAAGCAGACAGGACCTGAGGCACGGAAAATAGTAAGGAGTACCAGGACCTACGATCATGTGACTGCAGGGGGCGGGGCTTAGCATCCTACTACTGCAGATGATGTAATGTACCTACTGCAGGAATACTGTAGTAGAGGAGAGGAAAACGCAGGTCAGACAAGCAGAGGTCATACACGAGAGGGCGGTGCAGTACAAAAGGGATGAGCAGGGAATAGTCAAGTCACAAGCAGAGAGTCATACACGAGAGGGCGGTGCGGTACAAGAGAGACAGGCAGAACTCGTGACAGGGACAGAACCGGATCAAAACCAAACAAGCAGCAAGTTATCAGGCACAAGGCACACGTACACAAGAGGTCAACTAACTCAGCCGAGGGCAGGAGTATAACTGACACCGGACCCAGGTCCAGTGAGCATTAAATAGCCACCCTCTGCCAGAGAGAGGCAGAAACAATTAACCCCCTGTCTGACCAGGACAGGCCAAAGCGAAACCCTGTCCTGGATCATGACAACAAAATTTCCAACTCTTTTCTTCAGCATTCTGTCATGGTTAATACATTTTAATAAATAATTGCAGACATACCATAATTAAAATAAAAAAAATCATACACAAATGGCATTTCCCAGTAATGCCTAGCACCAAAGGAAATTGTGTTCTCACACTCCACAACCCACTAATTTAATTTGTGCAGTGCACCATGCTACTGAGTGAAATGTGACGCCATTCTCTGGGGCAGTGGTGGGAGGACTAAAGACTATATGACCGGCTGATGTGATGTAATCATTGCCGGATTACAGTACCCCAGCGGTGGTCACATGACTGCAATGTACAAAGCTGCACAGGGGCATCTTCAACAATGTAAGTCACTGATAAAACATTTTTGATCCTTAAATTCCATGCAGATCAGTTGAGTTCCGGGGCCTGAGACCCCCAGAAATTTGCTTGAAATATTGCTCAGAAGTACATGGCTGTAGCAGAAGCAGAATACCCATTCCATAAAAAATCTAAAGTAGTAATGTCCTGGATCACGATATTCTTTACAGCTATAACATTTTGATTGAATCCATACTCAGCTCGGTAACTGTGCTCAGGCAGAATCTGTTGCTTCTGCCCCAAGTAGGGGTTGAGCTCTCTGGCAGCCACTTGGATAGGCACACAGGATTTTATATCACAACAGCATAAAGTTTATTGTCTTTCATAAACCTTACAGCTCCAGAGCGAAAACATCTTTTCTCCAGTGCAAGTGAATAAAATAAACAGTCCTTCCTTCAGGCACAATGAAACAAGGTAAATGTAACAGCCTCAACAGTCTCGGTATTTCAGGCCGTAGCAGCTCCAGCAGTTTAAATGCATTCACCAAACACGTCTCTGTTCAGATCCAGCCCAAACCCCACACTGCTGAGTCAACCCAGCTGCTGTTATTAGGCCTGTAAGTTGCAGGCTGGATTATGGAAACAACATTTTTCACCCAGATTCTTTTGTTTTTTTTTCCCTAAATTCTGGACCCAAAATTCAGTCAAATTAACCCTCTTAGTAACCAAATGTTACTGGTACAGATTTTACATTACCAAGGCCAACCACCTCGGTGGCACATATTTGCCATCTGGGACCTTACCACCTTTTTTCTTACACCCGTAAACTGTGCAATTCTGAATGTTCTTTTGAGAGGTTGGCGGGTGTCTCATGACCCAGCTACCCACCAATTGGCTAGCAATTTAAGCGCCAATTTTTTTTTTTATTTACCAAAGTTTAGTTACTTTTTAAATGCAAAAAAGTGTTATCTTATTTGTAGATGAACCCTAGATTTGTATCTATTTTCACTATTTTATATGGAAAGCTAGCAGTACACATACGGCAATATTCTCTACTAATTTATATGATTTGGTGCTGTACAGTACAAGTTTAGTGTCTGCTCTTTTCCTGAAATATATTTAAGAACCATTAGTTGGCCACAGTCCACACAGATCTCTTTATGACATCTGGTCAAAGGCTTCTTCTCATTGATGGTTCTGGTGAGAAGTCCTCAGATTCCTGACAATTGGGACATTCATCTGCCCACTAGTAGTTTACTGATTACTGATAGCATGTTTCCATCATGTCGTAGGATGTGAAAGGGACCGTTGTGTGATATCTGGCTATAAAGCCACTGGTCTCATTTTGTCTTCAAAGGAGAGGAAGCTGCAAGGACCATTCCAGATCTTATACCCTTTGTCAATAGAGATTCCAGAATACATCATTGCATGGAGTTTTAGGAATTAGAAAATGGTCCCATTAATAATGTTAGTATGTGAGCTTCCTGTTCCACCAGAACAAAATATTTAACATTTTTGGTTAATTAGAGCTGGAATTTATGAAAGTACGGTAATAGGTTTCTTTTACCAGACTGTTGTGTCTCGCTTGGTTTATGATAATTGAAGATCTGATAACGCTTGTTATTCGCCCTCATTTTATTCAGGAGTATGGAAAATGACTATTTCCGCCTGAGTTTGTGTTGATGGTCCTGTGGAAATAGACCAATGCTCTATGTCACAACATGAGTTTCAATTTGCTGCTTTTATAATCAGTGTTTCATTATCGTAGCAATGTTGGACAGAAGCACCGGACAGCTAGCAAGTATCTACCTCCAGAGTGTCTGGAGATGGCGTCCAGTACCCTGTGTTATTCGCTCTTTGTTTCAGCTCTATATCAACCCCAAAATGCTATCAAACTTATATATTTTTCATATTTTAGTTTTTTATAAGCCTAAAAATGAGGATGTCAAAAAGTTTAGAAACTTATGAAAACTAGCTTAAGAAAACTCGTAAAAGAGGCAACCCATTCTCTAATAGCTCCTTAAAGTTCTTTGGACACTGTCATGTGTTTTTTACGTGTTATTTAAAAAAAAATTATTTCTATCCATTGGATAATGGATAATCTGCTGATCGCAGGGGATCGACCGCAGAGACCCCCAGCGATCCCAAGATCTTGGCTCTGCACATCCTTCCTAAAAGAATGTAGAAGGTCAACCTCCTCTCCATTTTATTGTCTGTTCTCGACTTTGGCAGTTTCCATTGACAATGAATGGAGCGGAGGCTGGGCATGCACGCTTCCACTTTAGTCAGATCAGGGCTACAGAGCAGTATTCTCTAGTTTCTAAAGTGCCGATCTCTGGGGGTTTTAGCAGTCAGACCCCTCAGCAATCAGCAAGTTATACACTATCCTATGAATATTGGAAAACTTGTTGGTACATGTTTTGGAAGTGGAGCGGTTAAATAATGCTTTAATCCAAATAGGTCTATAAATCTGTGTGGATTCATTTCTTAATGTATTTATATAAAGGATGATGCTTCAAAGGGTTTTCCAGTTGAAAAACTTGCTGATGGATCCCAGCCCTGGGACCTACGCCGATCGAATGATTGTGTTATTTTTATCTCCAATGGGTCTGCCAGAAATGCCTATGGGGCTGTCGAGAAAAGCAGTGCGCACTGCTCGGCTGCCCCATAGAGAGTGAATGTAGCGCAGGTAAAGCAAGTGCACTGCCACTCCATTTTAATAGGAATCAAAGTTCCATGCTCTGCCGATCAGTGCGGGTCCCAGCGGTAGAAACCTCACTGATAGGCAAATTCTCACCTTTTCTTTGGAAGGTGACAACTTGTTTTCAAAGGAAAACCACTTTAATTAGTTTAATAATGACATTTTCACTGCTTTGAGCCACCACTAGAGGGAGATCAGGAGTTTATTACAACTGTTTATACATTGAACTCAATGTGTAAACATTCTGTTAGCGCCCTCTAGAGGTGGCGGCTGCAGACATAATTTTATCACTAAACTCTATTACTGTGCAGGTCATTTGAATTTGCTTTTAAAAGTAAAAAAAAAAAAGGAAAATAATCTGCCCAGAATATGGGTCTTAAAAGCATGCCAAACAATCACTTTAAAGTAGAATTTTTTCAGTGGGTGGGCACCATTTCAATAAAGGCATAAATCAGCGAGTTGGTTTAGTTAGGCTTGATATGTGTCGTTATTTACACTCTTTTGATCCCATTGATTATTCAGTATGGTTAAAATGGCGCAACATTATCCTGCCCCCGTATGGTTGTATCAGATCCAGCACCTACTAGTTCAGCCCTGTTAGTACATGTATTATATCTGCTACTAACAGGACATTTGCAGACTCTCTATAAGATTCCATTTAGAGACTCCAAATTTTGATATCTACCATAAATGGTCCTGGTTTACGATATTCTATACATCGAAATGTGCCAGATCTCCCCCTGCTGGCCACAACGAGCTACTGCTGGACTTTCTTTATTATATCTGATGAAAGGGGGAAAAAAATTTTTCACTATGATTCCAGCATATAGAAATAAATCTGACTGTGGTATACAGGAAAATGGTAATAGTTTTCTGTTGTGCTATTCTATATTTAGGGAGCATTATTTAACAGAACTTGGCAAAACCGTCAGTTAATCTCGGTGTTACATTCTCCTTAGCCAAGTATTTTGTTTCATCCTTAATGAAACTTCTGGCAAAGTTTGCGGGTGCAGTCTGTCTCTAGAATAGCATAAATCATGTTATCAATTTAGTAAATGGCACGGAAAAATAATCTCTTTGGCAGCCCTTTTTATAGCGTCTTAATGTTATTTCAATATAAAGATATTTCATTATAGTTTCCCATTCTGCAATCTGGAATAATAGTCTAAATGAGATTGAGTGGAAGAACGGATTCAGAGAGTAAAAATAATATATTCCCCAAAAAACTTTCAATACTATAGCGTAAAACCTTTGGCTAATCTTTCTGCCACAAGTAAATCTTGCTTACCAAGGTTAAATTATTTTCATAGGAAACCCTCAAATATTTAATTTAGTAAAACCAAAAACTGTTAAAGAATAATTTGTCAGTGTGTTCCTTTAAAAGAAAGCTTTAACGCTCCTATATGTAGCACTGTGCAAATGTTTTGGGCAGGTGTGAAAAACTGCTGCAGAAGAAAAATGCTTTAAAAAATAGAAGTGGTAATAATTTATTTTTCAATTAATAGAAATAGAATAGAAATCTAAATCAGATCAAATGTTTGACGCCCTGCGCCTGCATGATTCGCGGCTGTTTGACAGTCGCAACACACGCAGTGATTGCCTGTTTTTGGCCGCGTGGGCTCGAACATATTTTTCAAGCACGCCGAAGACACTCGGTTAGCACACGAGCATGATCGGATAACACCTTATTGGCGCACGTTCCCTCATCACTAGTGTTGAGCATTCCGATACCGCAAGTATCGGGTATCGGCCGATACTTGCTGTATCGGAATTCCGATACCGACTTCCGATATTTTTTCAATATCGGAATTCGGCATCGGAATCGGAAGTTCAGTTGATTGACGGCCTGACGTCATCATGATGCGCGGTGTGTGCGCATCATGATGCGCCGTCATTTCGGGCCTTCCGGGGGTCTCTGCCGGCCTGCCGGGGGGCTGTGCCGGCCTGCCGGGGGGCTGTGTGGACTGCCCGGGGTCTGTACCGGCCTGCCGGGGGGCTGTGCCGGCCTGCCGGTGGTCTGTGCACCCTGTGGGGGTCTGTACCGGCCTGCCGGGGGGCTGTGCTGATGTCCGGGGGTCTGTGCAAGCATCGTCCGATGGGACTACAAGTCCCATCGGGCGATGCCTGCTACCATGACAGTGATTGACACATTAGCCAATGATGGGACAGTAGTAGTCCCATCATCCGGCTAATGTGTAAAATGTTTAAAAAAAAAAAAAAAAAAATACTACATACATACTACATGCATGCTACATACATACTACATACATGCTACATACATACTACATACATACTACATACATACTACATGCATGCTACATACATACTACATATATACTACATACATACTACATACATGCTACATACATACTGCATGCTACATACATACTACATGCATGCTACATACATACTACATATATACTACATACATACTACATACATGCTACATACATACTGCATGCTACATACATACTACATACATACTACATGCATGCTACATACATACTACATATATACTACATGCATGCTACATACATACTACATGCTACATACATACTACATATATACTACATACATGCTACATACATGCTACATACATACTACATACATACTACATGCATGCTACATACATACTACATGCATGCTACATACATACTACATGCTACATACATACCACATATATACTACATACATACAATACATTCATACAATACATACATAGACATACAGTACATATAACATAGAGTAACATACTTACCAATACTTGTCACATTGTTCCCCGAAGCCATTGTCTTTTCCGGGATAAATATTAACATAACAAACCACAAAAATACTCACCCACGATCCGAAGCAGTCCACGAGTGTGTCCCACGACGATCTTGGGTAGAGAACTGCAGCATCAGATGATGCTGCCGTTCTCTACGGGCTGCAGGAATCCAATGACGGAAGGTAGGTATCCTTCCGCACTGTATTCCTCCGCCACTTAAAAAAAAAAAGTCCCTAGTCTCACTTTATGCCATTGCTGTGTGGGAAATTATGTAAGTATGTTACTCTATGTTATATGTACTGTATGTCTATGTATGTATTGTATGAATGTATTGTATGTATGTAGTATATATGTGGTATGTATGTAGCATGTAGTATGTATGTAGCATGCATGTAGTATGTATGTAGCATGCATGTAGTATATATGTAGTATGTATGTAGCATGTAGTATGTAGCATGCATGTAGTATATATGTAGTATGTATGTAGCATGTAGTATGTATGTAGTATGCATGTAGTATATATGTAGTATGTATGTAGCATGTAGTATGTATGTAGCATGCATGTAGTATATATGTAGTATGTATGTAGTATGTATGTAGCATGCATGTAGCATGCAGTATGTATGTAGCATGCATGTAGTATATATGTAGTATGTAGTATGTATGTAGCATGCATGTAGTATATATGTGTTATGTATGTAGCATGTAGCATGCATGTAGCATGCATGTAGTATGTATGTAGTATATATGTGGTATGTATGTAGCATGCAGTATGTATGTAGCATGCATGTAGTATATATGTAGTATGTATGTTGCATGTAGTATTTATGTAGTATGAATGTAGCATGTATGTAGTATGTAGTATGAATGTAGCATGTATGTAGTATGCATGTTGTATGTATGTAGCATGTAATTTTTTTTTTTTTTTTTTTTTTTTTACATTTAACACATTAGCCGGATGATGGGACTACTACTGTCCCATCATTGGCTAATGTGTCAATCACTGTCATGGTAGCAGGCATCGCCCGATGGGACTTGTAGTCCCATCGGACGATGCCTGCACAGACCCCCGGAGCCTGCACAGACCACCGGCAGGCCGGCACAGCCCCCCGGCAGGCCGGCACAGCCCCCCGGAGCCTGCACAGACCACCGGCAGGCCGGCACAGACCACCGGAGCCTGCACAGACCCCCTGGCAGGCCGGCACAGCCCCCCGAAAGGCCCGTACAGACCCCAGAGAGGCTGTACAAGGGCAGGAAAGGGTTTTTCTTATTCCGATACCGGAAGTCCCATAGACTTGAATGGGACTTCCGGTATCGGAATCGGCGATACCGATACTTTTTTTAAAGATCGGCCGATACCATCCGATACGATACTTTGAAGTATCGGACGGTATCGCTCAACTCTACTCATCACTAGTGACCACCTTTTACCTTCAAAACAGCATCAAGTCTTCTAGATGCTCTGTTAACCACAAGGTAAATACAGATCTTCTGTGGATGTCGCTTATGCATATCCTTCTGTCTCGTCTCTTCTTACAATCTAAGACTGACTTGATAGGTTTGCAGGTGTGCCATACTCCTTCCATTTTTCGATGATGAAATGAACAGTTCTCCAAGAGATGTTCAGAGCGTGAGCTTTTTTTTATAAAATGACCCTGCTTTGCTTTTCTCCACAACGTTATCCCTGACATTACTGGTGTGTTCCTTGTTTTTTATGATGCTGTTTAATCCCTAATGTTCTCAAACAAACCTCTGAGGCCTTCACAGTACATCTGTAGTTATTCTGAGAATAGATTACACACAGGTGGACTAAATTTACTAATTATGTGACTTCTGGTGGAAACTGGTAACTCAGAATTTTATTTATGGGTGTCAGACTTCAGGAAGTTGAATACAAATGCACGTCGTTTTCAGATTTATAGTTTTAAAATAATTAGAAAACCACGTAACTTCTCTTTTATACTTCACAAATACCGTACTTGCCACTGTGTGTTGGTCTATCAGAGAAAATAAAAATAAAATACTTTTAAGTTTGTGTGCGCAACGTGAAAAAATGTAGAAAAGTTTAAGGGGTATGTATATTTTTTCAAGGCACTGTAGATAGAGAATGAGTGTTTTACTTGTAATGCAAAATACCATAAAAGATTAAGGGGAACCTATCATCAGTTTTGGCCGATATAAGTTACAGCCACCACCTTTCAGGACTGATGTACAGCATTCTATAATGCTGTATATCTTCCCCCAACTCGACCTGCAAGACAAAAAAAGACCTTTTATTATACTCTCCTGTGGGGCGGTCTGGTCCAAGGGGTGTCACTGGTCTTGGTTCGGCGCCTCCCTTCTTTGTTCGATGCCATGCCGTCCTTCTTGCATCATGTTGTTGACGCGTTCCTACGTCATCCACACAGTCTCCCCGGCATTGTGTTCCTCTGCAGTTGTACTTCTCTGCCCTGATAAGGGCAGAGTAAGGGGTACTTCACACTAAGCGAGATCGCTAGCGAGATCGCTGATGCGTCAGCGATCTCGCTGTGTTTGGCACGCATCAGCGACCGGCCCCCCTGCCGGGTATCGCTGATCGTGCAGGAATGTCCTGGGCCATTTTTTGATCGTTGGTCTCCCGCTGGCCAGCACGCATCCCTGCATGTGGCAGCGAGAGACCAACGATCAGCGCGCTCCCAGCGCTGTAAGCAGACGCTGGGAGCTGGTAACCAAGGTAGATAGCAGGTAACTAAGCACGCGTGTGGCTTAGTTACCCGCTGTTTGCCCTGGATACCAGCTCCCAGCGCGAGCATGCTGGTATCCAGGGTACACAGCGGGTAACTAAGCCACACGCGTGCTTAGTCACCCGCTATTTACCTTGGTTACCAGCGTCCTCGCTGGTCCTGATCGCTGGTGAGTCTGCCTGTTTGACAGATCACCAGCGACCATGTAGCGATGCACCAGCGATCCTGACAAGGTCGTATCATTGTCGAGATCGCTGGTGCGTCGTTTAGTGTAACGGGACCCTAAAGTAATGCAGTGCGCATGCTCCAGGGTTCTTTGACCTTTCCCGGTACCTCATTTTTGATATACACCACTGTTCAAACGTTTTAGGCAGATATGGAAAAAATGCTGCAAAGAGAGAATGATTTAAAAAATAGACGTGTTAATAGTTTATTTTTTTATCAATTATCAAAATGCAGAGTGAACAAAGGTGAAATCTAAATTACATCAATATTTGTCTTTTATGTACAAAACAGCATCAGGTCTTCTAGGTACACTTACACAAAGTCGGGGATTTTGCAGGATTATAGTCAGGTGTATCAGTAACGAATTATGCCAAACAGGCGATAATGATCATCATTTTCATATGTAGGTTGAAACATCTCATTAACTGAAATTGATACTGCTGATGAGGAGGCTTAAAACTGGGTGAAGAACAGCCACACTGCTACAAAGATGAGATTGTGGAAAACAGTTTCATGCCACAGGTCATAGACCATGGCTAGACTGTGCACAGCAACAAGCCACAAGGTAGTTATACGGCACCAGCAAGGTCTCTCCCAGGCAAAGATTTCAAAGATTATTATTATATTTTACAGCATTCTTACTTTGCAGCATCTTTTCCACACCTGCGCTAAACTTTGGCACAGTACTAATGGTGGAAGGACATGTTAGACTGTTTTTGGTATAGTGGAGTGCTGCTCTTGACCTGTGCACTGCTATGTGCCTGCATTTAGGAGAAAATGAAGGTAAGGCCAAAGCTGTTGGGTCGCAATTGTGCGCCATTGCAAACACTGTACACAAGCAGAAAGGCAACTAAAAGGGGTCCAGAAGATTGCTTTTACACCGAGGACCTGGATCCTGAGGGGGTCCAACAGATTCTTTGTCATTTGGAAGTACAACAGTACTATCAATAATGTTCGGCCAAAGAGGGTCCCTTTTAAAGATTTTGTCTTGGAGGAGGTTGGCCATTTTCTCAATATTTTCACACTTTTGTTGGTGACTTGACAAACCCTTTAAGGATGCCTGTATCAAAATTTGATCTGTACTGTGGATCTCTTTGTAGACCTAATGGTAGATTAAGATTATAATGGGTACGGCATTTTCGTTCTACTGTTATCGATGATACATTAAATGTGTATTTTAATAAATTCATGCAGAGATGTGAATAGTTTCATTTCACTCTAACATGCTCAGTCTGTATTAATATTATTACTCGTACATGAAAGCTCATGGCTGTCCCCCGGGGTTCAGCGTTCACTCTCTCACTCCGTTTATTACAATTACCAGTGGTGGCCTCTTAGAAACACAACCAGAGCAGTAGGATATCCCCGAGCAGAGGTCTGCTAAACAGCAGAAAAGATGATGAAAGAATTTTTCCTGGAAGCTCCTGTCCCTTTCTCAACCCTCACGTGAAACAACTGTTTTATCTCACTGGAAGGACCCCCTACCTCAACTAAAAGCTTGGGGCCCCGTTTCTTCACATTTTTGCACAATTTTGAAGAATAATATGTTGAGATTTCCCTTTCTCTGTCTTGTAAATAGACAGACACTGGTTTGATTCATATTGTAAAGTTTATTTAGGTGTTTAGTGACCCCTGGCTTCTAGCGTTGACCTGGAGTTAGGGTTACTAGAACTGCATACTTGATTTTCTATCATAGATGCAGAGCGACATGCCGGTAGGGTTGGACTGGCCCACTGGAGAATCCTCCGGTGGGCCCCCTCTTATATGAGCAGTACTTGGCACAATATACTGAGATCACTATATACAGATAAAGGCGGCATCTTATTAATTTAACAATCTACCCAGTTAATTGTTACATAAATTTGTGATTGAGGATAATGTCACATTTGTATGTAGCTGAAAAGCGGGGCCCTGGAGGTGGTTACTGGTGGGCCCTTGGCGCCCAGTCCAACATTGCATGCCGGTACCAAGTCTATGTGATCGGGAAAAGAGAAATTATACGCAGCACAAGTGTCTTTACTCTTTTCATAGAAACAACGCCATTCTTGTCCATTGGATGTTCGTGATTACAGCTCAGTCTCATTAACTGAAAGAATTGTATTTTTTTCTAAATACATTTATCATCTGTGTGTAAGGTAGGTGATAAGCTTGAGATTTTTGGACGCTGTATGCAAAAATTAGGGTCCTGATCCACCATTTCTCCTTGCTGTTGTCATCATTCATGTCATGGGACTGATGGATAAAGCTGTGCTCTTTACTTTGCTGTCTGTCTATCAGACATTTAATGGAGTGTCAGCAGTCATGTGCAACAATGCCACTCATTAAATTGCAAGTGCATCAAGAGGAGCCAGGGATCAGGAGCCTAATTCTAGCGATTGTTGGGGTGCCAGCATGTAGACATTTATCAGCTGTCTTTTGAGGGAAAACCTCTTTAAAGGGAAGTGATCATCAAAAAGGGACCTGTTGTTTAAATCAGTTTTCTCTGTTAATGTATTTTCTTTTAGTTTTGACAATTGTCTTTTTCCATATAAAAATTTGTATTAAAAATAAAAAAATACAAGTTGCAATTATCACACTAACTTCCTATTGTTTCAGGAAACAATACATGTACATAGCCACAATGAACAGACACATACCATATATTTAGTATTGAAGGATCTGATAAGCATTTGCTCATAGTGAAAAAAGGGTGAGCGGCATCAGCTGTGACATCTCCTATTGTGATTGGTGGATCCGGTGTTATTAGCTGCGTTTAAAGACTGGAGAGTCAGGAGGGCTTAAGTTTAAAGACTGACTCTTCAGGTTTTAAACTTATGCCAGGCTCTCTACATACCCGTTGGGACCACATACAGATGTCCTGGATAAAGTCCACACACTGGTGGAAACGTCGGACGATATCTGTTTTGTCTTATTCACTGGTGTCGGATCAAAGGAAAAATTTTTGCAAGATTCACTACTCTTATTATTTATTTTGATGCTGAGGTGCTCGCTACTATTACATAGGGAGAAGATACAGATACAGATTAGATATTAGAAAAAAAAACTTTTTGACAGTGAGGGTGATCAATGAGTGGAACAAGCTGCCACGAGAGGTGGTGAGTTCTCCTCCAATGGAAGTCTTCAAACAGAGGCTGGGATGATTTAGTGAATCCTGCTTTGAGCAGGGGGTTGGTCCCTTCCAACTCTACGATTCTATGATAGGACAAATGTTCTTTCCTCAAGCACAACCTTCTTCTGGTTTGCTTCTCTTTGTGTAAAAAAAAGTCCAAGTTGCTACTGTGAAAATTGCAAGATAATTTTTTTTTTTTTTGAGCAAAAATCATGATATGACAAAAAAAATTGCCCAAATTTTTTTTGTAAACATGAAATAAAGAAACCTACTTTAAAGAAAAGTAGATTACAGGATTATTGTTTACTAGATGGATGCCTGATGCTATCGCATTGGGAGGGCTTTAATGTCACGATGGGAGCAGGCTTTGCAGCATTAAGAATCTCTCCCCCCATGTGCTCACCCACCTATCCACTCTCTCTTTCCCCCTGTGCTGACTTCTACCGTCTGTGCTCTCTTCTTTAACCTGTCTACCCCATGTGTCTGCTGTCTCTCTCCTTCACTGACATTACAGCAGAAGATCGCAGAGGATACATTTTGTGAGGTAAAATATTGTTTAAAAACAGTCAGTGAAATATTTTACCTCACAAAATGAATCCTCTGTGATCCCCTGCTGTAATGTCAGTATTGTCTTTTGCTTCCTCCCCTGCCCAGGAGATGTGGTATGCTCCGTACACGGTCAGACACAGACAATTTTTAAAATGAACTTTCGTTTATGGGAAAACCCCTTTAATGTGACCGACTTCCTCTGCCTGAAGACCCGTCGCGCATCTGCCGCCGGGGTCAGCCGAATGATTCACTGTGCCTGCGCGGAATTTGCACAGGTGCAGTAAATCAGAACGCCGCCATCTTTGTGCTGACAGATAGCGGCGGTCACATTAAAACTGTGCATGCTCTCCTCCTGTACAAAGTTGGCAGCAGTCAGTGAATCATTCGGCTGATCCCGGCGGTGGCGTGTTTACGACGGTGTTCCGCAGGTGGTACCACACAAGAGGCTGCGTACGGCGTATACAGTGTGTGTGTGTGGTGCATACGGCATATACAGAGTGTGTGTGTGGTGCGTATGTCGTATTCAGTGTGTGGTGTGTATGGCATATACAGTGTGTGTGTGGTGCGTATGTGTGTGTGTGGTGCGACGGTGTTCTGCTGGTGGTACCGCGCACGAAGCTGCGTACGGCATATACAGTGTTTGTGTGTGTGTGGTGCGTACATGTGTGTGTGAGTGGTGCGACGGTGTTCTGCTGGTGGTACCGCGAACGAGGCTGCGTACGGCATATGCAGTGTTTGTGTGTGGTGCCTACGTGTGTGTGTGGTGCGACTGTGTTCTGCTGGTGGTACCGCGCACGAGGCTGCATACTGCATATACAGTGTTTGTGTGTGTGTGTGTGTGTGGTGTGTACGGCATATACAGAGTGTGTGCGACGGTGTTCTGCTGGTGGTACCGCGAACGAGGCTGCGTACAGCATATACAGTGTTTGTGTGTGTGTGGGGTGCGTACGTGTGTGTGTGAGTGGTGCGACGGTGTTCTGCTGGTGGTACCGCGAACGAGGCTGCGTACGGCATATGCAGTGTTTGTGTGTGGTGCCTACGTGTGTGTGTGGTGCGACTGTGTTCTGCTGGTGGTACCGCGCACGAGGCTGCATACTGCATATACAGTGTTTGTGTGTGTGTGGTGTGTACGGCATATACAGAGTGTGTGCGACGGTGTTCTGCTGGTGGTACCGCGAACGAGGCTGCGTACAGCATATACAGTGTTTGTGTGTGTGTGAGTGGTGCGACGGTGTTCTGCTGGTGGTACCGCGAACGAGGCTGCGTACAGCATATACAGTGTGTGTGTGTGTGTGTGTGTGTGTGTGTGTGTGGTGCGTACGGCATATACAGAGTGTGTGTGTGACGGTGTTCCGCTGGTGGTACCGCGCAAGAGGCTGGTACCACCAGCAGTCTCCATATTGGGACACCCATCACTTGGGTGTCCCAATATGGCGGTCGGTGAACTTCCGCCACTTGGAATTCTGGGATCTGGACACATCTGGACGGAACAGGATGTGAAGACATTACAAGGTAAGCATGTATTAGATAGGATCCCCTTTAAAGCACAATGCTAGACATAGGCATGGAGAAAATTGGTGCTTTTGGGAAAAATGAATATTAGGTATAGAACACTGTCCGTGCATTTCTTTATGCTTGCTTCAGAACCAAACAAGTTATTGTAGCGGACAGTTCCTCGTGTAAATGCCTGACGAGTGACGCACAATTCGCACAGCTGTGCCCACTAACAAAGTGCCTGCAGTTACCACAAATTGACAGAGCATTTAATTGTTTTTATTTTTTTACTTTTGTCCTTTTTCACTTCCTTTAATCTTGATTGAAAAATGCATCATCAAAAGACAAGTATAAAGCCCATGTATTCGAGGCCTTGCGGGTCTGGACTTTGTTGTAGGAATCTGGTAAAATTGTGTAAGTCCGACAATAATTCTAATGAATGTGGACCCTAAGGTGAAGTCTACGCTGTAAAAATATGCCATCCAACATGGTAAACTCAACCCTAAGCAGCTTTAACGTAAAATTACCGTGCCAACTACTGTCAGGAAGTTTTATCTAACAACCATCATCTGGCCCTCAAGCATATACAGTGAACTTACCGCTTCATGTCCATAGCCCCTATGTAGACTTATGTGTCTCCACGGTAACAGACAACAAACCCGGTGTCGTCTGATACTGCAGTCCTATTTCTTTGATTGCCCTTTACTTTACCCTAATATTTCATCAGTTTTATTGCCAAGAAGTAATTTCATTATAACTGCAGGATCAGACGACACAGCGCGGTTGTTGTCTGTTACTATGGAGACGCATAGATCTTCACAGCAGCTGTAGACACCAAAGTGTAAATCTTTCTTTTTAAATGTATTAGGATAATTAGGAACATTTTCAGATAGGTTAGGCCTAACATAATATAATGTGTCTATGTTGGTGTGCCAGTAGACAGGAACCCTTCAGATGAGATTGTCAGCAGGATCTATTCACAAGAACCTTATGCCTGTCCGATGTTGCACAATTCTTTGTAGTCTCATCCATGTAGACTGCTCAGGATGTGCGTACGCGTCGTGCACATATCGGCCTATACGAACGCTGTACATGGGAACATAATGTTACTGTTGCACCAATATTTCACTACCCGACCCATGTCTAGGACACATCTGCCAATTTTCAGAATTCTCCCTTGTAAAGCGTAATCCATAAAAATTGTTATCCACCACTTTTACAAACCAGCCCCCTTCACACCCATTTTACGCCCCTTTCCCGACCTCTTTCCCACACCCTAAATGTGAATGTGGACATTGGGACTTTACGCATCCCTGCGTTATGTACAAAATATCCTCTGGAGGGTCTGCTTCCCAGGAGGTTTTTTCCTGAGGTTTTTGGCATATACCTGGGAGATTTAACATTTCTTCTGGAAATCTGGCAGGTCTCCCCTTTTTCGAGGAATCCTCTCGGAAACTTGGGGACAGTTGACAATTACGATATACTAGCATAGAACTAATTTATTATTAGTTCATTGATTTCTCAGTACAACATGGCTGAGTCAGGAACCTGTCATTGATTCATGCTGCCAGAATAAAGGGCAGCATGAACCAGAGTCTGGCCGCATGATTGTAGCCAGGCAAGTTTCACTCTGAAAAACTGCAGCGTTTCAGAGCAAACATTGTTTAAAGTCTGGCTAGGGACCATAGGGTGAGACCTTACCAGTCTGATGTGGCCCCTGCTGACCTCTCCCCACCCCACTCCACTTGATTGACAAGTCTTTCTCTATATACATTCAAATTATTAGAGATTTCGTGGGTTATTGGCGCTGCTAGATATGTCTCAGGATCAAATGTTCATAAAAGAAGATGATGGTTTATTCACAGTCCCAACGCGTTTTGAAATACAAACACTCCTTCCTCAGGGGTTGATGTTTATATATACACATAGGAGAAATCTGTCACTCAAAAACATTGGGGTGGTGAGAAACCGGCCAGCGACCACTTTAGACTAGTCGGTTTTCTCCCTACTCCCATCATCCCAGACTAGCTTTTCAAATCGGTCCGCGACCGCACAAATCGGTCCGAGATCGGACTGTAATGCACGCACTGACCGGGGTTCTCCCAATATAAGCATGAACCACTTCATAAAAGTACATGAAGCTGTCATGCTCAGGTCAGGAGAGCCGCGGCCAACCTGTACATTAGTGGACCAATTGCCATGGACATCCGAATGTTTTTTTTTTTTAACTTACCTGGCTGCAATCACCATTGATTTGTCTGCAATCTGATGTTTGCTGTCTGTCATTCTGGCAGCATGAATCTATTGACCTGTTCCCTTTAAGTATTTGTTGTTTTTTTCTTGATGGCCGCAAAACTCTAAAAGTATGAGCATAAAAAAGAAGCAAATGCGCTGGTCCATAAGTGAAATTGTCAATTTTGTTCCATTAGAAAAGTTGCTTTGCAAATAATAAAGCTACCCAGATGGGGCTGATGATCCTGTATCACATGCACGGCATCATTTTAAGGTTATCCTAGATCATCTGTATGGGGTTACGGGGACCCACTGTGAGCCAGCGTGTGCTAAGACACATCTGTTGTTCCTCTTGTTTTATCGATCAAGCAAAGAACACAGTTTGCACCACATGCTGCCCGACATCGCGCACGGTACCTTCTTTCCTCGCCCTATAGCTGAGTGATTCTTGGCCTCTATCTACTCTTGGAATAGAATCACATTCCTTTAGGACCGAAAGACGTTTCCTCTGATGTTCCTGAAACTCTCAGGGGTCTGTTTCAGATTTACATGTTCTGTGTCAACCCCGAGAGTGAAGTAACCTGACCCGGGGTTACATTTCATGATTTCTTTTTTCAATAACTTCTAACAATAGTCCTGAGATCTATTTATTTTCATTCGGACAGAAAGACGTGAAACCTTTTCATTCCAGATAATATTTTTCTTAAGTGGTGAATTGAGGGTGGGGGCAGTTATTGATTACTCCCAGAATTCATGACCATTGGCGCCGAGGACCTCCTTCACAAAGGCTGCCGCCTGGCAATATGTGACTGCACGGAACGCGCTGAGGATTCTCCTTCGGCAGCACCAGGCGCGTTGTGTGGTTTGGATACATGCGGTCACGTGCCGACTAGTTGGGCGCAGCCTCAATCAGTGCAAGTGTATGGAGCGAGGATGGACAAGTCTAGTATGTAGAATATAGCCGGATGTATGCAAATCGCATGCTTGCGCGGTCACGTGCCCACCGCTCCTGGTGTCGGCAACGGAGGATCCTCACAGCGCACAGGGCGGGCGATATGTTAAAATCTAAATTGCGGCGGAATATGTTGGTGCTATAGGAATAAAATTATTATTATGTGAGGATTCACAAGCCAAGAAAACCCATTTAAAGTCTAATTAGTGCGCTCAGTTCTCTAAATGAACCCAATCAGTTTCTCCATATGGAAGGTCCTGGTGTAAGCCCCCTTTAAATGTACATATGCTGGTGGTAACTGCAGGTGGAAGGTGACGAAAATAATGTACTGGATTATATAATGGACATTAAATCAGCTTATTATAGCCAATGTATTGTAAGTGCTGAACACAGACTCGGGGCTTTGTAAAGGAATACTCTTGTCCCTTTTCTTCCTCTTGTCCTTTTTCTTCCTCTTGTCCTTACGGACAGAGATGCCGACAGACGTATCCCTTATCTGCCCATGATCACATGATAATAAATGGTGCCCCCCATAATGGCTCCCGAAATCAGGCATAGTCTTTTATATGTGTCTGTGCCTAATTGGTTTCTTGTTTTTGCAAGATTGGGGAGGTTCCACCCCTCCTTTGTGGGCCATGCACACAAAAGCCATCTTCCGCAGGGTGTCCATATCGGACATTACCTGTCTGAATCCTGCTCATATAGGTACCATTCACAAGGTCAGGTTTTTAAATACATTGGTTAGGGACTGCTCTGATATGGGTATACCTTGACGTTTGGTAGAGCGGCTTAGCGTACATTTTTTGCAAAAACCGTATCAACCAAATACCCTGTTTTGTTATCATCTTTTTACTAGCACTTGCTGTTTACTGTCACTTTTTTATACGTTTGTTTTACTGTGTTTTTCTGTGTTGTAGTCTTTTATATATAGCACTGCATCAATTCACGTATGTCAAACTACAGATCCCTTTAATAAGTTCCGCCATTGAGGGAATGCTCTGGACACAGCGGTCTCCGGTTGGACGCACAGCCGTGGCGACACATACAGGTGTCCGTAGAGGGAAGCCGTCTGCTGTGATGTATTCGGAGCAGGGAGAACCCTCGCAGCCTCCCCTGTATAACGAGGGATGGTTCGTTCTGCCATCACATGCTCCTCCGGCTGCAGCCGCTGTCTGTAGTGCTGGGATGCTGCTCTGCTGCTGTCAATCGTCTCTGTGTCAGGATCCTCTGGCTGTAGCAGGGACGGCATTGCTTCAGTGCATGGGTGGGGTGCCTGCATTGAGAAGCCCCCCATTACTGCCTTTCTAATGATGTCTATTTGCTGCTGTTTCTTTTTTAGGGATTATGGCTCTTCCAAGCGTAAATCAGGTAAGAAGAATCTCCATTTCTATTATTTCCTCTCCTGTTGCATGAAATATTTTGCATTCTGATTCTAAAAGTGCATGGCAATGTCTGGAGTCTGGATCTAGATGAGCGATTATTGTCCGGTTTATCCCCAAATCTGACATTCCTCGTCCTCCCTTGCTTGTCATATGACGCTACCTGCTGGATACAATGCATCAGGCCTCCCCTATGGAGTTAGCTTCTTTCTAGCCCTCACTTTATCCCTCTCTCTTTATTGGTATTTTGTCTATTTCTTTGCAACCCTTTGATTTATTCCGAACGCACAAGAGAAGTATCTGCACTTGTGAGGAAGCTTTTAACATTCTTGCCCATCCCTTAGGGGAATATTGAGTAATAGAAGCTTCCTAGTGCTCCAAGCTTTGCAATAGCAGTGTCGGCTATTCTGAGAGTAGCTTCTGGGATGGGATGAGAGTGCATAGACCAAGGCAGACTGCGCTCTCACCTCGTTCTGTAATGTCCCGGGCCTAG
Source organism: Dendrobates tinctorius (assembly GCF_039654945.1). Classification (NCBI taxonomy): domain Eukaryota; kingdom Metazoa; phylum Chordata; class Amphibia; order Anura; family Dendrobatidae; genus Dendrobates; species Dendrobates tinctorius. Next base: position 1,656,516 of record NW_027361816.1, on the reverse strand, counting down.
AACGTTACTTACACTTATAGTAAAGGGTTATTGATCCCTAATCTCATAAGTGTCCTTTCTGTTCATGGTGATGGATAATTCCACCAGGAATTAACTTTTACTAAGTGACTAATACAAAATGAGTAGTGATGAGCGAATGTGCTCCGATAAGGTGTTATCTGAGCATGCTCAAGTGCTAACCGAGTCCCCACGGCTGCAGGTCCCTCAGCTTTTCGCCAGACACAACACATGCAGGGATTACCAAACAAACACACAATCCCTGATTGTGTTGCGGCTGTCAAACAGCCAGGGGACATGCAGCCGCAGAGACTCGAATATATTATTTGAGCACGCCGAACACACTCAGCACCCGAGCATGCGCAGATAACACCGTATCCGAGCACATTTGCTCATCATCACTGAAAGCAAGATTTTTTTTAATGGAAAATTTTGTTAGTTGCTCCAGATTTGGGATCCCCTCATTTCCATCAATGGCCCGCGCACATGACTGTATTTTCAGTCCGAGCGCGATTCGACCAAACATTGCACGGCACTCGTACTAGTGTTATTCCATGAGGCCATGCACATGTCCCGTTTTTTCCTCAAACACAGTCTGGCCGAGAAAAAAAATTGCAGCATGCCGATTTGCTGCTGATGCAAGTCAATGAGTCCGTGGAAAAAAATTGGACTGCACGCAAATGACATCTGAGTGCAGTCTGATTTTCATGGACTGAAAAAATGGAGAAGATAAAGATTAGAGAATCAGATCACACTATGATCTCGCTCCGATCAGAATATGATTAGAGTGTGCATAATCTGCCCTATACCCTGTGATGAGAGGATACACGATAGTCTGCACCTGCACTTATAGGGATTTATGTAATGTGACTTCTTTAGGGTACCTCCATATGGGACTGGTCCACTGATGAATTTCTGCACTGAAGTCCACAATGGATAAATCCGCACCTAGTTGTCCAGGTTTTGTTACAGATTTCATTGCAGAAAAGATACAAATTTACTGCAGATTTTCTTCATTGCATTGAAAAGCATCAGATGACATATTGAGGATTTTAGATTCATTGAAAAAAGTCATAGAATATAAAACACGGTACTGTACTGATTTTTCCAGAACATTGTCGATTAAAGCCCCATACATAATAGATAAAAGTTGGATGAACTTTCCGATTTCAGCTGAACTATCTGATATACTGCGGTTTCCAAACTCGCACTTGATGTATGATTGTTTTGTTTTCTTTAGAGATGAGCCACTGCCAAAAATGTTTGGCAGCAGATTTTTCCACCATGCTTGCTGAAAATACATTCAACTAAATCCATCAGCAGCCTTTTTTTGCTACGTAATCTGAGAGCAGAATAATATAGAGGCTGAGTCCCTGATTCCAGTGATGTGTTACTTAATAGGCTGTGTTGTGTTTCAATAAATGTTTTATCAGCTGGAGATTTTCATCACTGGAGGACTAGATGTCTTGTGCCTCTTGGTCAACTGCTCTGTGTATTCCTGCCCTCAAACACTGAATAGCAGCTTTCTGCCTATGCACAGCGTACGCAGAAATCTGCAGAACAGTGCTATGTGGGGTTATACAGAGCTGGTAGATCTGCAGCAGAAAAAATAGGGATTGTGTCAAAATGACAGCATGCAGACCAGCAAGTGACACATCACTGGAATCAGGGTCTCCGCCCCTCCATCATGCTGCTCTCAGTTCAGATTATATAGTAACATTCTTCCTACAGATTCCCTGTAAGGGGATACTCACACAGGGCATTTTTGAAGCTTTACAATACTGCAAAGTGAATGAGCTGCGCATTTTTGTAATGGGCAGCATGTCGATTTTTTTCAATATTTTTGCAACATTTTTCACTCATTTTAATGAATAGGGGGAGAATGTAATTTTACACAGCATTTTTTCTTGCCAACTTTGTTTTTTTCTGCAGAAAAAATAATGCTGCAATGCAAAAACGCCATGTGTGAACATACTCTAAAGGTCCCGTTACATTTAGCAATGCATCAGCGATCCCGACCACGATATGACCCGCTCAGGATCGCTGGTGCATCGCTAACTGGTCGCTAGTGAGCTGCCAAACAGGCAGACTCACCAGCGATGCAGCAGCGGTCGGCGGTTGTTACTTACCTGTCACACGCAGCGAGGGTGACGTCCCCCGCCCGCATCCATGGAATCGCTTGTCGGCACCAGCAGGAAGCCGACGACAAGAAATGGACCATTCCGTTTTCGCGGGATCAGCGATATCCAGCGGGGGAGCCGGTCGGAGGTAAGTGTCACCTGTAGCGATATCGCTGTTGCGTCACAAACTTGGTGACGCTTTACCGATATCACTAGCGATCTCGCCATGTGTGAAGGGGGCTTAACACTCAGCCATGCTCTCGTGTACATAGGAGAGTGGAAAGAGAACGATCTGCCAAGCGAGCGTTCGTCTGAAAGCGGTCTCATGTCTCTCGTGTCTATGACCACCGTTAACTCTGCATTGTAGCGCCACTTCTATTAGTAACCCGGAGCAGCAGATGTGGTTCTTGTTTAGTCTTGTTTACAGCAAAATCAGGCTTCTCGATTCGAGGTTCGTGACTGTTCACATCATCAGCGCCAGACTGCACCCTATGACTCGTTCCCGTGATGTGGCACAGACTTTCACTGGGCCAGACACATGAATCGAGATGTTACTGGCTGTGTTTGGAATGACAGCTTTCTCCATACTGGCTGCAGCTAATGTGGGTCTTTTTCATTTCTCTCATCGAGCTTCCTTTCATGACTCTACAGATATCACCGTGCTGGTCTCTAGCCTACGCCCATCCTAACCTCGCAGCAGGGTAATTACTGTATGAGTGTGCCGGCTCTGTACTATATTATCCCTGTATTAGTCATAGATCTGCTCTACTAATGTCATTTCTGCTCCGGCAGGAAGTTGCAGTCATTTAATTCAGTTGGTAACTCATCAGCCTTACGTCCGACTCAGCTCTGATACAAATCAGAAATATTGTCTTCATTAAACGGAATGCGTCACTCCCCAATAATGTTTTCAGCAATTGATAAAATGTAATATTAAATAAAATGACATGTATCATTTATTTATGGTATAAAATAAAAAGTTTTGATATTTTCATGTTTTAAACACTAGGGGGAGCAGCTGCAGACTTTTGTCAGTAAAACTTAGTGCCACGCTAGCTCACATTACAACTGCACCAAATGTGGGTGGGATCTGCTGTCGTGCCTGATTGGCGTTCGCCAAAGGATAAGGGAGAATTAAATTTTTAGGATCACAATGCGGCACCATTTTGTTGGTGACTGTAATTTGATACCGAGATGTGGGCAGTGTCACCAAGGACTGCATGCATCGCCAGTACTGTATGTGCTGCACTGCTCACTGGTCTTTACAGAGATCTTAGTGGGACAGTCATATTATTGTAGCTGCAGCGCTCAGATCACAGTAATTATACATTTGAGCAGTAAGTATCACACATGATAGGATTAGATACACTGCTTTATCCACCATGATAAATTGTGGCATAGTGTGATTTGCCAGCTCCACATGCAAGGCACGTATTAGCCAGAGATAATGTTTCTGTGAGAGTCCCTTAAGGCCGGGGTCACAAGAGCGTATGTTCTCTTGTGTGAGAGAATCTGGCCAAATGTGCTAAAGACACTCGGATCAAACTCTGAGTCTGATCCAAGTGTCACCTTAGGGAGATCCGATAATCTCGCATGAGAGAATATTCGCACTGGTGCGAGGAACATGGAGAAATTAATTTTTCCATCTCCTCCATTGCCGGCGATCTCAGTAATCTGACTGCACTTGGATGACATCAGAGTGCAGTGCAATGTTTCACACGCACCCATAGACTTGTATGGGTGAGTGTGATCCAAATATCGGATGTACACACAGCAAGCTGTGATTGTTGTCTCATGCTGAGTCGGCATGAGACAACAATTGCAGACCTGAGTGGCCCCATAGTATAACCCTGGTCCAATTGCTATGCAGTAAAATATCAGATAGCACTTGGCCGTGTTATACGCTTGTGTGAGCCCTAAAAAAAGCAATGCCTCCTAAGTGCTTTAGAAGGTTTAATTTCCCCTTGACTGCCCTTGAAAAGTAATAATCCCCCTTAGTGCCACGTCCCCCCAAAAATAAAGTTTGTCTTAACATATTCCAAATAACCGAGTCGTCTTCTCCCTTGCACACAGAGCAGGTTGCAAAGGCGGTGCAATTAGAGGAATGTCTTCGTGACACCTGTGATAAGACACTAATGTCTTTTAGGACCGAATGGTCTGGAATGGAGTCTATAACAAAGTGGCGCTTGCCCAGTTCTTTACCGCTTGTAGCACTAATGCTTCGTTATTTTTCTTTTGAAATTTTGCTCCCTCCAGAATTTAGCACCCAACGTTACCTCCCCCGAGCCCCTCCCACATTGTGCAGCACAGCGCCACTTCTGAGACTACACCGGTAGGGATCAGCAAACTTATTTGTGAAATGGTCGCCGAATCCGAATGTGCCATATTCGTGCCTAATTTATGTTTGGCGATCGTCTCCGAACATATCCACTCATCTCCTCTACTTGTGTTTGCAAATATGTACGGAAATCGATCGCCAAACATAAATTAGGCACGAATATGGCACATTCGGATTCGGCAACCTTTTTCTGAATAAGTTCGCTGATCTCTATTTATAAGGTTATATTCATATTTCCATTGTCGAGTGATCATGTGTAGCGTTGCAACTACAACAGTAATAAAAAAAAAAAAAGTTAATTCTTAAAAAATAAAAAAAAATTTTCATTCACTTTTCTGTTGTTGTTGTTGTTGCTTTGTCTATAGCTCTATAAATGGTAATTCACAGCTAATTCCCCCATGGGCAATGCAAGGAGCGGTCCGGGGCACTTGCCTTAAGTGTTCTGAAAATGTTTGGGATAGTGCAGGAAGAGGTTAATCGTCTACCTTTTCTGATATTTGCAGGTTTATGCTCCACTTGTGCCTGGTAAAACCATCTCGTGGAATAGAACGTTACTCCTACAACATTTTAGACCCTTTTAGAGCTGAAGTAAAACTTTACAAGCTAAAATATTTTTGATGTATTCTTGCATATTTCAGTGTATGTGAATTGGCTTTACAGTGTTTTATTGCCTTGGGTTGCAGTTTACCATTCATTTCACCAAATTCATGTGTGTGTTTTTTTAATACTTTTCTAAACTTTTCTGTTTCTGTTATCAATGTGAAAGAGATAAGTGGTTCTCTTGAAAAATTCATGACCTCTAAAGAGATTAGGGGGCTGAGCTGAACAGAAGGAAGGGAGGATAGAGCGGATATTTTAGTGTTTTAGAATGTTTGTAAGTAAAAGCAGAATTACATTAAGTATGACTCCGCTGACCAGGTAGTAATTGTAAATGGACCCTGAAGACCCCTATATGACAAATAGAATCTGTCACTAGGTTTTTGCTATGTAATCTGACAGCAATATGATGTAGGGGTAGAAAGCCTGATTCTACCAATGTGTCACTTACTGGGCTCCTTGGTGCAGTTTTGATATAATCTCTGTTTTCTCTGTAGCAGTGCTATGAATGCTGAGCTCTGTATAATCCCACCCACACCCCTGATTGGCTACTTCCTGATTACACTGTAGATAATAATAATAATCTTTATTTTTATATAGTGCTAACATATTCCACAGTTCTTTACAGCTTGCACACATTATCATTGCTATCATGGGGCTCACAATCTAAATTCCCTATCAATATATCTTTGGAATGTGAGAGGAAACCGGAGTACCTGGAGGACACCCACGCAAACACGGGGAGAACATACAAACTCCTTGCAGATGTTTTACTTGGTGGGATTTGAACCCAAGCCCCGAGTGCTGCAAGGCTGCAGTGCTAACCACTGAGCCACCGTACTCTTGTTAGCAAGATTCCAATCAGTTGCGAGGGTGGGGTTACACAATTAGCTGGACTACCTGGCACATGACACCTAGTCCTGCAGTGATAATCTCCTGCTGATAAAACACTGATTGTATTAAGACTACAGTAAGCTGCTGACACATTCCTAGAATATTTTTAGACTTTTTATTTTCTTTATTCCTGAATTCTCAGAAATTGCTCCATATTTGACTAGAAAATACCAATAAACATATAGGTGCTTTAGCCAAGAATAATTGCAAGTTTTTTCTTTAATTTAAGAAATATCAAACAAGGATAAAAGAGATTATATGTGTGTGTGTATATATATATATATATATACACAGCTCTGGCAAAAATTAAGAGACCACTTGCAAAATGTTCAGTTTGTCTGATTTTTCTCTTTATAGGCATATTTTTGAGTAAAATGTGAATTGTTCTTTTAGTCTGTAAACTTCTGACATGTCTCCGAATTCCCAAGCAATACATTTTGTATTTTTTTCTGAAAAAGAAAAACGGTCAAAATTAAAAAAGAAAAAAACAGTGCTTTCAGGCCTCAAATAATGCTAAGAAAACAAGTTCATAATCATTTAGAAACAACAATACTAATGTTTTAACTCAGGAAGAGTTCAGAAATCAATATTTTATGGAATAACCATGATTTTTAATCACAGCATTCATGCGTCTTGGCATGCTTTCTACCAAAAAAATTAATCATTTCTTCTCTGTTTGATGGCCTGTGACTATCCATGATCCTCTTGATTACATTCCAGAGGTTTTCAATGGGGTTCAGTTCCGGAGAATGGGCTGGCCATGTCAGGGATTTGATGTCGTGGTCTCTTAGTTTTTGCCAGAGCTGTATAATTTCTTTCATCATTTTATCCACAGTCCTTTTTAGGATAATTTTCATTGCTTGGAAAACTATTTTAGCGTTAGGTATTGTCTAGCTGACGCGCCTGGGAATTGTTCAGATATGACATTTTTATATGTATTTTATTTGGATTAAGACTCCTAAACAGAACTCAAAGGCCATACACCCTGGAAATGTTCAAAAAGCTTCTGAAAACAAAAAAATAAAGACCTTTTGGACTCAAATAACTGTTAAGTCTTCCAGGCACTGTAGAAACCTTTTTCTTTGCATATAATCATAAGTAGCCTCAGTATCTAAGTGCTTATTTAGGTTATGGTAATAGGGTATCAAAAGAGGTGTTAAAAGGGATCTGCAAAGGACATCGTCAAACTTTAGAAAAAATCCCCTCCTAATTCTCCCAGTGGAGAATTTCAAAAAGTTGTTACGCATGTTAAAGCCCGATACTGTAATGTAAAATCATTTAGGAATATAGTATTTTTTTTTCAAAGATTCAGTTAGATTCCATTTTGTTTGCATACTCCAGTGCATGGCATATTAGGATATGTTCACATTGAGTTTTTTTTACTAAGTTTTTGGAGCAGAAATTCTCCAGAAAAACACAGAATTCAAAAACTATGAGTTTACAAATTAGTTCTACAAGTGCTACAATCTTTAAAAAATCATGGAGAACAGAAGTCCCAGAAGATTGGAGAAGGACAAATGTTAACCCTATGTTCAATAAAGTAAAAAATATGGAGCCAGAAAATTACAGGCCAATGAGCCTTACTTTTATACCAGGAAAGATCTTTGAACAAATTATCAAACAGCATGTATGTAAGTACTTGGATAAGAATATAGTAACTAGAGCAAGCATGGGTTTGTAGCAAACAAGTCTTGCCAGACTAATCTAATTTCCGTCTATGATGGAATCACTGACTGGGTGGATCAGGGAAATGCAGTAGATATAGTATATCTCGACTTCAGCAAAGCATTTGATAAAGTATCTCGTACTATCCTTATTGAAAAAATTACAAAGTAGGATTCATAGCTGGCTCAGTTATCGTACTCAAAGAGTGGTAATAAATGGTTGCACATTCAATTGGAAGAGTGTTTCAAGTGGGGTACCACAAGGCTCTGTCCTGACCCCAGTGTTGTTCAACATTTTTAGAAATGATCTAGATAAGGCAATTGAAGGTAAACTAATCAAATTTGCAGGCGATACAAAGCTAGGAGGGATAGCTAATACTAGAGAAGACAGAGAAAGGATTTCAAAGGCTCATCATAAGCTGGAACAATGCGCAGCGACTAATAGAATGGTATTTAACAGGGAGAAATGCAAGATTCTACAACCGAGCAGGAAAAACGAAAATTAAATCTATAGAATGGGAAGAATAGAACTAAGCAACAGCACATGTGAAAAATACTAATAGATCACAGACTGCGCATGAGTCAACCATGTGATGCAGCAGTAAAAAAGTTCTAGGATGTAAAAGAAAACATAGAGTCTAGATCACGTGAAATAATTATCTCCCTCTACTCCACCTTGGTCAGACCTCATCTGGAATACTGTGTACAGTTCTGGGAACCACATTTTAAAAAATGCATAAAAAAACTGGAACAAGTTTATTGAAGAGCTACCAGGTTGGTGAGCGTACAAATATCTGAACGGATGTCAGTGTAGACGGATCTTCCTTATTTCCATTTGCTCATAGAAACACGTTGAGCAATGGAATGAAAGTGAAAGGAAGAAGATACAGATTAGATATTAGAAAAAGCGTTCTGACAGTGAGGGTGATCAATGAGTGGAACAGGCTGTCACGAGAGGTGGCGAGTTCTCCTTCAATGGAGGTCTTCAAACAGAGGCTGGACAGACATCTGTCTGAGATGGTTTAGGAAATCCTGCATTGAGCAGGGGGTTGGACACGATGACCCTGGAGGTCCCTCCAACTCTAATATTCTATGATTCTATGACTGAAGCATGGGAGAGTTTCTGTTCAAAAACTTCTATGTGAACATCTTTCCAGTGAAATTCTTTCCCAAAATGCAGTCCTCTAAAGGGCACCATACGTCTGCAGAGAGCATAGGGGTCCATATTGTGTATCTTTAGGGTTAAAGTTTTCCTCTCTCTGCACAAGTAAAATACTCTGTGCATGAACCCCTAAGATAATAAAGAGCTACCTGTTGTGTATGGTATTGGTGGTAGATTGGGATGTGCGGACACAGCATAATAGTAATGCAGATGGAGCACATGTGGTCGGAGGAACACAATAACAATCCAATATCAGCTTCATATCTTCTTGAATAAAGACGAGGGTTAGCACGCATGGAGGCTTTAATTTCTAACATATTGTTCTACAGCTCCGCTCTGTGTTTGCCCGGATCAGCTGCCAGGAAATTATGGTAAATAATTTTCTGTGTGGTTTGTTTTGTGAAATAACAAAATCTCATATGAACAAAGCTTGTCCAATAAATGGAACAGGAAGTTGACGTAAAAAGTGATGTGCAGAACGAGGGGCCAGGCCAGATACATCACTTTTCATCTTTCACCCCCTGCAGCACTTTGCTACAATGTTGTTTTTATGTTTGAGTCTTTTTTCTAGCTTAAAGGGGTCATCGTACCAAAAACCTTTAGCACCTATCCACGGGTTAAGTGATAAGTGTAAGATCGGCCAGGGGTGGACACAGACTGCAGAGGGCCCCTGTGCAAGAAATCTTCCCGGGGCCCCCCCCAATACTGCAACAAATATGAGTAAATATATAGGTTGTATGAGCACGGGACTATGGGATGGAGGATAATCATTATAACTAACCACAGTTAGTTATGCCCGGGCAATGCCAGGCTCTTCAGCTAGTATATTTATAAACAGCATAGAATGAATTGACTTACAATGCAAAGAAGCAGTGTTATCACTCACCAGTCCGCAAATGTTGGCTGTAATCCTGCTGTATGGAGGCAGAATGGGGTTTTAGGCCTGTAGTATAATGATCCCTGGCTTTAACTTATCAGCTTCCGCATATATATATATATATATATAATCTGAAGAGCCCGGCGTTGCCTGGGCATAGTAACCAACTGTGGTTAGTTATAACAAATTATAATGATTATATTGCACATAAAAACCGTGCATCTAATCCTATCCTGTGTGATACTGACTGCTGAGCTGTGTGTCTAATCCTATCCTGTGTGATACTGACTGCTGAGCTGTGTGTCTAATCCTATCCTGTGTGATACTGACTGCTGAGCTGTGTGTCTAATCCTATCCTGTGTGATACTGACTGCTGAGCTGTGTGTCTAATCCTATCCTGTGTGATACTGACTGCTGAGCTGTGTGTCTAATCCTATCCTGTGTGATACTGACTGCTGAGCCGTGTATCTAATCCTATCCTGTGTGATACTGACTGCTGAGCCGTGTATCTAATCCTATCCTGTGTGATACTGACTGCTGAGCTGTGTATCTAATCCTATCCTGTGTGATACTGACTGCTGAGCCGTGTATCTAATCCTATCCTGTGTGATACTGACTGCTGAGCCGTGTATCTAATCCTATCCTGTGTGATACTGACTGCTGAGCCATGTGTCTAATCCTCTCCTGTGTGATACTGGGCTCCCCCTGAAGTCTGTGTCAGAGGGTGGTCTGTGTTGGCACGGTAATAAATTGTGTTATTTCCAGCTTTACAGAAGGACGATAACACCATAGAAATGATAAGAATAATAGGCCTCAGTTACCACAGCTGTCTACAAAGAAAACTGTAGCAACCAATCACAGCTCATTTTTCATCTTTTAAACAGCTCTGGAACAGCGTGGCGAGTTTTGAGTGGCGACTTTTGTGTTTCGACTTTTATGTGGTGAGGTTGGTGTATGTGTGGTGAAATGTGTGCTGAGGGTGGTAGATGTGGTGAAGCACGTGGTAGTGTGTGGCACATTTTGTGTGTGTGTTCATATCCCCGTGTGTGGTGAGTATCCCATGTCAGGGCCCCACCTTAGCAACTGTACGGTATATACTCTTTGGCGCCATCGCTCTCATTCTTTAAGTCCCCCTTGTTCACATCTGGCAGCTGTCAATTTGCCTCCAACACTTTTCACTTTTTCCCCATTATGTAGAAAGGGGCAAAATTGTTTGGTGAATTGGAACGCGCGGGGTTAAAATTTCGCCTCACAATGTTTTTATGTGCAATATAATCATTATAATTTGTTATAACTAACCACAGTTGGTTACTATGCCCAGGCAACGCCGGGCTCTTCAGCTAGATATATACAGTATATATATACAAATTATAATTATCCGCCATCCCATAGTCCCGTGCCCATATACCCATCATACATATCCACCATCGCATAGGCCCGTGCCCATATACCCGTCATACATATCCTCCATCCCATAGTCGAGTGCCCATATACCCATCATACATATCCGCCATCCCATAGTCCCGTGCCCATATACCCGTCATACATATCCTCCATCCCATAGTCCAGTGCCCATATACCCATCACACATCCTCCATCCCATAGTCAACTATTATGACATCATAATGCGCGGCGGGGCTTGCAACCTGTGATGAATCAGCGTCGCCATGGCAACCATTATGACATCATAATGAGGGGCGGGACTTGATACGCATACACTGTTTCCCCATTATGTAAATAGGGGCATTATGACATCATAATGAGGGGCGGGGCTTGACACACACACACTTTTTCCCCATTATGTAGATAGGGGCAAAATTGTTTGGTGAATTGGAACGCGCGGGGTTAAAATTTCGCCTCACAACATAGCTTAGGACGCTCTTTGGGTCCAGACGTGTGACTGTGCAAAATTTTGTGGCTGTAGCTGCGACGGTGCGGATGCCAATCCTGGACATACACACACACACACACACACATACATACATACATACATACATACATACATACATACACACACACACACATACATACATACATACATACATACATACATACATACATACACACACACACACACACACATACATACATACATACATACATACACACACACACACACACACACACACATACATACATACATACATACATACATACATACACACACACACATACATACATACATACATACATACATACATACATACATTGAGCTTTGTATATTAGATATATAAAGGGTATTGTGTATATATAAAGGGTAAGTAAGAGTCTTCACCATAGCGTATAGTATCAAGAACACAATCTGTCAAAGGACACGTTCAGACATCTGTACAAATCGATCCAAGATCAGATGGCAATGCATGGACTGGCCAAGGTTCTCGTGATCTGAGCATAAGGCCGGAGTCACACTAGCGATGAATATGGACGAGTGCTATGTGATAAAACATCGCATAGCACTCGGACCAGTATTCATCTATGGGGCAGCTCCCATCACCGTTTTTTTCCTCGGCCGTATTGTACGTGCGAGTGAAATTGGAGCACGCTGCGATTGTCACCGACACTCGGCGCACTCGCAGCCATATATGTCTATGGGTGCGAGTGACAGCGCACATCACTCTGATATCATCCAAGTGCTGGGCGATATACGCAGACGCAATGGAGGAGATGGGAGAAATTAGTTTCTCTGTTTCCTCTGCAGCTGTGCTCCGATCCGCTCAAACACAAGGATGTCAGCGCCATCACACACACATACAAGAACAACACAGAAGTATCCAGGACAAAGGTCATTAATGGCAATGGTAGGTCTGGCACAGGGCCGGACAGGGCCAAAAATGCAGCCCTGCCACACAAATCCCACCAGCCCACAAACTATAACACTCATCAGCCCCAATCAGTGAATTTTTGCTATACTTTTTCGTCCCCTCATCACTCTCTTATAGGAGTTATTTGAGGAGCCACATGTGAATGGTACCACCGTGCGTATGATTGACCACAGATCCATTTACATGGGCCCCTTCTCTTCAAAGCTACAGTATAATGGGCACCATATATTACTTCATACAGTATAATGGGCACCATATATTACTGCATACAGTATAATGGACCCCATATATTACTTCATCCAGTAGAATGGGCCCCATATATTACTTCATACAGCATAATGGGCACCATATATTACTTCATACAGTATAATGGGAACCATATATTACTTCATACAGTATAATGGGACACATATATTACTTCATCCAGTATAATGGGCACCATATATTACTTCATACAGCATAATGGGCACCATATATTACTTCATACAGTATAATGGGCCCCATATATTACTTCCTACAGTATAATGGGCACCATATATTACTTCATACAGTATAGTAGGCACCATATATTACTTCATACAGTATTTTGGGCCCCATATATTACTGCATACAGTATAATGGGCCCCATATATTACTTCATCCAGTAGAATGGGCCCCATATATTACTTCATACAGCATAATGGGCACCATATATTAGAATCATAGAATCGTAGAGTCGGAAGGGACCTCCTGGGCCATCTGGTCCAACCCCCTGCTCAAAGCAGGATTCGCTAAATCATCCCAGTCAGATGTCTGTCCAGCCTCTGTTTGAAGACCTCTATTGAAGGAAAACTCTCCACTTCTCGTGGCAGCCTGTTCCACTCATTGATCACTCTAACTGTCAAAAAGTTTTTTCTAATATCTAATCTGTGTCTCCTCCCAAATCTTCATAAGCTTGCAACATATACAGTATTGTAACATTGCATTATCACAATGTATGCTGCATCGGCATGACACACAGTGACTTCCAAAGTATGATCCCAGAGCTCAATTATTAACATTTAATAAGTGGATACTAACTATGCTGCAATTTGAATTTCCAGGCAAAATCTGCACAATTTGGAAAGATTAATTTTTTATCAGGTCTGTTAAGTTCAAGACAATACTATTAAATTGTTATATGACTTTGTATATATTGTAAACAGATGCGTACATTGTGTACACATTGTATACAAAAGTGCAAAAACACCCGCAATAAACAGAACAGGACAGATAATGGAACCTTCTGTTCCACAAGGCAGCTTCTACATGGACAAATGACTTGCTCCCACTAGCATCCATGTAGAAAAAAAATAAAATATTACTTCATACAGTATAATGGGAACCATATATTACTTCATACAGTATAATGGGACACATATATTACTTCATCCAGTATAATGGGCACCATATATTACTTCATACAGCATAATGGGCACCATATATTACTTCCTACAGTATAATGGGCACCATATATTACTCCATACAGTATAGTAGGCACCATATATTACTTCATACAGTATTTTGGGCCCCATATATTACTGCATACAGTATAATGGGCACCATATATTATTTCATACAGTATTATGGGCCCCATATATTACTTCATACATATATTGTTCCTCATATATTACTTCATACAGTATAATGGGCACCATATATTACTTCATACAGTATAATGGGCCCCATATAATTCTTCTCCCCAAACCCCGCTGCTCTGGTCTCCTCAGTGTATTCTGATCCTCCGCACTGCTTGGCACAGGGACATCATTAACTTTACGTAATGGACTGATAGTAATAATGATTTATTTGTACCCTGTTGTCTGGGGCTGGCCCACTTTATGGGGGTGCTCACGGCATATGATTATACACCAGTAAAAAGTATCAGAGGCTCAATGTGACCAGTGCCACCTAGTTTCCTACCCCTCTTATTCTGCTGGTACTGTGGGCACACTGACTGGTACTGAGGAAAGGAAAGAAAGAACAGAGAGAGAGAGAGAAAAAAGAAAACAGAGAAAGAAAGAACAGAGAGAAAGAGAGGGGAAAGAAAGAACAGAGAAAGAAAGAAAGAAAGAAGGAAAGAAACAGAGAGAGAATGAAAGAACAGAGAGAGAGAAAGAAAGATTAGAGAGATAAAGTAACAGAGAGAGATACTATAGCAATCCGGCTCCCACTGTAGTGCCCACCTGAGCCTCCCGATGCAGGACATATCATGATCCTCTCACATGGCCGGCATCCCCGAGTCCAAGGCGAGCCTGCTGTCCTCGCTGTTGGAGGAGGACACAATGATGGATCTGAAGCATTCCCTGAAGTGCCTCCATGGTTCCGTCACAATCTCCTCCCGAAATTACCTAATTTCCGGTCAGCTTCTAGCACGTCACTTCCATTGGAACGTCATGTGCGAATTTTAAAGTGCTCCTCGGGGCTCCGCCATGTACTCCTGTGTCCGCGGGAAAAGTAAGCTCCCAGCCGGGGCAGTGGGGCAAACTCTCTCTCAAAATCGTGACTGTCCCGCCGGGAGGTATGAATGCTCCCCACCATACTCCTTGTACACGGATGGCTCCACACACCACATACCCACACGGTTCTGCGTTTAATGCCTCGTACACACACGGCTCCGCTCTGTACACACATGGCTCCACTCCGTAAACCTCGTACACATGCGGCTCTGCTCCGTACACCTTGTACACACATAGCCAGCGCTCCGTAAACCTTGTACACTTGCGGCTTTGCTCCATACACCTTGTACACATGCAGTTCCACTCCGTACACCTCGCACACATGCGGCTCCGCTCCGTACACACACGGCTCCACTCCGTACACACACGGCTCCGCTCTGTACACACATGGCTCCACTCCGTAATCCTCGTACACATGTGGCTCTGCTCCGTACACCTTGTACACACGTGGCTCCACTCCGTAAACCTTGTACACTTGCGGCTTTGCTCCATACACCTTGTACACGCGCTGCTCCGCTCTGTACACCTCGTACACATGCGGCTCCGCTCCATACACCACACACACGGCTCCGCTCCGTACACCTCACACACACACGGCTCCGCTCCATACACCTCGTACACACACACGGCTCCGCTCCATACACCTCGTACACACACGGCTCCGCTCCATACACCTCGTACACACACACGGCTCCGCTCCATACACCTCATACACACACAGCTCCGCTCCTTACACCTTGCACACACACAGCTCCGCTCCATACACCTCATACACACACACAGCTCTGCTACATCCACCCTGAAAACTTCCTTCATCCAGCACAATGACAACCACCACAGCAGAGTCCTGCATAAAACAAGGGCTAGGGCTGTGGGCACAGGACTTGTGATGAAGTCACAGGAGGGAAGGAGTCAAGGGTCACATGATCAGGGAGCCCTGACTTCTTTCCTCCTGTGACTTCATCAATTACAAGCCTCTTGCAGGCTTGCACCAGCGTGTAGAAGAGGCTAAATTGTAGGTGCTGCGGGTAGAGGAGCGCATAATGCCTCCCTCTGCTGCCTGCCGCTTGACAAGCTGGCTCAACTCGCCTCATTAGAGCTGCGCCCCTGCATGCGGTGCTGGCGGCTGGAAGGGCCTCTCCCCCGGGGCCCCCGTTCAATGAACAGGGCTGCACGGGCGGTAGGTCCGCCCCTGCTCTGGTGGTACTATTAAAAATGAATGGAGTGGCATTGCGCATGATCAAAGTTCTCGGGATCAGTGAGGGTCCTAGCGATCAGGAAGTTTTCTGCAATCAGGATTTCTTTGCATGCCCCTGATTTTGGTAATTAGTTTTCTGTATTTTGTGATTTGATTGCACACAGAGGTTGAGCATAGGTCCTTAAGGCTAGATATACATGCTGCAGTTTGTGACCGGATTTTCAGTCCAAATGCGATCCAACAAAACATTGGATTGCACCTGGACCAATGTTGGTGCAGAAAAAGGTACTCCAGCATAGAAAAATATATAACTTCATCAACTTCATCTTTAATGGAAAAAATTCATAAAAACTGGCACAATGGGGACAACATATCGATCCCAGAGAGCTACCGATCAGAGTTTTTTTCTGAGGGCTGTGTGAGCAAGACTATATCAGGGCAGTTCTCAGCAAATTGAAGATTGCAGCACAAGATTTTTGGAAACTTATACAACTCCTGCTCCACCGTCATCAGGTAAATGGCATCTGTGATTTTTATTAGCTAGTGGAAATCTAAATGTTTGTTTTTTGGAATATTTGTGGTACAAGCAGTTGAGTCCATTCCTGGATTATCTACAGAGTTTCTTTCTACGTGTAGAAATCCGTCTCCATTATGTGTTGAACGGTGAACCCCTTCGATTGTTCTACATGTGGTGACATTTACATACAAGCGGTGTATTGTCTGTTTACCACTATAATGTCACACAACGCATAGTAATAACACAAAGGGGTTAGTGGACTAGAGATTTTCTTTTTATAAATTTTGCCTTGAATGGTGATTATGTCCCGTGAAGAGCTGCGTTGTCTCCTCCGCTGTGTCACATGGGAGGCCAGCAGCATTGAAAACAAATATGAACCAGGATGCCGGGGCAGGAGGAGATGTGTTCACACAGTATTCCACAAGACTTGTTTTCTAAAAATTTGCATGGTGCACTAAACACATGAACTCAGCAAACACATGTCCCTGGGAGCTGAATGGATCTGTTGTTGCTCAGGCTCTGGAGGACCCAACCAGTCCGGCTTCAATGTCTGCAGCTCCGGGAAAGAGTTATCCCCAGGGGCCAATATTAATTAAATAGAATTCAAATATTTGACGGTATTATTTGTCCTATTCTCATACTCCCCGCGCTATCATCACAAGCTACGATATTTAGAGAAATATAGCATGACCTCTAGTTGGATGTATGAAGAGTCAGTCCAGCAGAATATACCGTAGTACCTTACAAGCTAAGGCGTTCATAAGTCTTTATTAAACTGGATCTGGCACCATATTATATTTCTCTATTTAAAGGGGTACCATATTCTTGTTTAAAAAAAATTACTACTGCATTGGATAAGGCGTTGTTCACACGTCAGTGAATTTATTGTACAAGAAAATGGGTCAGAGATTCATCAGCGTTGGATCAAAATTGGACATGTCTCCGTGACTTTGCTTAGAGCATTCATTCCGCGAAAGAATTACAGATATCTTAACGGCTCTTATAGGTAGGGTTGCTATCGTGAAAACCACGGATAGCACTCGTATGAGAAAAACTAATGTGTGAATGAGGCCTAAGTTTTAAACATCAGAACGATATGGGTTTGACCACTAAAGGTTTGGCCACTGAGACCCCTGGCAGCATCTGGGTACTGTTTCCTCCATTAGCAAGACCACAGCCATGAGGACCTTAATGGTGCCCTTGTTGACAGGGATCCGCCTTGAAATTTAAGTTGGAGATGAGAAGATCCAGGGTACCGGAGATTGAAACATAATGTTTCAGGCTGGTTGTGTGTGCAAGCACGATAATTATTACATTGCGCGCATAGTTTTGATTTCCACACTAAACCACCATGTAATCAGGCCATGCGTGCGTGGTGATTTGGCATATAACTATTCTGGTCTACTTGGAGACAAACATCTATGACAACTTTAAGAGGAAAATAAAACGGGCTCACTTAGTGTGTATTGCAAGATAACTTTCTTTTGCTCCAAACCCATGGTTTTTAACTCACAGATAGTATATGTGACTCCAATCATCATAACTCAAGATGTATATATTCCAAAACCGAAATCCCCAAAACAAAACCATTCACAGAGGTTTTGTTGCTGTAGTGTTCACTATAATAAGGGACAGCACTGTATATAATAAAGGATAACGCTATACATAATAAGGGAAAACGCTGTATGTAATAAACAGCGAGAAACTACACCTCTCACTATAACCTTGAAAATGGCAAGGGTTTGCTGGGAGTTCAGCAAGAATGTTAACAGCCTCCATCAATCTACAGACCATACATGTAGTATGCCGGGGTCAGTTCAGACAAATGTGTGTTCTCTCATGCGGGAGAATCAGGCCGATGCTGATGACACTCAGTTCAATCAGTCGGATCAAACCACTATAAGCGCTGCAGAAACCAGTGCAGTATTTCAGAACTCCAGTGGAGAGAGTCGCATGTATGCACAGCTCCCTCTCAACCATCTACTTCTTTCTGGTGTGCCAAAAAAGTGTCCCGTGAGCCCTTCTATATGGAGACCCCATAGATGATAGCAAAATAATGCACCATTACTGCTTACCTGCTCCTGATCCTGCAATGATCACATGAAAAATTAACATAACATGGGAATTTTAAAGTTGTATCCAACTTATGGTTCCTTATATGAGACAAACTTCACCCCGTTAATATATCATAGAAAAAGTAGGAATTCCTTTTTTCTTGAAGCATCTCCACTTTCTTTAGTGCTGTAGTAAAACTAAATTTATGTGCAGCTCTTGAAATTTTTTCAACCATTGATCTGTTTTCTGTTACAACCCTGTTATGAGTTTGCGTGATAGAGAATTTTATAAGTCTTAGCAGTGCCATGACTTTCCGGTTTCCCTCCTCTTTACCAGATGTACAATCGTAGGAGGAACTTGCACTACGCTAATACAAGGCACAAAATAACCTCATCCATCTCTCACAGCGAAAAAGACAAGAATAGAATCGTCCTGTTAGCCGACTAGTAAATTGGGAAACGCAGGACGTGGGCCATCCTGACCTCGAAGACTCAAATGTTATCACCAAATATTGTTAATGGCACGGACTCCGTGTACAAAGCATGGCCAACTATGAAATCATGAAAAATTCTGCAATGCTTTATTTTGCAGTTTCTTGCTATTTTATGCAATACTTTATTTTTCAATTCCTTGCTATTTTCAAGATCACTGTTTGCTGTAATGAAAACCAATTTTAGTAGCACTGGCATTTATTGATTTATGCTGGATGAGAGGCAAAATAGTCTGGTCTTTCCCCCCCAAACCATAAGTCATCAAGAAAAAATTCTAAAAGTATGGACTCATTCACACAGCTATATCTTCTGTCCTTAAAAAAAATGCAAAGCACTTGTCTGACTCCACCCCCTCCCGCCATAAGCAGCTCACTGTCTATAGATCTATAGATAATGTACATATATAGCCTGGTGTGGGTGATGGCAGCTCTCTAGGCTCTTCTTCATGCTAAATCTAAGAACACTCATTGTATCACCACTGCTGCACCCAATAAAGTAAGTGATACATTGTTGGAATCAGGGTTTCTTTTCCTGCATAATGCTACTTTCAGGTCATGCAGCAAAAACTTTGTGACAGATTCCCTTTAATTTTTGTGACTGAGTTTGTTGCATTGTTTCTAGTTCAGGTAATCCTCTGTGAACCTGCACTCCAGACTGATACATTTCACTGATTCTTTGTGCCTTTCTTCATAACAGATTGTTAACTTTACTATATACTGCAATACAGGAGTTTTGCAATATATAGGATAGGGATCAAAGAAATGCTGGTTGAAGTCAGAAAAGCTGTAGTCCTTACAGGGACTGAGAAAAACATTGACTGTAGAAAAAAAGAAATTCATTGTGACTAAAACAAACATTAAAAGTAAACCATGAATGTTTGAATCACAACCCCACCATCTATCCAATATACCAAAATATATCTATATATATTTTATCTGCAAAACTCTGACGTATCAAAAATGTAACTGCTATGATAAACACTATAAAGTAAAAAAGAAATTGAAACTCCAGAAATTCTATTTTTTGGTTGCTATACATCCCCCAAAAGATAAAATAAGTTCTCACATACAGCGGGTGAAATAAGTAATGCACACGTCACCAATTTTCTAAGTAAATATATTTCTAAGGTCGGAGTCACTCTACCGTAAAATACGGACGAGTGCTATGCGAAAAAAATCGCATAGCCGAGATTACCTCAGGTCAGGCGGGGCCTCTGGGCAGCCTCAGTGACGTCAGTGCTAGTCACTGAGGCTGCGCTGACTCCCCGCCTGACCCAGGGGGAACTCGGCAGCGTGGGAAAAAGTTCAGAAACTTTCCCACGCTACTGATTTCATGTCCGGTCAGGCAGGGAGGCTGCGCAGGCAGCTTTTACTTCATTACACAGTCGTTTACAGCTGGGCCGGTTGCATTAGCACTGCTCTCAGTTGTAAATTATTTAACCCCTTTAGATGGATTGCAGTGTGGGACTTGACTGTACGGCGGACAGGTATGGGATATTGTTGCTTTTATATTTTTGATTTTTTATAGGAGAACAAGGGCTTTGATTGGATTGGCAGTTTAATAAAGATGGCAAAAATGTGTGTTTAATTATTTCATTAAAAAACTTTATTCTTAATGTGTGTGATTTTTTAACCCTTTCATACTATTGGATTACTAATGGAGAGGTGTCTTATTGACACCTCTCCATTATTAACCAGGCTTAATATCACTTTACAATAGCAAGGTGACATTAACCCCTTATTACCCTATATGCTACATGATAATGGGAAGAGAGAGGCTAAGTGCCAGAATAGGCGCATCTTACTGATGCGCCTTTTCTGGGATGGCTGGGGGCAGATGTTTTTAGCCAGGGGGGAATAACCATGGTCTCTCTCTAGGATATTAATATCTGCTTTCAGTCACTGGCTTTCTCTCTCTGGCACAGAAAATTGCACGGGAGCCCACACCAGTTTTTTCAGTGAATTAATTCTTTAATTTAACACCTACAGCTCCAAAATTTTACACACACACACACACACACACACACACACACACACACACACACACACACACACACACACACACACACACACACACACACACACTAATAACATGATTAGTGAGGGACATATATAAATCTAATGGATATGCAATGGTTTACTCTATGTAAACCGTGTCTCATATCCTGTCGGGTTCTGTAATGATTTTACAGAAGCCGACAATTGAATTATCGGCAATTCTGCTATCTAGCTCTGTATGAAATATAAAGACGTGTATATCTCACTTACATATCTGACATATATATAATATATATATACACATATATATATACTGTATATATATTTTCACGAACATTTGAGGCTATGGACATTATATGTCCATTTTGCAAGCCGGCGAGAAAGTGTCGCCATACGAATGCCTTACGGATGTCACAAGGATGTCACATGGGTGCTTAGATGCCTCGCATTGCACACAGATGACATAAGGATCACTGTTCAGGGAACATTTCTGCGATTCTCACCCGTGTAAAACAGACCAATTTTTTAATACGTTGTGTGTGATTCCAGCCTAAAGGTGATATTGACATGAAATTCTTACCTGATGTCTATAACAACCCATCCAGTCCACACAGGCAAAGAAATCAAACCATAGATGTCCATAAATTATGTGTAATAATGAGAAATGACAAAGGGAAAAGTACTGAACACGTGAAATAAGAAAGGTGCAAAAAGCCGTGGAAAGTCATGGCACCAGCTGAAATCTATCAGTAAAGCAGTCCTGCTACTAAGTGCCACTTCCGTCATCAACTGAAAAATTTATAAATTACAGGACAACACAAATCAAATTTTTTTTACCTCCAAAGTTCAGATGTTTTAACCTATAAACTATAAAAAAAACTATACAATCTTGTTATTGACGTAATTGTGCTGGCATGAATAATCATGTTGCCAGGTTATTTAGCCCTTTTTCCCCCCATATTCCAGTACATTGTATGATAAATTGAATGGTGCCCTTCAAAACTAGAAATTGTCCCTCCTTCGGCTATGTTGACGGAAAAGTTATGTCTCTTGGAAGAAGGGAGCGAATAATGGAAGTGTTAAAATAAAAATTAGTCTCAATGGCAACAAGGGGTTAGAGACCAGACTCTGACGCTAATCTATTTGTAAACATGTGATCCTCTCCATCCCAATAACATGATTAGATCCCTAATACAAAAATTATTGTAACCAAAAATGCACGTATTTAAATGGGACCTGTTACGTTGGATAATGCTATTAATCTGCAGTGTAGGGTTAATCTGCAGGTTAATAACTTTAAAAAGGTGCCCAGCCACTGTACTGAAAGTGCTGCACCAGGAGCAAAATGAACTTTGTTCTTACCGGGAGCCGCCGGCTTTCAGTCATGCAGGCGTGATAGCGTGGCTTTAGTCACCGCTCCTGGCACTGACTGGTCATTCTGCACTGATGCACTGCAGAGCCAGCTGTCACTCAAAGTGCTGGGATGTGGTTACAGCCGCAGATCTCTCTGCTGTGAGCAGTGACTAAAGCCACGCTATCTCGCCTATATGACTGAAAGCCGGCGGCTCCCAGGAAGAATAAAGTTAATTTTCTTCCTGGTGCCGCACTTTCAGTTCAGCGGCTGACCACCTTTTTAACTCTATTAATCTGCAGATTAACCCAATATTTGTAGGTTAGAAGCATTATCTGAACTAACAGGTTCCCTATATGTAAAAAAAAATGCATCTTATGGTGTCTAATTCTGTCTTCTGGACAGAAAACTGTAAAAATGCTCTTTCCTCTGCTCTTCATTTCTGTTGGAGCGTTATATAATCAGGTTGTAGGTTTGTATATACAAAGATTTCTTAACGTTGGCACTGCAGATCCTGGCTCATTGCGTTAAGTGTTCCTCCCTCTCTTGCCCTGCCAGTTGCACACTCATTTTGTAACCGCAAAGCTCAATTCCGGCTTCCAGCTTTGGACATAAATCCAACGTATCTGTATAAAAACTCAATGGACCTCAAGCTTGGAGAGTTTAGTAATGATCAGCATACTCCATGTAAGGGCAGGAAAGTGATGTCTGACTCACTGACAGCAGCGCTCCTACCAGATAACACTGGGACAGAACGATTCATAGTAATCACAAATGTTGCAGTAGCGAAGCTTAACATTTCACCCTCTCGGTGTAACAATAGTGGGTGCAGGGGTTGCACCTGGACCCTGGAGCCTAATATTACAGAACTATGAGAGTTGAAGACCCTGTTAGAGATTTGCATTGGAGTCCACAAAGTGCAAGTTATGCCACTTCTCCAAGGACCGAATTTGTCTTTTTCTGTTTTTTTTTTTCATGCCATCAAGGGAGCACAAAGCAGAAAATGTGATTTGTCACAAGACAGACTCCAGTGGCAAAAATGGTCCACCTGGTTCCGACACTGTTCCAATCATTTTTATGGGAAGAATTTTGCTGTCTGGAGACTCCAACGCAGAGAGCAGTCCAATGATAAAAAGCAGATTATGATAAATGTTGTTCATTTATATCTGACAAACTCAACTCTGCTTTTTCTGTAAATTGGAAAGTCTACATGAGTACAGAGCTTTATGCCTGGATTACTCTGTCTCTCTTGTATTGGGATTTGTATACATTATTGTAAGTTGATCACACAGTTGTGGGCATACAGTAGTACCCACAGTAGTTATGGCAGCTGCTCACTATAAATAATCTTTTGTTTGACCAGTTAGTTCTACCAACTTCAGCAGCACCTGCCAGTGTCATGGACAGAGGACCTTACTGTAGTTTCCCTATGGTGTCAGCCCCTCTTGTTGGTCTTCAGCTGTTCCACTGAATGGAAGCGCTACCAGTCTCTGTTTCACTAGTCTGATGTTCTTCTGTACAATGTGTTAGACCGGTAAAAACAAATAAAATAGGATATTTACTTAGGGCAGCCTCTTGTGCGCCTTGTTTTTGGTGCATTGAGATGCAGTAGAACACTTCTAGGAAGCCACTTGGAGTTAAAGACTGAATATTAGCGCCTCATTCAGATATTTTTGTTCACATATGAGAAAAATGGTTCCATGGCTTGCACCTTGCTTTCCCGACTTCCGGCTCCTGCTCCACACAGGTCCTCCTTGATATGAAAGAGATCTTACGATTTACGTTATTGCTCTACTGGATTTCTGCCTACCTGCAACTGACGTCCTTGACAAAGACCGCTTCCGGTCGAAATGTTGGACAGTATCTGTTTTCGACTCCTTCCAGGATCCAAATAAATTTACGCTGAAGCAAGACCTACAGTCTCATTTTCTTTTGTGGTGCTGAGGTTACCTACCTCAGTATACAGACAGAGGCATTGAGAGGTGAAATAATGGACGTGGAGTTGGGAAGAAATGGGGTGGCCAATAAAAAAGTAATTGCTAGGGCTGAAAGTGTACAGTGGGCATGCTGAGCATGGTGCAAGACTCACCATCTCTTGACTTAAAAGAACAGTAGGAGGCGGCGCCATAACAAGTATGTAACAGCAGTTTGGGGACAGATGACAATGCGGGGGAGAATATGATGGAGGCACACCAATGGCATATCATCATGGTCGATGGGTGGGAGTAAGGAGAAGGATTGCATATTCAGGTCAGTTTTTTGGAGCAATTATAGATGTGCACCCTAGGAAGTTACTCACAAGTTACTTTATCCATCTGAAATGTACTAAACTGCAAATGCTCTAAAGGTTGCAGTAAAAAATATCTGAGCTTTATCTCTTTGCCCAAGTCAGCCTCCCACGGGCACATTCTTTGGTGAAAATTCATGCCGTAAAGTAATAACGCCTCTCATTTTGTGTATTGTTTTGTTTGCAAGGGGCACGCATGTTTTCCTGGAGTCTGTACATCACACGTGTCAATGATAAATCTTTTTTTCTTCCCCTCTTAACACTGGGAACAATTTATGTCGAAGTTTTTAAAAGGAAATCCAAATGCAAACCAGATGTGGCAGAACTGCAAGAACACTTGCTGACTTGTTTGTTTCCCTAAATTTTTTTCTTTCTCACCTTGGTTTGGGCCCACCAACGAGAATATCTAGAGATCACTTACGTTGGTACCTTGAGCATAATACCATTTAAATAAGGCATAGGTTACACACCTATTGTTTCTACAGTATTTATTACATAATGCATACCATGTCATTTATAGAAATACTCTTTCAGGACACGTAGATGGTCTTTATGGCTCTCCGAAGAACCCTGAAATGTTTGGAAATTACCTACGTATAGGTCATGCATGTGTTAGACCTCAAACAACCCCTGCAAAGTGAATATTTGTAAGACTAAAACATTAAAACATTATTAGCTTATCCTTAGGATAGACCCTCAGTGGTGTTGTCTGAGTAATTTTTACATTTTTTGGACACGTCATTATGCAGAAAGTAGGATGACAACATCTGTGGGAACAATAATTATAAATAATCTTTATTTTTATATAGCGCTGACATATTCCGCAGCGCTTTACAGTTTGCACACATTATCATCGCTGTCCCTCATGGGGCTCACAATCTAAATGCCTTATCAGTATGTCTTTAGAATGTGGGAGGAAACCGGAGTACCCGGAGGAAACCCACGCAAACACGGGGAGAACATACAAACTCCTTGCAGATGTTGTCCTTGATGGGATTCGAACCCAGGACCACTGAGCCACCGTGCCGTAATTATGATTATTGAATAGTATGGAAAACTGCGGTCATATTATTACATGATGCTGCTATGGGAGCTGCACCAGAATAATGTAGGGTCACCTCCTTCATGCTACCCTGAGAGTTGGTGAAATGGGATGAGAAGAGCTAAACTATGCGGAGTATGGAAGACACTAAACTTTCTGAGTATGCAGGATGGAAGCAGTGTGTGTCTGAGTACAGCACAGATGAATGCCAAACCCCATGGGCCACATACCTCGAAGAAAGGGAGAACTGTTTCCTCTTGCGCCCACACCTGTCTTAATATTAGACGGCAACAAGTAACACACAATTCTTCACATTTTTAAAAAAGCTAATTTTCAAAAATATGTTCCCAATTGGTCATCATTTTTTAAAAAATGTTTTCTGCTGGACAAATCCTTTAAGCAGAATGGGATTAGATATTTGTTTTATGGTTCAAAAAGCCGAAGTAAGCCTTAACTTAAAGTCTGAAGTTATTAAAGGGAACCTGTCAGCTCGTTTTTCCGCAATAAGCTGCAGCCACTGCCTTTCAGAGCTTATTTACAGCATTACATAAGCCCCCGATCTAACCTGGAAGAGAAGAAAACTAAGTTTTATTATACTCACCAGGGGGCGGTCTGGTCCGATGGGCATCGCAGGTCCGGGTCTAGTGCGTCCCATTTTCTAGCGATGATGTTCTCTTCCTTGCTTTGTGTCGCGGCTCCTGCACAGGTGTACTGATCTGCTTTGTTGAGGGCAGAGCAAAGTACTGCAGTGCGCAGGTGCTGGACCTCTCTGACCTTTCCCGGCGCAGATCAGTACGCCTGAACAGGAGCCGCAACACGAAGTAAGGAGGAGGACGTCATCGCTAGAAGATGGGAGGCATCGGACCCGGACCTGCAATGCCCATCGGACCGGACCACCGCCGAGTGAGTATTATAAAACTTATTTTTCTTTTCTTTCAGGTTAGATCGTGGGCTTATCTGCAGCATTACAGAATGCTGTAGATAAGCCCCAAAAGGCAGTGGCCGCAGCTTATTGCGGAAAAACGAGCTGACAGGTTCCCTTTAAATTGCTTTATTTAGTTAGACAGCATGAAAATAAGCAAAATTACAATTGACTTGCTTTTTCTATCTGCTGTCATTCTTGATGAGCGCTTTTATCTTTCATAATGTATAGTTTGTTTCCATGGATTTCGGCCACTAGTGCCAGCCCAGACACTGACCTAGTGTGGGCAGTAGTTACATTCCAGGAGAGAAGTTGACTCCTAACATACCAGTCAGCTCTCTCCAGCCCATTGATTTCTACACTGAAGTAAGTTGCTCCCCTCCCTCGCCCCCAGCCTCTCAGCTCAGCGCTTTTATCAGTCCTGCATAATCCCAATTTCCCGGCCCACATCATCGCTTTAGCGATTTCCACAGCAGTTCTAATCATAGCTCTCACTTTCCTGATCCATGTATTTATTCAAAGTCCCTGTTATCTCTATATGTAAATATAGGGACAGAACAAACATTGCCAGACATTAATGTGCAGTAGCTGAATGAATCTTGTCACCAGAACTGTCACTCATGGAGGAGCACATGCCCCCAAGCAACTAGAAAATAAGGAGAAACTCCAGTGCTCTGAACTTCTCAAGCGACAATTTGAAAATGTCTCTTAAGTGCTGGGCAATTTATGGATCCATGCTTCTATAAGTCAACGTACCAGCCACTTTTTGACATCGGAGCAAATCACTTTAATAAAGATACTTATGGGGTTAGAAGATTTTTTTTTTGAGTGTAGGGAGTGAAGGAGATTTTGATTATGGGTTCATGAACTAACTGAGATATGTTTACTTGAATAAGCAAGCATCTATGCCACATGCACACTCTGCCTAGGGCACCCTTTTTCTTGAAAGGGAACCTGTCATCACGTTTTACCCCTAGAAGGTATCATTAGCTCTCAATCATCCTCCTAGTATCCTCTTTAATGATGCATGTATTAGCCTAAACTCTAAATGTAGGTGTTCAAAAACTAAGATTAACGTTTCCTGCTCTCCCTGCCTGCGGTCACCAGACTAGTTTGGGACTGCTGTCAATCAATGCCGCTGTGTTGGGGGGAACATACCCACAGCAGTGTGACTGAGATCCTGGGATGTACGGGGAAAGAAAAAAAGTAGAGAAGCTGTCTCTCTTCTCCCCCTCTCTGCTCCCCCGTTCCATCCCGGGATGTCAGTTACATTGCTATGTATGTCCTTCCCTTGTGCAATGGCATTGATTGACAGCAGTCCCAGACTACCACCCCGGTGACCGCAGGCAGGGAGAGTAGGAAAAGTTAAACTTAGTTTTTAACACTTACACTTAGCATTAAGGGCTAATACAGGTATCATTATAAGTCTGATATAACTCTCCTAATGTCTTCTAGAAGGAAATCTTGATGCTAACCTTTGGAATAGCCTCAAAATGATTTATCATTGTACTGTATGTACCCACAAGGGTTGTCTTACTGGGAAAATGTCTAAGATATTATCTAGATCAACATCCAACACTGCGGAGACACCATCACATGTTTCTCAACGCAGTGATTCTAGAGCAATGCCCCCATCCCTTATGGGAAATATGCAAAAACATGCAAAACACAAGCCGCGGAGACACCATCACATGTTTCTCAACGCAAGCAATGACTAGCCAGGTCTTTCCCCAGGAAGGAACAACCACGGGAAGGGCAGTCTCCAATGAAGGAAACCATCTATGCCAAAACATGGTATCCATCCACAGACAGCTGTTTCGGGGTATTGCCCCTCGTCAGTGTGGAGTAAGAAACTGGCTAGTAGGAGCAATGCATAGTAAAAGACTGTGAAAAATGAGGATGAAAGTTTCCTACTGCAGTCATCATATTATATAGCACTGTGCACTTATTTTTGCTTATTTTGTCTTTCTACCCAGTTATTTCTTCTCTTTTCCATTAGGTCTATGACATAATGTGAATAAAAACTGACTAGTGGAATGGAATCCTTCTTAGCTCTATGTAGAAACAGGAGGTCAATTTTGCCTGTATGAGTCATAAGTCGCTGCAAAAGTAAATGGCCGGGGGGAGGCAGAGGTGCAGCAGGGTCAGGAGTTGAAGAGGGGATGATTTTTGCAGGGACAAGAGACTCTGTTTCTACATAGGACAGAGAAAGCAGAAGAATTACCGTAACTGTGTAAAAAGGCAAAATAAGCAATTGTAAGTACACAGTGCCTTATAATATAACAATTGCAATATACTAAGTGGATACAAACTTTGATGGAAGTGCTTCTTTTAATGTATGCTGCCTGTTAGCCAATATAATTCATTTGCAGATGTTTTAAAGGGTCAAGGAAAATTGGTGGCTAATGTCCTAATTTTATCTACCGGCTGTCATTCCTTACTGTCCAGTTTGTTAATGCTCCTTATTTGTGATTCCTTTATCGCTGCCTCTGGATACCTGAAGTTTGGATGTCCAGTTTGTGTGAGATTCCAAAGGCTGAACCCAAAGGTAGTAACTTCTGTGTGCAGTGTATCCCGGTGTGTTACATTACAGATAGCACTCAGAGCATGTGGACAACTACTGAGGACATATCTACCTTGCATGATGCTACTACCACCACTTTAATTCTCCATAGTTTTTTCATCAGTCCCATAGAAGTGTATCAAAAGGGAGTTCATTCTTGTGCAATGCTGCTCCATTCGCACAGCGGACTTTGGGACACGTAATTGTGATCAGTGAGGGGGCCTAGCATTCAGACCTCCAGCGATCAGACATTTGCTGGGAAACCCCCATCAAATCCTTTTTCTAGGGGTAGATTCTGCTAGTTATACATTATTCCTGCAGCTGCCGAAATCTAGTCATGACCGCCATTCTGATGTAATACAAACTTTTTGAGTCCTTTTGATTGAGCCAGAGTTAGAATCTGCCCAATTAATGGGGTCTACATTTGAGCAAAGTGTTTGGCAGTAACCTGGTCCTGGCGTCCACATCAGTTCTCCATCAGTACTCGGTGGCAGCTGGACCAAAACAGAGTGAAATTCCTCGACTGGCACTTCAATGCCACGTCCAGCTGCCATGGAGTACCCACGTGGACCCTTGATGATGGCCCTGCAAATCTTTTTCTCAACTCTAGTAGGGTCCCAAGCTGATAACCCCCATTAATGGTGGACAGGGGATTTCCTGAGTATTCTAAAGCTTGTCTCTCCTTACAATGGAATTATAAAGGCAGCAATCTTAAAAGTAATTAATAGCATTTTGCAGCCCACAATATGTTACCTCCCAATATGTTGTAGCAATGTATGCATGCTCTTGTGGTTGTCCACTGTCTTTGTATAGAATATACATATTACACTTTTTAATTAAATTGTGATTTTGCATTTCTTTTGGTATGTCGGTAAAAATCCACTACTCATTCTGTGCCAAAATTTTCATCTTGTGTAGCAAAATCCACAAATCTTGTTTGTGTAGACCTTAGTGCATGGTGTGATAAAGCTAGCTCTGAGCAGAACATTGGGACATTGTGACCGTATTATCAAAATCTTCAATATATATAATGCACGTACAAATAGGACCTGTAGTTGTTGCCGCCTGTCTTTGGCTCATAATCTATCCCAATTGGATATCATGGTAGCTCCTTCAAGTTTTGTCACTGAGTTTTCTCATGACTCATGGATTATCTTCTTAGGTCCAAGTATTCAACAATACAATTATACCCTTCAGAACCTGATTTTCTAGGGTCTATGTAAAAATTGCTAATACTGATATTTGTATCAGGGACCAGATATAAATTCGAGATGGGTAAAGGTCTCTTTGGGGACTCTTCTAACCCTTGAAGATACAAATCTGAGGCCTGTTTATAGAGTTTATTCTGCATGAAATAACATTTTCTTCTGTAGAAAAATACAGATTATTTCATGCTTTGCAGATGTCTGTTGTGAGAGCATGTATTTCAATAGCCAACAGCTATAATACCTTATAAACAGGCCCAGTAAATTAAGGATGAAAGTAGGTTTCGAAAACTAAGAAAAAACAT
Organism: Dendrobates tinctorius; assembly: GCF_039654945.1. Taxonomy (NCBI): domain Eukaryota; kingdom Metazoa; phylum Chordata; class Amphibia; order Anura; family Dendrobatidae; genus Dendrobates; species Dendrobates tinctorius. The sequence continues at coordinate 1,625,635 of NW_027361816.1, read as the reverse complement.
AAATGACATTTCAGTTTCCTCTGTGATTATGTCATCACAATGTTCTGCTTTTTTTAATTTTTTTTTGCTTTCTAATGGATGAGCATGAAGCTTGCTGGAACAATCATAGGATTATGCGCTTTATGATCACGTGACCTCAGGGAAAGTGGATATAAGGCTTTTACAATGTGTTTATTACCATATTTCCATTGGACTGGGTGCACATATAGACCATGGTATTTCCAGGAATCCAGTATGGTTTAGGTCTTTTCTTTTCTACTCTTGGGCTTTTGGAAAATCTGTAGTAGACTTTATCTAAAGCAAAAAAAAACAATATTTTGCTGGATTTAACCAGGGGAAAAATTCCACTTCAACATTTTCTACAGTGACTATATTAATGTTATTTTTTGGGGAATTCAGCTGAATGAGCGTATACACCTAAAAAATGCATCTGCTTTCCATTCTGGGTCATATATAGGATTTACAATCACTAACGTTATAAGGAACTGATGAGACAAGGCCTTTATAAGTTGTCCATGTTTAATGTCCTAAAGAAGACAAGTAAAATTAGGTTTGAAATACCAAAGTCTCTACTTTGATCAGCATACTCTGTACAGACCAGTAGGGAATCCTTACTTGTCGGCCCATTAAACTATATTATTATTTTGTAAATATCATGTTTCACATCAAGATCAGTATAAGTTGATTAACATACTGGCAACATTGGTCAAAAATCTTCATTACTCCTAATTAGTGATGAGAGAGTATACTCGTTGCTCGGGTTTTCTCGAGCATGCTTGGTTGTCCAACGAGTATTTTGGCGTGCTCGGAGATTTAGTTTTCGTCACCTCAGCTGCATGATTTGCGGCTGCTGGACAGCCTGAATACATGTGAGGAATGCTTGTTTGTTAGGGAATCTCCATGTATTCAGGCTGTCCAGCAGTCGCAAATCATGCAGCTGAGGTGACGAAAACTAATTCTCCGAGCACGCCAAAATACTCGGAGGTCACCCGAGCATGCTCGGGAAAACCCGAGCAACGAGTATACTCGTTCATCATTACTCCTAATCTTAAAGACGTTCACCTCCTGGATCAACACTGTTCCAGCGGGTCAGAGCTGTGTCTGCTAACATTCACGTGACATTTTTATGTCACATGAATAGGGATGAGCGGATCCGTGGAAGTTCATGTTCTGGTACTCGATCCGAACTTTATTCCAAAGTTCGGTTCGGGTACCAGACCTGTACCCAGAAAAAAAGAAATATTTTGTCAGCTTACCATCCTCGTCTCACTCCAGAGATCTGCCTGTCAGCCAGGGTCGCGGCTCAGCAGCCGTAGCAACGAAATCCAGACAAAAAATATATGACCCGGCGATTAAAAATCCGCTGCACCTTCAAAGGTCTTATTGATATAAAACTTCCATTTTATTGAGAAATATTTAAAAAATGTTAAAAAAAAAGCACAGTTACATGCAGTCAGATCAAACCAATGGACATCTGGAACAACATGTTTCGGCCTGTAGCAAAGCCTTAGGGTCCCGTTTCACTTAGCGACGCACCAGTGATCCCGACAACGATACGACCTGGTAAGGATCGCTGGTGCGTCGCTAAATGGTCGTTAGTAAGCTGTCAACCATCCAGCGATCCTCGTCAGTCGTTGGGAACTTGTCACACAGCAGCTATTCTGAACGATTCCATCCTGTGTCCCTGAGTTCTGTGCCGCCAACGAGGTCGCTCATCGGGTCAAACACAACGTTGCGCGCTAGCGGGACGCCGACGATGAAAAAATGGCCTGGGGCATTCGAGCACGATTCGCGATATCCAGCGGGGGGGGGGGCGGGCGGTCGCCGCTGTGTGTCACATGCAGCGAGATCGCTGGCGAGGTCGCTGTTGTGTCACAAAATTGGTGACGCTTCAGCCATCTCACTAGCAATCTCGCTATGTGAGACAGGGGCTTTAGTCATGGACCAGTAAAAATTCTAGTCACTTAGTAATTCTTTGGAACGTTAGGTTGGCCTGTTGATTGGAATAGGCCAATATTATGTCATGTGTTTTTATTGACAGGAGCAAAATAAGCCAATGTCCAATATCTGTAGTGGCAGCTCATCACCTGTGAGAACAAAGAAACCTAAAGAGTCAACATTCACACCAGATGGTCAGCTCTCCTGAGAAATCCGCAGATTTACCTTCTCTTATATGTTTGTAACTTTTATTTTAGTGATTAAGGCTGGTCTCACTGGTCTGATCCCCCATAATTTAATTTTAAGAATTCTCATCATTTTTATTTTTTAATCCTTCCTAATTATTGTTGTACTGTTGTGTAAATGTATTAAAATACATACTAATCTCTGTCTTCACCGGTTTACGGCACTGTCCGCTCGTCTTCTGGCCCATGTGACTGCTCTTCAGTTTTGCCAGCTCACACAGCGAGTAGCATGAATAACGGCAGCAGCTTTCCAGGGTAAGGATGAGACTTAGAATGAAGCTCCATAGACTTACATTGAGAAAGTGACTTCCGATCCACGTATAAACCTCTGTGTGATCCAGATTTCACCTGGGCCAGACGAAGACCGGAGTGGCTCTGTAAACCAGAGAAGATGGTGATTAAGTATTACACTATGCAACATACATAATTAGGAGATTATTTCTTTAATTAGATATTTATGGTCTATCCTGCCAAAATATCAGAAATGTATATTATGGGAAAACTGCAGTCAGTGAAGCTACAACACCGTGAGACAGCGAGAGCAGCCCTGAAGCTACAAAACCGCATCTACAGCGAAAGCAACCCAGGTGTCCAGCAGCACCCTGCAGTGTGGCAGCAGCCATGGTCGCCATGTAGTGCTACACTTAATAGCAGGTTAATTCTTTACAAATTTTGCTCAGCGACAGTAGTTCAGTGCATAATCTTTGGATGAGCTGTCCAGGACTTTTTTTTTCCTGCGGTTAGTGAATCATTTTTTGCTATGCACTTTCTATATAGGGGTTAAATTAACAAACGGTTAAAGGACTGCTTCAGCATAGATGTATGGAAAATCCTCTTAGAAAGATCTGGCGCTGTGACTTTACGTCTGCTCCTTGAAGTAAACAGTGTGCAGACCTTCTCCTCCTTCCTTTCTCTCTCTTCCCCCCTCCTTTTGAGCTGTTCCCTCCCTTCCCTCCCTCCTCGCTCAGTTTTACTCATGTGTTTCTGTTTAAGAACTCCAGTGCAAATGAATATGATTGGCGTCTCCAGTCCCCTCTTGACTTCCAGCTGTAGTCATAGGAGAAAGCACTTTTCCTTGCAGCGTTGAGCCGTTTACTTTCTCTATTAGTTTACATGGGGTCTTAGCTACAATTCTGCGCTATTCCATTTTTTTAAATTTCTTAGTCATTGCTTGTCACACTATGAAGTTGGAATCCAGCTCCGGCATGAAGCCCTGTGATTGATTAGCCCAACTTTCTGCTCCATATTTTGCTTCTCCTTTTGCTTTTCCATCAAATGTTCCTCCTTGCTCCTTTTTCAAGGGCCAGACAAGGAGACCTCTATATGGCCAGCCCTTTGGACCTATGCTGCAAGCCAAGATTGTGTTCTGATTGGCTAAAATCTGTCTACAAGTTGGCCTATCATGAATCGGATGGACGTAGGTCGCTCTCGAGGAACGATGTCTGGAAGATGGCTTACGGCTTGCTTTTTCCCATCCCCAGGTGCTGATGGCAACTCCGAAGCCATGATTCTGGAACAATACGTGGTGGTGTCCAACTATGAGAAGCAAGAAAACTCTGAGATCAGTCTGAAAGCGGGAGAGGTCGTGGATGTCATCGAGAAAAATGAAAGCGGTAAGGTTTCTTTAGATTTTTTTTTATATTCTATCTTTTTTTCTCTCCTTTCATACAAATGTCTACTGTGCTCCCCTCTTATCCACAGGGCTGTACAATAACTACATCTGGTACTGAACTTGGCTAAGGAGGTAAAACGTTTCCCCAGTTGATTTGGGCTCCTAGCCAAAGATATTGCCTTGCTCCGTAAGAATGTCTCCTATGCCTTATGTATGGATTACTAATATTGCATCACTATAGGGCCACCACCTACGTGATTGTATGGGTGTCGCCAACGGAGACAGCTGTAATAGTTTTACTCATTGTCAAGTAATTAATAGTTAACAATGTAGCTGCGATTTTATTTTTCTTACGCAAGCAACTTAAGAGCCAGGCATTGTGTGACTAGTCCTGAATTTTGCAGCTTTATATTGCAGGATCCTCAAGCTACAAGTATTAGGTGGGAGGCTCTAGAAAGCCATAAAGGGAATAGCTGTCATTTTTGGCACACACAATGCCGATTTCCATTGTATGTAAGGCCTGAAAAACTTAATTCATGCATCAGATCCTGTGTTTTGTTCCTTTTTATAGTGGAGATATGGCTCCTAGCAAACGAAAACCTAAAGATCGCGACGATTGGCCGGTATTGTGTTTTTCCAACCATAGTGACATAAGCAAACAGTGCTGTTGTTCCGGGCTGAGCATTTAGTTAGTACCATGTGTGTTTACATTCTGGCCGCTTGTTTCTTTTACTTCTGCAAGTATCCCGTATCGCTTTATACCACGGACTGTACCTCTGTATTGGGCTTTGTTGCTACATGCGGCTGAGCTGTCTCATTGTGCTTGTTACAGGCCAGTTTCCAAGACTCCTGTAAATGTGGCAGTCTGTCTGGGAGATCATTTCAACCATCAGCTTTTCTTTCTGCGGTTGGGATGGAAGCAGTGGGTGGAGACCTGAAATCAAAGTGTCAGCAAACGTCTCTGCTGCCTGGGGTAGAAAAAAAATATATTTTAGGAAGAAGGGATTGGCGATTTGTTCCATACAGCAAGAGCCAGAAATGTTTGAGATTTTGCTACCGCAATGGAGAATTTCAGAAATCATGGTGGTGCCGCAGAGCCGATGGTAGTCCATCATGCGTCTGTGACAGATTGTTTTTAGTGAACTCCATATTCCATGTAGTTGCACTTTGTTTATGACTCTGCAATGTGTGATTGTTGTGCAGCGGTTTAATATTTATGTATTGCTCTATGGGTGATGGATCAGTCATTTCAGTCAAGTAGCTATAAGCAAAACCCAACTAGATGCCACCTCAGGCACTAAGGAACGTAGCTGGTAGGCATTGGGGCATGTGATGGAAGCCTGAGTCACCGCCAAGCCATTGTGGGTGAGAGAAGTTAACTACACCTTTGCCCCCAGATAAGGGCAATCCTAGGTCCCCCTCTTCCGTATAGTACCATTGTCTATATTAAAAAGTTTCAGACCTACTACTGTCGCCTCATGGAAAAACATGAAAAACCTTTCACTTTAATAAATCTTGCCACCATTTTATATTGCACTCCTTTAGCATACTAAATCATAGCATGACAAATGATCATTCAAAACTCCCTTTACGTGGCCTGAAAACCATGTATTTTTAGGCCAGTGATTTAGGCGGATGCATACATACTAATCGGAGGTAGGGGTCACACATGGACCCTGATGACTGAACTGCCCCAAAGGTCTTTATGTCAAATAAGAATACATTGGTGCTGGAAGTAACACAATAGTTGGACATACTTGCCAATTTTCCAGGGATGTTGGCAATTATCCAAGGTGCCTCCAAACCCTCATGAAACCTCATGGAAAACAGTGGCTTTGGACAAGCTCTTTCATGGAAGCCCAGTGGAAGAGTCATGGAAGGGTGTGCACTCACAAAAATGGTGTGCTTATGAGTAGAGATGAGCGAATATGTTCGGAAAACGATTGCCAAATCCGAATTTCCCATATTCGTGCCGATTTAACGTTTGTCAATCGTTTCCGAACATATTCGCTCATCTGTACTCCCACTGACTCCAATGGCGTTCGGCTATGTTCGGCGAATATTGCAAATACTGCGATCGTAATCCGGAAGAATATTGCAATATTCGCTCATCTCTACCTATGGGCAACTTTACGCACTTCATGTGTTTCTTTACCTAGCAGCATCCTCCCATTGCTGACTGACAGCTCTGTGGCCGTGTCTCAGAACAAATGACCTGTCAACCAGCCAGGGAAGGGTGCTGTTATATCAGAAATACAGCGTCAGGCTGAGAATCTAGAAAAGCATCGTCAAGCCCCAATGCACTTCCAGACACAACTCCAGATCATGATTTCTCACTGCTGGTGCAATGCTTTGGGGTCATAAGGGAATTAACTGGATTAGCTTTTAAATGCCTACACAATCATGTTAATGTTTTGTGGAGGTAAAGGTTTCTGGCAGATACCCTTTAAAATTTGGTTCAAAAGTTGTAATCTTATGGACCTTAGAATGAAGAGATGGCTGTTTTACCTATCTCCACTTATCGATTCAAATGGTATATGTCCCTAGAAATATACAGTATTTCTATGTGCTATCAATGTGGGTATAGTATGTTAGCAAACAAGACTGGTATAAAGTATAGGGGGTGACTTGTCACAAAGTTTACAGACGAACACACAGGAATTAAACTGTTTTCACTGTGTGTGTGATATATTTAGTGAGCACCTTCAAGCATCTGTCAGTACAGTGGGTACGGAAAGTATTCAGACCCCTTTAAATTTCACTCTTTGTTTCATTGCAGCCATTTGGTAAATTCAAAAAAAATCATTTTTTTCTCATTATTGTACAGTCTGCACCCCATCTTGACTTTAAAAAACCCCAGAAATTTTTGCAAATTTATTAAAAAAGAAAATCTGAAATTTCACATGGTCATAAGTAATCAGACCCTTTGCTCAGACACTCATATTTACGTCACATGCTGTCCATTTCCTTGTGATCCTCCTTGAGATGGTTCTACTCCTTCATTGGAGTCCAGCTGTGTTTAATTAAACTGATAGGACTTGAATTGTAAAGGCACACACCTGTCTATATAAGACCTCACAGCTCACAGTGCATGTCAGACCAAATGAGAATCATGAGGTCAAAGGAACTGGCCAAGGAGCTCAGAGACAGAATTGTGTGAAAAGTGTGCTGCTGGGGTTTCTTTCTTAGGCTAGTTTCACACTAGTGTTTATTCGACGCTGCGCATGGCGCCGCTAAGCCCGGCTCCCTGCCCGCCCCATGCGGTCATTGCCGCCTACTGTCACACATGGACGCTTGCGATCTGCTCACCCTTTCTTTAGCATAAGGTGCGCAGATCGTGCGATGGCCGTGCGCTAGTAGGATTTTGGCGTGCACTGCGCACTTTTGAAGGCGCGTCCGTGTGCGTCAAACGCAGCATGTTGCATTTCGGCACGCACGGCGCACCTTCAAAAGTGCGCAGTGCATGCCAAAATCCTACTAGCGCACGGCCAGCGCACAATCTGCGCACCCTATGCTAAAGATAGGGTGCACAGATCGCAAGCGTCCATGTGCGATAGTAAGCGGCGATGACCAGATGGGGTGGGCAGGGAGCCGGCAGAGGGCGGGGCTTAGCGGCACCGTGCGCAGCGTCGAATAAACGCTAGTGTGAAACTAGCCTTACACTGCACTGTCCCTCAATTCATTATGAGGAGTCGGAATTGACTCTGAAACTCGTTGACAAAAGTTCCACCTTCAATGAAATTGGTTTATGATTCGTTCTTGGATCAGAAGTGCAACTAAGTCCAATCGCTTTGGCTTTCTTAGTGGTGTTCAGGGCTGTGGAATCGGTAACCCAAACCTCCGACTCCTCTATTTCCCTGACTCCGACTCCATGATTCTGACTCCACAGCACTGGTCACTACTGAGCATGTGCATAAAATGGAGCACAGATTCATCTCAACTAAGAACCCAGATCCTTAGATCAGAAACAGAACAGACATTTATAGGACATTTCAGAAGTTTCCCAAAGTACTATGAAAGCATTTACAGCACATCCTGCACTGAGCTACTGTACCCAATTTATTATACTACGACTCCACCAAAATTGACGCTGACACTGACTCCGACTCCACAGCCCTGTGTTGACACACCATGACATTGCTGAAGCCCAGTATTCTTTTTGTTATTTTATGCCATTTTTAGCAGTTTCAAAAAATATATATATAATGCGGTTGGAAACCCCCTGTTTATTCTTATATGTAATACCCCTATGCAACTTTCTAGATGGTTTTGGCGATCTGTGATGTCTAGTACTAAGCTACCGCAGAAGAACTGGATGCACAAGACGCGTTGCTTGCTGTATCTAAGAAATTCCATCATCTTGTAATAATGTCTGGCAATACACGGGAGGTAAATCAGCAGACAATATCATAACACGTATTCACGGCTTCCATTATATCTACAGGCAGCACATTCCTAGCTGTTTACTAGCCACTGGCTGGACCTGTGCACCCTTCTCCTAGCGGAGGCATTCATTTCTATACTTGGTGTGCTAGTAGATGTTTGGGACTTACTAGTCTAAACAAGACTGAAGCCAGAAAATTATATCACTTCTCTGCACAGACTCCCCCGTCTGAGAAGTCAGTGCATTTTTGTGGTGGTCTCAATAATTTAGGAAATGTGTCACTGTATCTGGTTTGGAAGTGCTCGCCCAGATTTATAGTGTCAGATTTTCTCTCTGGAAGGCCCAGGCTCCATGTTTATACTTTGCATTTAACCATGAGGCTATTGACTCCACTGCAAAAGTTCACTTTTACCCTATGGCCATTGCATGGAAAGTTGAGAATGACCGGGATTTACTTGGCGTCGTGTTCCTCCGAATAACTCTAGAAATTATACTCTTCTTTGTTAAGCAAACTCCTGGCAGATGTGCGGTATTCTGGAAGATAAAGTCAAAAGAAAGTAGGCCAAGTGAAAACCGCAGGGTCCACCCAAAGAAAATAGGAATACATGTTACATGGCTAATATTAGTGGTCTCTCAGAACAGGAAAGCCATAAAGGAAGACTTTACTGACTCTAATGCCTATTCCCTTCTATGTAGCTTCTTCTACCCTGATAATTAGTAGTTAAGTGTCCAACATTATTAATTTTGGCTAGTAATACTTTGTATTCAATATTGAATCTTGAAAGGAAAACTCCACCCATGGAGCGTCGGCAATAATGTCATATTCTCACTCTTTGACATGCAGATAAAGTCATAAAGCACTTTTGATCTCCAGATGCTTTAGTCACCACTTGTCCTGAAGCAAAGCTGTAGAAGGCACAGACGCTTCCTTCGCTTCTAGACCCTAAAGCCTAAGGCTTCGGGATTTGCTGCGGCTTTGCGGTGCTGCACTGCTAATCCGCAGCAATTTACAGTACAACACATGTAAATGGGGTTTTCAAAATCCCATTCATATGTTGCGTAAAAAAAAATTTGCGCACAAATGATAGCAGGGTGCACGCTCATTCTTGTGCGGATTTTCATTGAAGATTTGACCCTATTCCATTCTTTGTAATGGAGTAGGGTGAAATCCGCAGGCAAATATGCCATAAAATCCGCAGGTAGCACACCCGGATTCTGACTGTGTGGATTTGTTGATGCTCAAATCCACAGTGATAATTTTCCACAACATATGAACATGGTCTTATGGGACATAAAGGTCCCTTTGCTTGATCTGCGAGGACCAGTACTGTTAATGACACATCTTCATTGGAGGCCCCTGTTTACATATTGTCTATTTATGAATGAGACTTTATGAAATTTCATTTCCATTTTACAATTATTTGGATGTCATAATGAGCATGTTTTTGCCCTACCCAACCAAAATTGGTGAGCGGTAAACTACCTCATCACCTACGGAGTTAGGGGTGCATGGCATATAGTTTGGGAGTTAATATGTAACACACTGTATTGTATGTCCTAACATTACAGAAAGGAAATTAGAATACCATATGGAGAAGTTTTGGGAGTAAAACTGGTCGGCTCATTCTGCTGAAAGCTATTCCTCCTGACACCTCCATACATACGCATGCTCAGTTTGACCAAGCATGTACAGTGGGGGAAATAAGTATTTGATGCCTTGCTAATTTTGTAAGTTTGTCCACTGACAAAGACATGAACAGTCTATTATTTTAAGGGTTGGTTAATCTTAACATTGAGAGATAGAATATCAAAAATAAAATCCAGAAAATCACATTGTATAAATTATATACATTTATTTGCATTTTGCAGTGAGAAATAAGTATTTGATCCCCTACCAACCATTAAGAGTTCTGGCTCCTACAGACCAGTTAGACGCTCCTAATCAACTCATTACCTGCATTAAAGACAGCTGTCTTACATAATCACCTTTATAAAAGACTCCTGTCCACAGACTCAATTAATCTGTCAGACTCTAACCTCTACAACATGGGCAAGACCAAAGAGCTTTATAAGGATGTCATGGACAAGATCAAAGACCTGCACAAAGCTGGAATGGGCTACAATGCCATAAGTAAGACGCTGGGTGAGAAGGAGACAACTGTTGGTGCAATAGTAAGAAAATGGAAGAAATGCAAAATGACTGTTAATCCACATTGATCTGGGGCACCATGCAAAATCTCACCTCGTGGGGTGTCTTGATCATGAGGAAGGTGAGAGATCAGCCTAAAACTACATGGGGGGAACATGTTAATGATCTCAAGGCAGCAGGGACCACAGTCACAAAGAAAACCATGGGTAACACATTACACCGTAAAGGTTTAAAATCCTACATTGCCCGCAAGGTCTCCCTGCTCAAGAAGGCACATGTGCAGGCCCATCTGAAGTCTGCCAATGAACACCTGGATGATTCTGAGAGTGATTGGGAGAAGGTGCTGTGGTCAGATGAAACAAAAATTGAGGTCTTTGGCATTAACTCAATTCGCCGTGTTTTGGAGGAAGAGAAATGCTGCATATCACCCAAAGAAGGCTGGTTTCACACTTGCGTTTTTTTCGCGGTATTTTAGCGCTAAAAAACGCATGCGATTTTTTTTTTCCTATACTTTGCATGGGATGCGCTTATGTGCGCATACACGCGTTTGTATGCGTTTTTGCGCGCATGCGTTTTTTTGCGGTATGCGCTCGGGCGCACAAAATGCATCCTGTTGCATTTTTTGGGCGTCCGACTTGCCTCAAAAAAACGCATGCGCGCGCAATGCGTTTTTTTACAGCAAGACACCCATTATAAGTCTATGGGTGCGCATATGTGCGCATTGGCATGCTTATGTATGCGTTTTTTTGCACATGCGTTTTTTTTGTTAACCATGGAATTTAGGGGTCAGGGTTAGGGTTAGGGTCAGGGTAAGGGTCAGGGTTAGGGTTAGGGTCAGGGTTAGGGTCAGGGTTAGGGTTAGTTAGGGTTTAGGGTTTGGGTTAGGGTTAGTATGGTTTGGTTAAGGGTTAGGGTCAGGGTTAGGGTCAGGGTTAGGGTTAGGGTTAGTAAAGTCATGGTTTGGGTTAGTGTGAGGGGCCACCTAATGTTTGGAAAAAACGCAAACGCGGTAAAAACGCACTAAAAACGCATACAAACGCATAAAAACGCTGCGTTTTTTTCATGCATGCTCATAAAAATGCTTGACAAAAACGCAGCAGTTGTATGCGTTTGTATGCGTTTTTTCAATGCGTTTTTTTGCGGGAAAAACGCGCTGCAAAAAAAAGCAAGTGTGAAATTAGCCGAACACTGTCCCCACTGTCAAGCATGGAGGTAGAAACATTATGTTTTGAGGGTGGTTTTCTGCAAAGGGCACAGGACTATTGCACCGCATCAGTGGAAGAATGCATGGAGCCATGTACTGTAAAATCCTGAGTGACCACCTCCTTCCCTCTGCCAGGACTTTAAAAATGGGTCGTGGCTGGGTCTTCCAGCAAGAGAATGACCCAAAACATACAACCAAGGCCATAAAGGAGTGGCTCAAAAAGAAATACAGCAAGGTCATGGAGTGGCTTGGCTAGTCTCCAGACCTTAATCCCATATAAAACTTATGGAGGGAGTTGAAACTCCATTGACAAGCGACAGCCTCAAAATCTTAATGATTTAGAGATGATCTACAAAGAGGAGTGGACCAAAATTCCTCCTGACATGTGCGCAAACCTCACCATCAACTACAAAAACGTCTGACTGCTGTGCTTGCCAACAAGGGTTTTGCTACCAAGTATTAAGTCTTGTTTGCCAGAGGGATCAAATACTTATTTCTCCCTGCAAAATGCAAATAAATGTATATAATTTATACAATGTGATTTTCTGGATTTTATTTTTGATATTCTATCTCTCAATATTAAAATTAACCTACCCTTAAAATTATAGACTGCTCATGTCTTTGTCAGTGAGCAAACTTACAAAATCAGCAAGGGATCAAATAATTATTTAGCCTGGGTAGTATCCCCACAATACCTCCTGAATCTGGTGATCTACTGTAAGGTCAGGTCAATAGACCCCTTGGGGGTTGGAGACTATTGTGGTCTTTATGCAAATGCTAAAATAAAGTCTTGTTTTGCCCATCCAAAACCAGCCGTGGAAGGGCATCGGAATTCGGATCCTAAATTGATAGACCTTGCGCTACCAGTGGAAAAAGTTGTGTATACACATATCCGTATAGCTTTTTTTTAAACATAGTTTGGTTTAATTATTTAATTAATTGGTGACAAATTAAAATTTGTTTCAGATCTGGAGACGCCCTTGGAAAACTGACCTGAGCGGCCCCAATTTATTGCCGTTTCAAAAGTCTCATATATTGTTTGACTTCTGCATTAAATATTCTTTTGCCTTTTCTTGTTTTATTTCCAGGCATCTTGTTTAGAAAAGTTCATTGCACTTTGTCTTTGCCTATTAACCAGTTGGTTGATGATAGGAGGAAAGGCTTATTTGTCATATTTGTAGATTTAATGTTACTTATAGCGTTCTGTGCGTCTAAGCCGGTCAGCAGTACCGAGACGCAGCCACTGCCCAGCCATTGTTTGGACTGGCCCCGGAGTAATGAAAAGCTTTTTATGTGTTTGGACATGAATGTTTTTGTGTTTTCTTTTTAGATCTTGGAGGATTTTGTTGACATACTGAAGATGAATAATAACCTGCATTCCAGTATTTTGCAATAGTCATGTGCTGGATTGCATAGTTTTAGTCTGATCCAAACAGGAGAGAATAAATTAGAAACATGTTTCTCCCCCCTATTTTATTTATTAAAAAGATAGTTGGTTGAACGGATTGTTTATAATTGCCGTCTCCCCCCTCCAGCTTTTTCTGTCGGGACTGGAAATGGTACTATCATTTACAAAAAGCAGCTGCTTAGTTCATCTCTTGGTTTGCTGAGCCTGTCTGCTAGGAACGTATTTCTGCTGATTATCCACAGTCTTCCTGAAATATATCTAATATATAAAGCTCAAAGTGTGTGTGTATGTGTGTGTGTATGTCCGGGATAGGCATCCGCACCGTCGCAGCTACAGCCACAAAATTTGGCACAGTCACACGTCTGGACCCTGAGAGCGTCCTAAGCTATGTTGTGAGGCGAAATTTTAACCCCGCGCGTTCCAATTCACCAAGTGTGCGTGTCAAGCCCCGCCCCTCATTATGATGTCATAATGCCCCTATTTGCATAATGGGGAAACAGTGTGTGCGTATCAAGCCCCACCCCTCTTATGATGTCATAATGGTTGACTATAGGATGGAGGATGTGTGATGGGTATATGGGCACGGGACTATGTGATGGCAGATATGTATATGGGCACGGGACTATGGGATGGAGGATATGTATGATGGGTATATGGGCATGGGACTATGGGATGGCGGATATGTATGATGGGTATATGGGCATGGGACTATGGGATGGAGGATGTGTGATGGGTATATGGGCATGGGACTATGGGATGGCGGATTTGTATGATGGGTATATGGGCACGGGACTATGGGATGGCGGATATGTATGATGGGTATATGGGCACGGGACTATGGGATGGCGGATATGTATGATGGGTATATGGGCACGGGACTATGGGATGGCGGATATGTATGATGGGTATATGGGCACGGGACTATGGGATGGAGGATGTGTGATGGGTATATGGGCATGGGACTATGGGATGGCGGATATGTATGACGGGTATATGGGCACGGGACTATGGGATGGCGGATATGTATGATGGGTATATGGGCACGGGACTATGGGATGGCAGATATGTATGATGGGTATATGGGCACGGGACTATGGGATGGAGGATGTGTGATGGGTATATGGGCATGGGACTATGGGATGGAGGATATGTATGTTGGGTATATGGGCACGGGACTATGGGATGGAGGATAATTATAATTTGTTATAACTAACCACAGTTAGTTACTATGCCCGGGCAGCGCCAGGCTCTTCAGCTAGTTACATATATATAAGTAAAAGAAAAAAGAAAATGGGTTGGCACTACTGGTCAATACAATTAACCATAATGAAGTATTATATGGAAATGTATATCGCTGTCTTAATTCAACAGATAGTAAGCAGTGCCAGGAAATGAACAAAAAAAAAAAACTGTGGCACTCACCCCATGGCTAAACATGTCCTTTATTGCATACCGGACAGAAGATACAGAAAGAAAAAAGGGATTTCCGTTTCACCTTGCGAAACGCTTCATCCTGGCGCGAGGCCTAGAGGAAGCACTTGGGATGGTGAAACGGTTGTTGCTATTTTCTTTCTCTGTCTTCTGTCCAGTATGTAATAAAGGACATTTTTAGCCATGGGGTGAGTGCCATAGTTTTTTTTTAGTACATATACTGTATATCATGTACCAATTTTCACTATTATAATTAGATGACTGGAAATGTACATCAGATTTTTCGCAACAAGTACACATAAGAGAGTAATTTCGATGTGAAATAGGAAAAAAAATGCAATCTTGGTAGAAATATTGCCCCAGAACCCCCTCTATACCACCTTGCAGCCTAGTTAGTGATAACTGTGGAACAGACTTCCATACGTGGGATATTACTCCTGTGTTGCTGTACATGAGGCTTACACCAATGCTAGGTCTATGCCTAAAGGCCCGTAAAGACTGGCCGATAATCTGGTAATAAGAACGTGTAGGACAGCTGGTTCCCAATTATTGGCTTTTCAAATTGGATATCAGTCAACCCATGAACGAGCAAAGCGATCACTTGTTGGGTGTGATATTTTTTTTATGGGTGCGTTATCAGCGTTGTTGGCAGTTCTTGGCACCGTGTAATGGATGATGTGCTGCCGATAATCTGATATTCTGTGCGCGCAGACTAATTGTGTTGATAGGCTAGCAAACAACCACCGATCGGTTTACATGTAGCCAATCAGAGATCTCGTAACGGCCTGGATGGCACATGTGAATCCACCATTACATTTCATTTTCGGCAATGGGTACAGAGCTGTAGAGGATGAGGAGGTTGTGTAGGCACTTAGTCCCTAGTGCCTTGGGGCGTCCAAAAGGTCCTTAAGCCACATATGAGAAATCCAGTACATAAAATGATGTGCAGATCTTGGGGACCTCTGCTACAGATTTTGCTTTGGATCTAAGAGTTCTTATCACATCAATGTAACTCCAGTCTTTATCAACGTCTATCCCATAGATAGTGAATTGAGCGGCAATGGGAACGCATGACCATTACTCCATTCAAACAGGGACTGCGGACCCCCATTTATGTGATATGTCGGGATAGGCTGCATGGATAGGTGATAGATGTTTGTGGACAAATCCTTTTAAGCCAAGATAGACCATACTGATTCCTATGAAAACACAATGGAGCTAACCAATGAAATTAGTATAAAGGGGCTTTCGTCAATCCATTCTAAGCTGCTGTCTCTCCTCTTGGTTTTACAAACAGCTGGAATAGTTGCTGAACCTTCAAACTTTTTGTTAAGCTCACCTAGAGAGGTGGATCCACTAAGGCTCAGGTCCAGGTGGGCACACGGACCCTGGGCGTTGGTGTAGCAGGCAGGAAGACACGTGTGGAACAAGGACCTGGAAGCCACAGGAGGACAGGTGCCGAGAGGATGCAGGAAAGTTTGAAGCAACAAAGGCAGCAAGTGTACAGGGGTCAGAGGCAGATACAAACCTGGAGCTGATGGAGGAGCACAACAAACATATAGGACTAGGAGTCTTAAAACCTCGACGCATGTGTGTGTCTTAGTGGGCCTTAAATAGACCTAAGCAGATGATATCATGGAGGCACATCAGGGCCATTTGTAAAACCTGACGTGGAGCACAGCAAGAGGCAGCGGCCATGGGAAGGTGGTGAAGCCCTGCCGAGCCGAGGCAGGTGCATAACACTTCTCCAATTGCATTGTCTTTATTAATACAACTTACACATAAAGGAACATTTCTTTTGGTTTCTTTATTTTTTCTCTCATTACGGATGATGCTGGCCTATAAAGCTATTGAGTATTTTTATTTTACTATTACCAACGACGTATTTTTTTTGTCAACTGATTGCACCATTGATTTTGCCTTTAGGTATACCACAGTTTTCTTATAATGTAGGTTTTGTAAGTTTGGACAGGAATTATTGGGTATGAAAACCTCACTGCTGTAACATTTATTGTGGTACTTGCCAATAATTACTTTACACCACCCACTAGTCCTCCCTTCCTGTGCCCTGGAAAATTGGCTCACACGGATCTCGCCATAGTGAATGTATGACTTGCTTATTACTGTAGCACCAATAAACAGATTCGGAACTGCCAGTTATAACACTACTCCAGCGGTTGGGAACATCCTGGTGTTTTGCCTGGAGTTATTGAAGACCCCATTTTACTTGGGCATCCTCCCATTCCCCTGCTAATTCATGTTGTAAAACACAATACACTTTCTTAATGGAAATATTGCTGAATAAAGCACAGCAAAAAACAACCCTGCCTTTATAAAGTGGCTATTACTCTCGGAGAAACGGTTTGCCTAAACTGTTTACTCTGGACTTTTTCGTTGGCAACTTAAAGGAAATCGTTCACTGGATTAAATACTTTAGAGTCCAAACTGTGCCGCTCCACTGATTCTGGAACAGTTTTGCTTCTGTGCCCCTCTGTTTCAAAGTTATTCCCCCCCCCCAGTAATAAAGATGCAAATCCTTCCTTCATCCAGTTGGGCGTCTACCACAGAACTTCCCTGTGGGCAGTTGCTTTTTGTCCTCCAGCTCTGGCCAATGAAAAGATGGCTGCACCGTCAGTAAAGTTCTGTAGTATACGTCCAGTTGGCTAAAGGGTAAAGATACATCTTTGTTTCCGATGGGCATGACTTTGGAATGGAGGGGCACAAAATATAAAAAAGAAAAACCGTTACAGAATCAGCGGAGTAACACCAATTGGAGGAAGTACTCGGTTTGCAATTTACGAGTCTCACATGTTAATACCCGGCACTGCTGCCGGCACTCAGGAGCGGAGCGTGCGGCTCCATGTATTGCTATGCGGCTGCACGCTCCGATCCGAGCATTAACATGCGAGACTCAGCCGTGTTTCTCACATGTGTGATCCCGGCCTTTAAGTGATGTATTTTTGCTAGACCTTAACTAGGCTTAATGAGATTTAAGGCAAAATCTGCGTAAGTGATTTTAAAGTTAGGATCAGACGGCTGTTGATTTTCTCATCTAAGAGACTCGGGCCAATTCTGCAAAAGACCCTCTGATCAAACTCTGATTAGTGTTTGATCTGAGTGTCAGCATAGTGGGATACGATTCTCACGGATTAGAGAATCGTTGCGCACTGTGAGGAGAGGATGGAGAACAAAATTTCTCCATCTTCTCCATTGTGTCAGTGTGCAGAAATCGGACTGCACTCAGATACCCTCCGAGTGCAGTACGACGAATTCCACACGCTCATTGACTTGCATGGCTGAGTTCGATCATCCGAATATTGGATCAAACTCTGACATGTGCATGGCCCCATAGAATAACATTAGTCCAAGGGCGATCAGATGTTTTGTTGGATTGTACGTGGATAGAAAATATGTGACCTTACAGTCTGACTAATTCAAGACCCGCAAAAATTATCTTTGTTCGCCCTTTTGTGTTGCGTTTTTTTTCAGTTTCCGTTTCTTTAAAATTGATAAATAATTTAATTTTTTGGGGGGGAAAATCACTTGACACTGCTAGAGCCGCTGATAGCGCCATTGGTTCCCGGTGCATGGTACATATTCTGCAAATCCTGCCTAGGCACTTGCTGACACGATAGGCACATTGGTAAGTTCTGTACAAAGTGATTGTGTTGCAGAGAATGCCAGTCTGTCAGCTCATCAGAAGGCAAACCTATCAATTACACATAATCCCTTTAATTACCTTCCTCATAGTTAGTTACTGTAGTCTGTTCAAACATGAAAATGTGATGAGAAATTGCAATAAATTCAGTATTGTCTGAAGTTTTCTCCTATAGAGTACTATGGAGGGGGAAAACATCAAAAAATTTTAACCAGTTTTCTGGCGTCAAAAAGTCGCAAGTTATGTTGCACATTGATGTTTGCTCCAAATCTTGAGAAGTTTTGCTGTTTAACATCAGTCCTGCCTGTTTTGTAAAGTCGGTGTAGTTAGATATGGAAATAGACTGTAAGCCAAATTTATGACTTCTCAAAATGTCACAAGAACTTGAATATCTCCTTCCAGTTGGGGGTGGCATAAAATGTGGAAAAAAAGTCGGATCTGTCATATTTAAAAATGCACAAAACGTATCAAACATTGTGTGATACTTTGATAAATTTAGTGCAAATAATGGGCAGCGCCGCCACCCACAAAACTTGACTTCAAAAATTCCCCTCGTGATGAATTCCCTCTATGGAATGCATGCTGGATTTCACCTCGCCCTTTGGTGGCGTATGCCTTTTTTTTTAGCCATCGTGCTGTACTTTTAGTTTTCTTCTAACATTTTTCAAAAGCTGATGGAGGAAATGACTTTTCGTTTAGCCATCCAGGGAGTACGAATGCCAGACATTTGTCAAGGGTCGTCCACAAGGAGAACAAACACTCTGCCATGTACAGTTAGACAGTGTCTGAACCTCTGCTCTCCAGAGAGCTGTTCTTAGACAAGTAAATGAAAGATTGAGGCAAAAAAAAAAAAAATTCTAGAAAGTTCTAAGGTTACATGACCTTGGAGCTGTTTAAAGACACGGGACTTCATCAAATTGCAGGAATCAACAAAAAAGTTCATATCAGGCCAGAACGTGTCTTGAGCAGAAAGGATCTTAATGGATGGTGGGAACTAGGCCTTTTGAAAATACAACATATACAAATGAGGTCTCTCCTAGAGGGAAGAAAATGATATCTCTATCTCTTAGACGTCAGCTCTGATGTAGTGACAGCCTTGATCATGTTACAACGCTTGTATTGACTTCTAGGGTAGCTGCCATAAAACGGTGGCAACAAGACAGTTTTCTCCCTCTATAGGGAGCAACTGCCCCCCTAAAACGAAAAGACAATACAAAAATGCATGTTTGTAATTTCATCATAGCTATTTGGTATGTCATATACCACTTTCAGCATTTTTCTGTGGTTTCACTTACTTTCCTTTTTTGTTCTTAAGATCCCCATACACACTTCTAAAGTATTGATGGGATCGTCCGGCAGCCCAATTTGTATGGGGGCCTCCCAACTCTCCCCCGATAGATGATGTCGGAGGAGATAAGACTAAAGCAGTTTGAATTGTAACGCCTGACCCATTTTTGTCATAAAAGAGATAAGCCGCCTCCAGAGATTCTTGGCTTGACAAAGGCCCCGCGTGGCCGGAACATTGCTAAACTTCCTGTTTCTACACTGTTGTTAATAAAAATATTTTTGTGAAAGGAAGATACCTGGTGCCTTGGATTTTTGGAGTGCGTGCAGTTTTTACAACCTAGTGGAGGAGCTGTGCCATGTCTGGATGGGACACGGAGTGGTGCATGGGATGACACTTTGTATTGATCCAGAGCTGCTGGCTGCACTTCTCTCATCTCTACCATTTGAACAGGGATCCAAACGCCCCTGTGTATGGAAGAGTCGGAAAGGATAGCGGTCAGCCGAACAATTGTTTGGACAACATTTAATGTGTACGTGGTTCGTTAGATGATGTTGTTGAAGCATTTTTCAGACACAGATTCTAGGCCAGAGCCAAAGACTAGAGGTAGATTTCGGCCAATTGATCATTTGGTCAACAGCTGTCATTCTCCTCTCATTTAGATTGGCCGGACACCTCTGACATAATTTCTCTCCATGTGATATAGGACCTGGTATATTGATATTTATTTTGGGAGGCTATTTGTTTCCCTGTGGCACATTAGACCATGGACTGGTTGTTACAGGTTAAGGTGACCTCTATCTACCCTGTAGAAAATGGAATATACAGAGCCCTACTTTATTTCTCTTAATAAAAGTGTGGCTCCATCTGTCCCTCCAGTGTCTACACGATCAGCCTCTCGCTCTCTTTCACTCTCGTTATCCATAGTAGTATCTAGGGGGAGAGAGAGGTAGATCTGTAGGAATGTTAATAACTTTAGGACTTATGCATATGCTTATTAGCTGTACGTACAAAGTGACCCCCAATTGATCTGTTTTCACTGCTTCCATCATTTCAGAACCTGTGCATGGCCCCATATAATTGCATTATAAATATTATCATGGCACACATGGGAATTATTATCTATTAGACCTTGGTGGAAAGAAGTGATTGTCTATAGCTCAGATCTAAATAGGGTATTTTTTTTTTTGACCATTGGGGACAGATATTGTGAGAACCTGGGCCCACTGAAGGATCCAATAATTTTCAGTCTGATCCTGCCTCCATGCCAAATACATATTGCTTTCTTTAAGCTGTGCATACACCTTTAATAACTGTCAGCCCAATGTGTTTTACTGAAATCTGTCCCCCCCAGTCCTTCCATGCTCATGCCTGTTAAGTTTCACTGGCTGTGCATGTGCTTTGAATAGTGACAGAGAAGCTAGCTGATTCCATATGGCTTATATCACTATAAAACAAGCAAAACTAAAGGGTCGAATGCTGAGTTTCAACATAATTTGCCAGAGGAGATTCGGGAAGACGCATATACAGTGGGGAAAAAAAGTATTTAGTCAGTCAGCAATAGTGCAAGTTCCACCACTTAAAAAGATGAGAGGCATCTGTAATTTACATCATAGGTAGACCTCAACTATGGGAGACAAACTGAGAAAAAAAAATCCTGAAAATCACATTGTCTGTTTTTTTTTCATTTTATTTGCATATTATGGTGGAAAATAAGTATTTGGTCAGAAACAAAATTTCATCTCAATACTTTGTGATATATCCTTTGTTGGCAATGACAGAGGTCAAACGTTTTCTGTAAGTCTTCACAAGGTTGCCACACACTGTTGTTGGTATGTTGGCCCATTCCTCCATGCAGATCTCCTCTAGAGCAGTGATGTTTTTGGCTTTTCGCTTGGCAACACGGACTTTCAACTCCCTCCAAAGGTTTTCTATAGGGTTGAGATCTGGAGACTGGCTAGGCCACTCCAGGACCTTGAAATGCTTCTTACGAAGCCACTCCTTCGTTGCCCTGGCGGTGTGCTTTGGATCATTGTCATGTTGAAAGACCCAGCCACGTTTCATCTTCAATGCCCTTGCTGATGGAAGGAGGTTTGCACTCAAAATCTCACGATACATGGCCCCATTCATTCTTTCATGTACCCAGATCAGTCGTCCTGGCCCCTTTGCAGAGAAACAGCCCCAAAGCATGATGTTTCCACCACCATGCTTTACAGTAGGTATGGTGTTTGATGGATGCAACTCAGTATTCTTTTTCCTCCAAACACGACAAGTTGTGTTTCTACCAAACAGTTCCAGTTTGGTTTCATCAGACCATAGGACATTCTCCCAAAACTCCTCTGGATCAAATGCTCTCTAGCAAACTTCAGACGGGCCCGGACATGTACAGGCTTAAGCAGTGGGACATGTCTGGCACTGCAGGATCTGAGTCCATGGTGGCGTAGTGTGTTACTTATGGTAGGCCTTGTTACATTGGTCCCAGCTCTCTGCAGTTCATTCACTAGGTCCCCCCGCGTGGTTCTGGGATTTTTGCTCACCGTTCTTGTGATCATTCTGACCCCACGGGGTGGGATTTTGCGTGGAGCACCAGATCGAGGGAGATTATCAGTGGTCTTGTATGTCTTCCATTTTCTAATTATTGCTCCCACAGTTGATTTCTTCACTCCAAGCTGGTTGGCTATTGCAGATTCAGTCTTCCCAGCCTGGTGCAGGGCTACAATTTTGTTTCTGGTGTCCTTTGACAGCTCTTTGGTCTTCACCATAGTGGAGTTTGGAGTCAGACTGTTTGAGGGTGTGCACAGGTGTCTTTTTATACTGATAACAAGTTTAAACAGGTGCAATTACTACAGGTAATGAGTGGAGGAAAGAGGAGACTCTTAAAGAAGAAGTTACAGGTCTGTGAGAGCCAGAAATCTTGATTGCTTGTTTCTGACCAAATACTTATTTTCCACCATAATAAGCAAATAAAATGAAAAAAAAACTGACAATGTGATTTTCTGGATTTTTTTTTCTCAGTTTGTCTCTCATAGTTGAGGTCTACCTATGATGTAAATTACAGACGCCTCTCATCTTTTTAAGTGGTGGAACTTGCACTATTGCTGACTGACTAAATACTTTTTTTCCCCACTGTACAAAACGACATGATACTTAAAAGTTGACAATCGTACGGCCGACAACGTTCTCTCCCAATTTCCGCGTACGCAGGAATGCCTAGCTCGGCCTGTGTTTTCTCAGCCAGAATCATCTGCCAGATGAAAAAAGGGTCGACCATAGAAATTCTAACTGCGGGACCCTACTCTCACTCGACATCCTCTGTCGGGAGGAGAGGTTGGAGGCCTCCCATACACATTACACGGTCGGTTCATTTTGGTTCATGAATCATGGACACCATTAAGTAGCGATATATTATCAGATAAAGATGATCCAGTAGTTTTACCTGATTTATGACAGTAAGGTTCGTAATGTTCCAGACATTCAATTCTTAATAGAAATATATTAAATCAAGCAGAAGAGATTCCGTCTACCAGGAGTATTCAGATGTTTTGTTTGATTAGCCCCATAGCTGTGATCTGGTTAGCTGAACAGGCCACACACATGACACCCAGGCGTAGGAGATTCTATCTATCCCTGTAGTGATTACAACCTACAATACGTATTATAGTTATCAACTGTTTTGTGTATTTCTTTACATAAACTGGTCATACACATTGGATATCTGATCGCTGACTTTCATCCGATTCCGTCAGACACAGGAATGCTCGGCTCGGCCACTGAGTGTTCCTGTTTTCTCTATTAAGGTTGTATATATCGGGTTGAGTGCTGTCTGATGTGTTATTCTTTGGGGCAGTGCTGATCAGCGTTTTTTGTTGTTGTTTTTTGTCATTCCTATTCAGCATGAGAAAAAAATCTCAGCATGTTGCAATATGCAGCGCATATCAGATGGCACGACCCCATGCAAGTCTATGGGTGGGTGGAAATCATTGGACTGCACTCAGACAATGGAGAAATTTTGTTCTCCATCTTCTCACCTGTGCTACAGTTCTCTCACCCAAGAGAAATGAATCACACCGAGTTGACACTCTCAATTCTAAATTCTCGGATGAGAATTTGATCGAAGAGTCATTACCGTAGTCGATCCGATACACTCGTCTGACCATATCTCTAATGTTCTGCTGTCGGAATTATGAAACAAAAGGATCTGCCACAGAAAATGCCAATGGCTGGATCCTTCTGCGTCACGGAAGAAATGGCAAGCCCTGTATACAATAGGTGTTCTACCGATCCCACTGAAATCGGCGGCTACGACTGGCTTTTATCTAATATGTATTGGGGGCCTAAATGTGCACACATGATAAGTAATTATAGGTATTTCTGGAAGAGTCTATACAGTTATGTTTTTGTCCTCTGTGTCTAAATGAGATGGGTCTAATACAATAATATCCGAGCACATGACATTAGAAATGATAGCAGACGGTCCAATACTGTATTTGGCAGGAAGGCTGTAGATGCGTCTTTTCCGGTACAAAAGTATTGAAGTAAAGATGTAGGATTCGTGCAGTAAATCTTGAGGCTTCTCTGACATTATTACTCAATGCTCAGCAAGACAATTCTATGAGGCCCTTTTTTATTTCGCTCTTTTACTGATGACAATAAAGTTCGGCTAATCCTAAAAACAGATGTCCCCCGCTGACTGTTGGATGCATTAAATCTACCGCTAATAATGCTGGAGCCAGCTTGTTTCCCACTGGTCCTAGGAAGAACGCAATGGCTCTAGAGGGTAAATTATTGCAACACAGGCTTTATTCTTCACGTGACTAGAACTATAGAGGTATTTTCTGCAGTCGCTATGAACTCACATCTGTTGAACAGGCCTTCTCAGGTTAGGAAAGAAAGTACGGTAAATGGGAAAGAAAGTCCTGATTCCAACTCATTATGGGAAAGATTGGGTGTGTGCTGTGAATTGGTGCTTAGAAGGCACTAATCTGGCATGGTTCTAGTTCTCATCCACTGCACTGCAAGGATTCCACGTTACTTGGCCGATAAGCGGAGTAGATCAGATCTGTAAATATTAGTTCTGAAATCCATAAACTTGTTGGTAAGCCCTGGAGGAATAAATTAGAGGAAAATAAAATGGCTGCATCTGCTAATAAATATGCAGTTTGGATTTCATTACCTAAATCACAAGATCAAACGGTTTACCTTGAAGTAGAATATAAATCGAGAAGCCCAGCTGAACACACAGACCTGGGTTTTACTGTACATCCGTCAGCTATAATATACTATGTTACTTTGCTTCAAGGCAAAAACCTGGAGATCCTAATCATCTTATTGCATTTCAAAAGTTCTTCCTATGCTTGAAATAATCATCACTCAAGGAAGAAGATGCTTCTGGAGACTGTAAGGTCTAGAACCTTGTGGAACCATTCTCAGACTTTCTAAAATAGTTTGAAGTTGTGAAAGTGAACAGTATGGACATCATAAATATATGGGATAGTTTCATTATGAATTCATTTATTCCACTAGTTAAAAAAAAAAAAGGTTATAGCTTTTCTTACAACTGGATGGTGGATAAACGTTAGACTGATGAAGGTCTGACTTCTGAGATCTCCACCGATTAGTAAATGCAGGACGCTCCTTCCGCAACCTTTTTGAAAAAAGCAACTGTCCATTCTGGCAAATGGTGAGAAAACCAACATTCTTCATGTATACCTCTTTTCGGCACCACAAAACGCCTAATTTTAGTTAGGAATTAATTTAGTAAGGGAATAGGTAAACTGCCATGAGGTGGACATACGTATTGATCATGGTTTGATAAACCAGGCAGAAAGACCAGATGAGCATATATGGGGGTATCCAAACTTTTGGGGTTGGGCTGTATGGGCTGTTGGATTTTAGTATATGTGACCCTTTTGTGTCTGGCAGCAGCCTACTTCTCTCCTACCCATGGAGAGCACATATAAATACAGCGTTGAGCCTTCATATCTATGGGGAGTCGGCGAAATAGCCGTCAGCGAAACAAGCACTTAGCCAACAGCTATCTGAAGCCATCTCCCTTGTACATTCTGCTCGGCTGAGCGTTTGTGTGATTTCAGTGGGAAAAAGGGGAATAAGCCTATTCCATATAACTCCAGCAGCTTATCTCTACTGAGAACAAAAGGATCGGGTATTTATATGGCTTTTTTCCTTTTTTTCTCCAAGATCTTCTGTCCATATGAGTCTTGAGGCTCCCCATATATATTGAGGAATATGCAGATTTGAACAAATTTAATATAATATGTATTGTATTAGGGCCGTAAAGGGAATCTGTCATCAGGTTTTTGCTATGTAATCTGAGAGTAACATAATGTAGGGACAGATATTGTGATTCCAGTGATGTGTCACTTACTACACTGGTTGCCGCAGCTTTCATAAAATCACAGTTTTATCTGCTGTAGATCTAGCAGTTCTCTGAATGCTGAGTTCTGTATAACCCCGCCCACACCACTGATTGGCAGCTTTCTGTGTGCATTTTGCATAGGCAAAAAGCTGCCTATTGGTGGACTGCATGGCAGCAGGTTTTGAGGACTGCATGGCAGTAGGTTTACTAGTCTTCTAGTGATAATCTATTTCTCATAAATGATTTTACCAAAATTACAGCAAGCAGCCCAGTAAGTGACACATCACTGAAATCAGCTTCTTTGTCTCTACATCATATTGCTCTCGGATTAGGTGGCAAAAACCAGAAGAAAGAATCCCTATGCGATGAAGCTTTGCTTCTATGCTAAGGGTTGCCAATTTCTCAATTTTTACCAGGTGAGACGTCAAAAGCTCTATATGCATTGATATAGAAATGGGCAAGTTCATGTCTACTGTATATACAAGCCCCTGTACTTGTAAAGATCTGCCTCATTGTTGTCCTGGAAGATGCTTTGCTGGACTTTCCCTCCATCTTTCTCTTTCTCTCTCGCTCTCTTTCCACTTAGCGAGGCGCATTAGGCTGCCCACTTTTTGGAATGAGGAGCTGTAGTTGATTTCGTAATCCTCATGTATCGTCTGAGATTAATTATTTTTCAAGAGAGGGTAAAGAAAAAAAAGAATTTGCAGAAAAACATTTAGAGAGAAAAATAATATATAGTGCATGTTGTGTCAAATGAGGACAGTATTATTAGCATGCTGAAGCAGTAGTTTTCCCTTAGCCATACAGAAAATAAGCGGTTCCAGTCATTTTTGGCAGCCAGTTGCCGGCCATAATCACTATCAGACAAGGTACTGCAAATATAATGGTGATATTTGAGAGTTTGGGGATTTTTTTTCTCCCGGCTGGCCTCTTATTGAGCATCTCCTGCGTAGAGTAAAGCTTTGGCATCAGCCATACGTATTAATTCTTTGTTCCATAAAATAATCGCGTAAACTTAACAGACATTTCGAGTGGACACATACTCGCCAAATCATCTCAAGGAGAATGCAGAAAGATGCCACCACTGGCTATAGAATTGATGATACTGTTGTATGAGGGTTCTAGGAACGCCTGGCACGCGAAGTTTTATGGACTCAATGGATAGAAATAGTTTTCTGACCCAAACTATGAGGTCTGTCGTAGGGTTGGGCTTGCATTTCAGTTTTTTCTTCGAAACTTGGAGCCAGATTCATTTTTTCCTCCCTGCTGTTCTAACAGCTCAGCACAGCTGGACTTAAGCTCTCCTGAGTAATTTGAAGCCGGGATAGGCAGCTTTCGTTCTTGCAAAGTTTTCTACACTAGAACTTTCAGGCATCCTGCTGAGATGCGGATTCTTGAGCTGTATTCTTCTAAAGAAGGGGTCTACTTTATCTTCATCTTAACAAATATGTCGGGCTCTTGATTCTATGGCACTTACTAATTTATTTCTCCCACTCTCCTCCGGCACAACCTCTTTATCCCAGGTATCTATCGCCAAAAAATTAATAGTTGAAAATTTCTTACTTGAGACTCATACATTTATAATAATAATAATAAATTTTATTTCTATAGCGCCGACATATTCCGCAGCACTTTACATTCATAGAAGATATGGTTCTAAAAGGGTGTTCTTCAATAGAGTCCATGTTTACATAGAGTAAAATTGGAGAGAGTAGGAAAAAGTGCCGTGTCCCAGGTGCTTTCAAGAAGAGTAGGAGACTGAATGTGTATGAATATGGAGAATTTTTTCATACAACGCGTTTCGGAGGCAGTTCGACTCCTTCCACATCCACTCTCCTACTCTTGTCAGGGCCTAGGATACGCCGCTTGTTTCTGTAGTTATTTTCAATTTCCTCCCGACCACTATGTGGGATAGCAACTTCTCAGGGTTTATTTCTCTATACGGCCAAACTTAGATCATCAATGGGTCATATGCATCTTTACAATTGGTATATTGGAAAATTGGCAGGGGCACTATTGTATTATGAGGAAGGAAAGTCAGCTCATCACGTTGTAGGAATGCAGATGAGAAGTCCCGCAAGGATGGCCTGGAGCAAGGCAAAATCTTCAATAGGAAAAGGATTGGAAATCCAAAGAGGCATATGTGGTACAATCCAAAAAACAACTGCACTTTATTATAAAACAAAAGTAAAATTCAAGAACAAGGATGGAGTCACCAGCGGCACACTGACCAACGCGTTTTGGCAAAGGAGCCTTATTCGTTGGTCAGTGTGCTGCTGGTGACTCCATCCTTGTTCTTGAATTTTACTTTTTTTTATATTAAAGTTTTTTCTGGATTTTACCACATGTGCCTAGCTAGATTTCCAATCCTTTTCCTATTGTTATATTATAGACCCTAAAATACTTCATTAAAGTACAATTGGCTGTACCCATTATCTGCGAGCAAGCATTTGTAGTAATACTTGTTCACAAATACCTGCCTAACAAAGAGGCAAAATACTCATTTATCATGTGATTGGCTTAATATGATCATGTAGACAAAAAAATAATTTTTATTGGCAGCAAATTGCCCCGTGTAACCTGTACGGGGACAGAACAATTGTATTAACAGTTGATAAAATGCTATCATTGCTCATCAGCCTGTGTAGACAGGTCAGTGAAAGTGGCCAATCAGCTTGTTATATAGTCAATCGATGCTTATTAAAGCTGAGTTTTTGTGACAAAATTGTTACGTCTAAATGCGCCAGGATACCCTCGTAAAACCGTCCATAAAAGTTTTTTAAAAAAGTTTAAAAGTCTCTTTACAGGATGACGATACATTTTGCCATAGCATCAATAGAAACCTTAGGCCTGTTTCACACTTCCATTTTTGACCATCAGTCAAAATCCGCTGTTTTGCAAAAAAAAACTGATCCACCATTTTTTTTGGCGGATCCGTTTTTTTCCCCATTGATTTGCATTACTGGCAGATCTTGACGGATGGCCATCCGTTGGATCCGTTTTTTTGCGGATCCGTCAAATTTTTTGCGTCCGCCGACATGCCCGGACGGACCATGAAATGTTTTTTTTTTGCTGCAGGATCCGCATTTTATAGTCCGCATGCCCGAAGGAATGAAGTCAGCCGTCTCTCTCTCTCTCTCTCCCTCTCTCCCTCTCTCTCTCTCTCTCCTCTCCCTGGGCCACGTTTCCTTTAAAATTTTTCATTCATCGGATCCGTTAAAAAAAAACGGTCCGGTGCCATCTGTTCACATCAGTTTTGCAACGGATCTGCTTTCCGCCATTTTGGCGGATTTTAACTGACACAAAAAGCTGAAGTGTGAAACAGGCTTTATGCATTCATTCTCCGCTATGTTGGAGACATCGAGTAACATACCCTATAGTTGCCTTAAATTGCTGCCAGTGGTGGTTGTCAATTTTATGCACCCCCTACATATAATTATTTATAGATGATCAAGCTGGTGTTTTTTTTTCTAATGATATAAGCATGAAAGTGCAAACACAAGGTCCAGATGTTGCATTTTTAGGGCTTGTGCACATTGTAATTTACAAAAAATGTAAACTTTCAAGAAGAGTTGGGAAATTTCTGGAGCACACACCAAAGCCTCCCTAAACCTCCTATTTTGCATCACTTCTGGAAAGTGTCTTGTCCATGGGCCTCTACATCATCAGATGGAGCCCCAAGCACAGGCTACTTCTGGATTTCTCAATAGTTAGCCACAGCTTCTAGAATTCATTTTCTCTGTATGATGTAATTGTTATGATATGTCATCTCTCGGCCTGCACCGCACAAACAACTTCAGCCACGCGCAAGATAACTGTGGAAGCCAATACATATAGGTCTGCAAATATTATTTCATGTACAATTAACGTGATCGTTTTGTACATTAACCAGGGGTGCTGGTATACGGCTAAAGAAAACCATGTCAGATGAACTTCACCACCCTCACAGATGACAGTCATTTTCCTTCCCATGTGCAGGTATTACATCATTCCAACCCAATCAGTTCCACTCCTTGCACTTCACCTACTGGGAATTCATTTTTTGCAGCTGCTCTTGGCCAAATCTGTTCCATGAAAATTCTGTGCCTCAAAAGGAAAAGTGACTTAGACTAGGTAAATCTTTTACTTCCTCCGAAATAGTCATGTTTCATGGACACGTACCCCAATTACTAGTACGTATAGCTCAATTTTCTACTAATGTTTGAACATAAGTGATTGAGCACAAAGTGAACAAAAGTATCCTATTTCATGACTTTTCAGCGATCAGTGGCAACATAGCCTCTAAATTATAATGAAGTCAATAATTATAACCTTATGGAAGCATCATGTATAGTTGATACAAAGAGCCTTCTGGAGGACCCAGCACCTTGATTTCAATCGACACTGTGTAATACTTTTTTTCCCCTGTGGAGGCACTGCAGGGCAATTAAACACTTTTTGTAAGATTCCCACACAGGTACCAGCCCATCTTTTAAATTCCCAGCAGCAGGACATTTTTTGAATGACTTTGTTTTGTAACATACATAGTATTTAAGGTTAAAGGGAGACTTTAAGTCCATCTAGTTCAACCAATAGCCTAACATGTTGATCCAGAGGAAGGCAAAAAAAGATCATGCAGCAAACACTAAGCTCCACATTGGGGAAAAAATTCCTTCTCAACTCCACATACGGCAATCAGACTAGTTCCCTGGATCAACTTAATATCAAGTAAACTAGTGCATCTAACCTGTAACATTATACTTTTCAAGAAAGGCATCCAGTCCCTTCTTAAATTTTAGTAGGGAATCACTCATTACAACATCATATGGCAGAGAGTTCCATAGTCTCACTGCTCTTACAGTAAAGAATCTGTGAGTATGCTTAAACCTTCTTTCCTCCAGACGTAGAGGGTGCCCCCTTGTCCCAGTCACAGGTCTAAGAGTAAAAAGATCATTAGAAAGGTCTTTGTACTGGCCCCGCATATATTTATACATTGTAATAAGATCACCCCTAAGCCTTCTTTTTTCCAAACTAAATAACCCTAAGTGTTATGATTGGGTCACCGAGGAGGAAAGCAAGACCAAGCCAAGCCACAGAAAACCAGAGAGGTTGGTAACTAAGCGGATTGCAGACCCCTGATCCTATCCACACAACTAACAGTAGCCGTGGAGCGTGCCTACGATGATCCTAGATGCCTCGACACAGCCGGAGAACTAAATAAGCCTAAACCAAGAAAGGGGAAATCTAAACTGCCCCAGAGCAGACCCCAAATGAATATATAGCCCCCAAACATCATATTGTCGGTGAGACAAGATGAAAACACAAACGCAGGTAGGAAAATAGACTGAGCAAACGATGGGGCCCACACTAACTAGACAGGACAGGAAAAGAAAGACTCTGTCTGCAATCACGCAAAAAAACCTGCAAAAAATGCCCAACACATCTGATAGAAACATAATGAAATCACTAGACTTCGCCCACTATATCAGCACTCTGGTATATTCTGAAAGCAGAGCAAATAGAGGCCAATCTAATAAGGGATGAAAACAAACTGGCACAAGCAGTAACATAAGGATGGAAATTCAGCACAGCCCCAGCCGGAGCTGGCTGAACACACAAAGCTGAAATAGACAAAATCAGATCAAATGTGAACAAAAGCAAAAGAACACTTCGCTGAGCATGCAGGGACTGAGTGGGAAACTAAGACCTCAGGAGGCAGGAAAAAATCACCAGCAGGGATAGAGGGAGTCGGCTGTCTTAAATCCAGTCAGAAACTCCAGATCTCCAGTCATCCTCCTCATTATCAGGTGGCAGGCCTCTTAATTAGATCAGCTCCATTACCTCCATTCACCACTAGAGGGAGCCCGGAAAGAGAACTCGCGACCCCTCAGTCAATACAACCAGCTCCACTCCTCTGTCAATACAACCAGCTCCACTACCTTCACTAGTAACCAGAGGTAGGCCAGAAAGCGAATTCACAACACCTAAGTGTAATAACCTGTCTTGGTATTGCAGAACCCCCCAGTGCTCTAATAACCTTGGTCGCTCTTCTCTGCACCCGCTCCAGTTGAGCTATGTCTTTCTTATACACCGGAGACCAGAACTGTACACAGTATTCTTAGTGTGGTCGCTCTAATGACTTGTATAGAGATAAAATTATGTTCTCCTCATGAGCATCTATGCCTCTATTAATGCATCCCATTATTTTATTTGCCTTTGCAGCAGCTGCCTGACACTGGCCACTAAATGTGAGTTTGTTGTCCACCCATACACCCAGGTCTTTTTCAGTGACAGTTTTGCCCAGTGTTTTACAATTAAGCACATAATTGTACATCTTATTTCTTCTGCCCAAGTGCAAGACCTTACATTTATCCCCATTAAATCTCATTTGCCATTTATCACCCCAAGCTTCCAGTTTACATAATCCTCCTGTAATATAAAATTGTCCTCCTGTATTGATTACCCTGCAGAGTTTAGTGTCATCTGAAAATATTGAAATTCTACTCTGTATGCCCCCTACAAGGTCATTAATAAATATGTTACAAAGAAGCGGGCCCAATACTGACCCCTGTAGTACCCCACTGCTAACCGTGACCCAGTTCGAGTGTGCTCCAATAAAAACCGCCCTTTGTTTACTATCCCTGAGCCAGCTCTTAACCCACTTATCCATATTTACCCATGTACCAGCGATCACGACCACAGTACGACCTGGTAAGGATTGCTGGTGCATCGCTAAATGGTCTCTAGTGAGCTGCCAAACAGGCAGATCTCAGCAGCGACGCAGCAGCGGTCATTACCTGTCAGACGCGGCGATGATGACGTCCTCCGCCCGCGTCCATGTGTCCCTCGTCGGCGCCAGCAGGAAGCCGCCGATGAGAAACGGCCCAGGACGTTCTCACGCGATCAGCGATAGCCAGCGGGGGAGCCGGTCGGAGGTAAGTATCACATGTAGCGATATCCCTAGCAATATCGCTGCTGCGTCACAAAATCGGTGACACTTTAGCAATATTGCTAGCGATATCGCTATGTGTAAAGCCCCCTTAAAGAGAGAATCCTTAATTAGGTAAGATTAGATAAGTGATGTGAAAGTTCCCCATATGCATGTGAGATCAAAGGGCTGATGGTGCTTTCATTGTATTTGGAGGAAATAGCTCAGATTTGGTAATGGGCCATAAATCCTTCATACAAATTGAGTCCTGTGTGAACAGAATTAAAGATTGTAATGAATTTGCATCACCAAACTCTGTGATGTAAAATTGCCTTTCGAAATGACAACTTTCATATTGTCTATGTTGTGTTCTAGACCACAGAAATGTTTGGCCACAGGTAAATGGGTTTTTCTGTCTGTAATTGTATGACGGTGAGACCTCATCCTTGCTCTCAGTCTCTGTCCTGTTTCTCCAACATAGAGGCCACCCACAGGATATATATTGCATAGAATTAAATACACCACATTGGAAGAGAAACATGTGAATGTCCTGGGGATCTTATAGTCCTGCTGTGTGTTGGGAATTTGGATTTTGTCTTTGGTCTCTATATGAATGCAGGTTTTGCATCTTCTCCCATTGCAAGGATATGTCTCTCTTGGTGAATCTGATGGCATTGAACTTCGGATAATGATGTTTCTTAGATTAGGAGGTTACCTGTAACATAGCAAGTCTTTGAGTAATATTTTTAACCGGTCTTCCTTGTGTAGGATATGGTGAAGTTTCTTAGCCGTTTTTCTCAGTACTTCAAGCTGTGGGTTGTAGGTCACTACCAGAGGTACACGATGATTTTCCTCTTTTTTTCTGTATTGAAGTACTTGATTTCTAGGGATCCTTGTGGCCCTAATGATCTGATCATCAATGGAGGTGAGTTGGTAACCTTGATTTAAAAATGACATTTTAAGCTGGGTTAGGTGTTCATCCCTGTCCTTAGGACTGGAACAGATACGGCTATATCTGAGGGCCTGGCTGTAGACAGTGGTCTTTTTAATGTGTTTAGGATGGAAGCTGTCCCATCTGAGGTATGTGGGACGGTCAATTGGCTTCTGATACACTGATATTTGGAATGAACCATTTTGGACTTTTATGGTGGTGTCTAGGAAGTTGATTTTTGTTTTTGAGTGGTCCAATGTCAAGTTTATGGTTGGATGAAATTTGTTGAATTTTTCATGGAAATTTAGAAGTTCTTGTTCAGGTTCAGTCCAGATTATTAAGATGTCATCGATGTAACAGAAATAGGCAAAGGGTTTGATGTAGCAGGATGTTAAAAAGTCATTTTCCAGTTTAGCCATGAAGTAGTTGCTGTACTGGGGTGCCATTTTACTTCCCATAGCATTTACTGTATATAATGTCTTCAAATATTTTGTCATATCAGCCTGATGAAGGGACGTAAGCAGTCCCGTAAGCTTGCTTTGTAACATCATTCGCTATATTTTGTTAGCCATTAAAAGATATCATACCCACAAGATTCCTATTTTGTTTCTCTCACTGAGAGCACTTTATATATATTTTTTCTACTGGTTAACACGGTACCAAACTACTTTTTTTCAGTATCTGTTAGAAATCCCTCCAGGATTTTACCCACAGTAGAGGTTAAGCTCACTGGCCTATAATTTCCAAGTTCAGTTTTTGTCCCCTTTTTGAATATAGGCACCACAGTCCTGTGGTACAGACCCTGTTATTATGGAATCTTTAAAGATTAAAAATAATGGTCTATCTATGATTGTAGTTAATTCCTGCAGTACTCGAAGTGTATCCCATCCGGGCCAGGGGACTTGTCAACTTTAGTGATTTTTTAGATGCCGCCGTACTTCCTGCTGGGTTAAGCAAGTGACATTTAATGGAGAATTTTTATTATCACTGATCATGTTATCTGTCATGGGATTTTCTTGTGTAAATAATTTAGAAAAAAAGTCATTTAGCATATTGGCTTTTTCCTCATCCTCATCCACCATTTCACCCAGACTATTTTTAAGGGGGGCAACACTATCATTTTTTACTTTTTTATTATTTATATAGTTAAAGAATATTTTGGGATTATTTTTACTTTCTCTGGCAATGAGTCTCTCCGTCTCAATCTTTGCTATCTTGATTTGCTTTTTACAGAATTTATTTAATTTTATTTAATGCCTCATCACTACCTACTTGCTTAAATGCTTTATTTTTGTCACTTATTGCTCCCCTTACAGCTCTATTTAACCATAGTGTTTTCCTGCTATTTCTAGCATGTTTATTCCCATTCGGTATATATTGTGGACAGGTCCTATTCAGGATGCTAATAAGCGTCTCCCGTTTTTTCCTTGTGTACTTTTATATCTCAGGATATCGTCCCAGGTTTCGGTTCCCCAATGTATTTCGGGGTAGTTGTAGACTCTCCTAATAAAGAATAGTTGTCAAATACCAGAAACCCAATGGATCACTTGTGGAAAAGCGAATACATGCCCTACAATGCACATAAACAAAATTATGAATAGTTTAGTCACCAGATAAAAATATTGGAATGTTGGTGACATTGGGGCACTTTTCCCATCTCCATTTACTCCATGTATGCCCTGTTGATGAATATGACCTGATTTCTAAAAACCCTAACTGTTTTTCCAGGCACATTGACAATGGAAAAAAAATGCTGCTGGCTCTGGCTTTATAAATAAGGTGTGTGACCAGAACGCCATATTTTTCCATATATTTTTACTATGGAATATTGATTATTCTGTTCCACGTGAAGGAAAGAAAATTAGCAGAGAACCTAATCTGAGGCAACATTTCTCAAGGACTTTACAGATGCAGATGACGAATATGACATGTTTAAGTCTTCTGTGTATTTCTACCTAACAATGGCATACAGCAGATTCTGCTTTGCTCATTATGATCATTACCTCATGCAGTCAGTTCACATCCATGCCAAGAAACGTGACGGGAGTGAAATGGACATTCCTTAACCTGCACTGAGTTGCCAACATAGGAGAGCCAAACTTAGTACAGGAATGTTTGCCAGACCCATTAAAAGTTGGGATTATTTTTTAATTTTAATTGTTAGAATCTTATTAAAGTATAGCTATAGTAGTTACCACTGTTAAACCTCCCTCCTGTCAGATCTGGATCATCTACAGGTCTGCTTGGGCTAGTAATATACAAGCTAAAGTGGTTATTCCGCCTTTGAGAAAAAATATAAAAATAGCAGCAAATGTTCTAAAATAATAATAATAAAAAAAAAAACAATACTCACTTCTTTAATCACCCACTGTTCCAGCACAGTGCAGCGACGGAGGTCATGTGCCAGTAGTGCAGCAGATGACTGCGACAGGACACATCTTGCTCCTGCATGTGTGAGCAGCTTATGTGGCCTAAAAGTGCTACTATGGCCAGCAGCGTCTCCAGACGTTTCTCCCATAGAGCATATCTGATCAGCAATTGCAACGGCAGCTGCCAGCAGTGGATCTTGATGATTTGCCTTAATGTATCATTTTCAGTGTGGCAGACCATGCTCCTTACAAGCATTAATAACCTCATTGATAGCAACCAAGTTCGGGAATTTCTAAGGCTATGTTCACGCGTAGCGGAACTCTCGCGGAAATTACTGCGAGAATTCCGAATTCCATTCCGCGGGAAAATAACATTTTAAATTCCCACGATTTTCCCACGGAAAAACTAGCATTTTGCAAGCGTTATTAGCTTGCAGAATTGCTAGCGTTTTCCAAGCGATCTGTAGCATCGCTTGGAGAACTGATTGACAGGTTGGTCACACTCGTGAAACATAGTATTTGACGAGTGTGACCAACTTTTTACTATTGAGGCTGCCTATGCGGCATCAATAGTAAAAGATAGGATGTAAAAATAATAAAGAAAAAAATATATTGTTATTCTTACCTTTCGGCGTCCCGCGCAGCCTTCCCGCCTCTCTCCACGATGACGTCGCGCGAATGACCGCGAGACTTCGCGATCACGCGAGAACGGACGTCATCGCTCGCAAAGGATTACTGGGACCGGGAGCGTGGAGAGAGGCAGGAAGGCTGCGCGGGATGCCGGAAGGTGAGAATAACAATATTTTTTATTTTAAATTCTATTTTTTACAGGGATATGGTACCCAAAGCCCGGAGGACAGTCTCCTCTCCTCCGGACCGTGGGTACCATCCGCAAATGTTCTGCTTACTTTTCGCATGGCGTGCACAGCCACGGGCGGAAAGTAAGCAGAGCAATGCCTTCCTATGGGTGCGGGATTGCCACGATTCCGCTAAATTAATGAGCATGCTGCGTTTTTTACCGCGAAGCGATTCCGCCGCGGTAAAAACCGCAGCATTACACAGCATTGCGGAATCCCATAGGAATGCATGGGATGCTTATTTTTCGCGTTTTCGTGGCAAAATCGCGCGGTTAAAACCGCCGCAAAACGCAAAAAAACCGCCACGTGTGAACATAGCCTTAGAGTGGCGCTCATCATTAACATGTCCATCCTGTGACTTCCATAATCTCATGACTTTTCCTTCTTGGTGTTGCAATTTCAATATTGAGGAGTGTATTATCTGATAAAGATGATCCAGTCATTTTACCTGATCTACAAGTATGACCATAAGGCTCATAATGTCCCAGATATTCAGTTTCAAGTAGAATTGTATTAACTCAAGCTGAAAAAGATTCCTTCAATTCCTTCAACCAAGAGTATTCTGATGTTCTGTTTGATGAACCACATTGTTCATAGCTGTTATCTGGTCAGTTGAACAGGCCACACACATGACACAGAGGCGCAGGAGATACTATCTATCCCTGTAGTGATTGTAACCTAGAATATGTATATATCGTTATAAGCTGTGTTATCTGCCTCATTTATATTTCTTTCATTATCTTTGGAGATGCAATTTAAAAAACCCTTAAAGCTTGTATCTTGCTGTATTTGATGGGGACCAGCTTCCCCTCTTGCACCCTCTTTAATGTAGGCAAGTTAATTAGTACAAACCATGTTTTCACCATAGCCACAGTCTGACCTGTTACATATTTTCTACATTTTCAGGAGGTATTTGATGTGCATTATCATCATGACATCTTTATTGTGATGGATTAGGAGCAAATTAATTTAGAAGATTATAGCGCACAGTAGACCGGTCAGGGTAGGGCCTCTGTGCCGTGATGTGCCGCAATGTGGCAGAACGCTATTCAGTCATATCTGCATAGTTTACAATTGGATGATTTGAATACTGTTATTTTAATGGCCTCTTAGACGTTACTGTTAGAATCTGTTTAGTTTGTGACTATCCGCCATTTTCTTGTAGTGTTCTGGCTGCTGGTCTTTTTCCCCTGGTGCTGGGCTTGTCTTGGGTCAGGTGATTGTATCACCCTTTATTAACCTGCATCTGTCTCCCATTCCTTGCTGGACAACAGTGTTAATCCGCTTGAGTTCTGGATTGGAGCTTTGCCTTTCTGTGTGTTTAATTAGTGCAGTGCTGGGACCTCCGGTTCTGCTAGTCTTAGTTTCTGTTTACAGTTTGTTTCTGCAGCCTTCTCTGTGTTTTCTATTAGGAGGTGACCTGTTTTTGTACCCAGTCCTTAGATCTTTCATGGACCCCCTTCCCCCTATCTATAGGTCTTCGCTTGAGATTAACCTAGGATCGTTGGTGGGTCTATTCGCAAGGAATGGGTCGCCCACTCTATCGTAGGGTATCGGCCTAGTCGCAGTGCAGGGTCAGTTTTCCCCCCTCCTACCCTAGTCCTGTGCTGCAGAACCGTAACAGTTAGTACTAGAGACCCTGCCCTTACTCCATGCTATTGTTTTAACCCTCACATCAGGGGCGGACATATCTTTGGCGAAACCTGTGCTACCATACAGGGGCGAAAGAGGTAAAGAAGCCCATTTCCTCCACGAAAACAGATGGAATTGTGCATGATGAACTATTGAGATTCAAAGTGCCCATATATTGTTCTTACATATGGGCGTTTTTCTGTCTCTCATGCATGGTTTTGGGAACACTTGGCAGTCTAGATTTCTTTCTCTAGTCCTGTTCAAAGTAATAGTACTTTCTAAAAAAAGCTTGACAGGGTAAAAGGAGGGGATTATAGACGTTTGGACACATAGTAATAGATATACTGTCTTAGTAGTGTACAAGTAATTAAACTTACCGTATGTATACAACCAAATATTTCACAATGCCAGAGATGTCTCCAGAGATGAAGAGGACTAGAACTCCAGTGCCACCTATTCTAGTTCTGGAGTTCTAGTCCTCTTCCTCTCTGAATACACAATTTGCATATCTAATTTCCAAGAGGACCATAAATGGCTTAGAAATCTCTCTGACATGCCAGGCTTGGCTTGTCACTCTCCACAAGCAGAAACATTACCTTTTAGACCACAATGCCAGCTGCACATTTTTCTCCAAATTCTGTGTAGTTTCTCTTATGGTAGCAATAGACGTGTACTTTGCTTACCCCCGCATCTACCTAGTCAAGAAACTTTCTATATTTTTAATTTAGTACATCAGCATTTTATAGCATTTCAATTAAGTAAAAATTGAACTTTCGGCAATTCTGTAGGTAATGACGCACAAGTACAAGGCTGGCCATCAAATAGTCCCAGCTAATAGCAATCTCTCAGGATAGGAAAATTGTAAACCTCTGGCATTTGCAGTACTCTTACTAGACACTGGCAAGGATGAAACCCTTCTCTCCAAGTTTCAAGTGAGAGATTCATATTAACTGAAGTCATATGTTATGAAATTGTAAATCCTATCCTAACGATTCAAAAGGAATACATTTTACAGTTCCCGGCAGGCCAGAGAGCAGGGTAGTCAAACTTATTTGGATTGTAAAAATGGTGATTGCTGAGTAAGATCATTGGTGCAGACCACATAAAGCTAATGATATTCTAGTATTTGCTATGGAGAGGATGTAATCTTATGCCGAAATAACAAAAGATTCCTGGGGCTTAGAAAAGGGTTCTGAGTACTTTTTTGCTACTGTTGAAAAAGCGACTGGTAATTACATCAGTGATACTGAGCAATATTCAGACGTAAAATACATTTTTACTAAACGAGTTTTGAAAATCTCAGATTTAAAGACGCTCTCCTCCCATCAAAGTTTTTATCCTAATATATTGCAGTTGTCATGTTACCGGTATATAACACTGTGTACTTACAATTGCTCATTTTACCTTTCTACTCATTTAATTTTTCTCTTTTCCATTAGGCCTATGACATCACGTGATTAAAAACTGACTAGCTGAGTCCTTCTAAGCTCTATGTAGAAACAGAAAGTCTCTTTTCCCTGCATGAGTCATCATAAGAACAACAATCCTACATCATGGCAAAGTCCCTGGCAGCCAAGCTCCACCTCCCCCTTCAACTTTTGACCTACCTCCTCCGCTCCTCCCTCTTAAAGAAAAACATAAAACTACACATATTTGATTTCCAAATGCCTTTGATACCATAAAGCACCAATTCATCGTTATTTTCAGTGAAATATGAATATAAAAAAGCTTTTTTCTATATTCTCGTAAAAAAAAGTTATAAATTGCTGTTTTTTAATGTGAATCTCCAAATATCAGCAAAAAAAATAATTCACAGGAATTTATAGGAACCCCTAATCATCACAGGAATAATAATTACAATTCTTGTTCATAAAATAATGCCTCGTACAATTATGCTGGTAAAGCAGGGCTGTGGAGTCGGTAAGCCAAACCTGCGACTCCGACTCCGACTCCTCAATTTCCCTTACACCGACTCCACGACTCCAACTCCCACATATATTGCTTATATTTAAGTGAAAAATGTATTGTAGTACAATGTGAACATCAGACATTTAATCATTTTTATGATACAATAATCAAGATATTTAGATAGAACATAATATCTATTTATTGGAATACAACTTTAGAACACAAAAAACTGTAATAAATTGTAAATATGTAATACACTGTATACATGTACATGTATACGGTACAGACCAAAGTTTGGACACCCCTTTTCATTCAAAGAGTTTTCTTTATTTTCATGACTATGAAAATTGTAGATTCATTCTGAAGGCATCAAAACTATGAATTAACACATGTGGAATTATATAATTAACAAAAAAGTGTGAAACAACTGAAAATATATCTTATATTCTAGATTCTTCAAAGTAGCCACCTTTTGCTTTGATTACTGCTTTGCACACTCTTGGCATTCTCTTGATGAGCTTCAAGTGGTAGTCACCAGAAATGGTCTTCCAACAGTCTTGAAGGAGTTCCCAGAGATGCTTAGCACTTGTTGGCCCTTTTGCCGTCACTCTGCGGTCCAGCTCACCCCAAACCATCTCGATTGGGTTCAGGTCTGGTGACTGTGGAGGCCAGGTCATCTTGCGTAGCACCCTATCACTCTCCTTCTTGGTCAAATAGCCCTTACACAGCCTGGAGGTCCTGTTGAAAAATAAATAAATGATAAAATAAATGATGGTCCAACTAAACACAAACCGGATGGAATAGCATGCCGCTGCAAGATGCTGTGGTAGCCATGCTGGTTCAGTATGCCTTCAATTTTGAATAAATCCCCAACAGTGTCACCAGCAAAGCACCCCCACACCATCACACCTCCTCCTACATGCTTCACGGTGGGAACCAGGCATGTTGAGTCCATCCGTTCACCTTTTCTGCGTCGCACAAAGACACGGTGGTTGGAACCAAAGATCTCAAATTTGGACTCATCAGACCAAAGCACAGATTTCCACTGGTCTGATGTCCATTCCTTGTGTTCTTTAGCCCAAACAAGTATCTTCTTCTTGTTGCCTGTCCTTAGCAGTGGTTTCCTAGCAGCTATTTTACCATGAAGGCCTGCTGCACAAAGTCTCCTCTTAACAGTTGTTGTAGAGATGTGTCTGCTGCTAGAACTCTGTGTGGCATTGACCTGGTCTCTAATCTGAGCTGCTGTTAACCAGCGATTTCTGAGGCTGGTGACTAGGATGAACTTATTCTCTGCAGCAGAGGTGATTCTTGGTCTTCCTTTCCTGTGGCGGTCCTCATGTGAGCCAGTTTCTTTGTAGCGCTTGATGGTTTTTGCCACTGCACTTGGGGACACTTTCAAAGTTTTCCCAATTTTTCGGACTGACTGACCTTCATTTCTTAAAGTAATGATGGCCACTCGTTTTTCTTTACTCAGCTGCTTTTTTCTTGCCATAATACAAATTCTAACAGTCTATTCATTAGGACTATCAGCTGTGTATCCACCAGACTTCTGCACCACACAACTGATGGTCCCAACTCCATTTATAAGGCAAGAAATCCCACTTATTAGACCTGACAGGGCACACCTGTGAAGTGAAAACCATTTCCGGTGATTACCTCTTGAAGCTCATCAAGAGAATGCCAAGAGTGTGCAAAGCAGAAATCAAAGCAAAAGGTGGCTACTTTGAAGAACCTAGAATATAAGACATACAGTATTTTCAGTTGTTTCACACTCTTTTGTTAATTATATAATTCCACATGTGTTAATTCATAGTTTTGATGCCTTCAGAGTGAATCTACAATTTTCATAGTCATGAAAATAAAGAAAACGCTTTGATTGAGAAGGTGTGTCCAAACTTTTGGTCTGTACTGTGTGTGTATATATATATATATATATATACAGTCATATGTAAAAGTTTGGGCACCCCTATTTTAGTTTCATATATCTAATAACTGATGGACTCAATTATATTTCTGGATTCAAATGAGGTTTATTGTACTAACAGAAAATGGGCAATCTGCATTTTAATAAAATTTGACCGGTGCAAAAGTATGGGCACCTCAGCATAAAAGTGACATTAATATTTCGTAGATCCTCCTTTTGCAAAAATAACAGCCTCTAGTTGCTTCCTGTAGCTATTAATGAGTTTCTGGATCCTGGATGAAGGTATTTGTGACCATTCCTGTTTACAAAACAATTCCAGTTCAGTTAAGTTTGATGGTCGCCGAGCATGGACAGCCCGCTTCAAATCATACCACA
Source organism: Dendrobates tinctorius (assembly GCF_039654945.1). Taxonomy (NCBI): domain Eukaryota; kingdom Metazoa; phylum Chordata; class Amphibia; order Anura; family Dendrobatidae; genus Dendrobates; species Dendrobates tinctorius. The sequence continues at coordinate 1,583,042 of NW_027361816.1, read as the reverse complement.
GATGTTCAATGATATTCAGGTCTGGGGACTGGGATGGCCATTCCAGAACATTGTAATTGTTCCTCTGCATGAATGCCTGAGTAGATTTGGAGCGGTGTTTTGGATCATTGTCTTGCTGAATTATCCATCCCCTGCGTAACTTCAACTTCGTCACTGATTCTTGCACATTATTGTCAAGAATCTGCTGATACTGAGTTGAATCCATGCGACCCTCAACTTTAACAAGATTCCCAGTGCCGGCATTGGCCACACAGCCCCAAAGCATGATGGAACCTCCACCAAATTTTACTGTGGGTAGCAAGTGTTTTTCTTGGAATGCTGTGTTTTTTAGCCTCCATGCATAACGCCTTTTTGTATGACCAAACAACTCAATCTTTGTTTCATCAGTCCACAGGACCTTCTTCCAAAATGTAACTGGCTTGTCTAAATGTGCTTTTGCATACCTCAGGCGACTCTGTTTGTGGCGTGCTTGCAGAAACAGCTTCTTTCGCATCACTCTCCCATACAGCTTCTCCTTGTGCAAAGTGCGCTGTATTGTGGACCGATGCACAGTGACACCATCTGCAGCAAGATGATGCTGCAGGTCTTTGGAGGTGGTCTGTGGATTGTCCTTGACTGTTCTCACCATTCTTCTTCTCTGCCTTTCTGATATTTTTCTTGGCCTGCCACTTCTGGGCTTAACAAGAACTGTACCTGTGTTCTTCCATTTCCTTACTATGTTCCTCACAGTGGAAACTGACAGGTTAAATCTCTGAGACAACTTTTTGTATCCTTCCCCTGAAAAGCTATGTTGAATAATCTTTGTTTTCAGATCATTTGAGAGTTGTTTTGAGGAGCCCATGATGCCACTCTTCATAGGAGAACTACTTGCAAGTGGCCACCTTAAATACCTTTTCTCATGATTTGATACACCTGGCTATGAAGTTCAAAGCTCAATGAGGTTACAAAACCAATTTAGTGCTTCAGGAAGTCAGTTAAAAGTAGTTAGGAGTGTTCAAATCAAGAAAATGATAAGGGTGCCCATACTTTTGCACCGGTCAAATTTTGTTTAAATGCAGATTGCACATTTTCTGTTAGTACAATAAACCTCATTTGAATCCAGAAATATAACTGAGTCCATCAGTTATTAGATAAACCTCATTTGAATCCAGAAATATAACTGAGTCCATCAGTTATTAGATATGTGAAACTGAAATAGCTGTTGCAAAAACCAAAATTGTTATAAAGAAAAAAGGTTAACATTAATAGGGGTGCCCAAACTTTTACATATGACTGTGTGTATATATATATATATATATATATATATATATATATATATATATATTATATACTGTGTGTGTGTGTGTGTGTGTGTATATATATATATATATATATACACACACACATACACACACTATGACTTATCTCGGCTAAGATAAAGCCTAGTTCCTCAGACTACATTCACACTATGGGCGTAGCCAGGATCAAACCTAGTGGGAGGGGGGGCAGAATCTCATACTGTTCCGCAAAATTTCATACTGCACACCTCAGCTGCTGCAGAACCTCATACTGCACACCCCTACACTTGAAAATATAGCCTGCACCTTAAGAAGATTTGGTGGTGATGAATGCAGTCTATTTATTCCAACTATCAGTTGATGTTGATGTTACTGAAGACGAGCAATGCCTGTCCTGGGCGTCCTTTTGGGCAGCTTTGAGGTGTACCTGACTGGTGCTAAAAAAAGGAGTGTTAGTCTGTGTGCTACCCGGCTTTCATTCTTTTTGGTACAGATATGATATGGATAGACAGATATGGATAAATGGATATATAGATAAAAGCAGATTAGAAATCTGCTCTGCTATTGAAAACATTATCTATGAGCTCAAAAACCTTTCAGGTGATGCGGTTTTTTAAAAATCTGATCTGCTTTTGCAACTGAAAAACGTATCCTCAAAAAACGCAGGAAAAACGCTGTGTGTGAATGTAGCCTTAGATCAGGAATAGAACAGTCATTTATAGGACATTTCATAACTTTCCCAGATTCCTATGAAAAAATATTCAGCATATTCTGCATTGAATTACTGTACCCAACTTATTATATATTTTAGGAGTCGGAGTCGGTCCATTTTATACCAACTACAACTCCGACTCCACCAAAATGAGCTCCGACTCCACGACTCCACAGCCCTGCGGTAAAGAGATGGAAAAGTGAAATGCAGGGAGGCAAACAGGCAAAAAATGGTTAGTTACACAGTACAGACCAAAAGTTTGGACACAACTTCTCATTCAAAGAGTTTCCTTTATTTTCATGACTATGAAAATTGTAGATTCACTCTTAAGGCTTCAAAACTATGAATGAACACATGTGGAATTATATAATTAAGAAAAAAGTGTGAAACAACTGAAAACACGTCTTATATTCTAGGTTCTTCAAAGCAGCCACCTTTTGCTTTGATTACTGCTTTGCACACTCTTGGCATTCTCTTGATGAGCTTCAAGAGGTAGTCACCGGAAATGGTTTTCACTTCACAGGTGTGCCCTGTCAGGTTTAATAAGTGGGATTTCTTGACTTATAAATGGGGTTGGGACCATCAGTTGTGTTGTGCAGAAGTCTGGTGGATACACAGCTGATAGTCCTACTGAATAGACTGTTAGAATTTGTATTATGGCAAGAAAAAAGCAGCTAAGTAAAGAAAAACGAGTGGCCATCATTACTTTAAGAAATGAAGGTCAGTCAGTCCAAAAAATTGGGAAAACTTTGAAAGTGTCCCTAAGTGCAGTGGCAAAAACCATCAAGCGCTACAAAGAAACTGGTTCAAATGAGCACCGCCCCAGGAAAGGAAGCCCAAGAGTCACCTCTGCTGCGGAGGATAAGTTCATCCGAGTCACCAGCCTCAGAAATCGCAGGTTAACAGCAGCTCAGAATAGAGACCAGGTCAATGCCACACAGAGTTCTAGCAGCAGACACATCTCTACAACAACTTTTGAGAGGAGACTTTGTGCAGCAGGCCTTCATGGTAAAATAGCTGCTAGGAAACCACTGCTAAGGACAGGCAACAAGCAGAAGAGACTTGTTTGGGCTAAAGAACACAAGGAATGGACATTAGACCAGTGGAAATCTGTGCTTTGGTCTGATGAGTCCAAATTTGAGATCTTTGGTTCCAACCACCGTGTCTTTGTGCGACGCAGCAAAGGTGAATGGATGGACTCTACATGCCTGGTTCCCACCATGAAGCATGGAGGAGGAGGTGTGATGGTGTGGGGGTGCTTTGCTGGTGACACTGTTGGGGATTTATTCAAAATTGAAGGCATACTGAACCAGCATGGCTACCACAGCATCTTGCAGCGGCATGCTATTCCATCCGGTTTGCGTTTAGTTGGACCATCATTTATTTTTCAACAAGGCAATGACCCCAAACGCACCTCCAGGCTGTGTAAGGGCTATTTGACCAAGAAGGAGAGTGATGGGGTGCTACGCCAGATGACCTGGCCTCCACAGTCACCAGACCTGAACCCAATCAAGATGATTTGGGGTGAGCTGGACCGCAGAGTGAAGGCAAAAGGGCCAACAAGTGCTAAGCATCTCTGGGAACTCCTTCAAGACTGTTGGAAGACCATTTCCGGTGACTACCTCTTGAAGCTCATCAAGAGAATGCCAAGAGTGTGCAAAGCAGTAATCAAAGCAAAAGGTGGCTACTTTGAAGAACCTAGAGTATAAGACATACAGTATTTTCAGTTGTTTCACAATTTTTTGTTAATTATATAATTCCACATGTGTTAACTCATAGTTTTGATGCCTTCAGAGTGAATCTACAATTTTCATAGTCATGAAAATAAAGAAAACTCATTGAATGAGAAGGTGTGTCCAAACTTTTGGTCTGTACTGTATATCAGGCCTGGTCTTTAAGGGGTTAAAGGTGTTTTCCACAATTTGCAGAAATATTCTTTGAAGCCGGGAAAGTGCTAAAAATTAAAATGAAACACTAGCTTATATTCATTTTCCTGTCACTATAGCGACTCCATTAAATTCCCTTCCACTTCAGCGCTGCCATTAAATATCCTGCCACTCAAGCACTGCCATTAGGTTCCCTGCCACTCTAGCGCTGCCATTAAATTTCCTGCCACTCCAGCGCTGCCATTAAATTTCCTGCCACTCTAGCGCTGCCATTAAATTTCCTGCCATTCCCCATTTCCTGCCATTCCAGAATTGCCATTAAATTTCCTGCCATTCCAGTGCTGCCATGAAATTCCCTGCCACTCCAACGCTGCCAATAAATTGACTACAACTCCAGTGCTGACATTAAATTTCCTGCCACTCCAATGCTGCCATTAAATTTCCTGCCACTCCAGCGCTGCCATTAATTTTCTGCCATTCCAGTGCTGCCATGAAATTCCCTGCCACTCCAATGCTGCCATTAAATTCTCTACCACTCCAGCGCTGCCATTAAATTCTCAGCCACTCCAGTGCTGCCATTACATTCTCTGCCACTTAAGCCTTGCCATTAAATTTCCTGCCACTTCAAAGCTGCCATTAAATTCCCTCACACTCCAGTACTGCCATTAGATTCCTTGCCACTCCAATGCTGCCATTAAAAGGAATCTGTCACCACTTTTTTTCGCACATCATGTAAAAATATCATTCAATTCAGTGTCAACTATTCATTCTAACAGTACTTTTGCTACCCCTTGACTCCCCATCTTTCATCAATAAATGCCGTTTATATTCCTCCCGCTGTGTATGTAAATCTGCTCGGTCCGGTCTGATGGGCGGGGCTTATTGTCCTTCTCTCCACCCTCCTGTCTTGCTTTACACATTTCTTTCTTGTAATCCCTGCGTTCGCCTACTGTTACCGCGCGTACGCATTAAAACGGTCTTTTGCACATGCGCAGTATGCTTTTCCCAACAGTGGGCAAAGCATAAAATCAGTATTGTGCATGCGCCGGCATACACCATTACTTTCTATGGCCCAGAAGGATTTGTGATGCAAATTATGTGTTCCCTCATGCGTTGCAATACTTCCGGGCCATAGAACGTAAAGGCGTATTCTCCAAGGTTTCTCGGTTCACAGGAAATAGTGATCTGAAGCAGTTTTGCTTTCTTTGTATCGTTCACATACAGCTCTGTATGTTATGGAACCTTGATACCGGCCTGTGTCTGTGCTTATTTTCATGATTTGGTTTGGCATATGTAACTTTTTGACATGTTCCCTTTTCATTGTAGCATTGTCATATTTGTGCATGGAAAATATATTCAGCATCTTACTATATTAACCACAACTACCGTGCATGGAAAGTGTGACTATATTTTATATCCAGGACTGTATATGTACGTGCCAGGAGCTGTGCCTACCTGCATATTGTGCACAAATATGGAGAGTGAGGCAACAGAACCAGTGAAATGAACCTTTTATTCACCCATGAGATGTTTCCGCTCCAGTTAGCTTTTCTCAAGGTCAAATTACCATAGGAACCTATATCATATATTGAGGCCAAATTTATGGACAGGAGATGCACTGAAGAGCCAACATACTGGGAAGGTCTTGTACTGAGATCTAAAAGAGTAGCTATCACTTTAATTTTTATTTAAAAAAACCGATAGTATACATGAGAATAAGAAACTATGTAATATATCTTGTCAGAGAAATCTGCTTCTTTCACCTCTTGGATTCATTTTTCACTCTCTATTTATGGGTAAAATCTGTATTCAGTGAAGACTGGGTTTTCCATTACTGAGATAGGAGAAGACAGTTGGTGCTTATAAGATTCTACGGAAATGGGAGGGGGGCGGAGCTAGAGGCAGACACAGACATTCTGCTGCAAGTTCTCTGAACATGACAGTTACAGTTCTCCATAGAACTTTATGAGCACAAGCTGTCTTCTCTGTCTTGAATCTGAATTCACTGTGGACAGATTTTACCCATAAATTGAGAAGTTAGGCAATGAATGAATCAGTCCAGCAGGAGAAAAAAGAGGATTTATCTAATTAGATATATTACAAAATTTAATTTTTTTTTATGTGTACTGTTAATTCATGGGGGGAAAAAATTAAACTATGGTTACTCTCTAAATTCTACCCGTGCCCTGGACATTTGGGATGAACGGTTGTAGGTCATTGCATGCAGTTGTTTGGGATGTATTACAGTCTGTGTCTTTTATGGATTAATACAATTGCTCTATTCTACCATGTAAGACAATACAAATATTCAGCAGATAAATATATGCAGTGAACTGGTTTGACTCGTGTGTCACAACGATTTGTAGCTGCCAAGAGACTCTAGCAAACAGAGATGTGTCCAAGTTAAATACATGAAATGAGACAATCTCCAGAAGATTAGATTACCCTCCTTGCAGATGGTTTATATATTTTCCATGTATGTATGCAGAAAAAAAAGCACTTTCCATATTTAAAAGCAATATTTTACTCAAAAATTATGTGGTTTCTCCTGTTGGAATGAAAATTCTGTCTGGATCAGGCTGGTGGTGTATCCTGGTAGGTCCGAGGTAGAGGTGGATGCTTAGGTGGCTTTTTGTCTCTTCATGGCACTCGGTGCCTACCTGTGTTATGGATTCCTTCTGTTAGTCAGTGTAACATCACCATATAAGAGAAAGACAAAATAATCTCTAAACCCTGTATGACCCGATCCACTAAAATCGATTTCTCAACTCCTGCTTGATTGACACTTCAGAAATGCGACATCATTGCACTACTGACCCCAACATTGTGCTCTCCGATGCTGCAAGCCAAGCCCGGTGCGCCTCTGCAACGTTAGGGGCACTGATCGCAATGCCCAGCTTCAGAACAATTACCATATGCTCCATTGGAAGGAGCTTATAAGTACTGTGCATGCTTGGCTACCGCTGATAGATGGCAGAGGTGGCTGGTCCTCTAGGCAACGAGCAGTTAACTATGGAATTATAAATCCCTTCGTTCTTGATAACTGAGAGGATGTTTAATAACAAGTAAATTGCAAAGTTGCTTGATTTTGGGAACAACTCCTTCCTTCCTTTTTTCCTTCCTTTCTTTCCTTCCTGCCTTTCTTCCTTTCCTTTCTCTTTTTTCTTCCTTCCTTCTTTCCTTCCTTCCTTCCATCCTTCCTTTCTTCCTTCTTTCCTTCCTGCCTTTCTTCCTTTACTTCCTCTTTTTTCTTTCTTTCTTTCTTTCTTTCTTTCTTTCTTTCTTTCTTTCTTTCTTTCTTTCTTTCTCTTCCCTTCTTTCCTTTCTTTCCTTCCTGCCTTTCTTCCTTTACTTCCTTTTTTCTCTTTCTTTCTTTGTTGCTTCCTGCATTTCTTCCTGTCCTTCCGCTTTCTTTCTCATCCTTCGTTTCTTTGATTCTTTCTTTTTGTCTTTTTTTCATTCTTTCTTTCTTTTTGCCTTTCTTTCTTTTTGCCTTTCTTTCTTTCTTTCTTTCTTTCTTTCTTTCTTTCTTTCTTTCTTTCCTTCTTTCTTTTTGTCTTTCTAATCATTCCTTCTTCCTTATTTTTCCTTTCTATAATCTTTCTTTTTATTTTGCGTCTTTTTTTTTTTTCTTCAGTTCTTTTCTTGTTTTATTCGTTCAGAGGAGCTTATTATTATCCTCAGTCTTGGCCTGTACCAGATAGCAGAGCGGCTTGGAATCTGTTCTTTTCTGCATGTCTTATTAGGGTTGGGTTTGATCCGTCACCTTTTCAACTTACAACATTGAGAAAGTTACATCAACACTTCTTGGGATACTGGGGAATAGGTGTAGCAGAGCAAACCCTTCCTAATGTCTATGGACTACATACCATAGTAGTCATTTTGACACACATCTGGAAACATAGTGACATTCCTCTGGCTTCATGTGGAACGTTATTGATAAGATCACATATAATTGCTGAAAGTCGTCACTACTTGGTGTGTTCAGAAATGCAAATTCACTCAGCAGACGTCATATATCTACATCTGGTGCATTCTCAAGACCCCCCCGAATGCCTTTCTGACGTGGGCTGGAGATTAAATTTACACCCTTTGAGCAATATTGAATTGATTTCACAGTATCATGTTCAATCCAAAATATTTGTCCTAAAAGCTGAAAAGTATAAGCAGCCATGACTGGGGCGTCCTTTGGCACTGTAATATATTAAAAGCTTGCAAAGGTTTCCTATCTCGTGAATTTGGCTCCAGACCTATACACCAGATGTATCCTCTATAAAGAATCATGGTGAAAAAAAAACTTTTTTTTACATTGGCAGTCAAAAGGCAAGAAAGTTTTGTAGATCATATATTTATAGCTGGATATGTGATGAGAGACATAATGGGGCAGATTTAAGTCTGGCCTTTCATTCGCCACTATTGAAAAAATATATAAAAAAAAGATATCTGTAGCAAATTGCACCAAACTTCTTCAAAGTTGCATCACTTTAATCAATTTTGTGCATTTTGAACTGTCCTAAACTCAGAAAATGAAATCTACAGCTGCTATGAGCAAGGGCAGATTCTCTCCAAAATGTGACATTTTCCTGGCTCTAGGCTTAAAGGGAATCCGTCAACCCAAACTGACAGTATAAACTAAGCACATAGCCTTGTATGGAATATACAGTCCTTATAAAAAATGCACCTTTAGTGATACAATCTCTGCTTCCATTTGGCATAAACTTAAAGGGATTGTCCGACCTTAGGCTACAAGTCCATGTGACTGCAGACTTGTCGATCCTCGCATCGCACCCACTGCGCATTGTGAGGATTATCCTGTGCCGGCTCTGGGAAAAGCAGGCGTGTGACCACAAGTGTGTGATTTGCATACATATGATCACGTATTGACTAGATGGGTGTAGCCTCACTCAATGTAAGTGCATTGAAAGAGGCTGGACACAGTTTAGTCGAAATGTGGCATGGAGTATGCATATTGCATACTTGCTGTTATGAATGCACAAGCACATGTACAGGGGTAGTGTACAAACCAGGGAGACAAATGTCTGAACCTGACAGATCCCTGTTCAGACTGGTAAACACCCTACTCTGACCCTGGTCTAGTATAGCTATGCCTGTGAAAAACTGCATCTGACTGTCGTTTCCTGTAAATACTAGATATCTTGACTCCGCAGTCCATAGTAGTACCTATGGGTGCAAAATATAGCAAAGAAATGGCAAAGTGAAAAACCTTAGCTGGAATCTCACAGACTGTCTCCAAACATCAATAGAGTGTCAGAACATCGAAATGAATCTGAAACCAGCAGGAAACTCTATCAGGGAGACAGGATATAAAGCCGTACCCAAAAGGTGATAGTCACACAAATGTAAATGCCTGTGTTAAGCTAAGCAGACTGCAGCCTGAAAAGCAGATCCAAAACACCCAGAGAAAAGACATGTCTCCTGTGGCTCAGCAAAAGGAGAAGCTGACCACAGAACGCAAACTTAATGGATCGAATCCAGGAGCATGACATTTGCGGTCATATGACCTCACGTTGCTTGTGCAGGCACTGGAGAATCCTCACAGCGTGCAGTGCACCAGATGTGAGGATTCACAAGTCTGCAGTCACATAGAGATACTGCAGATTTTTAGACTGTATGTTAGCTTACTGACCGAGCACTCCGCCCTCCACCAGGTGGTGATTTTAATTATAGCAAGTCCCTACTTACCCATAAATGCAGGCATTGCTGACAGAGGTGTCCACATTCACCCAGGAATTCAGACATCAGCCTTAGAGAGGTATTCACACAGTGTAGATACCCATCAGATTTGAGGCCTCCTTGACATTGGCTGGTGGGCAGATAATATTTGGCCAAATTTTATGCTAAGAGTCTCATATATTTTTTCTATAATTCTAAAGCTGTATTGCAATTCTAATTACATATATTCCACATTGACATGCCTTAGCAGGATAGAGTGCAACCATTCTTTGTATATTAGATTTTTAGACTTGTAGCATTAGGCAGGATAATACCTTTAAGATTAATCAAATATGCTAAAAAACAAATGAGTTTATTTGATTACTCTTGTGGCCAAGAGACTCAGGGCATTATTCCACCAACTGGTTTTACATGTCCCTAATTCCATTAGTGGTGGGTGACAGTATATGCTTGTCTGAGCTTTGCATTCTCACTCCAGCCAATCCAGTGCTGTCAATCACCAGTATCGGAGGTGGGGCATGCAAACCCAGGTAACAGAATGATGCCTTGAGCTTCTTGGCCATATAAATGAGGGCATTGAGCATTCTTATCACCATATTTCATTCATTTCATTAACCTTCAGCTTTTGTAGACTATAGTCAGGACATAGAAAACTAAAGGTGAGATTTTTAGAGGGGCTATATCCCCTGCAAGACTATGTTCTTTAGCTTATACTGTCAGTTTGGTCTCACAGATTCCATTTTAAGCCCCAATAATAAATCTGCCCAAAAGTTGTTTTCTAGGCCCCCTCTCTTGGTACATCCTACTTTTTTAAACTTTTGGTTGGGTTGGTACAAAAAATAAATGAATTGTTTGTGCAAGTTGCAACTTATTTGAGACTCGAAGAATCCAAGGTTTGAGACAGCTAAAGTATTTATGTTAATATATCTAAATAATGTCTCCCAATCATTGACTTAATGCATATTGGTAGTACTGAGATTGGTGGAACATTAAGCATCTTACTGATATTTGGTTGTTTTCTGACTTTTGTCTAACACTTAGGTATGTTCCTCATTTTAGTATAGTGTTCCAATTAAATGTAGTAGAAATTAATGAATGTAACAGAGTAAAACATTTACCTCGAAGTTATCAAGTGCTAAATGCATAAGCTGTTTTGGAATTGAGCGGGTGTAGGGGGAATATCTAGTTTTCCTCTTCTTTCCAGATTTAAGATTTATGATGCAGGATATATCCAGGTATGCAGTCTGTGTTTCCATTCTCCAGTCCAACATTACTGAAGATGCAGAAAAGCAATACTGAAATAATCCTCTGCAGCGAAGCCTTGCAGACATCTTGCTGATATAATCTAACATGCTAATGCTCTTACTGGCAAAAGTCTGGGGTTCATTCTAGAGTATAACACTGTGTACCAACCCCCAAATAATGGTCATATTGTCATGAAGCACCCATATTAGTACAAACTATAGCGCAAGTAGAACTGCACTTATATATTCTGTTCGGTTCCATGACAATTGTGTACAAGATAATTGTGTACGGACAATTGTGTACAGAAAATTGTGTACAGGCCAATTGTGTCCAAGGACAATTGTGTACAAGGACAATTGTGTACAGGGCAATCGCCTTGTACACAATTGTCATTGTACACAATTGGCCTGTACACAATTGTCTGTACACAATAGTCCGTACACAATTATCTTGTACACAATTGTCCTGTCACCATTCTGTTCAGCCATAACGTTTAAGCCACCATCCAATATTATGTTGGTTCCTCATGTGCTCCAAGACGTTAGCAGCAGATCCTTTAAGTCCTGTATGTGAGTTGGGGCCTACATGGATCTGACTTGTTTTCCCAGCGCAGATTCTCCGTTGGACTGAGATTGGAGGAATCTGGAGACCACCCACCATCCTTGATCAATTTTTTGCAATTGTTTCTGGTAGTATTATCTTGTTCGAAGATACCACTGCCATTAGGGTACTATGAATGAGTGTTTAGTTTCATCTAACTCGTTTTTCTCATCTTTCTGGTTACATCGGTGGCTTACAGCATTACAGAATTCTGTAGATAAGCCCCTAATGGCGGTGGCCGCATCTTATATGCCAAAAAAATAGGTGACAGATTCCCTTTAAGTAAAGAGGATGGATTGCCTGTTTGCATCATTTCAGAACGCCTAGCCTCATTTTAAGGCGGCTGTAGATTTGCTGGTCCTGTACTGTACTGTGTGTCCATAATTGAGCCCATGTTAGTCAATATGATTTCATTCCTTGGCTTAGTATAATCTTTCGAGCAGTTTATTGAATTGTAAATGCCTTAAGTCACTGAGAACCTATGAAACCTCAACTGAGAATGAGAGTAAGTGCATGAAGCCGCCTTGTATTAGATATAATTACAACATTTTCCTCTGCTGCAAAACTACTTAGGAGGAATATAGCACAGCGTATCAGATATGATTAGTGATGTATACCATTATGTATGCCGATCAATCATTATATCAAAGACGAGATAGCCCTCTAAGGCTAGGTTGGGTCATCAATATTAAATCAGTGGTGGTTAGACACCTGCATCCCCACCGATCAGGTATTATTAGTGCTGGTGTTGTCCGGATGTAGATATTGACCAGATCATGGCTCTATTTAATGTGTCGCAGCCGCTGCCGGTTACTGCAGATCAGCTCATAGTCTCATGAATTGGAGCTGATCTGCAGGACTCCCTCTCGAGCCAAAGCCATGTATGAGTAGGTTTCTCTTAGTACCCATTATTCCATGCTGTTGCTAGGAATAAGGCATTTACTCTGAATGGTTTCCCGTATATATGATGTTTAAAACGATAAGGAAAGAAAAAAAAATCCTACTTGGCTATTTACCACATGTATTTCTGCAGCTGGAAGGATAATGGTCCTGTTATTTCAGTCAGCTGAGTGTCATCCTGTGTCCCTTTTTTTCAGTTCCCAATTATAAATGAATGTCAAGCAATATGTGAATGGTTTGTTGCATAAAAATAGGACTCAACAATGGAGATCTGTTTTCAATAACTGGAATCTGGCATTCCTTGCACGCCAGCTTTTTTCCAAATGGTTTGCGGACGAGTGAAACAAATCCTTTATATGTAACAGATAAACATGAAACAGCATATTCTGGCAATTCTTTTGCTTAGTTAAGGAAAGACTTATTGGGTTGGTCGCTGTCACCAAGCAAGTGCAAGTGGGTTTTTAGAACAGCGCTTTATAGAGATGACCACTGTGTCCCCAATTATCGCTGTTGTTGTTAGAGGATTGTGCAATAAGTGTTCGATCTCCCATCAGCATCTTGACAAGATCCTGATACATTGTGGATTTTCCTTTAAGATTTTTATAGAAGAAAATCTGCAGTGTATTACGATATCTTACCAAATCTCATCCAAACTCTGTGTAAGGCCTCATTCACACATAAGTTTTTCTCGTACAAGAATCCAACGTTTCTTGCAAAATCTCAGAGACATTTCCAATTTTTGATCCGAGTGTCAGATCAAAATCGACAATACAAGTTTATGGGTTCTGTAACGCAGAGGTATCCACTCTGTGCAGTGATGAGACAGTGACCCAGGGAAAGTTCAAAATAAAGTCTCTTTTAATAAACAGTGTACTCACAAACCAGGAAAGTAAATCGGATCCTCCAGATCGCAGCCGGGAAAACAAAGACAGTCCGTAACTGTTGCCGTGGGCGACTGCACCGCCGTGTGCGCTAAGGGTGCCAGGCCTTTTGGCTCTGCTTGGCCCTCTGTTGCCTCATACAGGTAGGGTTCTGTAAAGCTTTCTGCTCTCCTTGCTTGCAAGACCAAACTGACACACTCAGCCCTCTGCTGCAGGGGTTTTTACAAACAAATGTGTGGCCGTAGGCCACATGGGAGACCTGGGGCCGGGGAAGGGAAGGAAATGGACCACCCCACTACCATCCTGTAGTCCATTTAAAAAATAAAAGCCCATGGCGGTTTTTTCTAAATCTGCCTTGGACAATAGCTTGGCCAAGGCTGACACTTACTTCTATTCTCCCTTGCCATAGTCACAGCTATGTCTGTGACTGCAATGCACTCCCCTGGCCTCCATATGCTTCTTTGCACATCCTGGGAGACACATAGCGACCCTCACATATAACACCAGTCACTGCCTCACAGTTCTTAAAAAAAAAAAAAAAAATGGATAGCACTGGGAAGCCATTTGTCATGGACTGCTGGATAGGAACAGATAATCTTTTTTTTGTTTGTTTGATTTCTTCAACTGAGAAAAACTGATGAAACTAACACAAAACGCTGATGGTAAAAAACTGACACTGACCAAACATTGATAAAACTGTGATAAAGAAAAAAAATGGATGAGACTTGGACCGATTTTCTCCTACGAGAAAATCAATGATGTGTGAATGAAGCCTTAACGAAGCACCATGTAATGTATGCTCACCTACTGCTGCTCTCTCCAGTGTCGGTCTTCTCTGCTTCTGTGTGATGTCACTGCTCAAGCAGTACTAGCTTGGGTCAGGACGAGACTTCATAGGCTTGTATTGTAAAAGAGACTTCCAGCTCACGCCTAAAGCATAGCGTAAACTGGCTCGTCGCAATGGCAGTGAAGTCATCACCGCTGGACACTCACACTACAGTACATGCACACATACACCCATTTAATGGATAAACAACTCGGGAATGCTTGTTTTAATGTTGTTCATGAAGAAATTGGCTCCTGATGAAGGATTGAAATATGCGAAACCTCCCTTCTTTCTTTACAATGCGTGAAGTGAAATCCACATCAAAATTCATGACAAATTGAGATGTAACTCAGGAAGATTTTGCTGCTTATTCATGTTTGATTTTTCTTTTCCACACTCAATTTATGCCCTATGAGGACATACCTGAATGACTGAGGGCAGTAAACCATGAAAAATAGTTTTTCTAAACCAGCATCCACTTTGGAGTGTGAAAGCCTGACCTAAAATGTTGTTGCTATACATGTAGCACTTGCTAACTGGACACGTATGTTACGAGGCATCAAGATATCTTCATGCAGAAAACTGTTGGCAAGACCATACCTGACTTGACATGTTCAATAACACGCGAATATGTCCACCAGTCCCATAGAAAGTGAATGAAGCGATGGGGCACGCATTTAACCTCTGCTCCATTCAGTTTCCATTTCTAGGATTAACCAGAATCCAAGTGATCAGCAAGTTATCACCAATCCTGTTTCTAATTTTCTGCATCATGCTATAGTTAAAATGTTGGGTGTTAGGTCAAAAAATGACATCTGTATGTCATTCTGCATCAGGTTCTCGGGGTACAAATATTAATTGACCCCCATAAAGACAGGTGGACAGCCTTAGAGCTATATTTAGTAGATATTCTGTAAATGTGGGATCCATTGTGGCCGATGTTGATGTATGTTTTGCTTCTTTTAGGTTGGTGGTTTGTAAGCACGGCAGAAGAGCAAGGTTGGGTTCCCGCCACTTATTTAGACTCTCAGAGTGGTACCAAAGATGATTCTGAAATTAACACTTCTAAATTGGGAGATGGTAAGTTATATACTTTGTATCTTACATATACAGTATATATACTTTTGATCAGATGTGATATGTTTATTGCACAAGGTGCCACTTTATTGTTCAGTGTCTGACACCTCGGCACGTTACCAGAATCTGTCCGTTTCACTGCTGAGGAAAATGAGTAACTAACTGAAGATTTATAACACCCTCGGAATTGGCAACATATGAGGTGGAGGTAGATTCAGTTTGTTTTAGGTTTTTGACACATGTAGCAATTTGTGCCACATGGCCGGGTGCCACACAGCTGTAACCTCATCCAGTTTACCACAAACTGAACTTCACCATAAAACAGTATTCAGTACGCTCCTGTGCTTCACCCAGCTGCAAAAAAAACAGCATCTTATAATTTAAAATGTTTTTTTTGGGGAATTAAAATATTGATGTCCTATCTTTAAAGGGATTTTCTACCTCAGGACAAATTTTTACCAAGCAGTCTGGCTTGCCAAATACTGACAGTATGTAATATGCACACTGTTAGGATTTGACCCGGATAGCCAGTTTGTGCAGTCACATGCTTGCAATCACGTGCCTGCTAGTTTCCCATCCACTTTTCTCAATAGAACATTGAGATCAAGCCAGTTGGCAAAGTATTCAGCAAGTTGTATTGATTGCTGAAAGTTTACTTTTGAGTGGAATACCACCATACACAGGAATATAGGCCCCCCCTTTCACAGCCTCTTTTTTCTCTTCCCCGAAAAAAGGATAAACAGGCCAGATTCTTCTCTTTCACAGCATCATCTGTCTTGGAGAGTCGGAGGACCCCAGAGATATTAGACTGTTGGAGAGCGCGACCAATTTTAGGCTAAAATGTATGGGGTCCTTTAGGATTGGTAATGAATATCAGATTAGTGAGGGTCCAACATCTGATTCCAGCACTTGGCCAAGTGTTGGTGGTTCATTTTTTACAATGCTCAGATGAACCTGTCACCATGTAAAACATCTTGTTCTGTTGGTTCCATTAAACAGACAACCTTTGTACATGAAGCCAATGTGCACTACCTCCTGGTTCAACAGTGATGGTGGCTGAAATATCTTAGCCTATTCCAGAATCACCGCCATAGTTCTGTTGCCAAAGCATTACTAGGGACTACTGACCATGGGACGCAATGTCTGTAGGTGGAATTTCCAACTGCAGCAGGAGAGCATGAACCATCTCTCCCTAGAGTCAGGGAGATTTGCTGGCTCTTCGAAGAGTCTGGGACATCTCCCCTTTTTCTAAGATTCTCCTGGAAATTTTGGGAAAATGGCAAAGATGAATACTTGCAGTGGACCCAAAGGGAGAAAGCTTGATAGGGTGCAGCTTCCTTCTTCCGTATTCTTCAGGCAAGAACTCTTTATATCGATGTGCTACCCAACAAAGAGAAATAGGACCTGCCCCTCTTTCTCCTCTGTTAAGAGGATTGAATGGCACCTTACAATTTCTGTTGATGGGAAAGATAACTGTTTGTGATTAAAAAATTATGCACATGGCCTGTGTAGTAAAACACTGGACACATTTCCAACCATGTCCATTCCTACTTCCTGTCTGACCTTGTCCAACCATGACCTGTCCTACTTCCTATCCGACACAGGTCCAACAAGGTCCATTCCTACTCTGCCAGAAAAAGATGTGTGACCTCATTTGAGTCCCCATTATTTGTTAGATTAGCTACCACTGGTCCGTAGCTAACAGAAATCTGATGACGACGAGTAATAAGTTTTGTGAAACCGTTGGCTCAGATTTGATGGAGAATGCAAATTTTACAGCTTCAAAGCAAAAACTGCTGTACAGTTTGGAAAGTAAGATGTAATAAATATTTTACTATGACTGAAAGATATTTCCTGCATTGCTAAAACCACAGCGGATAAGTGAAAGTGTTGAAAAATAGATTTTTGAGGACTGCAAGTGCATGGATTGTGTGGATAGCAGATGTATTATTTAAATGTTTGCATTTCTGTCTGAATACATTACATTCTATATTTTATTCATCACGAACTGCTAACTATACCCAAATGTCTCAAAAAAAATACGCCCTATTAGCTATCTTTCAAAAAACATGACAGAAGCTGAGAAAGTTGAGGGTAGGAGTGTGGGGATGTTTCTGAGTACTAAGCAATGCGCTCCCCCAACCCTGGTCATTTTTTTTTCAACTCTTGTGAAAGGCATGTACAGGTCAGTGGAAAGTCTGTAGCCTCTGCTTGGATAACCTGGCTGAGCACTTCTAACCCTTAATGAATTTACAATTTTTCATTCCTGGTTCTGTTTCTGTGTAAGGGTGAGGAGAAGCCCCTAGTGAGAGCAGAAGATTACCACCAATCACTTCCATCTCTGCAACCTGGCTAAGCAATTCTAACCCTTAATGAATTTACAGCCCCCAGACATATCACTACAATATTTCAGAGTTTCTGTTGACCTTTCTTGGCCCAAAATTTGAGCTTTGATGGAACAGTAGGTTTAAAGCTCTGAGTAAAACTTATAGGGAGCAGGATGCAATTTTCCTGGTTCTGTGTCTGTGTAACGGGAAGGCAAAGCCACTCCATGGACACTGCATATCTGAAGTTTTATTATTCAAAGGTGTAGGATATCTAAAGGACCCCATATACATGTGATGAAAGTCAACCAAAGCTGCCGATTTGAGCAGGATCGGGCAGCCATCTGATGCCTACCATCGAAATATTTGTCTGACAGCGTGTATGGTCAGCTTAGGGCTCTGCTCCCTTAAGGCCCCGTCACACTAAGCGATATCGCTAGCAATATCGCTATAACGTCACTGGTTTTGTGACGCAGCAGCGATATCGCTATGTGTGATACTTACCTCTGACCGCTCCCCCGCTGATTATCGCTGATCGTGCGAGAACGTCCTGGGCCGTTTCTCGTCGTCAGCTTCCTGCTGGGCTTCCTGCTGTGGAGACGAGCGACACGTGGATGCGGGCGAGAGGACGTCTTCATCGCCTCGTCTGACGGCTAAGTAGCGACCGCCGACCGCTGCTATGTCGCTGGTGAGATCTGCCTGTGTGGCAGCTCACTAGCGACCACTTAGCGATGCACCAGTGATCCTGACCGCGTCATATCGTTGTCGGGATCGCTGGTGCATCGCTAAGTGTGACGGGGCCTTTAGTCATGCTGTATCTGCACAAACATGCATTATTCTTTATCTTCCAAAACATTACAATTTGATGCAAATTCTCTTGAAGCCTTATGTTTTTAGATGTTTACTTCCAGAAATACATGAAAATTATTATTATTTTTAATATTATGACTTTTATTTGTGTAAAAGGAGTTAAAACGCAGTTTTGTCAAACTATTCTACAATTGTTTATTGTGTCTCATCATTTAAAAGTGCTGACCACTTTAATTTATTTTAATGTTGACAATGTCATAAAAAAAGATCTACATGCTGTATAAGTTTTATATATGCTTAGTATTATGGACGCATATAGCGAAGGCTTGTATTAGGTGCCAGTCGCACCCATACATGTAGTGCACCATGTTGGCTTATAGCCTATTAGATCAAGTGCGCTGTAAGTGCATCCCACAAGGACAAACACCCTATATCGCCCAACCAACATTACAGAGCCTGGCTACATCCTGCAAACATGGAAACATATATAAGGTATTAGTTGATATTTTGGTTAAATTACTCTAGCTTGCAACCTATGTGAAGGTCTTACTGCACCTCCAGTAGATCCTGTTGAATACTTCATTGGAATATCTGTACATTGCTGCCATACAAGTCATGATACGCAGGGCCCCTCAGTCGTCTTTTTTTCTAGACTAAATAATACTAATTTTGCTAATCTCTCTGGGTATTGTAGTTCCCCCATCCCCTTTATTAATTTTGTTGCCCTCCAAGTCACTCCATATCACAGGCAACCAAAATATGGACAGACATATGATGCCATGTATTCAGACATGCAAGTTGGACTTTTTATGGTTCTATGCAAAATCCTTTGTCTACCATTCATAGTACTGGTGTGTTATGTGACCGGTGGTCTTTGGACCCCCTATAGCTACAGCTACATCCATGTATTCATTCACAACTACAAGCAATGTATGGTATTTGTGGGACAGAACACATGTGCCATTACCAAAACTGTTTGTGACTTTTCTCTATAGTTTCCAGTAACACCCATTAAGTGTTGGTCATCTAATCATCTCTCATGTTAACCAGTTTCTATATTTTTTTTAACATTTTTTTTAATGGTTCATGTAATTTTGTTCCTTGATTTTATTCACATCCTTCCGTCATGTTTTTTTTTATATCTTTGTTTGTCTCCTCATGTTTACGTCCATCTACATTAGTCACTAAGAGGCGCAAGGCTCATCTACGGCGCTTGGACCGGCGTTGGACGCTGGGCGGCATAGTCAACAGGCAACAAAGCCGAGGTGAATGGAACATTTTCGAGTCTACTGGTTGTGCTTGTATATATTTACATAATCAGCTGTATATCAGGGGCCGTTCTTTCACGTGCATGCTGACGCTGTTTCTATTCTTGGCGAGAACTAACCATTTTATGCATTTTATGCATCCTTCCATGTCAGCTCTTCCTTATGTGTTTTTTCTATACTTTTTATGGCCTAAAGGGATATTCTCATCTTGTAAAGTGATTGCATACAGCTAAGATATTAGCCATAAGAAAACTTGTAAGGGAATGCAGTGGTAAATCAGCGCCACTGCCTCTTTATTCTCGTGATTGATGGGGAGTCACAACGATCTGATCCCCACGAACATAAATCAATGACATACCATCACTTTACAAGATGGGGAAACCCTTTATATTTATTATTCAGTGCCTAATGCATATCTATACTGTATAATATAGTAAATACATTGTAATATATATGAGTATATGTATGTGTATATATATATATATATATATATATATATATATATATATATATATATATATGTGTATATAATCGAACCTGGCTTAAAACATATTGTGTAATGAGGAGTTGCAATCATAATTCCGCAGGCTTCAGAGCAAAAATCTTAAAGCATCCCCAGCTGACTTAGGGTTTTGAAGTTTAGTCTTTATACAGGTAAAATTAAGTGACAACTAGCAGAATTATGAATACATGAGCTAGTAGGTTTGCATCATGCTTTAATGCAAATTATGTCTTTTTGGAATGAGACCTCCAAAATACAGGACATTTCTAATGTATATTGATATCCAAATTGATTTCAATATTAAGCTTGCAGAAAAATAAGAAATTACTATTCTCTTTGCCACAAACATTGCTTGCTCGCTGTACACGTGACACGGATTAGACTGTGAAGGGGTACTCTACTTCTCACAGTCGTCCGCCCAGCAGTAGCAATAGGCTAACAATGAACGACGTCCCATCAATCCACCACCTTAACTTACAGAACGTTAAAGGGTTTGTGCCAAGTTTGGAAGTTGTTCCTTATCCTAAAAATAGTGGCTAGCTTCCCTATTGCTCTAGGTCTGACCGGTGGGAGCCCCACTATGCTGAGATAGCGAAGCACAGAGCAAGCTATCACTGGCTGTCCAATAAAGAATGGATGAAGGGGATGTCTGCATGCATGACTTTTCCTTTATTCAGACAGGGTTCTTCAGAGTTCTTCAGGGGTTCGGTATAAGTTCCAGCAGTTGGAACCCCAGCAGGTTTAGGGTTATTCCTTATCTTGTAGAGAGAACTTCCAAACTCTGCACACAGCCTTTAAAAGATCTGCTGCTAACATTGTAGTACGATATACCACAAGCCACTTTTAGAGGTCTTCTAGTGTTCATGCCTTCATGGATCAGAGCTGTGTTGGTGTCTTGACTCATGGCCTATAAGTAGGTGATTTTATCTTTATGACTGATGGATTTGTTAAGTAATACCTATATATGATTGAATATTCCAACACGACGTATAGTGCAAAATGTAATACATGCAAGAAACCATCACAAACTACTACGGACCACATAAGGTTCCTATATGGATAATGAGCTCCAGTCTTCCTACAGTTTCCTTCTTTACACCCACATCCCAGTCATAGCAAACACACAGTTTCCTGATTAACAATTCATCACTCCCTTTTGTATTTTTTTTTTTTTTTTTTTAAATAAGAGCAATAAAAATATGAATAAAACCACAGGCTCCATCAGTGTAGAAATTCCGATCCCTCTGGGAAAGGCTTTTCTCAGTGCAGAGCATTGAGCAGGATAAGGGATATAAAGACTCGGAGAGATTGTTGACTGATGGAAAGTATTTGGGAATAAAGTCTAGCGGTGGTCTCGAGCACAACACAAGTTTTCTGTTAATACGTTAATAATATTCAGTATGAGGCCAAATTGTAGTTGTCTTTCAGCTCCATCTGCAGAACGTGTGGTCTGTGCATCTTTTATTAGGATGGCTCAGAAATGTGGCACCATGTTATTGACGTTGGAAAGTCTTAATATGAAATCTCTTGTACCTTTTACTGGCCTTTGGTTTGCGGACAAATATGAATCTTCTACACTAGCCTTGTTGATGATTTACTCAATCATCTCTTTGATATACTGTGTATATATATATATACTTTTAAGTCTTTGCAGCAACCCTCTGGCTATACATTTGTTATGTGTAGACGTCCTACCTCAGATCGGTCTTCCATTCTTCCTGCTTCCAAGGTGACCACCTCAGTAGGCTGAGGAGTGCAGTCATAAGTCTTGACTAGAGCTCCCCTGCCTTTTCTATTCCACAGCACAAGAAAATCAGGAAAGATATGGTTTGGACTTATCACCGCACTACTCTTGCCACTAGGGTGGCTTTCTTGGAAGCAAGAGAAAAGGATCTCCAATCTGCGAAGACACGGGAAGCACCAGATAGGGTGATTATACATCAGAAATGTATACTCACTTTTTGATCCTAGGTTGAAGGGTTGCATCAAGTGTCTTCATTACAGTACCGTGTGAACGCTACAGTGTATATGTAATATGTCATGACGCTAAGGGCACAGTCAGACAGCTGTATAACCTGGACGACTATCACATTGGCGTGCTTGTACTGGTCGGCGGCTCTTCTGATCAAATTGTGACAGCTGCATAGAAATACATGCTGTCACGTTCAGTCACGTTCAGGTCACGAGACCCACCGGTGAGTCTGAGCATTGTGATGCAATTGCTGTCCATGAATAACAGCCGTCTGACTGCGCCCGAATTAAGAAGAATTGGCCACCAAGTGATGGTTGGCTATTTGCCACAGTGGGAAACATGATTATATAGCTGATCTCTACTCAGTTTTTTGGGGAATGAGGCCCTGATTGGGGCCACATTGGGAACACCCAAATGGCTACAAAAGCAAAAAAACATTCTCTGTGTGTATGATCACTGGCATACATACTCCGATCAGTCTATAGTAGTTGACACCACTTGACTCTGAGACTGGAAAACCCTTAATAAAGTAACACTCGGGCTAAGGAGGTTGTATCTGAGGTTGAATCTCTAGTTATAACTAAGCTTCCAAATTTGCTTAAATATAGCTGATGGTTCCTTCTTGCCATTTTTCCCCTCTCTAGTTGGTTAAATTGGCTTATACTCCTGGGTTAAATCAGATCGCTATGTGGAACATAATAGTGTTCCTTCATTTTTAGAGTCCATAATTATAATCATTTGGAAATTCCATGCTATATTCTCAATGCACCACAAAAATAGCAGTAAAAAGTATGAGAATCCAAAGCCAATTTCATAAGAGCCTAAGTGTTTCCTAATGACGGATACCACATAGTGTTTGTTTATATACAGTTTCTTTGTTTACCTCCTTGGCTTTTATGATTTTTGTAATGGGTTTTTATGCAGATGTAAGCAAAATAATATTTTTTTAATAAATGATGTGCTTCCCAACAATGAATAACAACCATGGAATATGTTTGCCACATGCTGGACCTTCCAAGTATGTCCTTGATGCTGTTCCACACCAGTAATTGTTACATATTCTGTGGTCGTTCTATCACGAGTCGCCAGTCCAGTCTTGCCATCCGTATTTCACAGAAATGTCAGTTGCTCTTGAGCACATTACTGACAATGTCCCCATTACTAGAGCTATGGAAATAATATATACTGTAATCACATAATTCTACAAATTACAACCATATGCCTGCAGCACGACGGTGAATAAACACATGCTTGACGTAAACCAACAGCACCACTGTTTTTAAGGGAATTTCTGAGATTAGAATACAGGGTCTACTTTTTTTTGCATAAGCATATTGCTTGTTTGGAGAGGAGGAGGAATTGAACTCTAGCACCTCCTATTGCAGGTAGCAATATCGACCCTTTAATGAGCTTTGTCACATGATAGGATAAAAGTCAAATTAGAATCTCAGTTTGCAGACACGTGTTTTGGGGTATATTTCCTCTTCAATGCAAAGCATGAGATCTGATTTGGCTGCATGAGAGGCCTCTGACTGGGGTCTAAGGGGTAATATTTCTCCTTATGGAGAGTGACATGTCTGACATGCTAGTGTTAGGAGACTTAGAGGCCATGCAATTCTTCACTAAAAAATTAAGGGTTGCTATTTACTATAATTGGCACCAGAGTTCAAATCCCCTTCCTCTGTGAAGAGGCAATCTGGATATTTAAATTCCTAGACGAGCATTGCATGGCCTATAAGTCTCCTTAAATTTACATGTCAGGCATGTCACTCTCCACAATGAGAGACATTACTCCATAGAAGGTGGTGGGCTGTGACATCTCCTATTTTGGTTAGTGGATCCTTTGTCGTCTAGTGTATATAGAGGCAAAGGCACTTAAATCCTGACTTTGATAATAGTGAGACTGGGGAAAAATCTTTTGTTCACAACAAGAAGTATGAGTCTAGTATAAGGCTTAGTGACCTGTGGGAAAATTGTAGGATTTCAGATTTTTTATTTGTATTATAAGAGAGTGATATAAGTAATATTAAAAAAAGATGCATTATAAAATAAATATAACACAATAATCTGACTTAAACAGTGGGTAATTTTTTAATGACACATTTCCTTTTAAATGTGTTTTCCCATAATCTTAAATCAATGGGGGTCTTATACCCTGCACCTCAGCCAATCAGCTATCGCCTCTGACGGCTGTCAGAAGTAAGCAATGAATGGAGCAGAACCCCACCACAACTCTTGTTAAAAAAAGCATAAATTCTGATCTGCAGCAGCCACTAATCAGCGTGACGGAGTTGCGGACTTCTACTCTGTGCGTTGTTTATATTTGGCCATGGTAAAGAAATAATAGTGGATGACTCCAGAGGACCCCTGAGGACTCTTGATGACTCCTGAGGATCCCCTGTCCTCCATAAAAAGAGCTGGGAAGTTGGATGCATCTAAAACTGCAGTTGTATATTAGGCAAAACGTCCTTATTCTCAGCATGGCATATAGTTTTTTGCATACATACAACTATACGAATAATCTTTCTGGTTTTGAAACCATAAAACTAAGCTCTGTGTAAACGTTATATTTCCCAGCTTAAAACATAAGATTTTGCTTTTGTGACTATTTTCTCATGGTGGAGCATTGAGTTACAGCCAGTCAGTTCTATCAATTAGGGCTTAGAGGGTCTGCAATAGCCAAATACATTTTGTTCTATGCAATTGCATAAACATTTCAGTCTCATTCAACCACAGGGACATTTTGAACCTCTTGAGTAATCTAGTTAATGAATACTTTCAACAAGTGGCATATAAAGGAGGAATATACAATATTTCATTTTTTTTCTGTTACGGTGGTCACAAATAGAGATGAGTGAATATTTCAATATTTGGTTCGGCTCACGATCGCCGAATTTTTAATATTCACTGATTTAATCCTCGATTAATTCACCGAAAATAACTGAACATACACAGCACAAAAGCCGGTGTTTCTCAAGCTGTGCGACAGCATGGAAATCACCGGCGTAGTGCTTCTGATCAGCGGTGAAATCATCCCCATCCCCACTGGTCAGAGAGACGCAGTTCTTGCGCTGTCAGAAGATTATTAAAGGAGTCTGTGTCATTTTTTCAATCAAAGGACTTTATTCTTGGTGTGTGTGTTTTTGTACAATGTGACTATGGGGTTAGTAAAAGGGGCATCTTATTGACGCCTCTCCATTACTATCCTTGGGGCTTGATGTCACCTGACAGTACAAAGATGACATCAAGAACTGATGTTTTTAGCCTGGGTGAAGTATCCATGGCCCCTTCTTTGGCTATTAATATCAGCCTGCAGCTGTCTGCATAGCCTTTGCTGGTTGTTAATTATAGGGGGACCATACGTCTTTTTTTTAGGGTCCCCCATTTTAATAGCCAGCAAAGGCTAAGTATACAGCTGTGAGCTGATATTAATTGCTTGGGAATCTCCACGGGTATTAACCCCTTCCCAGGCTATAAACATCGGCCACCAGCCATCGGCTTTCTCTCTGCTGGTTACGAAAATTATGCGGGAACCCATGCCTTTTTTTTTCAGAAAAATAATCTTTTAATAATTAAATACATGTACAGTAAGCTGCGCACATTGTGCTAATTGCATTTGTCACTGACATCTATATATCTATCTATTCTATATATATTTACTATATGTAATCCATCTCTTCTATCCTGTCAGCTCCTGCTGTGATTTCACAATACCGCGGCTGCTGAATTGCTGGCTTTTCTTCTATCTTTGTAATATATATATGTATATATATATATATACATGAATATATATATATATATGTATGTGTTTGTGTGTGTCACTGACATCTATATATCTATCTATTCTATGTGTATATATCTATTCTATTCTAACCTGTCACGCTGTGATTTTACAGAACGCAGCACATGAATTACCGGCTTTTATTCTATCTTTTACCGAATGGTACCGGCTTTTTCCGATTTTAAGAAAAATGCTCGGGTTACCGATCACAAATCCGAATGTACCATAGTCGTGCCGAATTTATGTTTGACGATTGTTTTTTGAACACATTTGCTCATCAATAGTCACAAATACATAGATTAAGGGCTCACTCGGATGAGTGCTAGCCAATGTTTTATCAGATAGCACTCGGACCAGTGTTATACTATGGGGCAGTGCTGATCAGCATTTTTTTCTCATACCAATTCAACATGAGAAAAAAAAATTGCAGCAAATTTGCAGCACGAATTGTATAGTATGTACCCATTCAAGTCTATGGGTGAGTGGAAATCATCGGACTGCAGTTCCATTACCGTGGTCTTACAGATTACAGAATGGAGAAGATGGAGAAATTTTGTTCTCTGTCTTCTAACAGTGTGCTCCGATTATCTCATCCGGATCACACACTTTGCTGTCACTCAGATCAAACTCTGATCAGAGTTTGATCGTAGTGTTATTAACATAATTGATCCAATTCTCTCGCATAAGAGAATCTATGCTCTTGTGACCATGGACACTGCAGGATTTTTATGAATGAACATTCATAGGAATGCCGATCACCCGATGAGTGAGCAAACCGCATATTCATCGAGTGAAATTATCTTTTGATCATCCTTCTTAAGGGGGCTTTACACATAGCGATATCGCTAGCAATATCGCTAAAGCGTCACCGATTTTGTGACGCAGCAGCGATATTGCTAGCGATATCGCTACATGTGATACTTACCTCCGACCGGCTCCCCCGCTGGCTATCGCTGATCGCGCGAGATCGGCCTTGTCCCTTTCTCGTCGTTGGCTTCCTGCTGGCGCCGACAAGCGAGCCATGGATGCGGGCGGGAGGACATCTTCTTCACCGCGTCTGAAAGGTAAGAGCGACCCCTGACCGCTGCTGCATCGCTAGTGAGACCTGCCTGTTTGGCAGCTCACTAGCGACCATTTAGCAATGCACCAGCGATCCTGACCGGGTCATATCGTGGTCGGGATCGCTGGTGCATCGCTAAATGTAAAGGGGCCTTTAGACAGTATGATGGCCTGCTTATCAGTCACTGTGCTGCCGAGAACAGTGGGCGCTTCGGCACACACTATGATCTACCACTTGTTGCTCTGTGTGCATATTATTATGCAGTCTGCTTGTCTAAACAAGCTATTAAATGGCCGATGATCATATAAATGACATAATGCACATAGACCTTAAAGGGCCTGTCACACTAAGCGATATCGCTAGCAATATCGCTATAACGTCACTGGCTTTTGTGACGTAGCAGCGATATTGCTAGTGATATCGCTATGTGTGATACTTACCTCCAACCGCTCCCCCGCTGGTTATCGCTGATCGCGCGAGAACATCCTGGACCGTTTCTCGTCGTCAGCTTCCTGTGGCGCCAACGAGCGACGCGTGGACGCGGCGGGACGACGTCAGGATCGCCTCGTCTGACAGGTAAGTTGCGACCCCCGACCGCTGCGATGTATCTGGTGAGATCTGCCTGTGTGGCAGCTCACTAGCGACCACTTAGCGATGCACCAGCAATCCTGACTGCGTCATATCACTGGTGCATCGCTAAGTGTGACAGTACCTTTAAGGTACATTGATGATGCACAATTATCAGGATCGTTTGTTTCCCAGTAATTGTGTAGTGTAAACAGGTCAATGGTTCCGCACTAACAAGCTAATCGCTTGTTTTCCCTGTGATAAGATATTTTGGTTTTACTAAAAGATCATCGTTCTCAACAGCGCATTGTCCTGTGTAAACAGGACATGCAGCCCAGAATTATGGCTGCCTATGAGCACACATCGATCTATTAGTCATCTTTCAGTGCACAAACAGGCTATTAAATAAATACTGATCAGCAGACACGTAGCTCTTCGGCCTGTTGCATACTCTGCTTTAGTTAAAGGGTGGAAAGCAAGTAGGTGGGAAGTTGCATTTAGACGGGGCACACTAATATGAAAATGTCAAGAAACAATAGTTTGCTCACTAAACCTATTACCCATATTAGTTTGATTGTTGATGTGTCTATGACCACCTTACATAGAGCAGGAATCCCTTCACAACAACAACAAAAAATACATTTATAATTGTTTTTATCCTTTTTTACTTTGCTTGTTAACCTTTTAGCTTTTGCACAATGTTGTCAAATTTCCCTTTCTGCTTTTTTTGGCTCGGTATATCTGGTCCATGCTTGCCCTGCACTCTTGCTGATCCATTGCTTATGTTGTTTTGGATAACTACAAGCTGTTTACATTTATTCTGTGTAAATCCTTTTAGTTTCTGCATACTCTTTATTAAGATAAATTGCAACAAGTAAACCCATAATAAAACCATCCCAGGAAGAGAATACAAGGTCAATTAAAAAGCAGCCCGTTTTTAATGTCCCTGTATGTGCAACACAATTTTTTATTTATTTTTTTTTTTGGGGGGGGGGGGGGGGTTAATGCAATCATCAAGTAGTATATTTGATGTAAGAAAATAAACTAGAGGTAGATGAAAAAACGCCAAAGTTCGTTCTTTAGATATGTTAGCTGATTGAGAATCTGGCGTTGTATGATGGTACATAACATTTCTGAAGGGAGTAAAAAAAGCTTAAAGTGTAACTACATTTTTTACCACTATTATTTTATGTTTGAGTGCCCATTTAAGTGCAAGTATACTGGCCCTGAGACCCCCACTCATTGATCCCCTTTACCTATCCAAAAGGTGCACTGCTTATAGGGGTTATTTGGCCTTAGGCTACGAGTCTGAAGTCACTCTATGTGACTGCAGACGTGATTATTCTCAACTTGCTAACTGCGTGCTTTGAGGATTCTCCGGTGCCAGCACTGGGAGCGGTCGGTCATGTGTCCGCAAGTATGCCATTTGCATATTTCCAGCCACATTCCGACTAGACTTTGTCTGGCATCGCTCAATACACTTGCATTGAGATGATAAGCCCATCTAGTTGACATGTGACTACATGTATGCAAATCACATACTTGTGCCCTCGGCGCCGGCATTGGAGAATCCTCACAGCAGGCAGTGCACGTGATGCGAGGGTTCAGAAGTTTGCAGTCACATAGTCAATACAAAAAAAGGCTTTACAATCCATTAAGCTGCCTATACAAATAAGATAAAAGTCTACTAATATATGGTTCATTGTTTTACTGTTCAGCCAAACATCAGACTACTGTCTTACAAAAATGGCAAGGTTCCAGGTTGGATTTTTTTCCTCTACACATTTATGCCATGAATGTGGCTTTTGCACATATCTTTTCTGTAGTTTGATATTTTTGTAGTTCCCAGATCTGTCAGTGTTTAATGCGGCATGTTGATGGCCAGATCTTTTGTTCGAAAGTTCCAAAGTGCGACTGTCCTACTGCTATATGGCGAGTTTTAATATTAAGCTTAGACAAATTGTACCTGTCATATTAATCACATGGAAGAGATGATGCTCTTTGCCTATCTGTGGCGACTCAGCCCTTTTTTGTATTCTAATAGACAAGTATAATGGTCTTATCACTGGGTGCCCCACTAGATTGAGGCCCTGGTAATCATTTCTGATCTTGGCAGTAAATGTTCAGATTCTCTGCACTGCCTCCACAGGAGAAATGGGTCATTACATAGTTAGCTCCCATTGAAATAGATGTCCATGGAACACATGAATTTGAAAGGTCCTCCAGAGAGACAAATACTTTTTAAAGATTCTCTGGGCTCAAGGTTATACAAAGTTTATACAACGTGAAGACCGTTTTCAGCACATTACACAATAATTAGCCCTACTGGTCTCTTATCTTAAACAAGTTGCTAATCTGATTTTTTTGCCATTAGAAGAAAAATATGTCACCATACAACCCTACACAAGCCAAGGAAAAGACGAGATTGGATTTGAGAAAGGTGTCACAGTGGAGGTCATCCAAAAGAACCTCGAGGGCTGGTGGTACATAAGGTAAGAGAAGTCAAGAAGTAAAGCAAAATGGCTCCCCTACTAAAGACGTTGACAATTGTGTATTTGTGGTAATTGAGCGTCTGCAATTTATTATCCTTCCCATTAACTTTTTACAAGATGCATTCTTCTCTATAGCAGAGGGCTAATTGCCGAGTTTACAATATCTGGTTGTGTACTGTATATTGTCTGTCCCTGACTATGGGGGGTGGGAGTCAGTGAACCAAAACATAGCAGAAACCAGAAAGCCTAAGTGCATCAAGAGAGAAAACATTTATAGAAGACTGGCACGGATTGTGAAACTTTACATGGTGGATCCAAGAAGATGTTTGTAGTACCTGTAATCCTCCTGCCCCAGCACTGTGTATATAAATGCTGCCATACTCTGCTCCAGTGGATGATGAAATAGTAAATGTTTATATGTTCTAAATATATTATCCAGAGACAGCAGTATGGTGGGGGGTTTGTGCCTGTCCTCCAGTGGTGTACAGGTTATCTACTCGACTTGTGGCTTTGCTGCTGGATATACAGTACAATGACTGTCGTTAAGCATCTAATGATCCAGGATTTCTTTTGGTTTGAGATGTTTCCAAGATAATCCTAACCCCAAAAGTTACATGTAAATGCTAAAAAAGTAATTATCAAGATTGGCGATTCTCTCTCCGGTCTTGATGACGGGGGCGTTTTGGAGATTACGGCACACCTCTTCATGAATTAGGCAAGATGTGCAGTGGCGTGTGCGTTGTTATGTGCGCCTCGCCACAAATCTTACTCCAGCCTTTGCCACAACTTATCACGCCCCCCATCTCAAAGTGGGCTTAGCTGGGGCGAGAATGGCATGGAAATGCCAGAAGTTGAACATTTTTTCCGCAACCTTGGGTTGCGCAAAAAAATTGCAACTTTTCAAATAAATCTGGTGAAAAAAACTTTACTGAATGGCCCCAATGTTTCCAAAAGAGTTTTCCCACAATTGCAACTTCTCACCCATCCACAGGTAAAAAGTGTCTGATCTCTGAGGGACCCACCTGATTACAAGAATGGGGCTCTCAGCACTGGGCTACCTCTGCTAATCCCATACACTTTGACTGGTTCCTATGTGCACATTGTTGACTACCACTGCATTGAACCGAGGGCTCAGGACTTTCCTTCTTTTGGTAGGGTTCAATTGCAGGACTTCCAAGGATGAGACAGTTATTTCCTCTCCTGTTGTGATTGTGGGACAATCCCCTCAAAGGGGTTCTCTGGTCCAAATCAATAAGTGTGTGACTGAAGACTTCTGAATCCTCCCAGCGCACACACTGTGCACTATGAGGATTCACTGGTTTCTGAGCCAGGACCGGAGAGTTTGTATGCGTTACAGACCCCCGGTCAGAGCCCGTCTAGCGGGCGCGGACTCGCTATCCATACATTTTGTATGGGTGGGCTCTGGCCGGGAGTAGGTATAAAGCAAACATACCCTTTAGTGCCAGATTAGAAATCGGCTAATCCCATGCACACGCTGTAAGTCTGCAGTCAAACAGAGTGAAGGCAAAAATTATTAATTTGGACCGGACAACCCCTTTAAGCAACTATAAGACTCGTTTGGAAGCACTGGAGACTACTTGGAGGGGATTATCTTGTCATTTAGTGTCAGGAGCACAATGCTCACGGCACCCAGGGTCCTGCTTGCTTCGGAACGGTGTGCTCCTGATAATTAATACTTTGGACCAGCTGCATTGTTGAGTTGCAGGCTCGAGCTGTGTGCTGCTTTGCCTCTGCAGCATTAGCGGAGTGAAGCTGGATGAATTCAGCAAACCGTCTAGCTTTAGAGCAATTTTATAGACTTTACATTAAAGGGAGTCTGTCACCCCATTTTTAGACAGCTGCCGGCACCGCCATCAGGGACTTATCTACAGCATTCTGTAATGCTGTAGATAAGCCCCTGATGGCGGTGCCTGCAGCTGATAGTCAAAAAATGGGGTGACAGATTCCCTTTAAAGAGTTTGCCCTCCTTGCCTAGGAAACCGGCCACCTCTAATAGACTGCAAAGGTAGCCAGTAACCTTGGCAACAAGATGTAGACTGTAGAATTGAAATTACCTCCATTCTTGAGAACAAACAGGATTCTTAACTTGATGTAAATTTCAAAAGTTGATTTTTTTTTTGCAAACATTTTGCGATTTTAGCTATTTGTGATGTAGAGACAGCCCCTCTAACTTCCTAACTTCCTTAGAAGTTGGAATTCTGAAAGTCACATTATTTTAAACTGGGATTTAGGCTATGTGCCCACGTAGCGTTTTAAACCGGACACTCAAAACCGGACTCCTTCCCAGAAAACGCGCATTTTTTTCCGAGTGATTTTACCGCGATTATGTTCGCGATTTTCGCGTGCGAAATTCAAGCACTTTCCAAGCGATTTGAAGCATCGCTTGGAAAGTGATTGACAGGTTGGTCACACTCGTCAAACATAGTGTTTGACGAGTGTGACCAGCTTTTTACTATTAAGGCCGCCTATGCGGCATCAATAGTAAAAGATAGAATGCTAAAAAATAAAAAATCGGGGTATATTTACCTTCTGATGTCCCGCACAGCCTCAGCGACGCTCCCGTTCCCAGCGATGCCTTGCGAGACCTGTGATGACGTTGGTCTCGCGCTGCTATAGTGATCTCATGAGACCGCTAGAGTAACGCGAGACTACGTCATCACAGGTCCTTGCCGCAAGGCATTACTGGGAACGCTGAGGCCCGGGATGGCTGCGCCTGACGCCGGAAGGTAAATATACCCCGATTTTTTATTTTTTATTCTTTTTACAGGGGTATGGTACCCAGGGCCTGGAGGACAGTCTCCTCTCCTCCACACCGTGGGTACCAACTGCACATGAGATGCTTAACTTCCCGCATGGTGGGCATAGCCACATGCGGGAAGTAAGCGATTCTCATGCATTCCTATGGGTGCAGAATCGCGGCAATTCTTTGCGATTCAGCAAAAAGAATGAGCATGCTGCGTTTTTTTCCGTGATGCGATTCCGCCGCGGAAAAAAGCGCAGCATTAGCACAGCATGTGCGGAATGCCATAGGAATGCATGGGGGGGCGTTCTGTACGAGTTTTTTTGTTTTCGCAGCGTTTTCGCGCCGAAAATCGCGGCAAAAACGCTTAAAAATCGCATCTTGGGCACACAGCCTAAATATGTATCAAGCTAACATTCCTGCACGTGTTGATCCCCGTTTCCTGCCTTTTTCACTGTGTTTCCCTCTGGATTTATTCCCAAGCTGGAGAGCAGATGTTGGAAGCTGGTCTTCCCAGGCACACTTTCACTCTTTATTTTCGGCCATTCCTTTGATAGTCGTTAATTGGAATAATATTGGAATTAACAAATTACACACATATGCTGGTTTACAGTCTTTAATTCATTTTCCACACAAAAATCACACAAACTACAAGACCTTTGTCATAAAGTAGTTCATTCAGTTTTCTTATTGAAAATATATTTATTACATTTTAGGTACCAAGGTATAGAGGGCTGGGCTCCTGCATCCTATCTGAAGAAGGCCAAAGATGACCTACCAAGTCGAAAGAAAAATCTCGCCGGGCCTGTGGAGATCATAGGAAATATCATGGAGATAAGTAATCTCCTGAACAAGAAATCCAACGAAAAGGAAGGCCAGGCCTGGAATGAAGCTGAGGAGCCCCATATTAGCAAGAAAGAAATTAGTCTGCCAATTCTCTGTAATGACTCCAATGGCAACTCAATGATGGCATCTGAGAAACCAACACCCAAAGTCACCCCAGGGTCTCCGGCAGTGGCAAGAATAGCTCCTCAGAGATCTGAAATTAGTAAGTGGGAAATGCCCTCTACATCATAACACGCTTTCGTTTCCATAAAGCTTAGTCTTGACTAACTTAGTTTAAAAAATGTTCAGGTCACTGCCTCCCAACTAGGACACCACACTCTTCTTCTGCTGCTGTCATTGTTACAGTACCCACGAGGGTTGCCAACCGTCTAGAAATTCCTGGACAGTCCCTAGAAATAAGGCACATTTTTCGCCTGTCAATAAAAAAAAAAATTGAAGCGTCCGTGATTTTTTTGAAGCTGATGATACTCATAAAAATTATTAAGATTGTGAGGGCTCACTCACACCAGTGTATGATATGGCCGAGTGCTACCCAGTGTTTTATCAGATAGCACAAGGGGCAAGTGCAGATCTGTAAGTATTTTACCAAGCAGATTTGGCATGGCAGCAAGACTTGGCAGACACGCACCCATACAAGATTAAAGTGAGACATCACACTGCACTTGGATGTCATCCGAGTGCTGTCCGATTACCGCATACGCTGGCAATGGAGGATTACTTTCTCTGTCTCCTCAACACCTGTGCTGGGATTCTCTCATGCTAGAGGATCGGAGCACAATGAACTGACACTTGGTACAAACTCTGAGAAAGTTTGAGCCAGGTGTCATTTGCATAATCAGCCCAATTCTCTCACATGAGAAAATCTACACCAGTGTGACCCCAGCCTAATTATCAGCATTTTATTGTGGCGTTAACCACAGTCATCAATGAGATTATCGTGGCCATATTTCCTACGGCTGTGTGAGAAAATGAAAGACACAATCTGCTCTGCCCTAGCACATGTGAGAAGGTAGAGGGGGCAGCTAGAAGGAACAGATATTCTGAGCATACAGTGGAAAAGAGAGATCCCGCCCTCTCAGCACAGTTACAGAGAGAAAGTTAGCACATAACCACCCACCACTGTGGTTTCTTTTAAAATGCATTTTTATTACGCCTTTTTTGGTAGCAAGTTTTGTGGTATGTTACACATTTGAAATCTTGTGATACAGTTTGTGTGATTTAATAACGTTTTTTTCTTAAATATGCTAGACAGATTGACCCATGGTTCCTCATCCCTATCCTGGTATGCATGGCTCGTTATCCCTATCCTGGTATACATGGTCCCCTCATCCCTATCCTGGTATGCGTGGTCCCCTCATCCCTATCCTGGTATGCATGGCCCCCTCATCCCCATCCTGGTATGCATGGCCCCCTCATCCCTATCCTGGTATGCATTGCCCTCTCATCCCCATCCTGGTATACATGGCCCCCTCATCCCTATCCTGGTATGCATTGCCCTCTCATCCCCATCCTGGTATACATGGCCCCCTCATCCCTATCCTGGTAGGCATTGCCCTCTCATCCCCATCCTGGTATACATGGCCCCCTCATCCCTATCCTGGTAGGCATTGCCCCCTCATTCCTATCCTGGTATACATTGCCCCCTCATCCCCATCCTGGTATGCATGGCCCCCTCATCCCTATCCTGGTATGCATTGCCCTCTCATCCCCATCCTGGTATGCATTGCCCCCTCATCCCCATTCTGGTAGGCATGGCCCCCTCATCCCTATCCTGGTAGGCATTGCCCCCTCATCCCTATCCTGGTATACATTGCCCCCTCATCCCTATCCTGGTATGAATGGCCCCCTCATCCCTATCCTGGTAGGCATGGCCCCCTCATCCCTATCCTGGTAGGCATTGCCCCCTCATCCCTATCCTGGTATACATTGCCCCCTCATCCCTATCCTGGTATGCTTGGCCCCCTCATCCCTATCCTGGTAGGCATTGCCCCCTCATCTATATCCTGGTATGCATGGTCCCCTCATCCCCATCCTGGTATGCATGGCCTTATCATACCTATCATGGTATGCATGGCCCCCTCATCCCCATCCTGGTAGGCATGGCCACCTCATCCCTATCCTGGTATGCATGGCCCCTCATCCCTATCCTGGTATACATGGCCCCCTCATCCCCATCCTGGTATACATGGCTCCCTCATTCCTATACTGGTATACATGGTCCCCTCATTCCCATCCTGGTATACATGGCCCCCTCATCCCCATCCTGGTATACATGGCATGGTCCCCTCATCCCCATCCTGGTATGCATGGCCCCCTCATTCCTATACTGGTATACATGGCCCCCTCATCCCCATCCTGGTATGCATGGCCCCCTCATTCCTGTACTGGTATGCATGGTCCCCTCATCCCCATCCTGGTATACATGGCCCCCTCATCCCCATCCTGGTATACATGGCCTCCTCATCCCTATCCTGGTATGCATGGCCCCCTCATTCCTATACTGGTATATGCATGGCCCCCTCATCCCCATCCTGGTATGCATGGTCCCCTCATCCCCATCCTGGTATACATGGCCCCCTCATCCCCATCCAGGTATACATGGCCTCCTCATCCCTATCCTGGTATGCATGGTCCCCTCATCCTGGTATGCATGGTCCCCTCATCCCTATCCTGGTATGCATGGTCTCCTCATCCCTATCCTTGTATGCATGGTCCCCTCATCCCCATCCTGATATGCATGACCCCCTCATCCCTATCTTTGTATGTATGGCCCCCAAGCATAAAAAAAATTAACCATCCTACTTACCGTCCCTGCGCTCCCTCGCAGCATCTTGTTATGGTGTCAGCAGCGGCGACCAGGCAATCATGTGTCCCTGTTCATTAAGGAAATGAATATTCACTGCGCTCCACACCTATGGGAGTGGAGAGAGGTGAATATCCATTGCTCTTAAGTAGCGGGGACACATGATCGCCAGGCCGCTGCTGGAAGCCGGCGGCTGCGGCTGACACTGTGCACACTATTACGGAGAAATGAATATTCACTGCCAGCACAGTGAATATTCATTTCTCTTTTGTAGCGGGCACAGGAGTTAGCCGCAGCAGCCGCCTCCTGCCTTCTGTGACCTGCTGCTCCACCGCTGCCACTCCCCCCGTTGTCTTCAGGGACAATGACTAAAGTATAAGTCGAGGGGGGCTCTTTCAGCACAAAAAAATGTGCTGAAAAACTCAACATACACTAGAGTATATACAATAGTTAAAATGAAAAAAACTCCAAAAGGAAAAATGCACTGTTTGTAATATTATTAATATTTAGATCAACATCAGTGTTTTATCGCAGGGGAAAAAAGCGGGGAAAAAAGCCAGTAAAAGCACCGAAAATATCATGGCGTTTTTTTAAGCAAAGAGTGTGTGAACATACCCTTAAAACATTATGTAGGAGAGAGTATAAGGACAAAAATGAGCAATAAGGCTGGTTTCACATTAGCGTTTTTTAGCGCAGCGCATCGTGCGCGTCCATGCGCCCCTATGTTTAACATGGGGGCGCATGGTCTAGCGTTTGCACGCGTTTGGATGCGTTTTCTTGCGCATGCGTTTTTTTGTAGTGTGCGCCTAGGCGCGCCGGACACAACCTGTTGCATTTTTGGTCCGTCCAACCAGTGTCAAAAAAACGCATGTGCATGGAATGCTCCAAAATAACATATTGCAGTCTATGGAAACGCAGGCGTGCGCATGGACATGCGCACGCCTGAGTTTAAAATCGCATGCGTTTTAAGAGTTAACATGGCTAGAAACGCATGCGCCTAAAAAGGAAACACATGCAAAACGCATGATGCATTTTTTGCATGCGTTTCTATTGCGCACGAAGCGCAGCGCTAAAAAACGCTATTGTGAAAGTAGCCTAACTGTGATTTTTATTCTGTACTAGTAGGCGTTGTCAGATGTCTTTCTTTACGCAACTTTGGTTTTAAAGCAATATCGTGACTTTTTTCTCTTCTTGATTTTTATGAATCACTTTTTATTATCTAATTGACTAGTTTAACAGTAAAAGTTCTACATATTCATAGTGTGTATAACTTTGTACTTGGCAGGTTCTCCAAACCTGAGAATGAAACCGCCACCCCGGAGAGAATCCAGTCTGGTTCGTTCTACACTTTCTTTTCTTGGGAATATGATCGCTTTCTTTTCTCTAATTGACTAAATTGGATTGACATCAGTATATGTAATTAAAATAATACAAGGCTCATTACAGGGCTTGTAGTAAGTGATATGCCCGTAAGCACTGCTAGTCGTGTAAAAAAAAAAAAAACGCCTGTGAAGTACAATGGGCCATTCTTTGCCAAGTCTGGAAGCAATTTATGGAAATTTCAATGTGGTGTGATATTGTTAGTGAGCAACATAATGGGATGTCCAGTACTTCTTGACAAACGACGCATCTAGTTTATATGTAACTAGCTGAAGAGCCCGGCGTTGCCTGGGCATAGTAACCAACTGTGGTTAGTTATAACAAATTATAATGATTATATTGCACATAAAAACTGTGCATCTAATCCTATCCTGTGTGATACTGACTGCTGAGCCGTGTATCTAATACTATTTCTGTGTGATACTGTCTGCTGAGCTGCATATCTAATCCTATCCTGTGTGATACTGTCTGCTGAGCCGTGTATCTAATCCTATCCTGTGTGATACTGACTGCTGAGCTGTGTATCTAATACTATTCTGTGTGATACTGTGTGCTGAGCTGTGTATCTAATCCTATCCTGTGTGATACTGTCTGCTGAGCCGTGTATCTATTCCTATCCTGTGTGATACTGACTGCTGAGCTGTGTATCTAATCCTATCCTGTGTGATACTTACTGCTGAGCTGTGTATCTAATCCTATCCTGTGTGATACTGACTGCTGAGCCATGTATCTAATCCTATCCTGTGTGATACTGCCTGCTGAGCATGTGTCTAATCCTATCCTGAGTGATACTGACTGCTGAGCCGTGTATCTAATCCTATCCTGTGTGATACTGACTTCTGAGCCGTGTATCTAATCCTATCCTGTGTGATACTGTCTGCTGAGCTGTGTATCTAATACTATTCTGTGTGCTGATCTGTGTATCTAATCCTATCCTGTGTGATACTGACTGCTGAGCCGTGTATCTAATCCTATCCTGTGTCATACTGGGCTCCCCCTGCAGTCTGTGTCAGAGGGTGGTCTGTGTTGGCACGGTAATAAATTGTGTTATTTCCAGCTTTACAGAAGGACGATAACACCATAGAAATGATAAGAATAATAGGCCTCAGTTACCACAACTGTCTACAAAGAAAACTGTTGCTGATAGCAACCAATCACAGCTCATTTTTCATCTTTTAAACAGCTCTGGAACAGCGTGGCGAGTTTTGAGTGTCGACTTTTGTGTTTCGACTTTTATGTGGCGAGGTTGGTGTATGTTTGGTGAAATGTGTGCTGAGGGTGGTAGATGTGGTGAAGCACGTGGTAGTGTGTGGCGCATTTTGTGTGTGTGTTCCTATCTCTGTGTGTGATGAGTATCCCATGTCAGGGCCCCACCTTAGCAACTGTGCGGTATATACTCTTTGGCGCCATCGCTCTCATTCTTTAAGTCCCCCTTGTTCACATCTGGCAGCTGTCAATTTGCCTCCAACACTTTTCCTTTCACTTTTCCCCCATTATGTAGATAGGGGCAAAATTGTTCGGTGAATTGGAACGAGCGGGGTTAAAATTTTGCCTCACAACATAGCCTGTGACGCTCTAGGGGTCCAGATGTGTGACTGTGCCAAATTTTAATTTTGTGGCTGTAGCTGCGACAGTGCGGATGCCAATCCCGGACACACACACATACATACACACCCACATTGAGCTTTATATATTAGATAAGTACCATATGCAAACATATGGCGGAGCTATAGCTAATGGCAGTGTCGGATTGGGGTGGCAAGGGCCCACCAGTAATATTGACTTTGGGGACCAACTTTTCACCTGCATACAAAAATTACACAACCCTGGTTCACAAACTTACCTATATCTCTATATAACAAAAAACTGGGTAGTTTGGTTACTGAATGATGAGATGTTGCTTTTTTCTGTACGGAGTGAATCAAGTGAATTATGCCAAGTACTGCCCATACAGTGGGGTGGGGGTCCAGATCTGCACTGGGGCCCACCGGGGGATTCCCCTGTTATCCTACAGGCCAGTCCGAGCCTGGCTAATGGCATCCATGACATGCAGATCTGGCAGGACTGATGGAGCTTGCAATGACAGATGGCAAATAATAATAAAAGACATTGAATTGTTAATGTTGATTTAAATGTGTGCTTATCTTACATATTTATGGCTTAGCTACAGGACCTACCATAAGAATTTCATGTTGGGTTGTTGGGTTCTAACTATCCGAGCATGCTCATGTGCTGAGGCTGGTTTCACACATCCTGATATTTCCGGTACTGGAGATGACAGTGTCTTATGTGTGTAATACTTGCGGCACACATGTGACAACCATGTGCTGCATCAGTACCACACGGACAGGCGCCAGGGAAGAAGCACGACAGGAAGCGCTGTTCCTCGGCGCCGGGTGCTGAAGACTAGAGTTAAGTGAATATCTTAAGTTCCCGGTTTATTCGGCAAGCTATAGTACTTGCTAAATAAGCTGCAGCGGGAACTTGGCGTCCTGGATTGCGCTGCTTGAACAGCTCATCACCACCGCAGCTGCATGTGTGACGGCTGTGTCACTGTCACAGCACATGCATGGAGAGCCCAACAAACAGCATGCATGTGCTGTGACAGTTCAGCCGGCACGATCCAGGAAGCCAGGTTCCCACTGTAGCTTAATCAGCAAGCGCCATAGCTTACCAAATAAGCGGGGATCTGAAGATATTCGCTCAACTCTACTGAAGACGCTCTCATCATTCTTCCCTGCTCTGCCAGCAATCAGCGTGAGCAGGGGAGAATGATGAGTGTTATATTCAAGTGATAACAATGACAGCAGGCGGCAGCTGATGTGACTATTACTTCCATCAGCTTACACCTGCTGCCGCTAATAACAGTGACAGCAGGAGCAGCTGATGGGAGTATTCATTAGCCAGCTCCTGTGCTGTAAGTAAATAATAAAAAAAAAATGGCGTGGGTTCCCTTGTATTTTCTATAACCAGCCAGGCAAAACTCACAGCTGAGGGCTGCAACCCAGCTTCAGCAAGGCTGGTTATCAAGAATAGAGGTTCTCATGCTGTTTTTTTAATTATTTAAATAAATAACTTAAAGAATTGGCATGGAGTCCCCCCCCATTTTTGACAACCTGCCATGCTAAAGCTGACAGCTGGGGGCTGGTATTCTTAGGCTGGTAAGAGGCCATTGTTATAGGCCCCCAGCCTTATAATAGCAGCACGCAGCTACCCAGAACCAGAAAAGGTGCATCTATTAGATGCACCAATTCTGGCGCTTTGCCCAGCTCTTCCCACTTGCCCTGTAGCAATGGCAAGTGGGGTTCATATTTGAGGGGTTGATGTCACCAGAGAATACAAAGGTGACATCAAACCAATGGTTTGGTGATGGAGAGGTGTCTAAAGACACCTCTCCATTACTAATCCTATAGTTGTATGGTAAATAAAGACACAGCCAGAATAAAGTCTTTTATTAGAAATAAAACAAAACACAGTTTTGCATTTTTATTTAAAAATAATGAACACAGTTACACTAACCTAATGCCTAATTCCACCGAAGCCCTTGTCTCCTGTAATAAACCAAAAATAAAAAAACAACAATATCCCTCACTTGTCCGTCGTTCTGTCCCATGCCGTAATCCATGCTTGGGGGATAAATAGTTTTCAACCTGGATGGTGCCAAGATGCGACCGTCCAGGCTGAGAACCACTGGTGAATGAGCTGCTGCGGGATTTAACATGGACGGGCCTGAGTGACGCGCGGGACGCTGATGGGCTGGAATGACAGCGGCATGTCTTCAGAACACGGCATTCATGGAAATCGTGATTTCTGCTATACATAGTAGAGCTGAAGCCCCTTGGACTATTAAATTAAGTAAAAAAAATAAAGAAAAACCACAAACTCACGCCCTATTGATAACAATAAAAAGCATGCAACATTCGAAATAAATTAATCCTGTTTGTAAACCGCGTAACGAGAAAAAAATCTACACACCCACCCAGCCCCAGATCTCGAAAAAAAATTTCTTACAAATATCGGAATTTTCTTTCACCACTTAAATAAGAGTAAAAAAATGTACTTGTTTGGTGTCCACGTACTCGTACTGACCTGGGGAACCATATTGCCAGGTCAGTTTTTACCATATAGTGAACATGATAAATAAAAAAACCACTAAAAAAATTGTGGAATTGCACTTTTTTTTGCAGTTTCACCGCACAAAAGTGCAACTCTTCCCGCAAAAAAAGAAGCTCTCACATGGCTATATTGATGTAACTACAGTGCCTTGCGAAAGTATTCGGCCCCCTGGAACTTTTCAACCTTTTCCCACATATCATGTTTCAAACATAAAGATACCAAATGTAAATTTTTGGTGAAGAATCAACAAGTGGAACACAATTGTGAAGTTGAATGAAATTTATTGGTTATTTTAAATTTTTGTGGAAATTCAAAAACTGAAAAGTGGAGCGTGCAATATTATTCATCCCCTTTACTTTCAGTGCAGCAAACTCTCTCCAGAAGTTCATTGTGGCTCTCTGAATGATCCAATGTTTTCCTAAATGACTAATGATGATAAATATAATCCACCTGTGTGTAATCAAGTCTCCGTGTAAATGCACCGCCTCTGTGATAGTCTCAGGGTTCTGTTTGAAGCACAGAGAGCATCATGAAGACCAAGGAACACAACAGGCAGGTCCGTGATACTGTTGTGGAGAAGTTTAAAGCCAGATTTAGATGCAAAATGATTTCCAAAACTTTAAACATCCCAAGGAGCACTGTGCAAGCGATCATATTGAAATGGAAGGAGTATCATACCACTGCAAATCTACCAAGACCCTGCCGTCCCTCTAAACTTTCATCTTAAACAAGGAGAAGACTGATCAGAGATGCAGCCAAGAGGCCCATGATCACTCTGGATGAACTGCAGAGATCTACAGCTGAGATGGGACAGTCTGTCCATAGGATAACAATCAGTTGTACACTGCACAAATCTGGCCTTTATGGAAGAGTGGCAAGAAGAAAGCCATTTCTCAAAGATATCCATAAAGAGTGTCATTTAAAGTTTGCAACAAGCCACCTGGGAGACATACCAAACATGTGGAAGAAGGTGCTCTGGTCAGATGAAACCAAAATCGAACTTTTTGGCAACAATGCCAAACGATATGTTTGGCATAAAGGCAACACAGATCATCACCCTTAACACACCATCCCCACTGTCAAACATGGTGGTGGCAGCATCATGGTTTGGGCCTGCTTTTCTTCATCAGGAACAGGGAAGATCGTTAAAATTGATGGAAAGGTGGATGGAGCCAAATACAGGACCATTCTTGAAGAAAACCTGTTGGAGTCTGCAAAAAACCTGAGACTGGGACAGAGATTTGTCTTCCAACAAGACAATGATCCCAAACATAAAGCAAAATCTACAAAGGAATGGTTCACAAATAAACATATCCAGGTGTTAGAATGGCCAAGTCAAAGTCCAGACCTGAATCCAATCGAGAATCTGTGGAAAGAGCTGAAAACTGCTGTTCACAAACGATCTCCATCAAACCTCACTGAGCTCGAGCTGTTTGTCAAGGAAGAATGGGCAAGAATTTCAGTCTCTCGATGTACAAAACTGATAGAGACATACCCCAAGCGACTTGCAGCTGTAATTGCAGCAAAAGGTGGCGCAACAAAGTATTAAGTTAAAGCGGCCGAATAATATTGCACGCCCCACTTTTCAGTCTTTGAAATACCACAAAAATTTAAAATAACCAATAAATTTCGTTCAACTTCACAATTGTGTCCCACTTGTTGATTCTTCACCAAAAATTTACATTTGGTATCTTTATGTTTGAAACATGATATGTGGGAAAAGATTGAAAAGTTCCAGGGGACCAAATACTTTCGCAAGGCACTGTACGAAAAAGTTATGGCTCTTGGAAGGAGGGGAGCAAAAAGCAGAAAAAGGTCATCTCATGAAGGGGTTAAAGCATGATCATGACTTTTTTTTTTCTGTTCTCTATTTTTAATAGTCACTTTACTTTTTATTATCTACGTGACTAGTCCAACAGCGAAAGTTCTGTAGATTGTCGACGTAAAGGCACCAGCTTTATCAAGTCTAAAATTTTAATTTTATCATGTGTCCAGCAAATCTGGTGATAGATTCCCATAAAACAAGGAGATATTCATCTTTTGAATACTTAACATATCGTTCTTGAAATAATCATACATATATAATGTTTGTCTAGAATACTTTTCATACTTT
The DNA here is from genome assembly GCF_039654945.1 of Dendrobates tinctorius. Classification (NCBI taxonomy): domain Eukaryota; kingdom Metazoa; phylum Chordata; class Amphibia; order Anura; family Dendrobatidae; genus Dendrobates; species Dendrobates tinctorius. The sequence continues at coordinate 1,539,149 of NW_027361816.1, read as the reverse complement.
TACCTGTTAAGTTTGTTATTCTGTAATACTTTAATCACTTTTAGCTGATAATTTCGGTTATTTTTTACATTTTTCTGTGTGTGGCTTACAGCTGTGAATTATTTTGCCAAAATGTGTCATTGCTCATTACATCTCCGAGATTATGTATTCGCTTTGCACTAACATGGATCAAAAATAAACCTTTTGAAACCATATCAATGTCAATTTATGTTCTCCAGGGATTCCAGTTGCCAAAGCCTCCCGAGCCTCCATCAGTTGAAGTGGAGTATTACACCATTGCAGAGTTTCAGTCTTGCATATCTGATGGGATAAGTTTCCGAGGAGGTCAAAAGGCTGATGTAAGTAAAGACTTGTGGTGTTTGAAGCTTATGTTGTAGCGAATAACCCGATCTATTGTAAGGCCATGACCTCAAATATGTCTACATACCTTAATGCAATATTCTGGAGAGCTAAGTCCTGTAGGACTTCCCACTAGCATCATGTACACCATATGTCCGTATTTAATAAACCAATAAAACCCCCACAAATTTACTTACACTAGTGTAATTCAAACTTAATGTATTAATCCAAAATTGAGAAGTGTTAATAAAAAATGGAATCTATATACAAAAAGCATTTATTAATTTACTACCATAGCCATCTTGTCATTTATTGCCAGAAATGTACTTATGCTGTGACCGTGATGGATTAATTATAAGAGAGTTATCATTCATGAGCCAATCATTATACTATTTCCTTAATTGGTACAGTAAATGTACAAAATTGCACAAACTTAAAACTATGGTATAGGTTTGTCATGAAAGTCTGCAGTCACTTTGTGCTACTGCAGATTTGTGAATCCTCGCAGCACGCACTGTGCACGCTAAGGGGACTCTCCCGCTAGAGTGGGCCATCGTTATGCATACTTCCAGTGACATTCCGACTAGACATGTGCGGCGTTGCTCAATTTACTTATATGGAGAGAAGCCAGGCACGTCTAGTGGTAATGTGGCAGGGAGTATGCATATCGCATACTTGTGGTCATATGACCACCCTCTTTCATTACCTGTATCGGAGAATCCTTACACCTAACTCCCGCTGTGAGGATTCACAAACAATGACTGCAGACTTTCATAGCAAACCAGCACAACCTCTTTAATAGAATTGGAATAAAGCCCCACAGATGTGTCTATCTGTTGAATGCCTCAATGTATGCCATCTCAGCCATCCGTCACCCGTATGCTCCCATATTAAAAATCGTATATTTTAACATATGCATTTCTTTTTTTACTGGATAGTATTCAGATAGTGCCATGATGGATTGTTAAGGGTGGACACATCTGTAGTCAGCATTCAGCCTGTATGGTGGTTCACATGAATTTTCTAAATTTTTACATTTACTGATACAAGTTTTCCATATAATGGAGATAACAAAGATCAGACCCCTTTATACTACATAATTAAAAAAAGTCATTAATATAACACATACAAGTTAATTATAAATGCAAATGGAAGTATAGCTATGCTCTTCTCATTATAACACTTTGTTAATACAAGGAATCACATTAGGGGTAGACAATGAAATCAGGTACATATGACATAAGAGTAAAAATTGGTTATTTTATTCTCTTACAGGTCATTGAAAAGAACTCTGGTGGCTGGTGGTATGTACAGATCGGAGAAAAAGAAGGATGGGCTCCGTGCTCATATATTGATAAAAGAAAGAAACCAAATCTAAACCGAAGGACAAGCACGTTAACAAGACCAAAGGTCCCCCCTCCTGCACCACCTACGAAGCCTAAAGATGTAGAAGAAGTATCAGCCACTCGTCATAGCTGCTCTGTAGAATCTAGAGAGTCACCAGCAAAGCAAATTTATGAGGAGCCAGAGTATGATGTCCCAGCTTTTGGCTATGATCCAGATTCCGATATGAATGACTCCTTTTCTCAGAGCAGTTTTGCTGATGAAATTGTAGAAAGTATGTTCAAACCCTCCAAGCCTTCTCCTGTTTCTTCTCTTCAAAGAGCAACATTTCAAGTGGGAGAGTCTTGTGAAGATGTCAACAATGAGGAAGAAACTATCTATGAAAATGATGGTTTCCGACCATATGTGGATGACGTAGCATCAAACAAAGAGTCAAGCAAAGAGTCAAGTGGAGATTCTGATTCACTGAAAAGCTCATTATTGGTGCCAAGAAACTCTCCATCAGGAACCCCTTCTAAACCTCCTCTTTTAAAATATAAATCAGAAAGAAATGTCCAGCAAGAAATCATTAAAAATGTTTCCTTCTCATCAAATGAAGAGAAAAAGCCAAGGTCAGTGTCTGATGTTGGTTCGCGGTCAGTGCCAAAGGTTGGAACAAAGAAGGAGTCTGAACAAAAGCCTGGAGTCATTCCTTCAACCAGAGCAAAGCCAATAGTTAGGCCAAAACCCTTCATAAGTAAGACTGATTCTCAAAGCCAGGATAAAATGGATATTAGCACTTTGCGAAGACAGCTAAGGCCAACAGGACAGCTACGAAGTGGACTTAAAGGTTCTAAAAGTGAAGAATCAGAAAGTCTCCCAAAGACTGCATCAGAGGATATTGAAAGCCCACCAAGAAGAAGTTCAGTAGATAATCCTTCAAGTTCTCCACAGTCATTAATATGTCCAAATAACAAAGACAAAACTGAGGATATGAATGAGAAAAAATTCTATACTGCCACAAGCACCTATCAAAAAGTAATGGATACAGAAATTAGCTTTCCAGCAGGGGCAAAAGTAGAAATCTTAGAAAAACAAGACAGTGGTTGGTGGTATATCAGATACAAAGATTCAGAAGGTTGGGCACCATCGCATTACTTAGAGCAAGTGGATAATAACCAACGGGAAACCTCAGCACCTGAGCCTGATGCTATGAAATGTAAAAAGAATGAAAATAAGTCAAACAGCCTGGAAAAGATAGAAAAAAGAGTGCAAGCATTAAATTCAATTAACCAAAGCAAAAGAACAACACCTCCAGTTCCCTCAAGACCACCTGGGGGATTCTCAAAACCTACAGGGCCAAGTAGCAATGTTGTAAAGTTAAGAAATGGAGTAAAACAAATTGCGGTAAGACCCCAGTCTGTGTTTGTTTCTCCACCACCCAAAGAAAACAACCTTGCTTGCCACTTGCGTAGAAATGAATCACTTTCTGCTACCGATCATTTGAGGTCTGTTCGAAGAAATTCCTCCTTTAACACCATCCGTTCTCAGGTAAACGAGTCAAGATTCAAACCTACTGATAAAACCGAAGCGGACACAACCCAAGTGGAAACATCTGTGAGATCTCCTCAAAGAAACGGAATCCCAGTATCTACTGTTCGACCAAAACCCATCGAGAAGTCTCAGTTTATACACAACAACCTTAAAGATATGTATATCTCTATTGCTGACTATGACGGAGATGATGAAACTGTTGGATTTCAAGAAGGGGTTTCCATGGAAGTGTTGGAGAAAAACCCTAACGGCTGGTGGTATTGTCATATTCTCGACAGTGCAAAACCATTTAAAGGATGGGTACCTTCAAATTATTTAGAGAAAAAGAACTGATATTCCTTTGTGTGGAAATGAGTTATCTTAGATGCTCTTGAGATATTTTCTTAATTTAAAGATTAGACTGAGCGTACATGTACTTGGAAAGCCAGCAATATGATCTCCATGATGTAAAATCAAGTTGAGGAAGTAATCTTCTTATTTCTATAAAAAGAGATATTGAAAGAAAAAAAGAATTTATCCTTGTGAAAAATGTTTGGAAATAACACAGGGTATAACATTGTATTATGATCGTTAAGCAGTTAACATGAAAACCATATTTGTGTGCCTTCACTTCATTATCTGGAACACTAAAAATGTTGCGAAAATCCAGGGAACTCCTCCTGGCACGGTCTGCAGAATGCTATGTCTGTGCTCCTTTTCCCTGACCTCTCGTCCTATTGCCAACAAGAATAGACACTGTTTCGTGTCTGGAAAAAAAAAATTGTAACTCCCAACAAGGAATACTAGACGTTGTAATTAAACGTTTCTATCCTTTTTTTTACTTTATATCCCAAGTTCTAATTTGTTGATTTTTGGCTTTTGCATGTTTTTCTGTATATGTTCAAAGTCGTAAGATACAGAAAACCAAACGCTAGTTTTTTGGGTTTTTTTTTAAATTTTTTAGTCATTGACTGTTTATATAGTAATTAGGTTTTCTTAACTTTTAATAGTTTAGTTGAGATTGAGTAGCATTTGGCATGCATTATCCTTGGGCCTGGCATGGGCCCAAATATAAAGTACCCAAGCAAAAATATTTGGCCTCTTGACTTAAAGGGACCCCATAACTAATAGCGGCTAAATGGCATGGACATTGTACCGAAGTACAAAAATATACACAAGTTTTCACCCTTGTGGATGAGATGATACTTCCATAGCTGTGTTTCATGAGATTAACACTCCAGTGACAGTTTTCATTGTAGTTTATATTAGGAAGTTAAAGAGGTTGGTCTGGTCAAGAAAGATGGATCTGCTTTTTTCCAAAATAGCACCACCCTCGCCCTAACATACACATGACCGTATTTTTGGTCTGTGTGATCCGACAAAACATCAGATCACACTCGGACCAGTGTTATGCTATGGGGCCGTGCACAAGTCCGATTTTTCCTCGGTCAAAGTCTGTCCGAGATAAAACTCTCACCATGCACATTTTGCATCCGATATCTGGATTGCACTCCATCTGCCATGCAAATCAATGAGTCATTGGAAACCATTGGACTGTACCCGGTCAACGGAGTGCAGTTCAGTTTCCATGGGCTGGCAGAATGGAGAAAATGGGGAATTTTTTTTCTCTCCATCGCCTCATCTTAGAGAATTGGATCACACTATGATCACCCTCTGGTCCAAGTTTAATCAGAATGTGATTAGCAAAATCGACCCGATTCTTTCCGATGACTGTGTTTGGATTACAAATGATCCCCAGTTGAGGGAATCGAACATAGCTGCAGTACTTTTTCCAACTCATGGGCAGATGTGGTGCTTTTTCTTAAAAAAATAGCTCTTCTTTTTTTTTTTTATAATCCCAGACAACCCTTTAATTCACTGGATATTCTCTGTTCATTTAGACTTATTCAAGTATTCAGCCCCTTTAAGTGGTCACTGACCTTAAAATAACAAGACAAAGGAATTTTAAGCAATGATTATTGTATATATGTAAAAAATGTCTATGGGATTGGGATAAAACTGCGCATTTAGTGACGATGTCCTCTTTGAATATCCCACTGATAGATATCCCAACACGCCACTTTTGCATTTCGAGTTCTCGTCGGAAACTATTCGGTCTTTGAATGTAGTGACTCATTTTTGTGACTCGTTATGACGTGTATTGGCCCTTTAAGTGAGGTACATTTGGTGCTTCTTTTGCCATGTACATAATGTATACGCTAATGTGCCCTCTTCTGAACACTATTTGGATCCGTATCGGTCTGCAGCGAGATTCGCCATTTGTCCTCAGACGCGTTGTTTACATTACAATTGATTCATTCTCGGAAATTTGTATATTTTGTCTGTTTTTAATAATTATTTTTTAAAGTCTGTTTTTTTTTAATTATTAGGTTAAAGTCAGGATCACGTGACTGCTACGTGGTAAAGGAAAAAAAAAGCAGAACAATGCAAGGAATATACTTAGATGGGAGATTTTTGGAGGGTGGGTAAGCCTGTGTAATTTTACCACCGTTCCTGAAAAATAGGACACTCCCAAATAGGACCTCCGAAGGTGGAGGGGAGAGTATTTGGCTGTGCCCGGGATAAAGAGCCTCATATTTCTCATATACCATACTCCAGAATCAAAAAGCAAGGCAATTTTATCTGTGTGCACTTGAAATGTACATGCATCATTGCCAGTATCATATATGTTCTAATATTGTATTTATGTGTATATTATATTTTTTTGTGCTTAAAAAAGTCATGAATTCCTTTGTGGAATTTTTGGTCATGGGATTCTGACTTTTTTTTAACCCCTTTCCTTTTGTGTCCAGATCACTAGCCTATCCTATCATATACTGTATTACCGTGCACAGTAGTACTAGTGTAGCGCTTGTGTATTACTACCCGTGCTACGTCGGAGGAGGTCTCTAGTAAAACCTATGGAATAATTGAACAACACGGAAACAACTTGTAAGCCATTTTTTTAAAGATTAGTAGCCTTTTGGAAATGTGTAGTTATATATAGAAAAATATATTTAGTTATATAGGAAAGTTTAAAAAAAAAATAGGAACCCAGAGAAGGTACTGTACCTTTAATTTAAAGGGGGTTTCCATCTCCATCTCCTTTGTACAAGTTGAAGATCATTTATCAGAAACATTTCACGGCAGACAATTAGAATCCACTGATATTTTCTAAACTTCACTGGCAAGATGAACTGTGGCCTTTCAAGATAGTGTCCACTTTGTCATAGTTGGTCACCTACAAATCTCAGGAGGAGGTGATCACCGTTTTCGGCTAGGTAGGAAAATGTTCAAAGTACAACATTATCCATCTTCTAACATCACCTACCTAACTGGTATTACAGATTTGAAGCTTTGACTTTCTTTAATTTTTTTTTAATTTTTTTTTTTTAGAAACTCTATATAGTTCTGCTGGACAGTATTACATAGAATATACATAGATTACCTGCTTGACTGCAGTACTAATAATAGCAATGACTTTAGTGGTTATATTAATATTATAACGATGATTATGTTTTATCAATAAGGATAAAGAAGTGGTTCATTATTGATGCACTTTAACAAAAATGCGTTTTACATTCAAGTGCATTATAACAAGAAAAAAAAATAAGTGCAGGCTATACAGAACTTACATCAGCACATTAATTTATATATATAAGAAGAGGTTATTTATGATTATTTATGGATATTCACAACTGTTCAGCCATTATTATTAGTGATTTCTGTGGCTTTACTGAGCGGTTTGATGTTACAAAGTCAGCGGTTGGTGTACAGCCTTAACGTGTCCCTTATCTTCAGAGAGGTGGCGGCCCTGTTGTGAGCTGCCGTCATCATCATGTATTTGAAATCCGCAAATTGGCTTTAAGTGACATATATCAAATACATATATTGTGCAGGAGAGAGCTTGCTTACTTTTTCCCCTATGGCAGTTTTAGAAAAGTCCAAATTTTTGATCTTTGGATTCCTCGTGCTAAGATCATTATCGATACGCAGAAGCGCTTGGCCAAGATTGAAGACGGGCTCCATAGTCTTGGCTAGTCCTCAATTCCATAGAGTAACACTTGGCAGAGCACTTCTGCTCCCTTGTTCTAGTGATCGTTGGGGGTTTTAACACCTCGACACCCACTGATCAAAACGTCTGTCATGGCTTCAAGTGTCAAAGATTTTTTTTTTAGAAAGTATAGTTCTACTTTAATCTTTTAATAGTTCTCAACTATATTGAGCTGCCTTTTTTATTTTTTTGCTTTCTAAGGAGATTGGAACCTTAAACTCTTTCCTTCTTCAAACGCAAACTTTATCTGCAACAGTTTAATTTTGTAGATAGAAAAAAAGCTACTCCTATTACAAATGTCAAAATGTGATGAAATTATGGCACCAGGCTTCGCCAGCCAAGAAGAGAAAATAGTCTGGGTTTTGTATCCTGTCCACACGCTCTTGGACTCTTGACATCTTGACTCTTGGACCATTCCTCCCCACTCACTTGACAATGAAAGTTTTCCTCTTTATGGAAAGTGGATCCAAATGCTGTAAAATATCAAACAGAGCAGGTACTCACCATTCCAGGGTTCAGCGCTGACTCTGCTCCACTGTTGGGGTCTAGAGGTGGTGGCTGCAGTGGTGACATCATGTCAACGGAGGGCATAGCTTCTGTAGCCAGTCGCTGAGCTTGGCAGAGACGCTAAGCTCAGTGATTGCCAGTGCGTAGCTGCGCACTGTCATTATGATGTCACCGCTGCAGCTGCCATAACACAAAGGTACTAGCAGTGGTGGGAAGCCAGCGCTGCACTCAGGCAGGGTGAGTATCTGCTCTGTTGTTTTAAAGCATTTAGGATCCACTTTCCTTAAAGCGGAAAACCCTTTCAACAATAAAATTTATTTGAAAAGAGGAGTCCAGTACATGCTATCGACCAACAGGAAATGGAATTGGACTAACCAGGACTGGATCTTCTCTCTTCATGGACCTATTGTAACTGCATTATTGGTCCATATGGTACTTGCTTTTGCAGCATTAGTATCAGAATAGATTTTACTGCTCTGATCTCCTCCATATAGAAATGTATAATATTACAAACCTTAAAGGGGTTGTTTGAGACTTCAACTCTGATGGTCTATCCTTAGGATAGGTCGTCATTGTCTGATAAGTGGGGGTGTGACACCTTGCACCCCTGCCAATCAGCTGTTCCCGGTGTGAACAGCAGCTGGAACTCCTCAGTTATGGAGCTGCACAGCTCTGTGACTGTATAGTGGCCACGGTCAGGTACTGCATATCCGCTACCTATTCAAAATCAATAGGGGTGGATGTTTAGTACCTGGCCTCAGCCACTATACAGTCGACAAACCTATGTCATGCAGCTCCATAACTGAGGAGTTCCAGCCGCCGACTCCGGGAACAGCTGATCAGTGAGGGTGTTGGGTGTCACATGCCTACTGATCAAATATTGATGACCTATCCTAAGGATTGACCATCAGTGTTAAACTGCTAGACAACCCCTTTAAAGCTCAGGCTACAAATCAACATCCATAGTCTATAGTTCAAATGACAGCATGCCCTAGAGGATGGTGCCATAATGGTAAGACAACCAAGAAATGGTCTTAGACGATTATTGTCTTACAGCCTGGACTTTATTATATATTTGTTATTGGCACTTGACTGTACCTTTTGTGGACTCAAAATGGAGTTCAGCTACACTTTGCTTAGCTCTCACAAAAATGCAGAGTGTAAAGTATTTTTTAGCCAAAAGAAACAACATCTAATGCAACTTTTAACACCCATGTGCCCCGATATTAGTTCAGACATTACAACATTTGAAATTCTAGTTATAACATTTTATTCAGGATAAAAATAAGTAAATCTGATGTGATAATAGAATATATCTGTAGCATCAGGACCATCCAGACTTTGATAAAATATTGTCAGATTCACTGAGCCAAAAATATGGTGTTAGAAGACTTTAAATTTAGAAAAAATGCGCGTATATGGCTTAATATATTGGAACACATTGTATTTTGTTTCTCTTATGAAGAAGAAATTCTGTTTGTAAAACTTGGGTAGCGTTATATCCAGTCTGGTCGGAGGGAGCCCTCTATTGGCTGCTTTCTGCATTCAACACCAAAATAAGTTACTTTTTGCTGTATACTGCAACGTAATTAATAATGAGCACTTCTGAGTTCGTTATTGACGATTATATAATGCCTGATATAGCTTTTGGTTTCTATAGGAGTAATATAGATTGTTGTTTTTTTTTTCTACTTTAATTCTGCATGACCTTACACTCGTAGGACAGATTACATTTTCTACATGTAAGAGTTGGGTTACCGTTTCTTTCAGTATTCTTTAATGCATCTACCATGATTTGATAAATTAGGGATTTAGTGATCATCTAACTTCCAGGAAAGAAGATATTTTTTGACTTCAGTAGAGTTAGCGTACGATAATAATGTTGTGATGGCCATGGATTCGACTAGATCTTTCTGTACTCGTTAGACTTTTTCCTTTTTTTAGTTTATTTAACCATTTTGAGTATTGAAGGCTATTTGCCATGGCTTTGCTTATATATGTTCACATCATCCTAGGGATTGAATTTCCAAATGTTGCCAAAATTGATCTTGAATAAGGATAAGAAAGTCTATACCCAATAGGGAGCTCAAACACATTAGTTAAATCTCAAATGAATTGACCAATTTTGACCATAATGAACCATTGTTGGCTGGTTCGGTAAAGGAAACGATCATTCATTTTGACCGACAACCAATCAACCGAAACACTTGGATTCTTTCAACTGATCATAGCAGTGGCTGCATCATCGGCTGAAAAAGCCAATATTGGTTGATGTTATCGGAAATGTGTATGGTGCCATGGAAGAACCATCATTCACCTACACATTTTCATCAATGTATGTGGAGGCCTTTAAATTAATGTCAGCTAAAGCTCCTGATTTCACCAGGACTTGCCAATTTGCTAATGTGTACTGTATATAGATGTCCTGAATTTTCCCCAAAGGCAAATTTTGAAGGAAACGAGTATCAGGCCAATGGATGTAAACAGGTCCTATTTTTTTGTTCTCAGAGGCTTAGGCCTCCACCAGAGGTGTCTGTCAGCCGCCATCTCCTCTCTTTACATCCGAAGACATGCACATTCAGCTGAACTGAGCCTTCCTATTTATGGGGGAAATCAGAAGAGATACGGCTAACACAACACTGGTGTCATACATGAAACTAATTCTTAATTCTCTGTACAAATAAAAAACGATAAAGCAACCAAAAAACAAATACTTCAGCAGTCCCATGTTAGTAGATTAAGGCTGTAGACTGAATGGTAACCTGACTCTTACTATACGCTTTCATTTTTTTCATATAGGTTATTAGAAGGACGACGGCATTTATATAACATTCAAAATCACTTTTTGCAATTGTAGAGCTGCATATTTTTTTAGTAAAATGTATATTTATATATCTTATGCTTTAATTAAAAAAAATATATTAACTAGGCTATGGCTTTAATGATATATAACACACAAGGGAATTTGCAGGGCTTGTATGAGCCATGTATGTATCTTTATTTAGTAAGCAGTATTTCATTCTAGTTAGCCATTGTTAACATTATATGTTCTGTGTTATTTTCTCTATGGTTTTTATTAAATCAGTGTTTGAAATTCTCTCAGCTAAAACAACAACAAAAAAAATCCTGATAAAGGATATGTGCAATATATTAATATATCAGATAGGAGTACAGGCTTCTCATCCAGGACCTTCGTTCTTGTTGAGGTGTTTGATGAAAGAAGGACTAACAGATCAACTGTAATAAACCCCCATATGTGCATGTAAAAGGCATACTTCCTGTGTTAAGGCATCACTTCCTGTGTTAAGGCATCACTTCCTGTGTTAAGGCATCACTTCCTGTCACTGGCTTTTGGCGATCAGTCTGATTATATGGATTCTGGGTCTCGTAATGATGAGATAGAATCCAGGTTTTTCTAGTGAAAAGCTGATTTAATGCTATGAGAATGTTTCTTTGATATCACTCAGATGTCAGAGCTTGGGGTGGGAAGTATTGTCATTGGAAAACAGGCAGAGGAATTATTTTTCATAAAAGGGTTGTCTGAACTAATAAGAAAATCATGCAGTCACTCTATATGACTGCAGGCTCCTGAGTCGTGGCAGTACCCAATGCCCACACTTGCACAATTCTCCTTTATGCCCCATGGGCAGTCATGAGACTATATTCATGCGATTTGTTAGTCTCTTCCGACATTACACAATAGTAGAGAATTGAGAGACGCTGGATGTGTGAAAATGACACGTGGTCATGTGACTACCCACTCGCACAGGGCATACGGGGAAATCGTCACAGTGCGCACATTGCACACTGTCATGATTTGGGAATCTGCAGTCACATAAAGAGACTGAACATTTTTCTTAGACCGGACAACTCCTTTAAAGTCAAAATCAACACAGGACAAGTATATGGGGGCATATGGAAATTCTGATAATTCTTCTTTTAGCAGAGGAGTGTGCTCTTGGAACTTATTTAATCCAAAGTACGCTCCAAAGAGCATGCTCACTGCTTTATCAACATACCTCTTGGAGTGGTGTGCACAGTGTGAAAGTACCATTGAAACCATGCACTCAGGAAACTGTGAGCCAGACCAGTGTGTTTAACCCGGATAGGTTTAGGTGCTTAAAGTCTTGGAAGAGACTATATGCATTGTATTTAGCCCCATCTTCGAAGAGGGGATCACAATGCACAGTGAGGTCTTCCGGTCGGTACTGTGTAAGTTATATTGGCTACTAAGTAAATACTCATTTTTTGGGTAGTTTCAGGAAAACTTTTTTTTTTTTCTTTACAAAGTAGTTGCAGCGTTGCTACCTCAATTCAGGGAAAACGCTTTGCATGGATAAAAATAAAATCTCAAAATACGAAATTAGAGCATTATATTTATCAGTTGGAGTTTTGCTGCTAGCACTTTTTTGTCCATTAAATGAGGGATATTTCAATGCAGTTTTTTTTATGGCAATACTCAGTTTTTTTTCCCAAACAATAAACTGATTAAAGGTCAGGCAGCTGATGTTATTTTTGTATATTGGTTGATTATATTGAGAGTACGTTATGCATTATCCCTCATAAAGACAGTTTATATACCGTATACTTTTTTTTTATGTGGCTATTATATTAATAGCCTTTCGTTTTAAAACCGTTTTCTATAACATTTTTCAGCAGCACCTCCTGATTTTTTTTTCCATTGTAAAAATAGGATTTTTTTTAATATATATATATATATTATATGTTATACAATATGTCACCTTCTTGGTGACTTTTTCAACTGGAGGGAGACATAGAATTCACCCTTCATCTCTGTGTCTTAAGATTTTCCCTTATTTTTTTTTTTTTTAAGATCTTGCACCGGGCTGGTCCCAAATAATTTTTGTGTTATTATCATATGTGCAATCCAGTTAAGCAGGTTTTAATTTGAGTGCAGTTAATATTAGATGTTATTATTAGCTTCACACTGGCTTTAACAAATCTATCTACAGCTTCAGCCACCACTGTCCTGAGTTGAGCTTCCTGTTGGTTCCGAGCAGCAGTCATAACTATTTGTACCTTCAGAGCATAAGATCAGATGTTACTAAACCTCTGACAAAAATGAATATTGCTAGTTTTTTTTTAATTCTAAATTACGGATATAGCTAGTTATTACTACGGCTATGGAAAAGCTAGTATTAATGAATCTGATAACCTTCTGACACTGCAAAAGTTTTTAAGAGACTTGATAAAACAAAAATTGCCAAATTCAACCAAAAAACTGGAAGTCAAGTAATTGAATACATTTCTTTCCAAAAATTAACTGGCATAAACTTGATATCAGGAGCCAGTTTAAAAAGAATTCTATTCAAAGTCTTAATATTTTTTTGATGTGATAACTGTACTTATAGGAAGATTTCACTGCTGGGATCTTGATATTGATAACTTTAGAGGACCAGTAATGTCTCAAACCTGCTCCCTTTAAAAATCACTAAGGGTCCCGTTTCACTTAGCGACGCACCAGCGATCCCGACAACGATACAACCTGGTAGGGACCGCTGGTGCGTTGCTAAATGATCGCTAGTAAGCTGCCAAACAGGCAGATCTACTCAACGACATAGCAACGATGCAGCGATAAAACAGCGATGCATGCTGGCCAGCGGGACTCCGACGAGGAAAAAATGGCCCAGGACTTTCCTTCACGATCAGCGATATCCAGCAGGGGGGCCGGTCTCTGCTGCATGTCACATGTAGCGAGATCGCAGGCGAGATCGCTGTTGCGTCACAAAATTGGTGACGCATTAGCGATCTCGCTATGTGAGACGGGACCTTTGCGTGAATAGAGTCCTTTAATTGACTGCTCCACTTTTTATTTGCCGTGAATCCTGCTTAATGTAAATTGTAATGATGCAATATATAAGCGCATTCTGCCAACCATGTAGAGCAATAATCGTAGTATGAAGGAGAGAAAAGAAATTAGAATTAACTTTACCATGGATGCTACCGTATGTGTTTGTTGGGTAATATTTCAGGATGTGATATGTAGATTCAAGTGTAATTATGTTCACAAAACGTTTGACATGTCATAGGGGATTGTCTCTTCTTCTTAGCTAAAGATAGACTCCATTTTGAGCCAGTCTTCATTCCCCTAGGTTAGCTGTAGTGCTGAGCGAATGTGCTCGGATAAGGTTTCGAACATCCTCGAGACGCAGGATCTTGAACATATTTTTTGAGCAAGCTGACGACACTCAGTGCCCGATCATTACTCTTGAGCTGTCCTTAGTTGATCACATTTGCCCTTTTTGTTTAAGGGCTTGTGCACACGGACAACCATATTATCGGTCCAAGTGCGACCAGACAAAATATCAGTTCACAATTAGATCAATGTTATTCTCGGGGGGGCCGTGCAGATATCTGATTTTTTTCCTTGGACTGAGTCGGTCCATGGAAAAAATTCCTAGGTTGATCCAATATACAGATTGATCTCAGCCAAGCAAGTCAAGGAGTCCATGGAAATCATCAGACTACACGCGATGAAATCTGAGTATGGTCCAATTTCCATGGGCTGAAAGAATGGAGAAAATGGACACCTTTTTATCTCCATCTTCTTTTCAGTCAAGAGAAATGGGTCATACTCTGGTCAAACTCTCTTGTAATCTGCACCTAGCCTGTCTCCATGACATGTCAGTAGTTTGTGCAAATTCTTTAAAATTTTTTAAACTTTTCTTGCATTTCAATTCACGGGTTGTCTAGGATTAGAGAAAAGGGTCTTCTTTATCTAGGTCTATGGCTCAGCGCTATTCATGTGAGTCTGGTTGAGCTGCAGGACTAGAACATGAACAAGAAAGCCTACGACTAAATGCAACATTATTTGAATTAAGACAGATACGTTTTAGGAGTGATTTTATGTCTTTAGTTCAGCGCCAATAATTACCTGGGGAGTTCGCAAGCACACCGGTTCCAAAAACATACTTGTGTGCCTTTTTTGGACTAATCTAACAGTATGTGAAAACTGTGTGTTTTTGTAAATCTTTTAGTATTTTATTTTTGTCCTCTTATTTCAACACTTTTTTTAAAAAATAATGATAGCTGTATGGTTTGTGATGCACAGGCTCTCAATACTTATCGGTTTTAGATATTCTCTAATTCCTTAAATCCTTAAAGGGTTTATTTAATATTGAATGAACATGGCTGCTTTCTCCTTGATAGTGTCTGATATTGCAGCTCAAAGCCATCAAAGTGAATGGGGCTAAGCTGCACTATCACACACAACATGGACAAGTGTGGCCCGCTTTTCATTAGAAAGCAGACATATTTTTCTAAATCTTGGTACCCCCTTTAAATATTTAATCCTATTTCCTGAAATTTCAAGGTTTTTTTTTATAGGTAATATATTAAGAATATTTGATGTTGGGTATATTGAATGCGTCTTGTAACAACATCTATAGAAAGTGTGAGTTAAAGAAAAATAGAGGCCCTCAATTGTAGGCAGTCAATCAATGGAGGGGTAAGATCTAGAACAGCCAGGTAAGGTGAAGGTGGTTTATATGATTTTGCCACAAAAGGAGAGAACTGCTGGAGAGTTTCTGAAAAGGTGAAGAATGTGGAGTTGCCAGTCAGTAAAGTTTCTGTACGTGGAAGTGTGTTGCTGAGTGATTGATTCTGAGAAGCGTTAAGCTGAGTGTTAAACAGGACAGTCGAGAGAAGGGGCAGGGAAACGTTGTTTGTGAAAGATTCTGAAGGAACTTAAGAAGAAAAGTCAAAGTTAGAAATGTGCGTTTTAAATTGTGGGTGAATCTATTTTTCGAAAGGAGTTAACTCTTTATTATACGTGCTATGATGCATCTAAGCTTTGAAGAAGGCTTTGAAGAAGGTATATCTAAAGATTTACCAGAGCATTTTCTGTACATGTGTAGCAAGTCCAGAGAAGATTTGCATTAGGCTTGGCCCAACTTTCATTCAATGAGACTAATCTCTCACTGTTTCCAATGGTAAAAAGTGACAAACCGTTTATATCTAGGGCAACTTTTTTTCAACTGCGTAACTGGAAACCTGCACAAAAAAATTATTTTTAATGTGAATGAGATTGCAGATACTCCATTCGCATAAATAGGATGTTGTATAGCAAAAAGATTTAGGTTAACCTTCAGGGTTCATCCACAGTATGTAGGGACAAGTAATTTCATCTATACAAAGAGTATTTTTCTTTTAGATGTCAATATGTTATTTTAATTGACAAGGAAGGACTAAGGATGATAGTCACTGTTCTAATGTAGTCTTCGATTTGTAATTTCCTAAATTTTTCTGTTAGTTTTCTTGCTAATATACAGTATGTTTGCGGATCATATGTGTACTTACATACCAACTTTTGTGACCCTTCTAATAATTTGATATTTGCTTATTGTGTGTATATATATATATTGTTTTTTTTCAGTGTGTCTACACAATTTGTGATGACAATCTATCAGCTCGATTATTGGACCTATTACTACTATGAGGTAGTTTGTAACTTTGTTGCTTTGGTGTGTTATGGAAAAAACCCCAGAGGAGAATAGACTTCATCTACTGTATCGCAAAGATCTTTGAACGATGGTTAGTCCGATGTATTTTCATTTCTAGAAGCTCTTTGGGAACACAGTGTCTTTACGTAGTTATGTATTTAGAGACATAGGCTAGAATTCTCATTCAAGTAAATAATAAGTAAGTGGTTTTCTGTTATAAACTAGCTCTGGTCTGCTAAGACTAATAATGATCGAGTGCAGTCTCATGAAATAATGTTCCATTTTCAATAGGCTTTGGTTATAATTCACATATGTACTGCATCATCTGGAGCAAGAGATGTTTTGCTGCCTTGAATGAGGAACCCCCTCTCTTAACTCAAAATGATCTAATAGGGTATTTAGAAATATTATAGCACATCTTATATATAAAGTACATCAGATGTGCCATTGGTCAAAAGTTTTGTACGCCGTTAATAAAACTGCCTAGACAACCAATCATAACACGTCCTGCATTGTCTCACCTCTGGTTTTCATAAATGAGTTCCTGTGTCTTAGGGCGCAGTCCGATGGCCGTATAACACAGACGAGCAGATTGCAGTGCACGAACTGGATGGCAGCTCTTCTAACCTGAGCGTGACAGCTGCAAAGAAATATAGGCTGCCAGGCTTGGGTCAGCAGAACTACCGGCCAGTCGGAGCAATGCGATGTGATTGTTGTCCGTGTTATACTGCCGTCTGACTGAGCCCTGATGTCGATAACCATCTGCAACATTTAGGTAACTAATCCATTTGTTCATATCTCTTAAGAGTATTTTTTTTTTTTCTAAGTGATGCTTGGTTCTTGCTTTTTTTTAATTTTGTGTTTTATTTGTGATATTCTCTCAATGTCTTGGACCAAAGTGGTGCTAATGATCCTTTATATTGTACTATTTATGTCTACATGGAAGCAGCTTAATATATATTTCATTTCCGGCAAAAAGAAAGTAAAATCAAAACTCTAGATAGGCATGTATATGTATTATTACTTTATGGTAATAAAGTGCCGTGCCAATAGTTTTCGGTGTAAACCCTATGATATTGAAAACTTGGAAACTGTAAGATAGGATTTGTCTGTTTTATGTCTTTTATGTTTACATTTCATCTTATATTTCTCTTGAAAAATAAAAATTGATTTTTTTTCTTTTTTTTTTTTGAAAACATGTTTACGTTGTGTGAGCACTTCTTAACCTAGAGGCCCCTTTACATTTAGCGATGCACCAGCGATCCGACCAGCGATCCGACCCGGTCAGGATCGCTGGTGCATCGCTAAATGATCGCTAGTGAGCTGTCACACAGGCAGACCTCACAGCGATGCAGCAGCGACGCAGCGCACGATACTCACCTTTCACACACAGCGATCCTGACGGCCTCCCACCCGCCTCCACGCTGACGACGAGAAAAGGAGCCAGACATTCTCGCGCGATCTGCGATGGACAGCGGGGGAGCCGGTCGGAGGTAAGTATCACACATAGCGATATCGCTATAACGTCAAAAAATCGGTGACGTTATAGCGATATCCCTAGCGATATCGCTATGTGTAAAACCCCCTTTATTCTAGAAATAGATGGCGTAATTGAATTACATTCCCTTTTAATTACCGTATATGTTTTTTGACAACACACAAAGAATCTATTGAGATTATAATTTAAATGAATTATAGTATTTTATTTATTCTCAGTATTGCTAATTGAGCATCCACTTGGCCAGAAAAGGGACTATCATTTATTTTGGTCATTAGACTCCCTTTTACGCACCATTTAGTTATGATTGGTAACACCCTCGGCATGTGTAATTCCTCACCCCAGTGATTTCTTAAACAAATACAGATTTTTTTTTTATTCTTATCCACTGCCCATATATTTTGAATATTTCCAAGGAAGAGCACATTTCCTAATCTGGAAAATTAATGGAGATGATGCTTATGACCTCTACATATCAGTTCTTTTAAATTTAATATAATTTATTATAGAAAGAAAATAATTTTAGAGTCAAAAGTTGGTTAGTTTTTAAATAGATTAAAGGGAATCTGTCACCTCATTTTAGCCCTATGAGCTGCGGCCACCGCCATCAGGGGCTTATCTACAGCATTCTGTAATGCTGGTGTCCGGTCCGATGGGTGTCGCGGTCCGGTCCGGCGCCTCCCATCTTCATACGAAGCTGTCTTCCTTCTGCCGCGGCTCCTGCGCAGGCGTACTTTATCTGCCCTGTTGACAAATGCAGAAAAGTTGACATTAAAGAGAAACTATTACCCATTTTTTATGTCATCCATTAGATGCTGTTATAACAATATAATTAGTGGATGCTACTGATTGATCCCTGGAATGACCAGTCAGGGAATGTAAGGAAATTGAATGAGCAACAATAATTTCCCATAAAAATTAATTCAGACTCACTTTGGGCTTGTTTTAAGTCAGTGCTCCCTAACATTATCTCTAGGGCCAAATTTAGATCCTCAAGTCTTGGCAGAATCCAATTCTACTGTGCCTTAGAACTACTAAGGGGAGCTTAGAATCACTGGTGGACACAGACCGAAAAGGGCTTCTGTACAAGAAGAGTACATGGGCCCGTTGCAGTTTAATAGCCAATCATTATGCAAAATTCCACCTGATTTGGAGGTGTTAGTAGCATCCTTACCACTTTGGCCCCTGTGTTTCTGCACAAGTTGCACCAATTGTATGTCCGCCCCTGAGTAGAATGTTTCACTAACTTAACCAATATAATAAACAGTAAAAGGAAGTCTTACAGCACAAAATGTTCAACCCAAGCACAGGTCCTTGGAGCGCTCAAGGCATGACCGGTCTTTTCCTTACCATCTACTTGTCCATCTATCTCTGCCCTTCTCTACTTGCTGTGAGGTCAAAGCTGTCAATCAAGGTAGAAGGGGGGCAGAATAAATGAAACAGAGGAAGAATTCACTACATTATTTCACTCTGGTAAGTGTGCACTGAGCTCCTGTGCTTGAGCCATGTCATTTTGTCACGACACTAATAATCTTTTTCCATTTAAATAAACATTGAGGTGGCGCCACGTCATCAGCCATATTTAAAAGTGGCTCATAGCTCATAAAAGGTTTGGTGGGGACTTCTGCCCCAGAGCATGAAGCATGTTCTGAAGTCATGAACATTTCAGGCTTTTTATGAGCAATCTGGTAAATTCAGCCTATATAGAGAACAGCTTTACATTGTCAGAACAAGGTTGGTGCCTGAGCCATGCAAAAAAAAAAAACACCTTCATGAAGTAGACAAATGTGTTTATCTGTACAGCTAAAGACGATGCTGCCATGCCGAGATGGCATCACTTCAAAATTATTTACCTGATTTCTAAACTTTATAGTTTAGGTTTAATTTGGGTTTTTTTTCACACTGATGTGGATTGCACACTGAAAACTGCCTAAAAAAATGCACTCAAAATGACTTCCATTGTTCCCAAATGTAAGTCTAAATTTCTCCGCATACAGTTTTGGATATTTACACAGCGAATTTGGAAACCACTTCAATAGTTTTTACAAATTAAAGCGGTTTTCACAATCTGATTAAAGAGTTAATCCAGGTGTGGACTTGTGGTGTTTCTAGCTGAAAATACACAGCAGATTTTTCCACTTGAAGAATTCTCTAGTTGGACGTACAGCACCTTTGTCCAACTAGAGGTAGACAATTATTTCAATTTGTATTTCAGAAAGGACTTTAATCTTCGAGACACCATATTGCACCGAATCTTCATACATTCCTCATCTTTCTTGCCTCTTCATACAATCTATCGTCTAAATGCTTAGGTTTACAGGCTTTTACTTACCACTAGTTCTTATGGTTTGGAAACCATGTAGGACGAAGTACACTCCCCATTTTCTTTATTGCACTGGTGCATGTTACTTCAGAATTGCATTCTTCATGTACTGGGACAGGGAATAGTTACCAAATCCTATAACGACTTATGTCAGCCATATTGGCTGTTATGCGGATAACCTCTTAAACTGACCACATACGTTGAATTAACATCAACTCAGCCCAATGATAACATAAATTGTACAAAGGCTCCAACTCCAACTGACCTCCATTAGCAAATGTTCAAATAAAATGAGGATCGGACATCTTAGGTCCAACATACTTTAAGTATCTTGGTTAGAAAAAATGTGTGTACCACCAACCATTGAAATAAACATACACATGCATGTATGTGTATAAGCAGGTCAGCAAAATATAGCTGTATGCAAAACACTTTGTGTATGGTGAGTTTCAGTCAGTCCTGGGAGTTTGACTTCTGACTCATCTTTGACAAAGACTTTCCACCCTACCAGTGTGGAGTGTGACCAATGACTGGCTCATTTTAATACCGAAGCTATCCTCTACAGAGAAGGGGCTGACTTGACTACTAAACTGAGCAGTCAACCAACCCACTGATGACGTAAAACACAAGCTGGAAGTGGAGCTTCCTGGACCTACACCACAGTAATATCTGGAGTTCCGACAGCTTTGTTAATACTATATATTAGAAAGTTCAATATGTATTTAGAATTTCGACACATCTAAACTTCACTTTTTTCAAGCAGGCAACCCACTTATGTCTAACTATTGGTCAATTTTGGTGTTCTACTTCAGTATTCAGTATGGATGGCTCAACCACAGTGCAGTTCAAAATCGGAGTAATTCACAACTCAACTCACAGATGAGGAAATCCATTGTTGCATTTTGGAGATTAAAGTTCAGTCGTGTAGATCCTTCCTACGAATGACAAGAGCTTTGTATAGAGCCCTGACCAGCACTAATTACCTCCCACTTATCTTTGATCAGTAGAAAATTGCTCAAAAAGTTAAACAAGTCTTTCAAGAGTTGACCTTGTTCCCACTAACTTTAGAGCTGATCTGATATCAAATATCTTCTTAGATCTCCAATTAAGAATTGTCTCCCACTCTTTTCCGGCTATCCACACACAGTGCCGAGACTTCACAAGGATTTCTTACACAGTAACCACTTCATACCCACATAGTGTTAGGAACGGCGGAACGCACTTAATAAAATAATAAAGTGCGTTCGCCGCTCGGGGTCCACCATGCAGTAGGTGGTATAACTGCTGCTAAGTGGTGGCAGACAAGCAATATGGCGGTATGATGCACATGGGTTAAACTTCACCAGGAGTGCGCAGAGCGGCCTCTTCACACACAGAGGTGCCGCAACAAAAAACATACAAAACGCTGAACCTGTTAGTGACACAGGCTTCAGGTAGATGCACACACGGTATAAGGTAACAGGAGCAGGACCCAAAACAGAGGAGCTGCATCCCTCTAGACCTACCGTGTGTGCGGCGTTGCTTCTGCGGACGCCAAGGAGGGCTGCAGCGCGGCATAGGACACTGCCGCTCGACGACAAAGCGCGATGTCGGACGCTAGCGTAGCGGTGCGGTGAGCACAGTGGCTTAAGGCTTGCCACTGACTGGCGCTGACTGCCAAACTAATTCCCTATCCACATGTGTATTATCAGAGGGAGGGGGTTTCAAATGAGTCAGTCACCAGATTCATGCATCCGTCACCATTCACACATAGCAAGTATAGTCTATCCTAGTGCATGGCGGAAGGGCCATGCGCACTTTTTATAGCCATGCGGGACCTTCCAGATCTCCGAGATGGACCAATGAGCTCTGGAACAGAACCTGGACACATGACTCCTGATCTCCAATGGGAGATCGTCTCGTGAGCATGCCCAGTAGGAGCACAGAGGGACTTAAGCTGGAGTCACACATAGCAACTTACCAGCGATCCCGACAACGATATCAACGTGTCAGGATCACTGGTAAGTCGCTATGTGATCGCTGCTGAGCTGTCAAACAGACAGCTTCACCAGCGATTAGCACAGCGATGCCGAGCGCGCGGCATCGCTGTGTTCGTTAGCGCTGATGCCATGGATCCATGTAAAAAATAGAATTAATATAAAAAATATTGTTATTCTCACCTTCCGACGTCCCGCGCAGCATTCCCGCCTCTCCACGCTCCGGTCCCAGTAATCCTTTGCGAGAATTACCGCGATGACATCCGTTCTCGCCGGATCGCAAAGTCTCACGGTCATTCTTGCAAAGGATTACTGGGACCGGGAGCGTGGAGAGAGGCGGGAATGCTGCTTGGGACGCCGGAAGGTGAGAATAACAATATTTTTTAATTTTATTATTTTACAGCTGATCGCTGGTCTCCCGCCTGTCACACGCAGCGATGCGTGCTGGCCAGCAGGAGATCAGTGACAAAAAAAATGTCCAGAGGTTTCTTGCAGCGATCAGCGATACCGGCAGGGGGGCCGCTTGCTGATCGCTGTCACACACAGCGATCTCGCTGGTGAGATCGCTGTTGTGTCACAAAAGTTGTGACTCAGCAGCGATCTCGCTAGCGAGATTGTTATGTGTGACGGGGCCTTTAGTCTCTGGAGCGGTCTGCTGCAAAGTAATCTCTGCAGTAGAAAGACAGCAGGAGACCGCAGAATGTGAGGCTCTGGATTCCTGCAGAGCAGATGCAGAAACCTGACGCCTAATACATAGCCAATGCTAATTTTGGCATAATCAATGGTAGTTCCAATCCTAAATGTTAAGCGCATCATGTAAAATCTCTCCTGAAATAAAGTGTTTAGTTAATGGTGTATAAACTAATATATCTAATATATGTGATACTGGAAAGCAGAAGACGCTAAAATTTGAATTTTGCAGAAAAAATACAAAATTTAAAGATGACCTGTTTCACCATTTTTTACTTTCAAAACTATGCAGATCATGATTAAGTGTCTGAAGACCCGAATTAAACATATTATTTTTTTAGTTCTCATCTTTGTTGCGGAGATGTTGGCTTGTAAAGTTTATATGCTAATTTCCTCACCAACCAAAGACACATTTGCAAAGAATCTTCTCTGGAGAGTTTACTCTTTCCCCTATTTGATGTTGCCCAATCATATTCAGGAGGCATCATGCAAGGGAAAAATGAGTTTAAATCTGGCTTTCACACCGTGTTCTGCTAACGTCTAACCATGTCACATAGATCTCATTACCGGTATCTACTGTGATTGCAAATGAAGTGGGTAAGGAGGGAGAGTACAGCTGTGTGTTGGGAATACAGTATATGCAGAGCAGTGTATGTAATGACACACAGCTCTGCTATCCTCCACATACTCTCACACTGACAGTGCTGTGAGATGAGAGCTGCAGGATGCCATATACATCACTCTGTGCCAACTACTAGTTTATTATTTCATGATGCATGGTATAGATGCAGAGTGGTATAAGTAATGGCAGACAACTCTGCTTTCTTCTCTCTTGGAGATGTCAGCCGTGAAATATGTGTGACCTGGTTAGACACATTAGTCTTACCAGATCTCAGTTTTACCAGATCACAGTGAGAAATGTGGTTCTAGGATTCTTTTGGGGCATTTTACGAGTATTTTCCCTGCATGACGGTGAGTGCTTATGATTGAGCAACATCAATATCTAATTAAGAACATCAACCACCTTATTATGATGTAGCCAGTTTAGCATGCTCAAATGGTGCAAAACAATCCCAGAGCAACATTTAAGACATATAAAAAATCAGAATAATACCGATAACAGTAATTACACTCACCTGTGCACACCCTGTCAGTGCTCACATAACTAATTAGCCTATAAATGGTAATTTTGATGCTTAAAAAGGCCATTTTTTGTTTCTAAATGAAGAGGAAAAAAAAGAGCAGAACTCCAGCATGTATACTGAGAAAAGTTAAAATTCCAATTTAATTCAAAACATCATTAAAAAGTATGTAAATCCATTACTAGGTAGTACACATGATGGATGGATTCACCCTTATAACCAACGCGTTTCAACCAATAAATGTCTTAGTCATGGTATGGTATTTCTTGTTTCTATTCCTTTTTCACAAAGGCAAAGACTAGATACCTGTTTGAACAGGCCAAAACTGCTATTATCACCAACCACAAGCTGTATAAAGGGTAGAAGACTATCTCTAAAGACGTTCACATCTCAGCTCTAACAGTTCACAATGCTCTCAATAAGTCTGCTTAATGCAGTCAAGGACATGGTGGAAATAAGAAAATCGATAAGAGAAAAGTTGAAATTCAGCAAGTAAACTACATACAACATCCAAAGAACTTCAGACTGAGCTGGATATATCTGGAGTAGTGATGAGCGAACATGCTTGGATAAGTTGTTATCCAACCATGCTCGGGTGCTAACCGAGTGTCATCGGCGTGCTCAAAAAATATGTTTGACTCTCCGTGGCTGCATGTCTTGTGGCTGTTAGACAGCCGCAAAACATGCAGGGGTTGCCTAACAAAAGGCATCGATTTTCTTATTTCCACCATGTCCTTGATGGCACTAAGCAAACATTGAGAGAATTTTGAACTGTTAAAGCTGAGATGTCAATGTCTCTGGGGCTCCTTAAGGAGCTCCTTATCCCACAATGACTCATGCAGGAGGTTAAGTATCATTACATCTCATACACTGAAAAATGTAAGCCATGGTAGGGTGTGTGTCCCTCTTTCTGTTAAGTGTTGCTGCATGCTTATGATTGGTCAGTGTCATACAGGGAGGAAAAAGCACCCACCTCCAGTGAAAACTAAAAGATAATACCCAGTTTGTCCACTTCAAGATGAAACATTGTATGAAAGATATATATATTGTAATACGTTCGGGCACTGTGGGGCATCGTGGCAGTGATTGATATAGGCAGACACAGTTCATATAAGGAAATTGTAGGGCTTTATTTTCAGCCAAAAGGTAACAAACAGTAGAGAAACCAAAGACTTGCCTCACATACCATACCGCTGACTCGCTCTACCAGAGATGTATGCGGGCTTAGCTTTCCAGCCACTCAGCGTTTAGCACATTTAGTCGCTGTGCATATCCTCCTCAGGAACACATCATGTCAGTCCGGAGGCTGTGACCCACTGAAGCTTTTCCTTCAGCCTGATTTTTTGTATCTGTAATGAGACAGCCTCTCTCAGCTGAGCTCCTGCCTCCAGAAAAACTCATACTGGAGTGGGAGTGATGAGTCCCACCACTAAATCCTCCTCATCACTCCAATAAAACCCGGCCCAAAACTATCATAAATAAAATGGCTCAGCTGAAGATCTGACACTTTGATACAATGTCAAGTAGTCAGTATAGCTTGTATGACAGTGTAAATTTGGTGTGCCCTCTAAATAACTGAACGCACAGCCATTAATGTCTAAGCTGCTGGCAACAAAAGTGAGTATACCCCTAAGTGAAAATGACCAAATTGTGCCCAAAGTGTCAATATATTGTGTGTCCACCATTATTTTCAATCACTGCCTTAACTCTCTTTGGCATGGAGGTCACTAGAGCGTCACGAGTTGCCACAGAAATCCTCTTCCACTCCCCCATGATGACATCGCAGGGCTGATGAATGTTGGAGACCTTGCGCTACTCCACCTTCCGTTTGAGGATGTCCCACAGATGTTCAATAGGGTTTAGGTCTGGACACATGCTTGGCCAGGCCAGCATCTTTACCCTCAGTTTCTTTATCAAGGCAGTGATCATCTTGGAGGTGTTATCATGTTGCAATACTGCCCTGTGGACCAGTTTCGGAAGGGAGTAGATCATGCTCTGCTTCAGTATGTCGGAGTACATGTTGGCGTTCATTGTTCCCTCAATAAGCTATAGCTGCCCACTGTCGGCAGCACTACTGCAGTCCGAAACCATGACACTCCCACCTTCACTGTAAGCAAGACACATTTGTCTTTTTACTCCTCACCTGGTTGCCGCCCCACACACTTGACACCATCTGAACCAAATAAGTTTATCTTGGTCTCATAAGAGCACAGGACATGGCTCCAGTAATACATGTCCTTAGTCTGCTTGTCTTCATGTAACTGTGAACATTCTTGTGCATGATCTTTAGAAGAGGCTTCCTTCTGGGATGACAATCATGCAGACCAATTTCATGCAGTGTGCGGCATATGCTCTGAGCACTGGCAGGCTGACCCCCGACACCAGTAAGCTCTGCAGCAACACAGGCAGCACTCATATGTCTGTTTTGACAAGGCAACCTCTGGATACAACGCTGCGCACAGGCATGACAAATGGTATTCGTGTGAGCTTCCATACCTAGTTATTTAAAACTCTTATTGGCTACTCAACCCCATTGATTCACATACCATCAAAATAAACACTCCAGAGGTATTTGGATAAATTGGCCACAGCAGCCTTTTATTAAACATATAACATAACATTTTAATCACAACGTCCCAGAAGGAGTGGTCCTCGAAGCCCCAAACCATAAAACTCAGATTTGATATTCCCAACTTGGTCCCCAGGTCGAGTCTTGCCTCTAGCCGCTAAGCACTAGCTCAGAGACACATATCAACCCACCTGGCCAGTTTCCATTACCATTAAGCACGGGTCCACTTTAATCCCTTCCGCGGGATAATTCAATTACCCGTCCACTTGAATCCACCCAGGGGGGAATCCAGGACCTCTTTAGATCCCCCCCCGAACCCCTATTTACCAGCACCACCAACTTCGAGGACCTCCCCTCCAAGCCATACTGCCATGACAAGTAATTATACAGACTTATAAACAAATTAAAACCCCAACCCCTAAATACCGCCCATATCCCTACAAGAAAAGGAAACCTATTAAGACAAGATTAACCCCAAAGTGATTACCTAACAAAAAAACTAAGGGAGGGTGGGTGGGAGCTTCTTGTCACTATGTGGGGGAACCTAAAATGGTTGGCACACTAAGATGGACACTGTCTTATAATGATAACTTGTACACCACCTCTGACCCCGCCTCCCCCTCATCCCAGCACTATCCCCCACCATATTCAAATACATTAACCCCGTAATACCATCCTAATCCCTAACTCCAGTTCACTATATTCCCACTCAACCCGGTCATGTCGGCCTCCCTTTTAAGGCCTGCGGCCCAGTACGGCCTCTCTTGACAAATGGTATTCGTGATTCATGTGAGCTTCCGTACCTAGTTATTTAAAACTCTTATTGGCTACTCAACCCCATTGATTCATATACCAACAAAATAAACACTCCAGAGGTATTTGGATAAATTGGCCACAGCAGCCTTTTATTAAACATATAACATAACATTTTAATCACAACATCCCAGAAGGGGTGGTCCTCGAAGCCCCAAACCATGAAACTCAGATTTGATATTCTCAACTTGGTCCCCAGGTCGAGTCTTGCCTCTAGCCACCAAGCACCAGCTTAGAGACACATATCAACCCACCTGGCCAGTTTCCATTACCATTAAGCACGGGTCCACTTTAATCCCTTCCGCGGGATAATTCAATTACCCGTCCACTTGAATCCACTCGGGGGGGGGGGTCCAGGACCTCTTGAGATCCCCCCTGAACCGCTATTTACCAGCACCACCAACTTCGAGGACCTCCCCCCCACGCCACCAACATAAATGTTCTGATCCCTCAAACATTTATGCCCCTCCACACTTCCGAGCCTCTTTTTAATGCCCTCTGGTGCCATCAAATGCCATGTATTCAAACCGACCCTGCTTAGGCGGATCTCGTTCCTCTTCCAAAATTCCACGTTTACCAAATTCCAAATCCGTGTGGCGCACCACAACCTCCCCATTCCTTGCCATGAAAGACGGAACACTGCTTTATTCACCTTGATCCCAGCTTTGTTCACTCACTGAACAAACCTCGCTCCATGCCACACCTTTTCGAAAACGATATCATACCCTACCACCAAAACTTAGGAGACATAGCCATAGCTCCAACATATCAAACTTCATATTCTTAACCACGTCCCTGTAGGGCCTTTTCCAAAGACCAATCTTTCCCAGATGTATTGCCAGTACGTCTGAAGCTTGGGCCCAAGCAAACAAATCTTTGAAATTCGGAGCGTAACTGTTTCTAAACCATCCCCCGCCTTCTGATCCACTGTGAGACCGCCAGATTCCTTGGAACCCCAGCTGCCACCTATCTAGGCAGACTGCTGCCCTTAATGCTGGCCAGAAGACAAATGAACGTCCCATAATCCTCCAGCGAATTTATCCATACTTAAACAAAATCAGCGCTGGACCAACATACTATTGGAACCTCACAGACTCCCAACGACCAATCCTCTTCGTCACTTCCTAGCCTAAGCCTCTCCTGACCGTCTCTGTGGCTGCTCCCATCCGAAGTTAATGCCCATTGTAATCCTCAGAAAGGATAACTTTCTAGTCCAAGCACCTTTTTATTGCCTCAAATTGAAAATGTGACAGAAAATAATCATCCTTATGTATCAATAACAGGGCACCCAATGCGCCCATTATCCACAGAAAGAACTCTTCATATAAATCCACTTAACATATAAGGGGAACTAACCACATCAAACAACCTTGCAACCTTTGCCTACGGCATCGGTTGTTTTGAAAATGTGACAGAAACAAACCGTTTTTTATGTACCAATAACAGGGCACCCAACGTGCCAATTATACACAGAAAGAACACTTCATATAAATCCACTGGACATATAAGGAGAACCAACCACTTTAAACAACATTATTTTGCAACCTTTGCCTTCAACATCCATTTTGGAGGTACGAATAAATGTCGTCCCCCTGTTCTCAAACCTGTTCGCATCCCATTTACGCAGCTCTCCTTCCCGAAATCTAGAAAGGTTGCTGGGAAAGTGCCCTGAAAAGGAGGTAACTCCCGTGAAGAGGAGCAGACATCCACTAGCTGATTGCCAAAATCAGCAAATACATGATAAGACACCAGTCAACTCCCGTCCCATACCCTCAGACCAGAAGGATTTTTGCTAAATCCTAAATACCCCTGAACTTAAAATTCAAAAGCTATATCCGACGTTAATTTATTCAATTTAGGTACAGACCAACTCTTCTCCCGACTATACACAACCAATAACACCGAATTGCTCTCCTCCTACAGCCCTTTGTCCAATGCCGACCTCCAATCCTCCCAATTACCACATGCCTAAACATATGTCCACATACATTAAAGACCTAGACAATAAATCCCTTACTGCCATTACTGCCTGATGGAAAGTTCCAGAACTCCACCGGACACATCCACCTTGTTAAACTCGCTCCCACTGTGGACCAGAAAAAGCTTCAAGAATAGGGTAACTCACGCTATGCCTAACCTCAGCTGATAACCACAAGTCAAATTAGGCCCAGCCAAACCAAATGCTTTAACACCCTGGCCAACGGCCGCTCGGGAGGAGATAAGAAATTTTAGGGGCCTATCCTCCCAAACCTTTGAAATCGAAACAAAACCGAATCTTCCACCCTGAAAAGAACTCCATTAACCTACAATGATAATTCCACAATGATTGGGAATACCTGACACTAAACCCGTTATACGCCAGACCATTATTACTCCCAACATTTGGCCCTGACTCTACCAACCATCATTACTAAACCAAACCTTTTGCCCTGACTCTACCAAACACAAACTGAAATGTCCAAACCGTAACCATGCTGACCCATCAAGCCAACAAAAGGACCTAAATCCACCAGTGCAATCCAAATGGACCTGCTAGTATACAACTCTCTTTTGAGGCAAACAAATGCGTAGACACTGTCACCATAGATAGCCGACAGCAGAACGCTTTGCCCAATGGCATAAACTTACAGGCAAAATTAGCTTGTCCAGTAGAGCTTGAACCTCACACAACGTCACCATCTAAAAATCACTATCCCGACTCGCTTCAGCCTTCATGTCAACCATCATTTTAACCGGTGACCTTCCGTCCAATGCAAATTGCATCAATTTGATACCGAAGAAAACTCAATACTGTCACAGGACCCACCCATCGTATTTTGGGCCGCTAAAGGGACTGAAACTTTCAGGCCATGCTCTCCATTGTCCATAATAGAATGAACAATCAGGATCCTGCACCAAGCCAGTGACCAAAAATTCATCCAATTAATGAATACAGGAATTGAAAGCGAACATCTATGTAAGCGACCATTTCAAAACAAACCAAGCGTCACAAGAATATGAACATGAAAGGGGACACCCCATGAGTAGACAATGATCAACAAAGAGACCCGATCCCCAAAAACAACCCAACAAATGTATACTATCCGTTTTGGCCCAGTTACCTTTCAACACGACCGTACCCAATCCATAGCAGCAACAAAAGAAGTGCACAACACCAAACCCAATTGAGGGTCGATGCAATCAGTTACCGATGACCTTTACGTAAAAGAATTGTGATGAATTTCTTAGAATGTACTAGGCGCCTCCATTTACCACCACACAAATCGGTGAAACCCTCAAATTATTGAAGGGGAGCCTATTTAAGCAGTCCAGCCCTTTTACCCAAAGCCACATCTTTATATAATTGTTTAGAAAGCAAAGACCACTTCAAGTTTCGGTAGACAACCAAATTTTAACGTCAACAAGAGGAATCCTGAAAACTGTCCCTAAAACCCTCTCTTACCCGTGGGCTGCCGTCTTATTAAGACACCTATTTAGGAAGCCTTTCTTCCCGACACAATGACCTCGACCCTTTTTTTTTTTTCTTTTATTCCATCATTACCCCCTTCGCTTCCTTCCCATGAAACACTTTACCACCCCATGACCTACTTAAATAATAAACACGGCCCTTTCTCCATTGCCACCAAGTATCCAGACTGCTACAAAGTCCCGGTGAACACAGGAAACGATTGTTTCCTATGCCCCAGCCTAAAAGGGGCCCTTATCCTGCCCGGCTGCATGGCTTTTCACTGTCACAACTACTCAACATATTTAGCCTAAAAACCTCACCAATCACATTCATGTAACCACAAATCCCGAGCAGTTCTCCAGTGACCTTTCATAAATAATGATAGCTAGTATAGCGGATAACTGTACCCATTAGAGAAGATTCTGCAAATTAAGCAAACAATCCTTTCATCCTCACCTTGTCTAAATTAAAACATTCCACTTGAAGCAATGAAAAATATCTCAACATATTGTCCTTTCCAAATTGTGTCCCCTACCTCATGTTTCAAGTGCACCCCCAAAGTCCCCTCAAACACAAACCTCACCCTTAGCATAATCATCTAATAGCAATGCATCCACTCTTTCCTCCTCCCCTCCTGCCGTCACTAAAGGGCTGCACTTCATGCCGAACTGGATGTATGTATCTCACCCACTCATATAGCCTTAAAAAGCACCTATCCTTAGCACTACCCAGCCTTGCTGCGGAAGGTGCTACCCTTTCTTGAGGGGTCCCGGATCCCCATAACCCGTAGTGGTCCCAGATCCCCATAACCTGACTAAATCCTGTATGGATCCCAGATCCCTATAACCGGACAAAATTCCGTAGCCCATGCAAAATAAACATCATGCCTCTGCTAGCCCCCTTAATAAAACAACATTTCTAACCCATACACTCATAAAAGGCTAGCAAAGGGTTAAGAGTAAGGAAAAATGATCAGTCTCACCTGGCTGCCTGGGTGCTTTGATCCCAGCAGCCGCAAATCCTCAGTCTGGTTGAATCGATTCGTGCTGGTCCCCGAAATGTTGCTGGTGATCTGTGAGCTGTTTTTTTTGCTAATGTAAGGGGCTATAAATTCCCTGCTCCTATGGCTGATGTAATATCCCTGAGGAAGGTGCCAGGAAGGGCGCCGAAACGCGTAGGGGGAAATAAAGGAGTACACTGCTACAACATCTTGCATCCCAGGTGATTTGTGAATCTCGGCAGCGCGGACTGCAACACACCCTGCTTCCCACAACTTTCTGAAGGTTTTTCCACGTGCGAGTGGTTGGTGGAGGTCCTGCAGCAGCTGATTCTGTGATATGCTCTCAAGCCAGTTGTGGGTTACACAACTGGAATAGGTGAGTGGAACTGTATTATACCGCTCATACTTCTAGTGTCACTAGTGATAGGGCACTATTGCGCCTCTTGTTCCCCCCACCATTTTTGTATTGATACAGTGAATCATCGTTTCTGTGGGAAAGGAACGTTGGTCTGGGACATAGCATCCCTATTGGAACAGAGTGCAGCATAAATAAAGTAACAAGATGGATTATTTACGCGGAAGATTTGCTTCCAGGGAGAAACTGATACAGCGGACCATAGGCGCTGTACAGACATCTTCTGAGGATAATGTGACTGTGAGTGGAACATTTAGCACTGAGGAAATTGAGAATATGAAAGAACTTTTTCATGCTTTGGAGGATGCCCTCAAGAAGGAGGTGCAGTATGGCATTGATGCCCGCTTTTTATCTGTTTACATAGAAGAGAACATCTGCCCTAGGGGCCTTAGATTAGTAATGAACTCTCCATTCCCTGATGACAATGACTTTACCACGAACTGGAATTTTGTATTAAGAAAATGCATGAACACATTATTAAGGATTTTATGTGATAAAAGGTCTAAGCTAGCAGATGCCGCGACAGATGAAATTAACCTGATTAGTGAAAGTTTGAATAGATTTCACACATGTACTGAATTCAAAAGGATTTATTCTAATATCAGCACCAGCTTAATGCAAATTGAGCACGATACGGCGATTAGGAAGAGTAGGAAACTCAACAGAGACAGACAGGATTACGCTCAAGGCAAACCAGACATGGAAAACAATACATACAGAAGGAACAGAACTCGCACACATTCTAGAGAACAAAGAGAGAGGAGTTTTTCCAATAGCTATAGGAGAAACAGGAACCATGAAGAGAGAGATAGGGGTAGTAACAAGAATATTAATAATAATAATCAGGACAAAAAAAACATATACAATAAAAAGAACAACATCAAGGACAGCACTGTCATGCCACCTAATAGTAAAGAAATACAGTCAGTGATTAAAACAGTGTCCAACAACGTCCCCAACAAATCCAACCCACAGACACCAAATCAGACACAGGCAGTGGATAGAAACACGGGCTCCGAAACAATAGATGAGATTGAAATAATGGACGAAGAGGAAATCAATAGTGAGGAGGAATCCAGTTTATTCCCAGATGAAATATTTGATGAGGACGGGTTCATTGATGTGGCAAAACTACCCGGCAATTTGATGGGATCAGACAGCAGGATTTACAGTGAAAATAGTGCAACACCTACAAATAAAGTAGCTAGTAACAACCAAATAACCACTGTGGCACAAGTTCACAATAGCCCTAAGGACAACACACCCATTAAAAAAGCAACAACAAGTGATGAAGAACACCTAAAGAAGATCAAAGAACTCATTAATAAAATCAATAGGGAGAAGCCCCTAGATCCAATCATATTGCACAGTAATGGCAAGACAACAAACAATAACAAAAGTCCAGAACCAGATTTGATGGTCATATCAGGCACCAATCAAATCCAGGAAGATCTAATTAACATAACAACACCAACAGCAATAGAACTGAACAGTGACACGCCCACACAAAGAGTCATACTGGACAACTCGAAAAATGACAACAATGGCATAGTTCCTTTTTTAGCCGCAGTAAAAGGATCAAACCAAAATATAACGAAGTTTTTCAGCCCTACCACAGGAAAAAGAAAGAAAGGGGAAAAAGAGGAAAAGGAAGCAAGGAAAAAAGTAAGAATAAGCTTTCGGGATTGAAACAAAAAATTACCAATAATAATGAGAACATCATCAATTTGTCAGACCATACACTAACAGAAGAGGAGACAAGGGTTCTCAATAAAGGCTTACTATTTTGCCCCACTAACCAGCCAGATGATTTTAAACTTTTCATAGATGTGCATCAATTTATTAGGAGGTTGACCCTCAAAAGACACTTTTTACTTAAACCTGACAACAACAGTGATAATAGAGACA
Organism: Dendrobates tinctorius; assembly: GCF_039654945.1. Taxonomy (NCBI): domain Eukaryota; kingdom Metazoa; phylum Chordata; class Amphibia; order Anura; family Dendrobatidae; genus Dendrobates; species Dendrobates tinctorius. The sequence continues at coordinate 1,505,149 of NW_027361816.1, read as the reverse complement.
TAATACAATCCAATCCCAATTTAAAAGCAAAGTCCAGTTTTTATCCCCTGGAGAGCAGGGGCCACATACTTGAGACATTTCAAGATTTACTATTGAAAGACCTCAAGAAAGATATTCTTATAAAGAATAATAACACCTACACAGGCAGGATGAAGGACAAAAATAACCTGACGAAAAAAGAAAGAGAAGCACTTCAGAATCTGAGCAAGAACAGAGAAATAGTGATTCGGGCAGCCGACAAAGGTGGGGGCATCGTCATACAAAATATTGATGACTACAAAAAAGAAGCATCAAGATTATTATCAGATACGAAATATTATGAAAAAATCAAAGACAACCCATATCCCTCTCTGATAAAACTTTACAACCAAAAAATAAATACGGCATTCCAACAAGAAATAATCACTGCAGATTTAAAGAAATTTCTGATAAAAAGGCAACCCCCCACCCCGTTTCTATACCATCTACCTAAAATTCACAAAAATTTGGTCGATCCCCCTGGACGACCAATAATCTCAGGTATTGACTCTCTCACAAGTAATCTCGCAACCTACATTGACCAAAATCTACAGAAATATGTGGTGACATTAGACAGCTACATCAAAGATTCGACAGACATGATCAGGAACCTAAAAGGAATGACATGGAAGAAATCTTACAGATTTGTCACTATGGATGTTACTTCATTGTATACAAACATAGGACATGACATAGGACTTTTGTGCACAGAATACTACCTGAAAAAGGATACACAATTGGATAAAGGAACCATCAATTTCATCCTCGATGGGCTGAACTTTATACTTAACAACAACTATTTCACATTTGATGGTGCAATGTATCACCAGAAACATGGCACAGCAATGGGCTCAAAAACAGCTTGCTCTTATGCAAACCTATTTATGGGTCTTTTTGAAGGAATACATATATATGACAACGAACATAAGAAAGGCCTGGTCCTATACAAAAGGTACATTGATGACCTGTTCCTCATCTGGGACACTGAGCTTGGCAATTTCGACAACTTCTTTGATAATATAAACAACAACAACTGGTGCATCAAGTTCGTGCCAACAACACATGAAAACAACATCAATTTCCTTGACCTTACAATCTTTTCTGTTGATACACAGATCTACACAAAAACATATTTTAAACCGACAGACAAGAATTCCTACATCAACTACAAGAGTGGACACTACACAAAATGGTTGCGTAATATCCCGGCAAACCAATTCAGAAGAATAAAGAAAAATTGCACTTCAGAAGAAGATTATACATCACAATCCCAAATCCTCAAAGATAGATTCTTAGAGAGAGGTTACCCGAAGGAATTAATATCCAGTACGCAGAGACACAGTGGAGAAATCCCTCAAGCAATTCTCCTAACACAGAAGAATAAGAAAAAGACCGAGGAAGCGAAAGCACTGAATTTTATAACAACATACAATAATTGCCACAAAACCATCAGGAAATGTTTGAACACTCATTGGCATCTACTTCAGAGTGACCCCATCTTAAAATCAATCATACCTGGGAAACCAGGGATAACATTCCGTAGAGCCCCAAACATAAAAGGAATAATAGCTCCAAGTCGGCTTAAACAAAAAATGACCACGAAACCCAGTAAAGAACCACTGAAAAAGGTCTTAAAGTGCAGAAGAAATAGATGCCTCTGTTGTCAAAGTATACAACAGACAACCACCTTCCAATCTACCTCGACAAAAGAATCCTTTTCCATCAAACATGGTATGAATTGTTCAACAGAATTCGTTATCTATTTGCTTGAATGCCCGTGCGGATTACAATATATAGGGAGGACCATCAGACCGCTTCACGAAAGGCTAAACAAACACCGTTCAAACATAAAGAATGGTTATAGAGCCCATGGTGTGTCACTTCATTATGACACCCACCACAACAGAGATATAAGAGCAATCAAACTAACCCCAATTGATCACATAGCAGACAATGTACCAAATAGGTTCGAACACCTAAAAAAACGTGAGAAATATTGGATGTTTAAGCTGGACACATTAAAACCAAAAGGCTTGACTATAATTTCTGAATTGATATGAATTCCCACACCACGCTCACTTCCTGACATTTATCTAAGTGGGTGACACAATCACAGGTAATAGATGCTATCAGTATAAACACATACACACTGAGATCACTCCCAATCCCTTTCTAAAATCTGTTATTTTCAAATCTGTTTCACCCACAGTTTTGTATTTACTTTTATTTATTTATTTATTTTTTTCCCCCACTGGTATATAGAAATCACAATTCACTAGTATTTGTTAGAATAATGTTCACTCGAACACAAGATACACGAATTCACAACAATAAACTGATGGTTTAATATATCTATTTCTACATAGTAACAGCATCCACACTGCTTGGTATGAATGTATGTAGTGCCATCTACTGGTGCTTTAGAATACTAACACAAGATCTAATGAACAGCTATATGAATTTGTCTTGTTTTTTTCTGGTTATTGAAGATAGTATATGAATACCAACACAAGATCTAATGAATAGCTATGTGAACTTTCTGGTTTTTCTGATGGCGTGTATTTTCTCCTCATTGTCCTTTATGCTATATTGCTTGTGCTATATTGTTTGCGCCTGTATGGAGACCTGTGATCTTCCTGGGTATTAGAACCTAGGTTTGCTGTACCAACAGACACACGATCTATGGGTGATACCACCACAGCCAATATATAAAATAGTGACCATAAACACACGGAAGATGAGAAACACAGTTTTTAAGCCATTTTTAATAGTTTTAATACAATTTTTAGATAATTTTTTATTGACAATAAATAATTAAAATAAAATAAAAATAAAAACTTTTAAGAAGCAGTTGATCTTAGGAATAATCTGGTTTATATTTTATGAAGTTTATTTTAAAAGCAGTACCACTCTTTGCTCCCCTCCTAAAACAAAAATAAAGAAGATTGTTTGTTACCATAATAATAATATTTTTGACATATTTCTTTGATAATTTTTCATAACAATTCTTTTATAACAACCATAGGACCATATATTTAACAGGATAGTGTCATGAAAAAGCAGTTTATAGAACCTTCGATCCACAGGCACTGATACCAGTGAGACGGTGGCGCTCAACATTAGTCACAAGAGAAAACACTGAAACCAGCAAATACATGGGTTCTACTACCCTGAAAGTCGGGTGACAATGGGTTTATAAAGCATTTTTTCTGCAGTGATAGTCTGGATATTTTAGCAATGTTTCTGCTGCATTTTTCATGGAAATTTTTACATCATTCTGTTTGTAAGATTTTTATGTACATTTTAGCAAGTGTTTTGGACCATTTTCTTGTTTTATCATGCTATTTATGTGAAATTCCGCCAAAAATGTTGGCCCCTCCCCCAGTGATGACCATTATGACATCACATGTAAACAGAACACACCCATAATTGCTAATGTAAGGGGCTATAAATTCCCTGCTCCTATGGCTGATGTAATATCCCTGAGGAAGGTGCCAGGAAGGGCACCGAAACGCATAGGAGGAAATAAAGGAGTACACTGCTACAACATCTTGCATCCCAGGTGATTTGTGAATCTCGGCAGCGCGGACTGCAACACACCCTGCTTCCCATAACACCAAATTAAACACACCTTTCTCCCCATTCACAACTGAGACCTTGTAACACTAATGAGACACATGACACCAGGGAGGGTAAATGGCTTATTGGGCACAATTTGGCCATTTTCACTTAGGGGTGTACTCACTTTTGTTGTCAGTGGTTTAGACATTAAATGCTGTGTGTTGTTATTTAGAGGGCATGTAAAGGGGGTTGGTTTAATAATGTTCAATTGTTCATTGCTGTATTCATGTATTTTTGCTTACGGGTATTGCTACGGTTTATGTACTACCTAATTTATGTTATGGTTTCGCTACCCCTTCTGAGTATTACCATTACTGTGTTTTCATGTTCCTGATTGTATATAGTGTAGTAATGTTTCATGTATAGTATAGGGAAAGTGTAGTACACTTGGTTGGACACTAGAGGGGACACTCTAGTATACAGAATAGTTAGAAGGTAGTATAGGGTTAAGTGTAGGAGGGGCTACCGAGAGATAAGGTTAGAGCAGAAGGGAAGTTAGTCAGATGGGGCCAGGGTGCCCGAAGTGTCTACATGGTCTATAGGCCCAGGACAGCTCGACAGCCATGCAACGTTAAGCAGCTGCAGACCACGTTATCCACAGCCACTGGGCATTATTGCAGTGAGCCAGTACTGTAAGGAGAAGATGTGGGGACTCATAGCCTGAGCGGACGCCTTTAGAGCAGGAGTCGGTTGGAGTGAGGAACTGAAGGAAGTTGGAGCTTCGCAGGGAACGGTACAGATGGGTCAGATGCTCTTCCAGAGGCAACCAAACTGGGTGGCTGATGATTTCGAGTCTGTGGCGAAACAGGCAGAACTAATTGTCATCATGGAGAGGTTAGGTGAGAAAGAATCTGGGGAGCAGTCTAAGACGGTCCGGTCCGGACGTGTGCCGTACAGAAACACCAGCAAAATAGGGAAAGCTGAGGAAGCAAGTAAAGTTGAATGTGAATTCCATGATATGCCAATTGTGGATATAATGTGTGAAGTTCTAAGCAAAGAAAATGTTCAAGTTATCTTGGACTGTGTCTCCATTACTGGGAGTGCCTGGAAGAAGGGCCATCACCGCCTGGGAAGTGCCCAGGGGGACCTGAACCTGAGGATGCAGGTACACTGCAAAGTGGAATACAGTTTTCTGTGAGGGAAGGTCGGGACACAGATGCTTCAGTGTCTCTGGCCATGACTACAGTCCTGGACTCCCCTTACAGGCATACCAAATGTACACTGCTATACAAATTAAGTACTGACTGCTTTACATTGTATTAGAGTGTGATATCTTCTTTATTGTCCCATGAAAAGCCACGTCCATACTTTCCTTAGTAGCCCAAAATGTACTTTATAGATTTAATCTTGTCCATCTTTTGTCTGGCCTGTATACAATGTTTCCTTTTTCTTTTTTTAAATGATTGTGTGATGCTGCTACTGGCGCCCATGCTTGGAATACCCTTCTGTCTCCATGGGATGCCAGCTTACCGCCTTAGCCCCACGGCATAGTCTCCCGGTGTGTTTCTCCTGCTTCCTGGTGTGCGCGCCACAGTCCTGATGGTGTGTCTAGTACATGGGTGCTCTCCGATGCTTAAAGGAGCAGCTCGTGCATATACTAAATGCCCTCAGCTTGTTGCTGAGAGGCATGTAGTGTAATTAGCACACCTGCAAGATGGCTCCCAGCCAATTGCTGGGAGACATCCCTTAGGTAGTCATCAAGCAATGTGTAGAGTGATTAGTTAGTAAGGTGTACAACTAGTAAGTTGTGATGTCCCTTGGTCCCGGTGGGGCCAGTCCTGTATCCGAAGCTCCCTGGTCCCAGAGTGAATAGTCCATTTCAGCCAGAGCCTGAACCTCGTCCCCGATCCCAGAGCGGCCAGTGCCTGAGCCTCCTCACCTGGTCCAGCATGTAGCCAGAGCCTGAACCCCATTCCCTGGTCTCGGAGTGTCCAGAGCATGAACATTATCCCCCGATCTGTGTGTGGTTAGTCCCTGTTCCAGTACCCTAGACCGGTGTGTCTGAACTAAACCCTAAATCAGTGTCAACATACCTGACCCCTGGGGTCAGCTGTGCAGTACCTGGCGGCTACCTGCAGCTCAGTCTGTCTCCAGTATCAGGCGCTCCAGTGAACACCAGGTAACCACTTCATTAAGTCCCTTCTTGGGTGGGCCCGGTTCTGTAGCACAGTGGGTCCACAAATTCACATGCTCCACGATAGGTCATAACAGACTGCATGTATGAAGACAGACAAGCCATCTTTTTCAGCATGCTGTTGGACATGCTACTGATATATTTTAATAATTTTTTTACTTTAATAACCTACAGTTAGTAAATATTCACTTTGAAAAGTCCTTTTTATTAGAAGGATAACAAGTATAAAAAAATTGTTCACAAATAAGTGATTTCATTCATTCATGCACTATAGAAAATCTAATTCTTATGGCTCATGATTTGCGACTCAAAAATATGTGCAGGTGTTAATTAGATTTTGGACTTGAAACCACCCATTATACACTGGATAATATGAAGACTTTAGAAACTAGTTGTAAAGTAAGCCAATAACAATAGCATAAAATTCTGAGACTTTCAATGTATCTAAAGAGCAGAGTGATCCCTATGGATGATTATATATTATACCTAATTTTACATAATTAACAAAACACAAAGGCCACAATTCATAATTTTTTAAGTCACTTTTATTTTTTGTCTCTTTGTATTTGCTGCTAGTTCTTTTTGTGACAAATTCTATAAAATGGTGCACGCGATTCATGAATTTTGCAAAAAAGTAAAAAATAGTCTTTATTTTTCTTTGACGTGTTTTACATCTTTTTAGCTCAAAAAAGTCACAGTGACCGACCACTGTCACCAGAAGACTGGGTATTGTCATTTACTTGGCCCCACTGGAAAGTACATTGTGCCGCTGTTGTCGGTGCCACCATGGAATCCCTGCCTGTTATTGACCTCACCGAGACGTCACGTGATGCTGTTGTCGGTGCCACCATTGGAACCCTGAGGAGCTGCACCCAAGAAGACTGATAAGTTTCACCTCTTTAATACTGTACTTTCGTTCGTCCCTGACCTACCCTGCCTCTCTCCCAGTTCTGCCCCATTCCTAATCACCCTACAATCCATGCATGGAGTACATTCCCCTGTAAATAAACCTATTAACCCTTGCTCTGCCTGCGTCCGGTCACTGCATCCCGTGTTCCTGCTTGTTACTCTTACAATAGGTCGTGAGGAACAGAAAAGGGCCTTCCCCAAACTGTTCCCACAAAGTTGAATCTGACATTGTCCAAAATGTCTTGTATGCTGAAGCTACTAATGGACAACCCCTTCTTGATTGCTTTAGTCCCCCAAATAAAATAAAATTCAGCTGAAAAGTATTGCGGCAGATGGACCTGCAAGCTCCCTGCGCCGCAATGCACATCGCCGGTCAATCAGAGGCTGGCAACTGACGTCTGCGTGCCTGTGACTGGGGGTGCATGGCAGTGATGTCATGTGCTATGGCGGAGATGCTGAAATCAGCTGCCAACTCGTGCACCCGCTGTAGAAGAGAACCCCGTGTGGCATGGGAGCGTGAGGTAAGGTGAGTAGTATTGTGTTTTTTTAATTGGAATTGGTATTGGAAATCAGAACAAGGCGCATTATCAAAAGAAGGGGACGGCACATAAGACCAGGAAATGGACCACGATGGGGCACCTTATCAAAGGAAGGGGACCAGGCAGTAGATTCCACAGGGTAGCATTGTCTCCTTTCCAACCTGCCACCACTGACAGCAGCATTTTTCTCCTTCCCATCCTTTCTCCTAAAAGAATATACCTTCTTCCCCTTCCCACTTGTCCACCCTAGCAGCACCTGTAACATCCTACCCTTCCTTCCTCATGGGCAGTACAATGTTTCTCTAAACCATTTATGCCCACTTAGAGCAACGCTTTCCCCAATGTCACCCGTCTGGCAGTAGCCCAGAAGATAATGGAGGTGGAGGGAGTGTGCATGTGTAAGGGGGTGAAGCATAAGAAGGACAAGAAAGGGTTTACCTCCTCTGCTCCATGCCCGGAACCATATACAGTAGCTGCGCAGTTGGGTTGCCAGGGGGAAGACTTTTGGACCTTGACCAATTGCATCATGGGCCTGTCAGTAGCAGGAGGGAGAAGGAAGTGAGGTTGCACAGGAAGGAAGCCAGGCAGAGAGCAGGAAAAGCACGTGCGCAGACCTCAGAGCTGCCTGGGTAGGAGACAGGACAAGACGCAGCTGCAGACTGGTGGAGAGAGAGCTCCCGTTCAGAAGACAAAGGCTGGGGGACCGCACAGAGAGACCATAGCCCGTGTGTTATGATTGGGTCACCAAGGAGGAGAGCAAGTCCAAGCTAAGCCACAGAAAACCAGAGAGATTGGTAACTAAGTGGATTGCAGACCCCTGATCCTATCCATGCAACTAGCAGTAGCCGTGGAGCGTGCCGATGATGATCCTAGATGCCTCAACACAGCTGGAGAACTAAATAAGCCTAAAGCAAAAAAGGGGAAATCTAAACTGCTCCAGAGCAGACCCCAAAGGAATAGATAGCCTCCAAACAGATATTGTCGGTGAGACAAGATGAAAACACAAACGCAGGTAGGAAAATAGACTGAGCAAACGATGGGGCCCACACTAACTAGACAGGACAGGAAAGGAAAGACTCTGTCTGCAATCACGCAAAAAACCCTGCAAAAAGTCCAACAAGTCTGATAGAAAAATACTGAAGTCACTAGACTTCACCCACTATATCAGCACTCTGGTATATTCTGAAAGCAGAGCAAAAAAGAGGCCAATCTAATAAGGGACAAAAACAAACTGGCATAAGCAGTAACATAAGGATGGAAATTCAGCACAGCCCCAGCCGGAGCTGGCTGACCACACAACACTGAAATAGACAAAACCAGATCAAATGTGAACAATAGCAAAAAAACACTTAGTTTCCAGCTCAGTCCCTGCATGCTCAGTTAAGACCTCAGGAGGCAGGGAAAAAATCACCAGCAGGGATAGAGGGAGTCGGCTGTCTTAAATCCAGTCAGAAACTCCAGATCTCCAGTCATCCTCCTCATTATCAGGTGGCAGGCCTCTGTTAATTAGATCAGCTCCATTACCTCCAGTAACCACCAGAGGGAGCCCGGAAAGAGAACTCGCGACCCCTCTGTCAATATAACCAGCTCCACTACCTTCACTAGCAACCAGAGGTAGGCCAGAAAGCGAATTCACAACACCTGTGACTACGTGAAGCTGGAGTCTGCAGTGACAGATGAGGTGTGTCATGACCCCCGTGTAGAGACTGTGTCCAGTGCAGATACAGCAGCTAGTGCAGAGACAGCATCCCCTGCAGAGACAACAGCTAATGCAGAGACAGCAGACCGTGCAGAGACAGCAGTGTTGTGAGTTCATTTTCCCCTTCACCACTGAGGCCCGATGAACTCTCTCTTCTGGTAAAGAAAGGTAGTGAGCCTGATTATCAAACACCTGAGCCTAATGATGATGACTGGCTGAGTGGAGTTACTGACTGGATATAAGGCTGCCAACGCCCTTCTCCCCTGCGGGTGATTTCTCTGTGGGATCCTTGGAGACCAGTCTGAATTCCTGCTCTTCTAAAGCTAAGTTTTCTGCTCGGCTTTTTGCATTTGTGCTTTGCCTTTGTTTTGCTTTGTTTTTCTGGATTCCTGCCATTCCCTGCTGGGGTGAGCTGAATTCCTTTAGCTCTGTCTTCTGAAAATACCTGAGTGCTGATATAGTTGTTGAAGCCTATATGCTTCAGGGTCTTTTACCATATCAGCTTGTTGGCTTATGTCTTTGATAGGGTTTTGGCAGATTGCAGACAGCAACCTTCCTTTCCTGTCCTGTGTAGTTAGCTTGGGCCCTATCGTTTGCTCAGCCTATCTTTCTATCTGTGTGAGTGTTTTTTCATCTTGCTTCACCATCATTATATGTTGGGGGCTGCCTTTTACTTTGGGGTCTGCTCTGGGGCAGTTTAGATTTCCTGTTGTGAGTTCATTTTCCCCTTCACTACTGTGGCCCGATGAACTCCCTCTTCTGGTAAGGAAAGGTAGTGAGCCTGATTATCAGGCACCTGAGCCTAATGATCATGACTGGCTGAGTGGAGTTACGGACTGGATATAAGGCTGCCGACGCCCTCCTTCCCTGCGGGTGATTTCTCTGTGGGATCCTTGGAGACCAGTCTGAATTCCTGCTCTTCTAATGCTAAGTTTTCTGTGCTGCTTTTTGCATTTGTGCTTTGACTTTGTTTGCTTTGTTTTTCTGGATTTCTGCCATTCCCTGCTGGGGTGAGCTGAATTCCTTTAGCTCTGTCTTCTGAAAATACCTGAGTGCTGATTTAGTTTTTGAAGCCTAGCTGCTTCAGGGTCTTTTTCCATATCAGCTGTTGGCTTATGTCTTTGATAGGGTTTTTGGCAGATTGCAGACAGCAACCGTCCTTTCCTGTCCTGTTTAGTTTAGCTTGGGCCCCATCGTTTGCTCAGCCTATCTTTCTATCTGTGTGAGTGTTTTTTCTTCTTGCTTCACCGTCATTATATGTTGGGGGCTGACTTTTACTTTGGGGTCTGCCCTGGGGCAGTTTAGATTTCCTTTTCTGTCTTTAGGCTATTTAGCTCTCCGGCTGTGATCGAGGGGTCTAGGGCACTGTAGGAACCCCCCACGGCTACTGCTAGTTGTGTTGATAGGTTCAGGGGTCTGCAATCTGATAGTTGCCAACTTCTCTGGTTTTCTGGACGTAGCTTCTATTTTTGTGTCTGCCTCCTACTGTGACTCATTCATAACAGAATCACCCGCCATACCGCAGATCCTAGGGTACTCAATAGCAGGAAAGAATTGTAAAAAAAAAAAAAAAGTGTGTATATTTTTTCCTCTATATCTCTGAGGGGGAATTTTTTTTTCTCTCAATGGAGATAAAGCAATTGTCTGATCGTGTGGAGCAGCTCGCTGCGGAAGTGCCTACCTTGCTCATTCACATGCTGCTGAACCAAAGATTCCTACACCTGATGTATTTTTTGGGGATCGGTCTAAATTTTTGAATTTCAAAAATAATTGTAAATTATTTTTTGCCTTGAAACCTAACTCGTCAGGGAGCTCCGCGTAGCAGGTTAAAATTGTCATCTCTTTGCTGCGTGGCGATCCCCAGGATTGGGCGTTTTCTTTGAAACCAGATGATCCTATTCTGACTAATGTGAACGCATTTTTTCAAGCCTTGGGGTTGTTGTATGACGAACCTAATGCCATTGATCAGGCTGAAAAGACCCTGCTGGCATTGAACCAGGGTCGGGATTCTGCAGAATTGTACTGTCAAAAATTCCGAAAGTGGGCGGTACTTACTACCTGGAATGATAATGCCTTGGCTGCTCTCTTTTGGAAGGGTTTGTCAGAAGCCGTAAAAGATACTATGGTGGGATTTCCTGTTCCCTCTGGTCTTGACGATTCTATGTCATTAGCCATTCAGGTTGATCGGCGTTTGCGCGAACGCAAAACTGCACGAGAGGTGTTGCCATCTGTTGAACAAATGTCTGAACCTATGCAATGTGATAGAGTTTTGTCCAGTTTGCAGCGTCAGGAGTTCAGAAGGTGTAATAAGTTGTGTTTTTTCTGTGGAGATGGCTCGCATATAATTTCTGTCTGTCCTAAACGAGAGAAACGCTTTGCACACACGTTTTCTGTTGGTGGTGTTCAACCTAAGTTTCTTCTGGCTATTACTCTGATCTGCTCCCTGTCCACATTTTCCGCCAAGGCTTTTGTGGATTCGGGAGCAGCCCTAAACCTAATGGACTTGGATTTTGCTAAACGTTGTGGATTTCCGATGACACCTCTGCAGACGCCTATCCCTTTGAGGGGGATTGATGCTACTCCTTTGGCTAAAAATAAACCTCAGTTTTGGACCCAGGTGGTAATGCGGGTCGCCCCAGACCATCAAGAAAATTGCAGATTTTTGGTGTTGCATAATCTGCATGATACCATTGTTCTGGGGTTTCCCTGGTTACAAATTCATAATCCAGTTTTGGATTGGAAATCTGTGTCTGTGGTGAGTTGGGGTTGTCGGTGTGCCTTTAGTGAGGCTCCGGTGTTTTCCACCTCTCCTCAGTCGCATGATGTTCCTGATTATTTGGCGGACTTTTATGATGTATTTAGTGAGAATGAGTCTGCGTCTCTGCCTCCTCATAGGAGTTATGACTGTGCAATTGAACTGAGCCCGGGGTGTAAATTTCCCAAGGGTCAGCTCTTCAATTTATCTGTACCCGAGCACGAGGCTATGCGATCCTATATTAAGGAGGCGTTGGAGAAGGGTCATATTAGACCATCCTCGTCACCCTTAGGTGCCATTTTTTTTTTTGTAGCCAAAAAGGATGGATCATTGAGACCTTGTATTGATTATCGTGCCCTCAACAAAATTACTGTTAAATATCAGTATCCGTTACCCCTGATTTCGGATCTATTCTCTAGAGTTAAAGGTGCTTGCTGGTTTACCAAGCTTGACCTCAGGGGGGCGTATAATCTTATTCGCATTAAGCAGGGGGATGAATGGAAGACGGCGTTTAATACTCCGGAGGGACATTTTGAGTACCTGGTGATGCCTTTTGGGCTCACTAATGCCCCTTCTGTCTTCCAGTGCTTCATGAACGATATTTTCCGAGATTTTGTCGATAAATTTTTGATTATCTATCTGGATGATATTTTGACCTTCTCCAAGGATTGGGATTCTCATGTGGAACATATTCGGACTGTGTTCCGGATCTTGAGGGAGAATTCCCTGTATGTCAAAGGATCTAAATGCCTTTTTGGAGTACAGAGGATTTCTTTTTTGGGATTTATTTTGTCTCCGTCAACTATTGAAATGGACCCAGCCAAGGTACAGGCCATTTACGATTGGGTTCAGCCCACTTCTTTGAAGGCTCTCCAGAAGTTTTTGGGTTTTGCTAATTTTTATCGGAAATTCATAGCAAAATTTTCTAGTATTGCCAAGCCATTGACTGATTTGACTAAGAAGGGTGCTGATGTGTTAAATTGGTCTCCGGAGGCTGTTTCTTCCTTTCAGGAGCTGAAGCGAAGATTCACCTCCGCCCTGGTTTTGCGGCAACCTGATGTCTCACTTCCGTTCCAGGTAGAGGTGGATGCTTCTAAGATTGGTGCAGGAGCTGTTTTGTCCCCAAAGGATCCTGTAACATCTAAAATGAATCCCTGTGCTTTCTTTTCCCGAAAGTTCTCTCCATCTGAACATAACTATGATGTGGGGAATCGGGAACTGTTGGCCATGAAATGGGCATTTGAGGAGTGGAGACATTGGTTGGAGGGAGCTAAGCATCAAGTCGTGGTCCTCACTGACCACAAGAATTTGATTTACCTAGAGTTGGCTAAGCGCTTGAACCCTAGACTGGCTAGGTGGACCTTGTTTTTTACACGTTTTGATTTTGTGGTTTCTTTTCTTCCTGGAACTAAGAATGTCAAGGCTGACACCCTCTCTAGGAGCTTCTTTGCTGATTCTCCTGTGGTGACCAAGCCTGCTACCATCTTAGGCGAAGGGGTAGTTCTTTCTGCCATCTCGCCCGATTTGAGATGTGCTCTGGAAGAGTTCCAGGAGGACAAACCTGAGCGTTGTCCCAGTGGAAAGTTGTATGTTCCTGACCAGTGGAAGAAGAGAGTGATGTCTGAAGTTCATTGCTCTGCTTTGGCTGGTCATCCAGGTATTTTTGGTACTAGAGATCTTGTGAGTCGGTCCTTTTGGTGGCCCTCCTTGTCTCGTGATGTCAGGAATTTTGTGCAGTCCTGTGGGACGTGCTCCCGGTCTAAATTGTGTTCTCGCTCTAGTGAGTTGTTGATGCCTTTGCCTGTCCCCAAGAGGCCATGGACCCATATTTCAATGGATTTCATCTCTGATATGCCTGTCTCTCAAAGGATGACTGTTATTTGGGTGATTTGTGATAGGTTCTCTAAGATGGTTTATCTTGTACCACTCCCTAAGTTGCCGTCTTCCTCTGAGTTGGTGCCCCTGTTTTTTCAACAGGTGGTTCGCTTGCACGGGATTCCTGAGAACATTGTATCTGACAGAGGAGTTCAGTTTGTGTCTAGATTTTGGAGAACTTTCTGTTCCAAGCTGGGAATTCAGTTGTCCTTCTCCTCTGCTTTTCACCCTCAGACCAATGGGCAGACAGAGAGAACAAACCAGACCTTGGAGTCATATTTGAGATGCTTTATTTCCGCTGATCAGGATGATTGGGTTTCATTTTTGCCCTTGGCTGAATTTTCTTTAAATAATAGAGCTAGTTCTGCCACTTTGATGTCACCTTTTTTTTGTAACTTTGGGTTTCATCCTCGATTCTCTTCAGGGCAGGTGGAGCCCTCTGCCTGCCCAGGTGTTGACACTGTGGTGGAAAGAATGCACTGGATCTGGGACCAAGTGGTAGATAAGTTATCGCTCTCCCAGGAAAAGGCCCAGCGGTTTTCCAACCGACATAGGACCATTGGTCCTCAGTTTAAAGTTGGTGATATGGTGTGGTTATCATCAAAAAATATTGCTATGAAGGTGGCTTCTCCTAAGTTTAAGCCTAGCTTTATTGGACCTTACAAGATTTTGGAGATTATTAATCCGGTCTCTTTTCGTTTGGCTCTTCCTGTCACATTTAAAATCCATAATGTGTTTCATAAGTCCTTGTTGAAGAGGTTTGTTGAACCTGTTGTTCCGGGGGTGGCACCTCCAGACCCTGTATTGGTTGAAGGTAACATGGAATATGAGGTAGAGAAAGTACTGGATTCTCGTCTGGCGAGACGGCGACTCCAGTATTTGGTTAAGTGGAAGGGTTATGGTCAGGAGGATAATTCCTGGGTCTCTGCCTCTGATATTCATGCCAAAAGATTGGTGCGTGCCTTCCATCGGGCTCACCCTGATCGCCCTGGTGGCGTGGTTGAGGGTTCGGTGACCCCTCCTCAAGGGGGAGGTACTGTTGTGAGTTCATTTTCCCCTTCACTATTGAGGCCCGATGAACTCCCTCTTCTGGTAAGGAAAGGTAGTGAGCCTGATTATCAGGCACCTGAGCCTAATGATGATGACTGGCTGAGTGGAGTTACGGACTGGATATAAGGCTGCCGACGCCCTCCTGCCCTGCGGGTGATTTCTCTGTGGGATCCTTGGAGACCAGTCTGAATTCCTGCTCTTCTAAAGCTAAGTTTTTCTGTGCTGCTTTTTGCATTTGTGCTTTGACTTTGTTTTTCTGGATTTCTGCCATTCCCTGCTGGGGTGAGCTGAATTCCTTTAGCTCTGTCTTCTGAAAATACCTGAGTGCTGATTTAGTTTTTGAAGCCTAGCTGCTTCAGGGTCTTTTTCCATATCAGCTGTTGGCTTATGTCTTTGATAGGGTTTTTGGCAGATTGCAGACAGCAACCGTCCTTTCATGTCCTGTTTAGTTTAGCTTGGGCCCCATCGTTTGCTCGGCCTATCTTTCTATCTGTGTGAGTGCTTTTTCATCTTGCTTCACCGTCATTATATGTTGGGGGCTGCCTTTTACTTTGGGGTCTGCTCTGGGGCAGTTTAGATTTCCTTTTCTCTCTTTAGGCTATTTAGCTCTCCGGCTGTGATCGAGGGGTCTAGGGCACTGTAGGAACCCCCCACGGCTACTGCTAGTTGTGTTGATAGGTTCAGGGGTCTGCAATCTGATAGTTGCCAACTTCTCTGGTTTTCTGGACGTAGCTTCTATTTTTGTGTCTGCCTCCTACGATGACTCGTTCATAACAGAATCACCCGCCATACCGCAGATCCTAGGGTACTCAATAGCAGGAAAGAATTGTAAAAAAAAAAAAAAAAAAGTGTGTATATCTTTTCCTCTATGTCTCTGAGGCCGTAGGGGGAATTTTTTTTTCTCTCAATGGAGATAAAGCAATTGCCTGATCGTGTGGAGCAGCTCGCTGCGGAAGTGTGGGGAATTTCCGCCTACCTTGCTCATTCACATGCTGCTGAACCAAAGATTCCTACACCTGATGTATTTTTTGGGGATCGGTCTAAATTTTTGAATTTCAAAAATAATTGTAAATTATTTTTTGCCTTGAAACCTAACTCGTCAGGGAGCTCCACTCAGCAGGTTAAAATTGTCATCTCTTTGCTGCGTGGCGATCCCCAGGATTGGGCGTTTTCTTTGAAACCAGATGATCCTATTCTGACTAATGTGAACGCATTTTTTCAAGCCTCAGGGTTGTTGTATGACGAACCTAATGCCATTGATCAGGCTGAAAAGACCCTGCTGGCATTGAACCAGGGTCGAGATTCTGCAGAATTGTACTGTCAAAAATTCCGAAAGTGGGCGGTAGTTACTACCTGGAATGATAATGCCTTGGCTGCTCTCTTTCGGAAGGGTTTGTCAGAAGCCGTAAAAGATACTATGGTGGGATTTCCTGTTCCCTCTGGTCTTGACGATTCTATGTCATTAGCCATTCAGGTTGATCGGCGTTTGCGCGAACGCAAAACTGCACGAGAGGTGTTGCCACCTGTTGAACAAATGTCTGAACCTATGCAATGTGATAGAGTTTTGTCCAGAGAGCAGCGTCAGGAGTTCAGAAGGTGTAATAAGTTGTGTTTTTTTTGTGGAGATGCCTCGCATATTATTTTTGTCTGTCCTAAACGAGAGAAACGCTTTGCACACACGTTTTCTGTTGGTGGTGTTCAACCTAAGTTTCTTCTGGCTATTACTCTGATCTGCTCACTGTCCACAATTTCCGCCAAGGCTTTTGTGGATTCGGGAGCAGCCCTAAACCTAATGGACTTGGATTTTGCTAAACGTTGTGGATTTCCGATGACACCTCTGCAGACGCCTATCCCTTTGAGGGGGATTGATGCTACTCCTTTGGCTAAAAATAAACCTCAGTTTTGGACCCAGGTGGTAATGCGGGTCGCCCCAGACCATCAAGAAAATTGCAGATTTTTGGTGTTGCATAATCTGCATGATACCATTGTTCTGGGGTTTCCCTGGTTACAAATTCATAATCCAGTTTTGGATTGGAAATCTGTGTCTGTGGTGAGTTGGGGTTGTCGGTGTGCCTTTAGTGAGGCTCCGGTGTTTTCCACCTCTCCTCAGTCGCATGATGTTCCTGATTATTTGGCGGACTTTTATGATGTATTTAGTGAGAATGAGTCTGCGTCTCTGCCTCCTCATAGGAGTTATGACTGTGCAATTGAACTGAGCCCGGGGTGTAAATTTCCCAAGGGTCGGCTCTTCAATTTATCTGTACCCGAGCACGAGGCTATGCGATCCTATATTAAGGAGGCGTTGGAGAAGGGTCATATTAGACCATCCTCGTCACCCTTAGGTGCCGGTTTTTTTTTTGTAGCCAAAAAGGATGGATCATTAAGACCTTGTATTGATTATCGTGCCCTCAACAAAATTACTGTTAAATATCAGTATCCGTTACCCCTGATTTCAGATCTATTCTCTAGAGTTAAAGGTGCTTGCTGGTTTACCAAGCTTGACCTCAGGGGGCGTATAATCTTATTCGCATTAAGCAGGGGGATGAATGGAAGACGGCGTTTAATACTCCAGAGGGACATTTTGAGTACCTGGTGATGCCTTTTGGGCTCACTAATGCCCCTTCTGTCTTCCAGTGCTTCATGAACGATATTTTCTGAGATTTTGTCGATAAATTTTTGATTATCTATCTGGATGATATTTTGATCTTCTCCAAGGATTGGGATTCTCATGTGGAACATATTCGGACTGTGTTCCGGATCTTGAGGGAGAATTCCCTGTATGTCAAAGGATCTAAATGCCTTTTTGGAGTACAGAGGATTTCTTTTTTGGGATTTATTTTGTCTCCGTCAACTATTGAAATGGACCCGGCCAAGGTACAGGCCATTTACGATTGGGTTCAGCCCACTTCTTTGAAGGCCCTCCAGAAGTTTTTGGGTTTTGCTAATTTTTATCGGAAATTTATAGCAAAATTTTCTAGTATTGCCAAGCCATTGACTGATTTGACTAAGAAGGGTGCTGATGTGTTAAATTGGTCTCCAGAGGCTGTTTCTTCCTTTCAGGAGCTGAAGCGAAGATTCACCTCCGCCCCGGTTTTGCGGCAACCTGATGTCTCACTTCCGTTCCAGGTAGAGGTGGATGCTTCTGAGATTGGTGCAGGAGCTGTTTTGTCCCAAAAGGATCCTGTAACATCTAAAATGAATCCCTGTGCTTTCTTTTCCCGAAAGTTCTCTCCATCTGAACGTAACTATGATGTGGGGAATCGGGAACTGTTGACCATGAAATGGGCATTTGAGGAGTGGAGACATTGGTTGGAGGGAGCTAAGCATCAAGTCGTGGTCCTCACTGACCACAAGAATTTGATTTACCTAGAGTTGGCTAAGCGCTTGAACCCTAGACTGGCTAGGTGGGCCTTGTTTTTTACACGTTTTGATTTTGTGGTTTCTTTTCTTCCTGGAACTAAGAATGTCAAGGCAGACGCACTCTCTAGGAGCTTCTTTGCTGATTCTCCTGTGGTGACCAAGCCTGCTACCATCTTAGGCGAAGGGGTAGTTCTTTCTGCCATCTCGCCCGATTTGAGACGTGCTCTGGAAGAGTTCCAGGAGGACAAACCTGAGCGTTGTCCCAGTGGAAAGTTGTATGTTCCTTACCAGTGGAAGAAGAGAGTGATGTCTGAAGTTCATTGCTCTGCTTTGGCTGGTCATCCAGGTATTTTTGGTAGTAGAGATCTGGTGAGTCGGTCTTTTTGGTGGCCCTCCTTGTCTCTTGATGTCAGGAATTTTGTTCAGTCCTGTGGGACGTGCTCCCGGTCTAAATTGTGTTCTCGCTCTAGTGGGTTGTTGATGCCTTTGCCTGTCCCCAAGAGGCCATGGACCCATATTTCAATGGATTTCATCTCTGATATGCCTGTCTCTCAAAGGATGACTGTTATTTGGGTGATTTGTGATAGGTTCTCTAAGATGGTTCATCTTGTACCACTCCCTAAGTTGCCATCTTCCTCTGAGTTGGTGCCCCTGTTTTTGCAACAGGTGGTTCGCTTGCACGGGATTCCTGAGAACATTGTATCTGACAGAGGAGTTCAGTTTGTGTCTAGATTTTGGAGAACTTTCTGTTCCAAGCTGGGAATTCAGTTGTCCTTCTCCTCTGCTTTTCACCCTCAGACCAATGGGCAGACAGAGAGAACAAACCAGACCTTGGAGTCATATTTGAGATGTTTTATTTCTGCTGATCAGGATGATTGGGTTTCATTTTTGCCCTTGGCCGAATTTGCTTTAAATAATAGAGCTAGTTCTGCCACTTTGATGTCACCTTTTTTTTGTAACTTTGGGTTTCATCCTCGATTTTCTTCAGGGCAGGTGGAGCCCTCTGCCTGCCCAGGTGTTGACACTGTGGTGGAGAGAATGCACCAGATCTGGGACCAAGTGGTGGATAAGTTATCTCTCTCCCAGGAAAAGGCCCAGCGGTTTTCCAACCGACATAGGACCTTTGGTCCCCAGTTTAAAGTTGGTGATATGGTGTGGTTATCATCAAAAAATATTGCTATGAAGGTGGCTTCTCCTAAGTTTAAGCCTAGATTTATTGGACCTTACAAGATTTTGGAGATTATTAATCCGGTCTCTTTTTGTTTGGCTCTTCCTGTCACATTTAAAATCCATAATGTGTTCCATAAGTCTTTGTTGAAGAGGTTTGTTGAACCTGTTGTTCCGGGGGTGGCACCTCCAGACCCTGTATTGGTTGAAGGTAACATGGAATATGAGGTAGAGAAGGTACTGGATTCCCGTCTGGCTAGACGGCTACTCCAGTATTTGGTTAAGTGGAAGGGTTATGGTCAGGAGGATAATTCCTGGGTCTCTGCCTCTGATATTCATGCCAAAAGATTGGTGTGTGCCTTTCATCGGGCTCACCCTGATCGCCCTGGTGGCGTGGTTGAGGGTTCGGTGACCCCTCCTCAAGGGGGAGGTACTGTTGTGAGTTCATTTTCCCCTTCACCACTGAGGCCCGATGAACTCTCTCTTCTGGTAAAGAAAGGTAGTGAGCCTGATTATCAAACACCTGAGCCTAATGATGATGACTGGCTGAGTGGAGTTACTGACTGGATATAAGGCTGCCAACGCCCTTCTGCCCTGCGGGTGATTTCTCTGTGGGATCCTTGGAGACCAGTCTGAATTCCTGCTCTTCTAAAGCTAAGTTTTCTGCTCGGCTTTTTGCATTTGTGCTTTGACTTTGTTTTGCTTTGTTTTTCTGGATTTCTGCCATTCCCTGCTGGGGTGAGCTGAATTCCTTTAGCTCTGTCTTCTGAAAATACCTGAGTGCTGATATAGTTGTTGAAGCCTAGCTGCTTCAGGGTCTTTTTCCATATCAGCTGTTGGCTTATGTCTTTGATAGGGTTTTGGCAGATTGCAGACAGCAACCTTCCTTTCCTGTCCTGTGTAGTTAGCTTGGGCCCCATAGTTTGCTCAGCCTATCTTTCTATCTGTGTGAGTGTTTTTTCATCTTGCTTCACCGTCATTATATGTTGGGGCTGCCTTTTACTTTGGGGTCTGCTCTGGGGCAGTTTAGATTTCCTTTTCTGTCTTTAGGCTATTTAGCTCTCCGGCTGTGATCAAGGGGTCTAGGGCACCGTAGGAACCCCCCACGGCTACTGCTAGTTGTGTTGATAGGTTCAGGGGTCTGCAATCTGTTAGTTGCCAACTTCTCTGGTTTTCTGGACGTAGCTTCTATTTTTGTGTCTGCCTCCTACGGTGACTCGTTCATAACACAGCAGCTAGTGTGGAGACAGCGGCTCATGCAGAGACAGTGATCCGTGCAGGGACCATGACCCCCGCGCGTAGCCCCGGTACCCACGGTGCTGGTGCAGAGCCCCTGATTCCTGCTGAGATATCTAACAAGGGACGGAGTGTTGCTTCCCCTGGGAGAGGCTGTTGTGCTTAGACAAAAGACTCAGAGCAGAGGGGACCCCGTTTTCCAGTACCCCCTCTGCCTCCTGCAGTAATCCTTGAGACCCCAATGGAGGATTGTAAAGACCACAGAGTGCAGAGAGACTTCAGACCACAAGCGCCGCTGGTGATTCGGTGCCAACGTGGGAGAAGTCCGACTCTTCAATCAAGACCCCTTCAGACTGATAAGTTCCTTCATAAGAAAACTCCGTATAATACTGTTTAATTCTGGTTATGCCTTTTTGACTGTTTTCCGATTACCAATACTTGCACTGTTATTTTGCCAGTGTTAATCCCTGTAAATAAATCTCCCCTTTAACTGTCTGTACATCTGTTCCATGGGGACATACCTAACACCTGCACTTTATTACATTTGTAGCAACCAGAGTGCAGCTAAACTACTTTTTGGCTGCATGATCAGTAGCCACGTGCTGTGGGGGCCGGTGTCACCCCTCTCTGTTTTCTAGTAACAGTTGATGCTGATTCCTCTTTGGCCAGAGTGGTCACGTGATTGATTCTGTACTTCTATCACTGCCCCTGCCAGTCAGTACTAGAGATTGTAAGAAGTCCTAGTTTTTACACAACACAATAACATGTAGCGGGTGAGGTCTCCAATGAAGATGCGCTCCTATAATTACACAAGATCTCTTTTAAATGGAATATTGTATATTCTGTCTGCATTTAATCCTATTTTGATTTTCCTTTGCTAAATATTGTGCACAAGTGTGGAGAAGATGGAGAACTTTAATTCTTATTTTCCATTGTCTCTGAGCATACATTGGACTGCACTCCGATGTCATTAGAGTGCAGTCCGATGTTTCACATGCACCTATAGACTTGTATAGGTGCGTGTCATTCAAATATCGGAGCCACCCCCAGCATGCTGCAAATGTTTTCTCCTGCTGAATCGCCATGAAAAAATAATCACAGATCTGCCTCATAGTATAACATTGGGCCGAGTGCTATCCGATAAAACTTCAGATAGAACTTGGCCGTGTTATACACCAGTGTAATCGTTCTTTAATATGCTACTGCAGAATTACCTTTACGGATAATATTCCACAAGTATCAATGTAAAACGCTGAATATATGCAATTTTGCCAATGATATGAGTGAAAAAAAAAATGGAAACAACGTTCAATCTTCTGTGCATTATTGCTATCTTCTACGTTTTTTGTTTCCAGCCTCTAAAACAATCCAAGACTTTAGACGGCGTTCCCACAATGAGCTTTTGGTCAGTTTTAGATGTTGCAGATTTTCTGCGTCATTTTTGCAACCATTAAGTAAAATAGTTTACTTGAATATTTCAAAAATGTGCAGCGTAAAAAACTCACCAAAAACTCATGGTGGTAACATAGTCTGAATGGCCGTCATACCTCACACTCGCTGTCTATAGTTCTCCGTTATACTGTGCAGTAAGAAATATCCAGCTACAATACAAAATAATAGTTACATCATTGCCACCGTTGATTGCATCATTCTGCCAGCAGAGGTCGCACTTCCCTTAGAAACAAAATGATTTTTACACCATGGTGAGACATGGATTTGTAAATGGGAACATACAGTTGTGGCCAAAAGTATTGACACCCCTGTAATTCTGTCACATAATACTCAGTTTCTTCCTGAAAATGATTGCAATCACAAATTCTTTGGTATTATTATCTTCATTTAATTTGTCTTAAATGAAAAAACACAAAAGAGAATGAAGCAAAAAGCAAAACATTGATCATTTCACACAAAACTCCAAAAATGGGCCAGAGCAAAAGTATTGGCACCCTCAGCCTAATACTTGGTTGCACAACCTTTAGCCAAAATAACTGCGACCAACCGCTTCCGGTAACCATCGATGAGTTTCTTACAATGCTCTGCTGGAATTTTAGACCATTCTTCTTTGGCAAACTGCTCCAGGTCCCTGATATTTGAAGGGTGCCTTCTCCAAACTGCCATTTTTAGATCTCTCCACAGGTGTTCTATGGGATTCAGGTCTGGACTCATTGCTGGCCACCTTAGAAGTCTCCAGTGCTTTCTCTCAAACCATTTTCTAGTGCTTTTTGAAGTGTGTTTTGGGCCATTGTCCTGCTGGAAGACCCATGACCTCTGAGGGAGACCCAGCTTTCTCACACTGGGCCCTACATTATGCTGCAAAATTTGTTGGTAGTCTTCTGACTTCATAATGCCATGCACACGGTCAAGCAGTCCAGTGCCAGAGGCAGCAAAGCAACCCCAAAACAACAGGGAACCTCCGCCATGTTTGACTGTAGGGACCGTGTTCTTTTCTTTGAATGCCTCTTTTTCCCTCCTGTAAACTCTATGTTGATGCCTTTGCCCAAAAAGCTCTACTTTTGTCTCATCTGACCAGAGAACATTCTTCCAAAACATTTTAGGCTTTTTCAGGTAAGTTTTGGCAAACTCCAGCCTGGCTTTTTTTATGTCTCGGGGTAAGAAGTGGGGTCTTACTGGGTCTCCTACCATACAGTCCCTTTTCATTCAGACGCCGACGGATAGTACGGGTTGACACTGTTGTACCCTCAGACTGCAGGGCAGCTTGAACTTGTTTGGATGTTAGTCAAGGTTCTTTATCCAACATCCGCACAATCTTGCGTTGAAATCTCTTGTCAATTTTTCTTTTCCGTCCACATCTAGGGAGGTTAGCCACAGTGCCATGGGCTTTAAACTTCTTGATGACACTGCACACGGTAGACACAGGAACATTCAGGTCTTTGGAGATGGACTTGTAGCCTTGAGATTGCTCATGCTTCCTCACAATTTGGTTTCTCAAGTCCTCAGACAGTTCTTTGGTCTTCTTTCTTTTCTCCATGCTCAATGTGGTACACACAAGGACACAGGACAGAGGTTGAGTCAACTTTAATCCATGTCAACTGGCTGCAAGTGTGATTTAGTTATTGCCAACACCTGTTAGGTGCCACAGGTAAGTTACAGGTGCTGCTAATTACACAAATTAGAGAAGCATCACATGATTTTTCGAACAGTGCCAATACTTTTGTCCACCCTCTTTTTTATGTTTGGTGTGGAATTATATCCAATTTGGTTTTAGGACAATTCTTTTTGTGTTTTTTCATTTAAGACAAATTAAATGAAGATAATAATACCAAAGAATTTGTGTTTGCAATCATTTTCAGGAAGAAACTGAGTATTATCTGTCAGAATTGCAGGGGTGTCAATACTTTTGGCCACAACTGTATGGTATATACAGTTAGGTCCATATATATTTGGACAGAGACAACATTTTTCTAATTTTGGTTCTAGACATTACCATAAAGAATTTTAAACAAAACAATTCAGATGCAGTTGAAGTTCAGACTTTCACCTTTCATTTGAGGGTATCCACTTTAAATTGGATGAAGGGTTTAGGAGTTTCAGCTCAGTAACATGTGCCACCCTGTTTTTAAAGGGACCAAAAGTAATTGGACAATTGACTCCAAGGCTATTTCATGGACAGGTGTGGGCAATCCCTTCGTTATGTCATTCTCAATTAAGCAGATAAAAGGCCTGGAGTTGATTTGAGGTGTGGTGCTTGCATTTGGAAGGTTTTGCTGTGAAGGAAACATGCGGTCCAAGGAGCTCTCCCTGCAGGTGAAACAAGCCATCCTTAAGCTGCAAAAACAGAAAAAACAAGACTTAATATTTGGTGGCAGATTCCTGAATCCTGACAGTGTCCGGTGTGATAAGCTGGCTGCCAATCACACAACAAAATTCTCGCTCGTCGGGTGAGATGATTTTTCAGCTTAAGTCATCGTTCTCATCAGCACGTGTACACAGGTCATGTGCTACTGAACAATGACATTTAATGAATCTAGGTCGACTTAGTACTCTCGTTCTGTGCACATTTTCGCCCAGTCGGCCTCTCTGGACAGGGAAATAAACGACCGCTGATTGGCAAACAAATAGCCGATTGGGGTTCTCCCACAATTAAATATGACAGTTCTAGGTAAGATCATGCAAAAATAATCAAATTTTCAATCGGTTTCATTTTTAAAAAAATGATTTTATGTCTAGAGATTCCTGTTCTGGGATCCTTTAGTGCAGGAGTGTATCCAGACAGAAGAGGGCCACTGTGTAAGATCAGTATAGGGGCCCTTTGCAATCCAATAGCTCATGATAATGCACAATTCCACCTGCTGTGGAGGCCGTAGTGGCCCCCTTACTTTTGGACCCCTGTGCGACATCAGAGGTTGCACCAATGGTATGTCCGCCCCTGCCTTTTCCTTCGCAAAAAAAAAAACAGTTCATCCTCATTGCAATGTAGTCTGTGCGGCAGACATATAAAATGGAAAGTCGGTTCTTGGATGAAGGTGCAGCAAGAGAAATTGCATGGTTCACTGTAGAAAGTGTGCAAAAAGTAAAAATTCCATCATTTATTCAGGCTTTCCTCAATATAAAAGAACATTAATTAATACATAAAAATATATGTCCTATGAATTTTGAACCCTAAAAGGATTCCTAATCATAACACTAGACAAGGCATTTATCAATCACAGATCATATTGGGGGGAATTTTGTCAGCAGAACAGCAGGGGGCGCCACTTCATCTATATAAATAGACAGGAGTATTTTTCTAATATTCGAGTAGAACATTTGATAAGGTTTTGCGTTATCTATAGTGTTGAGCGATACCTTCCGATATCGGGAAATATCGGATCGGATTGGATCGGACCGATACCCCAAAAATATCGGGTATCGCCGATTCCAATACTGGAAACCCATGCAAGTCAATGGGGCACAAATATCGGAATGAAAATAAACCCTTTCTTTACTTGCACATCCAGTTCGGGAGGGGGGAAGAGTGTGGGCGGTGAGTGGGCGGAGACTGTGCGTATGTGTGTGCGGGCGGGGTCTGTACGGGCCTGCCGGGGGTTGTCCCATAGTCCCATCGGGCTATGCCTGCTACGATGACAGTGATTGACACGTTAGCCAATGATGGGACAGTAGTAGTCCCATCATCCGGCTAATGTGTTGAATGTAAAAAAAACCCAAAACATACATACTACATACATACTTCATATATACTACATTCATACAACATACATACATACTAAATATATACTACATTCATACAACATACATACTACATATATACTACATTCATACAACATACATACTACATATATACTACATTCATACAACATACATACATACTACATACATACTACATATATACTACATTCATACAACATACATACATACATAGTACTTACTACATACAATACATTCATTCATACATTCGTACAATACATACATATAGACATACAGTACATATAACAGAGTAGAATCATAGAATCATAGAATCGTAGAGTTGGAAGGGACCTCCTGGGCCATCTGGTCCAACCCCCTGCTCAAAGCAGGATTCGCTAAATCATCCCAGTCAGATGTCTGTCCAGCCTCTGTTTGAAGACATCCATTGAAGGAGAACTCACCACTTCTCGTGGCAGCTTGTTCCACTCATTGATCACTCTAACTGTCAAAAAGTTTTTTCTAATATCTAATCTGTGTCTCCTCCCATTCAGTTTCACCCCATTGCTTCTAGTCTTTCCTTGTGCAAATGAGAATAAAGTTGATCCTTCTACAATGTGACAGCCCTTTAGATATTTGTAGACAGCTATTAAGTCTCCTCTCAGTCTTCTCTTTTGCAAACTAAACAATCCCAAATCCTGCAACCTTTCCTCATAAGACAGGGTTTGCAGACCGGTCACCATTCTGGTTGCTCTTTTCTGAACTTGCTCCAGTTTGTTGATGTCTTTTTTAAAATGTGGTGCCCAAAACTGGACACAATATTCCAGATGAGGTCTGACCAAAGAGGAGTAGAGGGAAATAATGACTTCACGTGATCTAGACTGTATGCTTCTGTTAATACATCCTAGAATTGCATTTGCTTTTTTTGCTGCTGCATCACACTGTTGACTCATATTCAGTCTGTGATTTATTAGTATACCCAAGTCTTTTTCACATGTGCTGTTGCTTAGGCCTATTCCTCCCATTCTGTATATGCTTTTTTCATTTTTATTGCCCAGATGTAGTACTTTGCATTTTTCCCTGTTAAAAAACATTCTGTTAGTTGCTGCCCACTTCTCCAGTTTATTTATATCTGGCAGTTGTGGCCAAAAGTATTGACACCCCTGCAATTCTGTCAGATAATACTCAGTTTCTTCCTGAAAATGATTGCAAACACAAATTCTTTGGTATTATTATCTTCATTTAATTTGTCTTAAATGAAAAAACACAAAAAGAATTGTCCTAGAGCCAAATTGGATATAATTCCACACCAAACATAAAAAGAGGGTGGACAAAAGTATTGGCACTTTTCGAAAAATCATGTGATGCTTCTCTAATTTGTGTAATTAACAGCACCTGTAATTTACCTGTGGCACCTAACAGGTGTTGGCAAAAACTAAATCACACTTTCAGCCCGTTGACATGGATTAAAGTTGACTCAACCTCTGTCCTGTGTCCTTGTGTGTACCACATTGAGCATGGAGAAAAGAAAGAAGACCAAAGAACTGTCTGAGGACTTGAGAAACCAAATTGTGAGGAAGCATGAGCATTCTCAAGGCTACAAGTCCATCTCCAATGACCTGAATGTTCCTGTGTCTACCGTGTGCAGTGTCATCAAGAAGTTTAAAGCCCATGGCACTGTGGCTAACCTCCCTAGATGTGGACAGAAAAGAAAAACTGACTAGAGATTTCAACGCAAGATTGTGCGGATGTTGGATAAAGAACCTCGACTAACATCCAAACAAGTTCAAGCTGCCCTGCAGTCCGAGGGTACAACAGTGTCAACCCGTACTATCCGTCGGCGTCTGAATGAAAAGGGACTGTATGGTAGGAGACCCAGTAAGACCCCACTTCTTACCCCGAGACATAAAAAAGCCAGGCTGGAGTTTGCCAAAACTTACCTGAAAAAGCCTAAAACGTTTTGGAAGAATGTTCTCTGGTCAGATGAGACAAAAGTAGAGCTTTTTGGGCAAAGGTATCAGCATAGAGTTTACAGGAGAAAAAAAAGAGACATTAAAAGAAAAGAACACGGTCCCTACAGTCAAACATGGCCAAGGTTCTCTGATGTTTTGGGGTTGCTTTGCTGCCTCTGGCACTGGACTGCTTGACCGTGTGCATGGCATTATGAAGTCAGAAGACTACCAACAACTTTTGCAGCATAATGTAGGGCCCAGTGTGAGAAAGCTGGGTCTCCCTCAGAGGTCATGGGTCTTCCAGCAGGACAATGACCCAAAACACACTTCAAAAAGCACTAGAAAATGGTTTCAGAGAAAGCACTGGAGACTTCTAAGGTGGCCAGCAATGAGTCCAGACCTGAATCCCATAGAACACCTGTGGAGAGATCTAAAAATGGCAGTTTGGAGAAGGCACCCTTCAAATATCAGGGACCAGGAGCAGTTTGCCAAAGAAGAATGGTCTAAAATTCCAGCAGAGCATTGTAAGAAACTCATTGATGGTTACCGGAAGCGGTTGGTTGCAGTTATTTTGGCTAAAGGTTGTGCAACCAAATATTAGGCTGAGGGTGCCAATACTTTTGCTCTGGCCCATTTTTGGAGTTTTGTGTGAAATGATCAGTGTTTTGCTTTTTGCTTCATTCTGTTTTGTGTTTTTTCATTTAAGACAAATTAAATGAAGATAATAATACCAAAGAATTTGTGTTTGCAATCATTTTCAGAATTGCAGGGGTGTCAATACTTTTGGCCACAACTGTGCTCACCATCACTTGTCACTTTGTTCCCTGAAGCCAGTGTCATCTGTAAAAAATATTAAAATAACAAACAACCAATATACTCCCTGATCCGCAGAAATCCTCGAGTGTCCCACGACGATCTCCCGTGGAGAACAGCAGCATCAGCTGATGCGACCGCTCTCTAGGGGAACCAGGAATACAATGACGGGAGTTAGGTAACCTTCCGCACTGTATTCCTCCGCCACTGTATAAAAATAGTCCCTAGTCTCACTTTTGGCATTGCTGTGTGAGAAAGTTCCCACGCAACTTTTGCCATAAAGTGAGACCAGTGAACTATAGTAACCTCTCAGTGATGCACTGCAGGAGATCGTCGTGGGACACTGGTGGATTTCTGTGGATCAGGGAGTATATTGGTTGTTTGTTATTTTAATATATTTTACAGTGAGATGACACTGGCTTCGGGGATCAAAGTGACAAGTGATGGTGAGTATGTACTCTATGCTATATGTACTGTATTTCTATATGTATATATTGTATGAATGTATTGTATGTAGTATGTATGTTGTATGTAGTATGTATGTATGTTGTATGAATGTAGTATATATGTAGTATGTATGTAGTATGTATATATGTTGTATGAATGTAGTATATATGTAGTATGTATGTATTATGTAGTATGTATGTATGCTGTATGAATGTAGTATATATATGTAGTATGTATGTATGTTGTATGAATGTAGTATATATGAAGTATGTATGTATGTTGTATGAATGTTGTATATATGTAGTATGTATGTAATATGTATGTAATATGTATGTAGTATGTATGTTTTTTTTATTTTGTTTTTACATTCAACACATTAGCCGGATGATGGGACTACTAATGTCCCATCATTGGCTAATGTGTCAATCACTGTCATTGCAGCAGGCATAGCTCGATGGGACTTGTAGTCCCATCGGACGATGCCTGCACACACACAACCCCCGGCAGGCCCGCACAGACCCCCGGCAGGCCCGCACAGACCCCCGGCAGGCCCGTACAGACCCCCGGCAGGCCCGTACAGACCCCCGGCAGGCCCGTACAGACCCCCGGCAGGCCCGTACAGACCCCCGGCAGGCCCGCTCAGACCCCCGGCAGGCCCGCACAGACCGCGCATCATGATGACATCATTTCAGCAGCCAATCACAGCCATGCCATTAGTTAACATGGTTAACACAACTGGCTCATTGCATTATGGGAACTTCCGATTCCGGTATTTGATATTGTAAAAATATCGGCACTCGGTATAATATCGGCCCATACCCGATATTTGCAGTATCGGAATGTTCAACACTAGTTATCTATCATTGAAATGTAATATTTAATAGTGACACAATCTCTTCAACAGTGAGAAGCAATGGCTTTGGTAAAGCAATAATGTAAACTTTAAGGCCAATAAGCAAAGACTTATAGGCACCAATTGATCATTTGCATTTTTTTTAATCACTTTGGGTTTTTTTCTTCAAAATGGCACATGCAATTCATGAATTTGACCCAAAATTAAAAGTGATATGTTTCCTGTCTTGAACGGTTTTTGCAATTATTTGGTGGCAAAAGTTGGACGTTTTGCAAAATGACGCAAAATATTGTCAAAATACTGGCGGAACTCAAAAATATACCGAGTGGGTGGGTTGGGGGGGGACTAGAGAGGAGTAGCGCCAAATTTTGCATTTCTTTAAAAAGTAACAATTGAGGTATAAGGCAAAAATATTTGAAATCACTAAACTCTGCCCGCAAAGGTGGAAAACAAAACAAAAAGAGACGAGCAGAAATACAGTAAACTAGACTTCAAAAAAGGTGGAAACCAAAAAAAGTGGCAAAACACATAAAACAAAAAAACAGGCCCAAAGGCAATGATGGATTGTGGCAATAGGACCACTACTATCCTTAAAGGGGTTGTCCAGGATTGGGACTCAAGTCTGCAGTCACTGTGAGCGCACTGTCAGGATTCACTGATGCCAGTGCCTGGAGTGTATACCATATATTTTTCTATTGGAACCGATTTCCAGGGATCCAAGGTGAAATTTTGTAAATAGAGATATGTGGGATGTACAAAATTCATATTATATTTATAATTTGTATTTTATTCTTGACGCAGAATTGATTATTTCATTTGAATGGTGTAACGTGCTGCTGCAGTGCAGTACAGCGCAACCTCCACCAGGGGGTGATGGTGAGGGAAGAGAGGTTACACACACACAGCATAGTAACACAGAGCAACAGGTGTCACAGGTAATGAAAGAGTGGTCAGACTAGCCGAAGTCAGCAACAGTCAGGAGCAGAAGTACGAAGGGAGACAGCAAGTGCGTAGTCAGGGACGAGTGAGAAGTCAGGACCTACCAGGAATGTGGTATCAGAAACGTAAGACGTAAGCCGTTGTCAGGGTAAAAGCCAGAGAGTCAAAAGCCAGTCGGAAAGCGTGGTATCAGAAACGGAAAAACCAGAAGCAGAGTCCAGAGATCAAGCCAGGTCATACACAAGTCCAGGTAATCAGGGGCAGAAGGAACACTAAAGGAATACAGGTCAGAGGCACTAGCTTGGAAGCTTGCAGTATAGCTGACGCTGGCCTGCAGGCTGCAGATGACTGACATAGCCCAGCCAGCTCCAGAACGAGGCAGAGGGGATTAACCCCCACATGACCAGTCAAAAGAGAAGACAGCAGAAACAAACTCTGGACTGGATCATGACAAATGGATATGAAAATGAGAGAACCATAGAGATGCCAACAGTTATCTGTAGTGAAATCCCGCAATCGTATTATGAATTATTCCATAAGCTTTCCTTTGTTTTGTATTGATTTGTATTTCCATTTTCATGGTAACGATGTAGAGCGCCATCAGAGTGGAAATCTGAGCATTCTACATTCTTGATTGCTGCATTTGGTCTTTAAAATTAGGTAGCGTGATATATGTTATTTAGCGGTAGCAAAAGGCATGGAATGGAACGAAACGCGTTCCCACTGTTCTGAAATCAATATTGCGGTATGAGACCATGAACTGTAAAATAATGAAATAAATTGCAATTGTAATTGAAGCCTAATAACATGAGTGCCAGGACTTTACTTCTATTGATCCTACAGAAGAGCTGCTGTAGCACAAATTCCTGATACAGCTAATAGTGACTAATAGAAAGGTGTTCTTGCACGCAGTGGATTGCAGTTTGCACAGTGTCGGGGAATGTATAGTGCACACTGACTCCTCTCCATCTAAAGTGTCTACAAAAGGGAACTGAACATCAGAATTGGCCCTTAAAACAATGGTGGGCAATGTGATTTATTTTGGTAAAGCTTGGGTTTTAGCTTTCATAGATGTTAACACATAAAGTGTCTCCGGCTCTCAGTCCAGTCAATCATCTGTGGAAAGTGATATAGCCCAAATCTGTAGCTCTCACTTTGCCACTTGGAGAACTTAAAAGGCTTATCAGACGCCGTTCTCTTCCTCATCGGAGGTGGACGGTGCTGACGAACTGACAAGAACCCATGGACAATACCTTTGTGCTTTGTGGTTGTAATTGTAACGTCATCAGCACCATTCAACTCCAATGTGTAAGTGAGTGACGCCGGATAACACATTTTTATCATCAGCCGCAAATGCCTTGGTGCCACATACCACAAGATACATGCCACAGATCAGCACGAGAGCACTAGGACATAGGGTTTTACCCAAGTGGAGGACGTCATAGAAACAGTTGATGGAAGAAATCCACCAGAAAAAAATTACGTTTATAGAAGGATGCGCTGCTGGAATAAAATTATCTTCAAGTAGTGAAGTAAAAGGTGTTTATTGTCACCACGCATTTTGACTCCAAACGCCCGTTCTTCTCAAGTGTAAACCAACCTACAACATGTATCTTGTATGTTAGTTTTTACACTTGAAAACTACACTTCGAAATGCATTGTGCGCGGCAATAAAAAAACTTCACTACATCAAGGGAACTTTTTTCTATCTGTGCAGCCTCCTATTAACATGATTTGTCCACCCTGGTCAAATCATGTTATCAGTGAATATAATATACAGGCTTTAACTTGTCCACAGGGGATCTGGTGATTCCCCCGGTAAGCACTTGTGCAGAAATGGTCACCCCACCTTCCTATAAGAACAGTATTTGGCACAATACACTTGAGTCACTATATACAGACAAGGCAGTTATCTAATTGTTCATTTCCTACTTGTTATATGCGCGCACACAGTCACACACGGGTAACAGTAAAAGGGAAGTTCAGCCACAGGGAGATGCCGCATCTTCACCCAACAGGTCACGGTACAGACTAATAAAGACCTAGCTTCACACTTCACAAATAAAAGCACCACCTTGGACCTAACTCCCAAAAAGGCCAATTTGGGGTTTCTCGTACCTCCTGAGGAACTAGAGGGTAGGTTGCAACACAGTGCTAACAAGGGGAGAGGAAAGTATGAAGTAAGATATGAAAGCGCATGATGAGAAACCAAAACACATTCATATAGAGTAGAGAGAGAAACTAAGGAGAACAAAAATTAAAGAAACAAGTAACCCACCCAGAAACCTACCAGTGGTAAAAGGAAAAGGTGCTGGGAAGGAAAGCAAATAAACTCACTGCAGTAAAACAACTGGAGTTTAACAAACAAGGTAAACACCCTAGCTGAAGGGCTGGAACTCCCTAACACACTTTCACCACGAGGTATAGCCAGCAAGGAAATGCAGTAAAGGTGCACATATAAGACCCCACCCAGAATATGACGCTGCGGGAAATTGAGAAACAGCTGGGGAGGAGAAAACCACTAAGGGAAAACAAAGACAATAGAAACCATCAGCATTTGGACAGGGAAGAAAGGGCAATAGCTTAGCAGACAGGGGAACTGACCACACAACAACAGGTCCCCTCATCGAATCTTCAAACCTAGCAATGACACTACTCAGTTTATTATATGGTAGAAAGGTACATTTGTGAATGAATATAATGCAATATTTGCATGCAGCTGAACAGTTGCCCCAGAATTAATGCTACTAATGGGCCATTGGTACCCTAGTCCAACAAGGGAGGTTTGTGTGTTTTTTATTTCTTCCATTTTCTTCATATTATTGCTCAGCTATTAATTTCATTTCATAACTCATACTAAAGCAGTATTGATTTTAAAAAAACTTTTAAAATGCCAGTTTTATCCCCATTTTAGCATATGCGCTGATTGCTGCGCTGAGCTTCACAGCTTGTAATCGGTGTGTGTAGGAGTAGACAGAGAGGATTGAAAGCTTCTCTCCCACCCACACTCTCTTTAGAGTTGCTCAACAAAATTAACTGAATGTATTTTGTGAATGCAGTGAAACAATGAGAAATCGTTGAGGTAATAATCATCTCTCCTCTTCGTGGAAGACTCAGGTCTGGTTTTATGCAATCACGGAAGTCACATATTCGAATATAATGTGTAGGGAACGGGGTCACTGACAGTTCACATCACGCACTGAATTCAGTGCAGTTACACTCTGGATTTTCAATGCTCACATGTAAAAATTGTGATGCACTTTTTTGCTACAATTTAGTCTTTAGTGTTTTTGCCACAATATTTTAAAATACGGGCAAAAAATTGTGATAAAAATATGTCCACAGCGTGGGAACCCAGCCTTATGAAGATAAAGGTGCTAGTTAAATTAATGTACCAAATATACAGTATATATAAGAGCACTGACAGATTGAGTGCGATAAGATATATACGGTATGTGGATATTGATATATATCTGAACATTGAATATATCGGGCATCACCGTGGCTCAGTGGTTAGCATTGCAGCGCTGGAGTCCTGGGTTCCAATCCCATCAAGGACATTTCCAAGGAGTTTGTATGTTCTCCCCGTGTTTGCGTGGGTTTTCTCCGGGTTCTCCGGTTTCCTCCCACATTCCGAAGACATACTGATAGGGAATTTAGATTGTGGGCCCCATCAGGGACAGTGATAACAATGTGTGCAAACTGTAAAGCGTTGTGTAATATGTTGTCGTTATATAAAAAATAAAGATTTATTATTATTATTATTACTAAGATTATAATGTAATATATGAATTTTGAACTGCTATAGAGATTACACTTATAAAATAGGGGCCAACTTGTGTGTACTCATCTGCCACGGCATGTCATATCCTATTGTACACTATCTCCTGCACCATGGCTTACAAATGCAAGTAGCAGGTGGCATCCAGCACTAATTAAAAACTGCTAACTACCTCTACTGCATGCAAAGCACCTCTATTTTACGACAGGGTCACACTGGCTTATGTACTCTCATGTGAGAGAATTGGGCCGATTATACTAATAACACTTGGATAAAAATTTGTCAGAGTTTGATCCGAGTGTTGCGTGTGAACCGGTTCTCCTGCATGTGAGAATTACAGCACAGCTATGGAGAAGATGGAGAACTTAATTTAGCAATCTTCTCCATTGTCTGTGTCCACGTATTTTGTACTGCACTCCGATGTCATCACACGTACCCATAGACTTGATCTGAATCGACATGAGAAAGTACTCGCAGATCTGCACTGGCCCAGAGTACAAAGTTGGGCTGACTGCTGTCCGATAAAACATGGCACAGCACTCGGCCTTGTTATATGGCAGTGTGAGCGAACCCATAAAAGTACAGTCTACATAGTAGTAATGTAGTTCATAATATATTTATTTAAAGGGGTTGTCACATTTTAGAAAATCAGTTTATTAGTGATGAGCAAATACATTCGGCACTATTCCTTACGCGCACGAATAGAACGCTATGGAGATAGCGTAGGGAGAGATGTAATAGGAGGGAGAGTGAAAGGCAGGCACCTTGGTGTTATCAGATCACATCATCATTGCAAGTACATGCTGGAGATCTCTGTTATTTCGTATTGTGATGTATAGTTTAGGATGAGGAGCAGACTGTGGAACTAGGGAGAGATAGGCAGGCTTTCATCCACTACCATAATATACAAATCAGCTCTTTTTAGAGGCAAATAATATTAGGTAGTACCAGCATATACAAAACCATTTATTTTGGCGCTATATTATATTCCTGAGTAGCAGCATATAATTTTCTTTTTACAGCGAAATTATATTCCTCAGTGTCAGCATATAGTAACATCCTTTTTAAAAGCTAATTTCTAAATAATATTCCTCACCTATTGCTTAAATGGCTAGTATTTATCTAGCAGTTGTGCGACTGGCGCAAAACCGGCTGAATTATGGAAACGTCACAATTTACCAATAATTTTCCTGAGTCTACTGTTTGTGTGTCTCATAAAGGCGATCTAAAAAATCCCCCCAAAATTCTATTGGTTAAATAAATACTAGCATATTTTTATCTAGCAGTTGTACGACAGACACAATCTGTGCAGAGATACGCAAACGTCACAATTTACCAGTGGCAATAATTTTCATTAGTCCGCTGTTGAAGTGTGTCAGCAAGGCGATATAAAAAAATGCTAATTTTCTATTGGTTTAATAAATGGCATATCTTTATCTAGCAGTTGTGCGACTGGCGAAAAACCTGTTGAGTTACGGAAACATCACTATTTAACAGTATTTTCCTTGAATCTGCTGTTGGAGTGTTTCATAAAGGTGATCTAAAAAATCCCCCAAAAATTCTATTGGTTAAATAAATAGCAGATTTTTATCTAGCAAATGTGCAACTGAAACAAACTGTGCAGAGATACGCAAACATCACAATTTACCAGTGGCAATAATTTTCATTAGTCTGCTGTTGCAGTGTGTCAGCAAGGCGATATAAAAAAAATTTTCTATTGGTTTAGTATATAGTGTATCTTTATCTAGCAGTTGTGCGACTGGCACAAAGCCTGCTGAGATATGCAAACGTGACTATTTACCTGTTATTTTTGCGAGTCTGCTGTTGACGTGTGTAATAAAGCTGATATCATAAAAAAATAGCCACACATTGCTAGATACAGTGTACATAACACTTCTCTGAGGGTACTTGTGAAAAATTAAGCCAGGAAATTTTTTTTTCAAAAGCATCAAGCATTCAATATGAGGAAGGGTGACGTTAAGGGATGTGGATGTGGTGATGCCCGCCAAGGCCACGTGTGGCGCCCCCAGGAGTATGGTCACCACAGTGGCATTGCCTTCCTCCTAGGGAGTGTGATGTCATGCTTGGAAGCAATAAAGGGTCTCTCTGGCAGTTAACCACAACACACAACACAGTTCCATTCCAGGTCAGCAGAGGGAGCTCTGAACTAAAACTGGGGAGGAGCTACTCTCTGGGGGCCAGGAAGGGAGAATTAGGAGTTCATGTGAGGAGGGCAACGTGTGTGGACGTGAGGAGAAGAGCTGGGAGATTGAGCAGAGAGTTCAGGCTCATTCCCAGCTGTAGCGCATGATCTGGAGCCTGATCTCCAAGGTTGTATGGATACTGATGTTCCTGCAGAAATCGGAGGAATAAGAAGCTGTAAATGCTCTATTCCCACATAAGACTCGGAGGCACAACAGCGACGTGTGAGTCAGAGAAGGAAGGCTACAGCTGTCTGCCATACGAGGGAGTTCTAGAGAGAATAAGCAAGTGGGACTTCAGTGTAACACAGTACTGCAAGTACCTAAAGCTAAGCGCTAGGAAGGAGACTACACAACCCATCTGCCTAGAGAGATTCCTAAGTTGCTTCCAGGCTAGCCAGCTCCTGTGCCATCTGTTATCTGGACCCTGGACTGCATTTGCCAAGCAAAGTAAAGGTACAGAAACTGCACCTTGTGTGTCCTTGCCTTCTTCCTGCAACCTCTCCAGCACTGCTACATCTCTGTGCCAAACACTACACCCTATTCCTCAACACCTACCCTCTTCATCAACTCTGCCCTGGGACTATAGCCCTGCCTGTAGAGGGCTACACCATCATTGCTGCACCCCACCATCTGTCCCAGAGGATCTGTCCGCAGCGTCGGCTTAACATCTTCATTGCCGAACACCTCAGGTGGCGTCACGAATCATTCACTGATAAACTTTATTCCATCACTTCATCCCTTTAATATGGGCGCCCAGGGCCACGGACTGGGTCACCGCTGCTGTGACATTCCCCTCTAAGAGACCGGCCCGGTACCGAGTACCCCACAGCCCTGGGAGGGTGACCCATTTTGGCGTCACGAACAGGATTTACGGAGCCCGGTGTCCCCGTGTCCTGTGTGCCAGAGACTGTGTTGTGTGCCATAGACTATCTGAGCAGTTGCCGCCATTACCCTGCCGCTTGGCACGCGCGGGAAGCCAAAGGGGCGGGCCGTCGTGGGCGGAGCCAGCCGAAAAGCGCGGAAAAAGTGAAGTGCAGCCCGGGAAGAGGCCAGCGCACGAGAAGTGAGAAGCCGAGGCCTGCAGTCCTGGCGTCCCCCCGATCGTCCAGCCGGTGGAGCGGCAGCCGGTAAGCCAGCGCAACCCAGGGCCTGGCAGACGCCACTGCAAACCCCACAGTGCCACAAGCTGCAGGGCCCAGCGCAGCTGCGGCCCCCATAGCGCCGCTGCCTCCACAGCGTCACAAGAATCAGCACCCACCGCAACGGTCCACATAATGCCGCTGTCCATGCCCTATATACCAGGAGCGGCCTGGCTACCGCAGTACTCAGGGGAGTCACATACCCTGAGTGAATTTAAAGAGAAACTGTGCAGTTTGTTTGAGGTGTATCCTCTGTCTGAAAAGCAAAAAGTGAACATCCTTATTGGGCAGCTATCTGGTGCAGCACAGAGGGAAGTAAAAGCCTGGCAGGACACTGATAAAGAGACTGTTAAAAAGATCCTGGGTAAGCTAAAAAGCACCTTTGACACCCGCACTGCAGCTGAAATAAAGATGAGATTCTTTGGCTGTAAGCAGAGAGCGCAGGACAGTATACGGGACTATGCACTTAACCTGCAGGAGGCACTGCTAGCCATCAAGCAGATTGATCCAGACAGTGTGAAAGATGGAGACAGACTGTTAAAGGAGCAATTTATTGAGGGACTCTTATCCAGTACCCACAGAGCACAGCTGCGCATCATAGCCCTACAGAACCCTGACCTAGACTTTGCAGACTTCAAAGACAGGGCTATCCGGGTGCTGCATGAACCAAATGTCAGCCGTCCAGTGCCCCCTAGGCGCCCAGCGATCACATACCATCAAGATCAGCATCTTTCCCTCTCAGTCCTGTGGAGGCTGATGCACAGACTCTGGACAAAGACCCATCTGCTGAACTGTGTCTTCAGGTCCAGGAGCTGACCAAAAATATGGCTGCACTTGCCAAAACTGTGCAGTCCCTGCAGGTGTCATCAAAGGAGAAGATCCAGCTGGCCTCCAGTCCAGAGGATGATCCATGGCTACGGAAGAAGAGGATCCCGCCACGCCGATGGAGAGACAACGATCGCTATGACTCGGACGGACGTCCCATCTGTCGTCACTGCCACAAGGCAGGCCACATTGCACGGTTCTGTTTTTAAACGAGCAACCCCTGGGGCAGAGGGCCAACCCCCAGGAGTAGGACCACAAGGCCAAAAAAACTGGCGAGCCAAGTATGTTGGGGGGCGACTGGTCCTCCCAGTGGTGATTGACAGCATCCCCATGAACACTTTACTGGACACTGGCTCTCAGGTGACAACTTTGCCATATATCCTTTACAAGCGATATTGGGCTGACTCTGAACTTACCCGTGGCCCAAGTGATGAACTCACAGTAGTTGCCAGCAATGGTCAGTCTTTGCCGCAAGTAGGATGTAAAGAGATTACTATTAAAGTGGGGCGAGTAGAGTTAAAATCTCAAGGTCTGATAGTTGTAGACATTGATCGACAAGAATGTAACCCTATGATGACCCTTGGTACTAATGTGATTGAAAATTGTCTTGCCGAGGTTATTGTTTTGTTGCAACAGGTGGCTGAGACTGCTGGTTCCAGTGAACAACAAGTCCTGCAGAAGGAGATCAAGGCCCTGATGTAAAGACAGCAGGTAGAACTCTCTGACGGGAAATTGGCAGCGTCTGAGTGAGTGATCCTTTCCCCATTGCGATACCCCCCAGATGTGAAATGTTAATTTGGTGTCGGGCAGCCATAGGCCTCAGTGGAAAAGATTACCAAGCATTGGTAGAACCAGTGTACTCTGATAGCCGGCCCACTGTCCTGACAGCCAGGGGGGTAGTTGATGTTCGCAAAGGGAGAGTACCTGTATGCCTCTTGAATTGTGGGGAGGAAGAGGCCACAATACCTCGGTATGCCACAGTTGCTAAGCTGCTTACTGTCAGTAACAATGCAATACGGGCAGCAG
The DNA here is from genome assembly GCF_039654945.1 of Dendrobates tinctorius. Taxonomy (NCBI): domain Eukaryota; kingdom Metazoa; phylum Chordata; class Amphibia; order Anura; family Dendrobatidae; genus Dendrobates; species Dendrobates tinctorius. Next base: position 1,465,665 of record NW_027361816.1, on the reverse strand, counting down.
AGCCCTTGGTCTCATCCGACCAGGTGGAGGACAATGGCTCTGTAAAGCAGCTGGAGGAGTGGTGTCAGCAGCTGCAGGTGGGGACTGACTCCACACCTTTATACCAAAAGAGTGGGGTTTACCGAGTGACTCAGGAGTATGAGCGGGTATTCAGTAAACACCCTCTAGACTTTGGGAAGGCAAAAGGGGTTTAACATCATATCCCCACTGGAGATCATCCACCCATTAAAGAAAGGTACCGGCCTATACCTCCAACACAATATTAATGTGCCAAAAGTATGTTGCGGGAAATGAAGGAGGCTGGGGTGATCAGAGACAGTTGTAGCCCCTGGGCAGCCCCAATAGTCTTTGTGAAAAAGAAAGATGGTACCATGAGAATGTGTGTTGATTACAGGAAAATTAACAGCATTACACATAAGGATGCCTACCCATTACCCAGAATTGAAGAGTCATTAGCCGCACTTAAAACTGCTAACTATTTTTCCATCTTAGATCTCACTAGTGGGTATTGGCAGGTTCCCGTGGCAGAGGCAGACAAGGAGAAAACAGCGTTTACCACACCAATGGGTCTCTGCGAGTTCAACTACATGCCGTTCGGGCTCTGCACCACCCCAGAGACATTTCAACGGCTAATGGAGTGCTGTCTTGGACACAAGAACTTCGAGACAGTCCTGTTGTACCTTGATGATGTCATTGTTTTCTCCAAGACTTATGAAGACAATCTGAAGCACCTGGCTGAGGTGTTTGAAGCCTTGTCCAACTTTGGCCTGAAAGTGAAGCCATCCAAATGCCATCTCCTGAAGCTCAAGGTCCAGTACCTCGGTCATGTAGTGAGTGCAGAAGGTGTGGCACCGGATCCAGAAAAAGTCACTGTCATCCGGGACTGGCAGAAGCCCAGCAACCTCCATGAGGTACGTCAATTCCTCGGGTTGGTAGGCTACTACCGAAGGTTCATCAAAGGCTTCACTGAGATAGCCACGCCTATGCAAAATCTTCTGGTGGGCCAGCCCAAGAAAGCCAGGAAGAAGAGTCCTACATTTGAATGGAATGAGGAACTGGAGAGGTCTTTCACTCGACTGAAAATGGCTCTCACAGGAGATGAAGTTCTGGCCTACCCAGATTATGTCCAACCATTTGTTCTGTATACTGATGCCAGCAACGTGGGATTGGGAGCAGTACTGTCTCAGGTACAGAATGGCAAAGAAAGAGTGATCTCCTACGCCAGCAGCAAGCTTCGTCCCACTGAAAGGAACCCTAACAACTACAGTTTCTTCAAACTGGAGTTCCTCGCCATAGTCTGGGCTGTGACTGAACGATTCAAGCATTACCTAGCTTCAGCCAAGTTTACCATCTTCACGGACAACAACCCGTTAACTCACTTGGAAACTGCAAAACTAGGTGCGCTGGAGCAGCGATGGATGGCCCGGCTGTCTAACTATGAATTCACCATCAAGTACCGAGCGGGGCACAAGAATGCCGATGCTGATGTGCTGTCCAGAATGCCCAATCTGCCAGATGCAGGAGAAGACCCTGAGGCACTCGAAGAAGTAGAGTTACCTGCCTTCCACCGGCCAATTGCAGCCCAACGTGCCCAAGGAGTGAGAAACAGACAGTCTATCATGAAAGAAGCCACCCTAAATCCATTGCCTCATCATGACTGGGCAGAAACCCTGCATGTCAACCCCGCAGTCTGCCTGGTAAAGGAGCTACTGGAACAAGCTGACTCACGCCCAGATCCAGATGCTCCTGAAGAAACCCAGCAGTTGTGGAAGGAAAGAGGCCAGCTGTTCCTCTATGAGGGAAAACTGTGCTGGAGGAGTATCAATGCCCGCACTCATGAGTTGGTCTGGCAAGTGGTAGTCCCAAACAGGGAGGCATCAATGGTCTTGGAAGCATACCACAATGGAGCTGGACACTTCGGATGGAGGAAGTTGGAGGCCTTGCTCCGGGAGAGATTCTACTTGGCTGGTATGAGGAAGAAGAAGAATAAAAGGTCAGCACTATACTCGGAGAATTCCCTGCAAATTGGACTAGAGCAAATCAAGCCATAGTGGTGCCAGTTTTGACCTTTCCCCAACTGGTAGTGCAAGAAGAAGTGACTCAAGACCACCCTGAAAACCAGCAAGTATAAGCAGCGGATGCTACACCAGCAGTGGAATGAGAGAATTCTCACCCTGCTTAACATCTTCATTGCCGAACACCACAGGTGGCATCACGAATCATTCACTCATAAACTTTATTCCATCACTTCATCCCTTTTACATGGGCGCCCAGGGCCACGGACCGGGTCACCGGTGCTGTGACATTCCCATCTGAGAGACCGGCACGGTACCGAGTACCCCACAGCCCTGGGAGGGCGACCCACATGTGACAGATTAGAAGATGACTGTATCTTGTTCTAGTTCCTGTGAAAATTTGGCCAGCGTTCTTCTACACCACTGACAAACCCAGACAAGTGTGAGGATGTTGTGGTTTGGATGGCAGACAAAGGCTCCTGTGTGTTGACAAGCAGCACCATGAAGTCTTCCACACAGTCCAGTCACAGTAACTAAGAGGTTGGGCCTCAGAATTCTCAACCCGGTCCTCCTTCCTCCCACCATCAAGAGTCCCAGGAGACATATAACTCCAACGCTGGCCACTCTGAGGGACTGTTTACGCTCCCTTGTAATTTTTGAGGCCTCTCAATGTGCACCATTAAAGAGGCTCATAAGGAGGTGGAGTGCATTGATGCCCAAACATTTGAGGACCCACAGCCAGGAGAAAGCCACGTTAGGGAAGGCCAATTCATGTCTGAAGGGGTGTAGGCTAATCACGACACACAGATACCATCAAGTCAGCCTAAAATCATAACTCAGAAGGAGGATCAGATTGAATAATCAGAAGACGAAGTGGTCAATGATGAGGCCACTGATCCAACGTGGCACAGAGGCATGTTTAGCGAACACAGCAGTGAAGAGAGGGAAGGATCCGTAGCACAAAAACAAGCAAGAAGAGGAAGTGGATAAGAGGCCAAAGGTGCATTGCTCCCCTATATGTCAGTTCTTTTCTGCCAAACTAAGCTAATAAGAGGCAAGAACACTGCCAACCTGAGCACCACCAGCATGCAAAAGCTGCAAAAGCACATGGCAGCCAAGCACCCCAGTAGGTGGGTGGAACCAGCAACCACATCCAATTTGGTGTCACAGACCGAACAGTGGCTCTCCATGCTGAACCTCCAACCAGGTCTGGTTGTGTGCGATAATGGGCGTAACTTAGTGGCAGCTTTAAAGCTCAGCAAGCTGGTGCACCTTCCATGCATGGCCCACGTGCTGAACATGGTTGTACAGCTATTTTTAAAAACATACCCTGACTTGCCAGACCTACTTGCCAAAGTACGCCGTGTCAGCGCACATTTCCAAAAGTTATTTGTCTTTTGCCGGTCTAGCTTCGCTGTAGCAGTGTTTTAAATTGCCTCGTCACCAATGAATTTGTGACCTCCCACATGCTGGAAAGCGACCTTTCATATGTTGGCAAGGCTTAGTGAGCAGCAGAGGGCAGTGTCTGAATTCCAGTTTATCAATACCTGCCAGAGTAACCCTCAGCCCCCACACATAAGAACTGCCGAATGGGTGAGGATCGCTGACATATGTAAGTTTCTTCAAAACTTTGAGTACTGCACCAAGATCGTGAGCACTGATGATGCTATTATCAGGCTAACCATCTCGCTGCTCTGTCCATTAAAGCGTTCACTGCAGAATCTAAAAGAGGAAGCTTTGAATACCGAGCAGGTGGCTATGGAGCAAGATTTTACAGTGGCTGATACCACACAGCCCAGCTTCACACAGTATTCTCAGGCCACATTGGGTGATGACGAGGAACAGGAGGAGGAGGATGAGGAGGAACAGGAGTTTTTGGTTTGCGCTACAGACGGGACTCCCAATCCCAGCTTCATGCCTGTTTAGCATGGATGGCCTGAAGAGGAGGAGGAGGAGAAGGAGGCTATGCGGCGTGAGGAGGAGAGGATGGTTAGTGTTCTTCCAGGTGAGGACACTGAACATTTGACAGTCCCGGGCACATCAGTAACATTACCGTCCACACAGCATTCCTCCTGCACTTTCCCTTTCCTTCCTTCTTTGTCCTCACGCACATCAGGGGGTAGTAGCGCCCAGGCTCATATATGCAGCACCCCAGTAGGTGGGCGGAATGCCTATGTACAAAATATGTGTCTGACGTTGAAACCAATGGCCTTTCCCCTGAGTTATGGCCTTCTCAATCTGCTGTTCAGGAAGGAGGCGCTGAGGCCTCCTGCCCACAACCTGCAGTTGCACATACACAACAGTCAGCAACAATGTCCAGTTTGTTGTCCCAGTGCAACGTTCACTTCTCCCTTGTCAGCATATATGTCTCTTCCCAGATTGTTAGTTAGATAGATCATACATGTTTTTTTACCATTTTACATTGCCTGGGGCTGGACAAAGAACACCCACTGCTGATTTTTTCAGGCTCCTAAATGAGACTTGTGTCACTTGCCTTAAATTTTCTACATTTGTGTTCTAAAAAAAATGGTGGTGAGGTGTTGCCCAGTTTCTGTGAATTTTCAGCATGTCTAAGAGACTGGGTTAATATTCTCCACAGACCTATTCAGGCCGCAACCTTACACATATTGGAATATGGTCATTGCCACGCTAAGGCCTTTACCTGAGATCTGTAGCACTGCCTATCACCTGAGTAATACACTCCACAGACGTCGTCACTCTATGGGACAATGGGACATATCCCATATACAATTTGGAATGAGGGAAGGATCTCCCGAGGTTTCACAGCACCTCCAGGCCCTCTGAAAATGTCAAGCGAGGGCCTCATAATGACATGGCGGTGGATGTGGTGGTTGTACTCCCAAATGTCGGAGGGAGAGCCCTCACAAATGTTAAAGGAATAAATAAAGCCAAAACGCTTTGTGTTAACATATGCTAAAAGGGAGGTATAAATTTTTAATTATTTTTTATTTTTATTTTGCGTTATATACATGTTATATACATGAAAGAAAAAATGTTTCTTAGCATTTTTCCCTTTAAAAAAAATTTAGGTTTGGTTTGGTAGCTCTTCTTATAAATCCATAAAAGAGTCAGAAAGGTATGCAGACATCTTCTTCATGCCGTTTCCATTTAGTTTTAGCGCTTTCCCAGCCATTTCAGCTTTTCTTTCTCAGGCGCCCAGACCTGTTTGTTGGGTCCAGCAGAAAAATATTCTGCTTTCCCATTGACTTGCATTGGATTAGTTATTCGGTATGATTACATGGATATTAGAAATTATTCATGTCCTTTTCCCGAATTCGAATGTTTCACTATTCACTGATCACTATTTGCTATGTAAAAAAACCCCACACTTTACTCACTGTCCCTCAGTCCAGCACTGAGTTTCTGCCGCTGCCAATGGCAGCCAACCAGTGAGCTCAGCAGGTCTGAGCGGGGCGTTCTGTCTACGCAAAGCAGAGTTGGGGTCCCGTTATATTTAGCAATGCATCAGCGATCCCAACAACGATCCGACCTGGTCAGGATCGCTGGTGCATCGCTAAATGGTCGCTAATGAGCTGTCAAACAGCCCTTTACTGTCAACATGATGTAAGTACAGCAGCCAAAACCAGATACCGGGAGCAGCAGCAGAAGCTCAGCGCTGGATCTGGGGACTGTTAGTAAGGCACATTATTTTTTTATAACAAACTGAACCCATGGACCAGGAGTTTTTGAAAGGAGACTACACATTTTATGTTAACGTGTAACTAAGTGTAATAATGTAAAACCTACAAGCGAAAAAGTGAGCAAAAAACCCTGCTGCAACTAAGTAAATAAAAAGCAAAAAGTGCATTTAAATAGCACAGAGTTTTTATTAATACTTTTTTTAAATCAAAAAATAGCATAAAAGCCATCCCACTACAAGTCAAATCAAGTCAAGCTCAATTTTTGTATTTTTTCTTTGTATTGTTGCATTTTGTGCAAGCCGGGGTGTGGCCTCCATGTCCTGAGCTGGAAATTGTATATAAGGCCGCTTTCACACTTCAGGCTTTCGGTATCCGGCATGGTGTGGCGCCTGTTACGACCAGATCCGGCTTTTTCCCCGTGCTGTATCATTGCTGCCACATTGTGCCGGATGGCAATGCGGCGCGTCTGGTTTTTCCCGGATCCGGAGAAAATAGCCGGTCCGGCGTCTGGAAAAAACGTTGCATGCAACGTTTTTTCCCAATGCCGGACTGGTTTTTTGCACTGCGCATGCCCGGAAACCTTCTCTGCCAGGAATATATCCGTCAGAAAGAAGGATCCGGTGTCTGCGTATGCGGCCGGATCCGGTAGTCCGGTTTTTCGCCGCCCCATGCCGGATACCGAAAGCCTGAAGTGTGAAAGCGGCCTAAGGCTTCACCAGACTGGTGTTTCACTGGTTGGGCCCAGTCCTTTTGTCTGCCCTTATTCACACACTGACGTCAACATTGCAACATGGAAAGGTTTTAATATTAGAGAGCGTAGGACTGTTCCGATCAGAGTTACCTTGTCGTGGTGGGACGGCTTTTATGCTATTTTTTGATCAAAAAATGCATTGCTAAAAACATTTATTTAAATGCACTTTTTGCTTTTTATTTACTTTGTTACAGCAGGGTTTTTGTTCACTTTTTCTCTTGTTTGTTTTATGTTTTGTGGCCAATGTGAACATGCGTTTATGTTCTGCATGTGTACCAAATCAAGTCAAGCTCAATTTTTGTGCTTTTTCTCTTTAAGTGTAATAATGGTCACAGTAGATCCTTATAAAGGACTTAGTAATGCCTTGATAAAGCAATAATGGCATGAATGCCCATTATAAAGGATTTATGTCTAGAGTTATAAAGTAATAACGCCCCTGAGTAGCTTCCTCAACAAGTGGTGGCACCCCTCTGGATGCTGATACAGTGGAGAGTGGCTTACACCTGAGCAGACAGCCATGATCACAAGTCGGGGGTCCGCAAGAGACTCGTGGTTGGGGTCCGCTGAACTACGGTATGCACTCACAATAACCAATGACTCCATGCAGGGCCTTTATAATAGAAAACAAAGCTGTAGAAACTCAAATTATTGAAATCATTTTTATTCACAATCACATTTTCATCTAGAACCGTACAATGAATTATAATTCTTGAACAAAATCCACAAAAATAGTAATAAATAGATGAATCAAAGTAAAAAGACATTCATATACATTTATTCAACAGGAACAGAAAGAAGGGTCGGGGGGGATTATCTGGGATTATGGCTATAATCTGTACGCTTTAATTACATCACAGAACAGAATGTCCAGTCCACACAGTAAGAGAAATCTGAACACCGGATAGCGACTAAAGCTTGGTCCACGGTTAGAAACAATATCGAGACGTATTTACATGAAATGATTGGATGTGTTATCCTTAAATCAAAGCATCCTCCAATTTGTCCTGTACGACATCCCATCACATAGATTCGTTCTATCCTCCCCCGTTACATCCGCCGCAGGGATTAGGACAGTGACCAGACCGTGCTGAGTCTCATTAATGCCTCTCTATACTAAAGGTCCACTACAAAGTCACATGTTGGTATAATGTACACTTCAGTACATCACCCTGTGAAAATAAACCTCTGGCAGGAGCCATAAAGCCTTTGTTTTCATTGAGCACATTTTTTTTCTATTCCATTTTTTTTTTCCTGTGTGTGATTACTCTGCTTTGAATTAATGAAATGCTGGAGTCCAAGTGGACCCAGATGTGAGAACGGCACGTGGCTGACAACGAAACTGGGGCAGGTATGGAAGCGATTGGTAACAACAAAGGGTTAATGAGGGCATTAAAAAAACGCTGAATTCCTGATAACAGAAAATAAAATATTTTGTACTTGGATCTGTTTTTATTTCTGTTTTCCGCTTCTTTGTGTACATCATCTTTTGGATGCCAACTCTCTTCCCTGTCAATTTCATAGTTTCCCGCTCATCGGCAGCAGCAGCAATCTGTGAATACATTGACTTATTAATTTATCCTATTTCTGCATGTATTAAAGACTTTAAGGCTGTGTTCACATGTTGCGTTTTGGTTGCGTTTTTTTCTGTAGGCAAAACCTGCACTTTTGGCAGTAAAGAAGCTGCTTATAAAAAGCAGGTTTACTGGGTTTTTGTTGTTGCCTCTTGTGCATGCTGATAAAGTTTAGTGCCCCCTAAAAAATCGTGATGCAACTTCCTTAAGGTTTTTGCACCAAAAACGCAGAAAAACATTATATCTGTATTTTTTGCTGAGCTTTTCCACATACTCATTACTTTCCATGGGTGAAAAAACTCCGCAAAAATGCTTGGGTTGGAGGTTCCACTGCTGCAAAATTGCTCCACAATGTAAGTGAATTTTTCAGACTCGTATTGCAGTCACATTCACTTACATTACGTTGTAATGTAGCTGCAGTAAATCTTTTTTTGCATGACGTGTCGCGGCCAAAGATACTGTGTAGGGCCAGTCTTAGGAAGGGGTCAGATGACCATGCAACTCTGACGAGGATCGCAACACAATGCTGGGACTGGCCGGCGACTATCCTGATCCGACTGTGAGCTGCATAGAAGAAATACATGCTGTCATGCTCTGGTCAGGAGAGCTGCCGGCCAGTCCAAGCATTGCGTTGCGATTCTCGTCAGAGTTATACCACCGTCTGACCCTTCCCTTAAGGTGGTTTCCAGGTCCTAAAACTTGATGACCTATCTTTAGGCGAAATCATTAAAATCAGCAAAAACACTGCCTTGGCATTGGCTGCAACTAAGGCTGGATTCACATTTGCGTATGGAGGAGCTGCAGAGGGATGCAGACTTCCTCCATGAAGCTCCGCCCACTGCCGCACCTCCTCTGTCAAGCTTGGCCTACTTCCGCATACTTCTGCGGCCTGCGTACCCTATCTTTAACACTAGGTATGCAGGTCATACGGATGAATGCGGATGCCTCCGCATGCGTCGTGTTGATGATGCGGCGACCCACGGCGAATGCATCTTGTTGGAATTTGATGCAGACGCCGCATCGTCAAAATGACGCATGCAGAGGCATCTGCATACATCCTCACGACCTGCGTACCCAATGTTAAAGATAGGGTACGCAGGCTGTATGCAGTAGTATGCAGACATAGGCGAAGCTGACCGGAGGAGGTGCGGCAGTGGGAGGAGCTTCACAGAGGAAGTCTGCAACCCTCCGCAGCTCCTCCATACGCAAAGTGAACCTAGCCTAAGCCTTATACGGGACGGAATACAGCAGCGCCACATAAGGCTCCGTGGCTACTGCCATACAATGCACATACTTACTCATCATTAAGCACCTTTTTACATATATCCATATAGATATTACAGTTATGAGACTAGGAACCTTTAAGTATATGGTTTTATTTGCATGAAATTATTGCAGAATTATAATATATAAACTGCTCAAAAAAATAAAGGGAACACTAAAATATCACATCCTTGTTTAAGTGTTCACTTTATTTTTTGAGCAGTATATATATCATTTATTTTTGCTTTTAGAAACAGCATTATTGTAGACAGATCCTACCCTGACAGTCTCTAATCTGGGAGAACTTATATTTCACATGTGCACTGTATGGTACATAGATAAGAGCTCATAGAAAGCAACTCAGGAAAGCAACATGTATGCAGATAATGAATACCGAGAGATTTCAGCTCTGAAGCCTGCAGCATTGTGAATGCAGCTTCCATTCATAATACCGACAGTAACCAAATATAAGAGAATTAACATGATGTATGTGTGCAGGTTGTGAATATTCTATGTCGATCTATATCTATACGTAAAGGTGAACATACACCTTAAACGGTTTGTCTGTGATTTTTAAAAAAAATGGCTAATCATTGGCAATCTTATAAAATAATAAAATAATCAATAATACTCTGTTTAATACTTTAGAGTTCAAGTGATCATAGTAACATAGCAACATAGTTAGTAAGGCCGAAAAAAGACATTCAGTCCATCCAGTTCAGCCTATAAAATTCTGTCAGAATAAATCCCCAGATCTACGTCCTTCTAAAGAACCTAACACTAACTGTAAGATACAACATTGTTACGCTCCAGGAAGACATCCAGGCCTCTCTTGAACCCCTCGGGTGAGTTCGCCATCACCACCTCCTCAGGCAGGGAATTCCAGATTCTCACTGCCCTAACTGTAAAGAATCCTCTTCTATGTTGGTGGAGAAACCTTTTCTCCTCCAGACGCAGAGAATGCCCCCTTGTGACCGTCACCTTCCTTGGTATAAACAGATCCTCGGAGAGATATTTGTATTGTCCCCTTATATACTTATACATGGTTATTAGATTGCCCCTCAGTCGTCTTTTTTCTAGACTAAATAATCCTAATTTTGCTAATCTCTCTGGGTATTGTAGTTCCCCCATCCCCTTTATTAATTTTGTTGCCCTCCTTTGTACCCGCTCTAGTTCCATTATATCCTTCCTGTGCAGCAGTGCCCAAAACCGTGCACAGTTCTCCATGTGTGGTCTAACCAGAGATTTGTACAGAGGCAGTATAATGCTCTCATCATGTGTATCCAGATCTCTTTTAATGCACCCTGCAGGTCTTTGTTTATTTCTCTGGAGCATGACCACTGCAGCCGATCACTGGCACAAGGCTGCTAAGGCCAGGATGAGTGATTGGCTGCAGTGGTCTTGTATTTATAAATTATTTTTTCTTTCAAGTACAGATGTAGCAAAGGAAAATGCTTCACCAGTACAGACGCCGATTGAATAACGGAAGCTTTGGGTAGACCAAAGTTTCTTCAATTTGTGGTGGAAATGTGGAAAAGACATCTTCTTCTTTGGGGGGCTAAGCAACTGATCGTGTTAGAAATTTATCTTTTTTTTTCAACACTAGTGATGAGTGAACGTGCTCGGGTAAGATGTTATCCTGTTTTTTAGGCAAACCCTGCATGTGTTGTGGCTGTCGAAGAGCCGAGAGATATGAGCCGCGGGGACTTAACCATGTTTTTCGAGCACGCCAAAGTCACTCGATTAGCACCCGAGCATAGGTAAATAGGGCATGCTGTCCTGTGAGCATATTCTGTGTTATCTTGTGTCTTTTCATGTGGTTCTTAACATGACAAAGAAAACTGAAGCGACTCATGCGTCAGAGATGTCATGTTCTCCTATCATGAATATTCACGTAGCCACGAGCGTTTCCTCGCACACACACGTAAGCGTGAGTACAATGAGATGAATTTGATTAGAACAGTAATAATAATTCAATAAATTAAGTGAACTGCGTCAGGACCAGTAACAAGTCAGAGACTGACGTAATACCGACTGAATCACTAGTCAGACGCCAACCTCTACATGCTTGGAACGTTCTGTCATTTCATAACTAACAGCCAGTCTATAACAAAGTGGTTCTCTCTCTCTTGATATCAAAAAAGCCTCATGCACCCGAACATTTGTGAGCTAAATTCAAGAAATCAGAAAGACAGATGAGGGATTAGACCATGCGGTTTATTCTCAACGCGTTTTGAAGTTGAACCAACTTCTTCATCAGGAGAACCACAATGCGCATGAACATGTTATGGCCGTGAAGAAGCTACGTCTTGTATGGACCTAGTGTAGAGAACAGTTCTTATTCACTTCTATGGACCCTGCATATGAATCCAGCATATTACAGAGCCATCCTCCGCTGGCAATGACCATAAAGTGGCTACGGCTCCATAATACGGAGCAGCTCCTCACAGGTTCTGTGTGCACCAGACCTAAAAGCAGCACTTGCAACGATCAGCAAGAAATATGGCTGTGTTACAAAGCGTGAACCCATACGGTATTCATGTTAATGAGCAATAGCTATAAGAACAATACTCCATTTGTGAGAAGGTAACATTAGTGGGCAAAAAATAGGAAAAAAAATCTTCATGACCACACTGCTCATAAGGATAGATCTGCGGACTGTGCAAATAATAAAAATGCATCTGAATATTCAAAAAAGAAAAAGAAAAAACAACCCAGAAGTTATTGGATAAATGATAACATAAAAAGTGATGTAAGAGACAAAAATAATAAAAAATTTAGAAAAGAAAAATAAACATAATAAAGGGCAGATGGGACTCACGTCTTTATTTTTCTGTTTAGCCACATTATAATCAGCATCTTTGCCTCTATCAGTTGCAATGTTCATCAGCTACCGTCACATTATGGACAGATAATCCGCGGTGTGAGCTGATTTATGTGGTGAGCAAATTCTGTGTATCATTAGTTATCATCACCAATCTGACATGTCAATGACAGTATTAGCGTTGTCATTTTTTTTAATCAATACAGCCATACCACTACTTCTTGTGACAAACACAGGCAATCTCGCATTGTGTCGTGAAACATGCGGCCCCCGGGGACTCATACTCGAACACCCGCGATACTCGGTGCATACCCGAGCACCCTAGACAAACTCAAGTAGCGAGCACTTGTGCTCATCACTAATCTTAACATTTAACTTTTATTCTTTTTTTAAAGTAATAATCCAAAATAACACAATTATGCCATTTTTATTTTATATTTTTTATGTTGGGTGATGGGTGAACTGATTACTAAGATGTTAAATATGAATGATGTCAAATCTGATTGTCAATCACAGGTTTTGCGTTAATGTCATCACTATTCTATACATTTATGGTGTTGGTTTGTTACAGCCAGAGTTCAGCACCATAAATTTTTCTGATGCCAAAGTGTTAATTAGGGGGTGTTCTGCTGGCATTAACATTGGGGGGCGCAATTCTGGCACTAATAATAATTAAAGGGGTTGTCCAGACTTAGGGTTCTGACTTGTTAATCCACACAGTGCACACTATGAGGATTCCCCAGGGTGGAGGGAAGGAGCAGTGGGCATGTGATCTCAAGCATGTGATTTGCATACTTACGGCCACATTCCAACTAGATGTGCCTCACTCATTTCACTTGCATTGAGCGAGGATGCACACGTCTAGTTGGAACGTGACTGAATTTATGCAAAGTGAATATTTGTGGTCAAGCATCCGCCTGCTCTTGGAGAATCCTGACTGTGTACCCTTATATCACGCGCACTGGGTACTGTGAAGATTCTCCAGTGACAGCGCCGAGAGTACATTTTTGTGATTTGCATACATGCAGTCACATGTAGAATAAATGGGCACTGTCTCACTCAATGCAAGTGTAGTGAGCAAGGCCGGAAAAAGTCTAGTCGGAATGTGACTGGAAGTATGGCATACTTGCGGTCAGATGGCTGCATCGTTCTCGGCGCTGGCACCGGAGAATCCTCAAAGTGTGAAGAGTGCATGATGTCAGGATTCACAGGTCCGCAGTCACATAGAATCACAACAGACTTGAACCTCAAGCCAGTACAACACCTATAAGAACAGCCAATAATGATAAAAGAATACATTTTAAGACCTTGCCCTGAAGCCATTCTACCTTTTATGTAATAAGAGGAAAACTTTCTCGGAGGAAAGTTCTCGTTGGTTAATACAGGCTCCTGTCCCAAAAGAAGAATTTCTTTAGCTAGTTGCTGCCAACACACATTATTCTTTACCACATTACTCCCGTCTAGTTGATATAAAATCCTTCATATGAGGATGAACCTAGCTTGAGATGTCATTAGTTACTGGCATATTCTACGGGAAAGAGTGTTCAAGATGCCGATCAGGCATTTTTTATGAACCCTCTACCAGATCAGCAGCTTTTATAAAATATGTTCTTATATTAAAAGTATCTTCAGCAGTAAAGATGTGAAAGATTAAAACAATGGAGGCGATTGTCTGTTGAAACCAATGACTACAAGAACCGTTTTATCTTTTCGAGACATTGAGATAAGGAACGTTAGGGGCAATTTGAGGTCGGCAGGAGACGATATCTCAACATGTCTTTGGTCTAAACATTTGGATCTCTGTGTACTGAATTAATATTTTGCGTCTCTGAATGAATTTCTGATAATAATAGTAAGTGATGTCTGGGGTTAAATAAAGCCTTTGCTTAAAAGCATTCTGTGATGAAAACAGGCATACAACGCATTCAGTAACTCTCTGCTCAAGGCTATTGGCAAAACGTCCGCTTTAGAGAACAAATAAACCCACAATTTAAATAAAAAAAATACTTTTACAACAAAAAAACAAAAACAAATCAACATCTTTGAATAGTCTAGTAAAAAAACCATTATGCGTACCAGACTCACAGCTGACTGCGATGAAGTCTTATTGCCGTATCACCCTCAAATATCCTTTTGATTCGCAGGCAATTATCAGAACATTAAAAAAGTCTACACATTTTGATGCCTAAATGAAGGTGTATAAAATAATTTTTAATTTCTAAAACATATATGGCTCCTTTCTTTTTACCAATTTTTAAAACTAGGAGACAGAACCTCGCATTTGAATGTAACCACATGAAAAGTCATAAGAGCTGGTCCAACAGAAAAGCTTTACCAAGGCAATAATGTCGGGTCGGTGTAACAGGCCAAATTAACCCCTGTCCAGATTACACCCAGGTATAGTTTGGCCCAGGCCAGAGTACACCCTGGGGATAAACTGTCCTAGGCCAAACTATATCCGGGGGTGTAAAATAACCTAGGCCTAACTATACCCCTCCAGGCTACAATATACCCCTATATTTTATGAGGCATTGTAAACAAGATAGATTTTAGATTTTTAATAACTTAAACCTGACTTCCCCGTAGTGGGAAGGTATTTGTGTTGTTAATCACATGATGATTGCTCTAAAGCCCCCGTTACACTAAGCGATGTCCCAGCGATCCCACCAACGATCTGAGATGATGGGATCGCTGGGACATCGTTAGACAGCCCCAGCGATCAGGACCAGCGACGCTGGTATGCTGGTTTCCAAGGTAAACGTTGGGTATCCAGGAGTCGCGCTGCTCCTGGATACCCGACGTATACATAAGAAACCAGCGTCCAGCGTCGCTGATCGCTGGTCTCTTGCTGCCACAAGCAGCGAAGCGTGCTGGGCAGCGGGAGACCAGCGATCAAAAAACGGCCCAGGCCGCTCGAGCACGATCAGCGATAACCGGCAGAGGGGCCAGTCGCTGATCCCCGTCACACACAGCGATCTCGCTGGTGAGATCGCTGATGCGTCACAAAATCAGCGATCTCGCTAGCGAGATCGCTGTGTGTGACGGGACCCTTAGTGACTGGTAACAAATAACAGTCATTACATCTGAGATGACACTGTTGTCCATTAAGATAAGTGCTTTTAATTTAATGTGTAAACACTACTGAGAAGTTTGCTAGCCATCTTTTTATCTTTGCGGAAGTCTAATATCTGAGATGTGTGACATTTGATGTAGATGTTAGACATCCACAAAGATAAAAGATGACTACCACACTTCTCAGTAGTATTTATACATTAAATTAAAAGCACTTATCTAAAACCTTAGAATTCAATTGTGACTTGATCTCATCACTTCACTGGTTTTCTCACCCTGTCTCTGGTTGGTTACAACGTGTGCACATCTTTTTCTATCATACTCAGACACACAGCTGCTTTTATTGTGTAACTACAGAGAAGTGCGGTAGATTATTTACCTTATATCTTTGTGGAAGTAAAATATTTTTACTGATTGAATTTTTTTGCTTCAAGTAATAAAAGTCTACGTGTTTAGAACTTTACGATATAAGACAGTTATCTTTTCACATAACTTGAATGTTAACAGGTGTCAGGAGTCAGGGTAGATTATGGCCTATTACACTGGTTTTATGGAAACCAAATTTATAAAGCCAAGTTACATGACACTTGTGTCAAATAAAGCAGATGGGGCGCATATAGCTGTATTTTTCACTTGTCTTTTTCTGGCCTCATAAAGGCCTTTTTGGCCAAAATGTTGTTTTATCTACCTCTTTTTGGATTTTTGTTATGTTTTTTTAAGTATTGAATAAAAGTTAAGTTTTTTCATACATAATTTTTCTCTCGTGCCTCAGATCTACTGTGAATTCAGAAATTCTTTGTCTCACCAGAATGGCCCTGTCTATTTTATTGTCAAAGCCGCCAGACACTAGTAAAGTAAATACTGGTAATTTTCCAAATATAACTTATTAAAAAAAGTAAAAAAAAAATGCTATGTTTGTGATGAAAGGTGCTGGACTCAAACGTCCAGGGAAGAAGATCTCAGCATGCTCACCATTTTTGGTTGACCCTCTGGCTCCATACATTGTAAAGCCATGGGATCTACCAACTCTGAATGAAAGAGCTCTGTCTAGACTATTCATATAGCAGTGATCGGCTTATACTAATTTAAAAATTGTTTAACTTTTTGAATTTTGATATTTTCCCCCAAAATGGATCTATGTGTGTGTATATATATATATGGCCCATAATACACAACTGTCTCATGATCCTGCCATGTTGTAATACTCAAAGTGAAAATATTAGATTGCATTTCAGGCCGACAACACTGGAAATTAGAAATAAGAAAACAGTGATTAAACGTCCCATATATCATCCTAATAAAGCAAGTACAAACATCATCATTACAACAAAATGATTTGGTCATTGCAATTTTTTCTGGGGCACCTTCCGGTCAATTTTTTTTTTGTTACTTCTTTTTCTTATTTCATTGCCTGCTCAGCTGTCTATGTCTCATTAGGAAACAGTTATTATCAGCACTTCGGGAATTCTGAAGATGAGTTTCTTGGAGGTTTGAGGACACAAAACGTGATTAGTCGTGATTACCCAAATGCTCATCTATTTTTCACTGTCTATGAAAATGGCTAATACAAGGTACATGAGCAGCACAATACACACCATCTTGGACCAAAGCTATCACATATTTTATCTAAATATGTACCTGTTACTAATTTCATAAAAAAAACATTGGTAAACCCACTATGGCTCAAATCTTTCTAGTTGGTACTTTGCAACAACAACAAAAAAAGTTTCCAATATCTACACCCACACACCATGAAAAGGTGAACATCTCTTCAGACAAACGTTTGACCACGTCTGGTGTTCTGAGCAACTATTGCTTAATATTCTTGCTGATAAAAATTGGCCTCCAACAGGATTTCCAATATTTTTCCAATAAGATTGCCAGATCTAAATTCAGATGATTAAAAAAATCCCAAAAGCTCCAGTGATCCCTATTAAAACCTCCATACAAAGTTTTCAAAAGAATGATGGATGATCACAAGACTATGCTTCCCTGATATCTTGTTTTCCAGAATCGCTGACTTCAGAGTTATAGACACTGTCAGATTTAAGTGCCTCGGAATTCTTCAAGATTATCTTTAAAAAAAAAATTGTAAAAGTTTGTCTTCGATTGAACCCAGCCTTTTTCTTTGCCCTAACTGCTGCGATATGTCTTGATGATGTCTTTGATGAGACGTCTGCAGATCGGACAACAGGCATTGTTCATCTTCTTGAGTTTCAGGCCACATGTGTAGCACAAACACATATGTCCACAGGAGTAGATGACTGTGTCCACCAGGTTCTCATAACAGATGGTACACTCGTCGCTCCAGGATCCTGAGACAGATGGTGAGATCGGTGACTCGGGCATGCTCACAGGGGAATTTGGAGCTGTTCCTGTATGGGAATTTTGTAAAGAAACATGGCGGTTACTATTGTAGTCGATATAACGCTTCTAGAGAATAACATTTAACAATGTAGAATACGTAGAATTAGGTCAGCTTATTTTATTCAAGGATACAAAGGTTATATATAAACTATGACACATTAATTAACACATCATAATAGCCTAATTTTACATTATACTCATATTTATTTTCTAATAGAAGAAAATAAAAGGAAAATATCTAGTAAAGGAATTTTCTCATCAAATAAAATTAAATCAAAAGACTAGGATATGCCCTAATTTTATGCCCGATGGTGGTCCAACACTGATGAGAATGAAAGTGGTCCAGCCAGTGTCGGACTGGGGCGCCAAGGCTCCACCAGTAACCAACCCCAGGGCCCCACTTCTCAGTTTCATGCAAACGTGACATTATCCTCAATCACAAATTTTTCTAAGAATAAACTGGGTAGATTGTTAAATGAATAAGATGCCGCCTTTGTCTGTACATAGTGAATTAAGTATATAGTGCCAAGTACTGCTCATATAAGAGGGTGATGGCCCACTCTTGCACAGGGGCCCACCAGAGGATTCTTCTGTTCTCCTGTGGGCCAGTCCAAGCCTGGCATGCAGCATTGATATTGCATTGGAGGTCCTTCACAATCTTTCCCTGCAAAGCTTCAGTTAAAAGGGTTTTCCAGGTCTATTTTTTTTTCTACTATGGGCCTAAAAACTAACAGGCAGGTAGTTTCTAACAGAGGCAACTACTTACCTGTTCAGGGCCAGCTGCAGTTCCTCGCACAGACAAATGACTAAATCAGTGCCGCTGTTCTTTAATTCTCACAGTAGACGACTGTCCAAGAGGTTTATACCTCAGCAGTCGTAAAGTGATGCCGAATCTGTGTTTACACTATTTCTAAGAGAGGTAGATTGCATTGTATTGAAACTAGGTGAGGAAATATACAAGGGGGTATTGATATAAAGATGGCCTGGCCTCGGAAAAAAAATGATCACCCCGATTTATCAAAGTGTTTACGCCAGAATTGTGGCATAAAACTTTGCGCAGCTGTAAAATCTTTGCGCAACATGACGAATTGCAACTTTTCACACCACTTTCTTCCAGCTTCGCCAAGGTGTGTGGAGCTGGGTAGAAGCCAAGACGGGATTAAGCATGGCATGTATACTCTTTTACTTCCTTCCATGCCCAGGAGATGTGGTATGATAAGATCATGTTCCTACACGGTCAGACACAGCTTAGTTACCCGCTGTTTACCTTGGATACCAGCTCCTAGAGCGAGCACGCTGGTATCCAGGGTACACAGCGGGTAACTAAGGGACACGCGCGCTTAGTTACCCGCTGTTTACCCTGGTTACCAGCTCCCAGCGTCTGCTTACAGCGCTGGGAGCGCGCTGATCGTTGGTCTCCCGCTGGCCAGCACGCATCGCGTGTGGCAGCGGGAGACCAACGATCAAAAAATGGCCCAGGACATTCCTGCACATTCAGCGATACCCAGCGGGGGGGGGGGGGGGGGCGGTCGCTGATGCGTCCCACACACAGCGAGATGGCTGGCGAGATCACTGATGCGTCACAAAATAAGGTGACGCATCAGCAATCTCGTTAGCGATCTCGCGTAGTGTGAAGTACCCCTTAGAGTCTGCCGGCTACAGCGGCCTGTTCAAAAGTTAGCGACATTTAGGTGGTAAAAATACACTTTTAGATTTCTTTCATGCTATTTTGCATTGCTTCCTGAAAATCACATGAATGGTTAACGCACTATCTGACAGAAGTTTTCAATACACGAAAAGACAGTCTCAAAATCACTAGTATTTGTTGAAGTGTTCCAGAGTTATTACCACATAAAGTAACACTGGTCAGATTTTAAAAATTTGGCCTGGTCACTAAGGGGTTAAAATTACCTTTTCTACTCAAACTTTGCACTTGTCACAGTAAATGACTTGTTTACAAAGCAAAAAGATTTATTTTTGTTCACTAGAAATATTCCAGGCCAAATATTCATGGACACCTCCTCGTATGGTGAAACCTCATTCACACCTCCCAAAGTTTCAGTGAAAAATTGTTTTCCAAAAAGGTGGTTACCGCTCCACATCCTTCTGATAGCACATATCAGGGTGCTCCAGAGACGATGCCTCTACTCTATGCCTCTACTCTATTCTTTTCTATACTTTTAATTTTTTATATCTATTTTTATATACTTTTGGTAAATTCATTAACTACACTTTCAAACATTTGCACCACTTCTTCACTCCCTCAGAACATCGTAAATCATGAGAAGAGAACATGATTTGCATCTCTCTGACTCCAGCACCCTAATATACCATTCAGCACCCAGTATCCTTTAGACCTCTATACTGTAGGAGCAAACTCCACCACTGGGCCCGTGTGGCCACCTACAGACCCCATTGATCCTCTCCTCTGAGGTCCCGATCTGACAGACCCTGCCCTGCCAATCTATGCTATGTACTATAAAGGAAGGAGACTATGGAGCACTCTTTTGGGTGAAATCCTGTGCACCTATCTACATGTCCTCATTCCTACAAATAATATAAATAATATATTGTGAGAACCAGCACTCACCATTGATTGAGTGACACAGAGGTCCTGGTTCGCTAATGTTGAGCACAGAGTCGGAGATGCCACTGCACAGAGCTGATGGGCTATTTGGTATTGATGTAGGAGAACTTGGAGTTGAGGGGTCTCTGAAATCGGTAGCTAGTGTGGACCCTGTAAAGGAAGGCATAAGGATTACTATTTAATGTGTTTTATTTTTAAGCATAGGGCTACAGATATGCCGTAGATAGCTCTAATGGGAATATGAAAAATCGGATTGGAAACAAATCAACTAAAGGGAACAAAATACAGCAAAAAAACTATGGGCTCCTGATATATCTCCCTCTGCTCCAGTACTCTGGTGCTTCCCACCGGTCTTCGTTACTTGCTTCAGCCATGACACATCCGTCTACCCACATGACCGTGTCAACCAATCACTGGACTCAAATGTATGACAGGAAGCAACTTAAGGTCCCTATACACATTAGTCAGTTGCTGGAAAAAACGATTGTTTGGCTGATCTCCCGTGACTCCTTCATGAACAGGAACGCTCAGTTTGACCAAACGCTCCTGTGTTGTCTATGAAAAAGGCGATACAAGACTTCTCCTGGAATGATTTAAGTGCAAGGAGAAGAAAAGGATCAAAAGTGTTGATCCTTCTCTCCCACCGGCATCATCTTTTGGGGAAGAGTAGGGAAGTCCAAATACACATTACATTTTAAGCTGATGCCACCAGGCTTGGCCTGACTTTTATACTAATATGTATGGGGCTTTAAGACCAGTGATTGAGGCCTTAAGGGCTCATTTAGACATCAGGAGGACGGTAATGTCACGATGGGGGCAGGCTTTGCAGAGTTGAGAATCTCTCCCCTCCAAGTGCTCACCCACCTATCCACTCTGTTTCCCCATGTGTTGACTTCTCCCGTCTGTGCTCTCTTCTTTGACCTGTCTACCCATGTGCTATCCCCCTTGTCTGCTGTCTCTCTCCTTCCCCTCATGTGATGTCCTGTTTGAGCTGTCTCCCCCCTGTGCTCTGTCTCTCTCACCCCTGTGTCTGACCATTTCCAGAATATACCACAGCTCCTGGGCAAGGGAGGAATCAAAAGACAATACTGACATTACAGCAGGAGATTACAGAGGATACATTTTGTGAGGTAAAATATTGTTTAAAAACAGTCAGTGAAATATTTTACCTGTTTTTATATATATTTTACCTTACAAAATGAATCCTCTGTGATCCCTTGTTGTAATGTCAGTATTGTCTTTTGTTTCCTCCCCTGCCCAGAAGATGTGGTATGCTCCGTACATGGTCAGACACAGACAATTTTTAAAATGAACTTTCCTTCATGGGAAAACCCCTTTAATGTGACCAGCTTCCTCTGCCTGTAGACATGTTGCACATCTGCCGCCGTGATCAGCCGAATGATTCACTGCACTTGCACAGAATTCGCGTAGCGTGCAGTGCGACGATGTTCCGCTGGTGGTACCGCGCAAGAGGCTGCGTGAGTGTGTGTGTGTGTGTTGTGCGTACGGCGTATAGCGAGAGTGTGTGTGGTGTGACGGTGTTCCGTTGGTGGTTCTGCGCAATAGGTTGGTACCAGCAGCAGTTTCCATATTGGGACACTTGGGTGTCCCAATATGGCGGTAGGTGAACTTCCTCCGCTTGGAATTCTGGGATACGCTGACATCTGAACAGAACTGGAAATGAAAACATTACAAGGCAATTATATAAATAGATTGGTAATCTATGGGGTAGGTCATATGTCCATTTTTTTCCTTGGACAGAGTAGTCAAAAGAAAAGCACAAAGACTTGTCTAATATTGACTCGATTCTCGAATCAAAACTGCCAATGGGTCAGAGAAAAAAATTGGACTGGACTTGGACACCATCTGTGTGCTATCCAATTTTCACCGACTGATAGGAGAAGCTTGAGAAATTTCGTTTTCATCCCAGAAAACTCTGACCAAACTCTGATCAAAAACACTGAAGAAACTTGGGCTGTTTTACTGTTAACGAGAAAAATCATTCATGTCTGAATGAGCTCTAAGACAAGTGATTGACGCCAATAGTCACTGCGGTCAATTCTGACTTAAAGCACCACTTCAGTGTTTTTTTTATTTCACAGCTGGAGTAGTGGAACTAAGGCACCATCTTCAGCTGTACTTGATGCCGGTCCGGTTCCACGCCACCATCTTATGACCGTAAGTTTCTGATTGACCAGAACTCAGAGATAATGGTCACAAGTTCTTTGAGAACCTTGTTCTAGCTCTTATAGACTTTCCCTGAGTTGTGACTTTCAGATCACCCAGCAAACACTGGAGCAGATCCATAAACTGCTGGAGACCAACCAGAGTGACGCCAATAACAGCTGAAGATGGCGGCAGATAAGTATGATACTAGGTGCAAGGAACTTAGATTAGAAGCACCACTCCAGCGGTAAAATAAAATGCTGGAGTGGAGCTTTAAAGAGAAAAGCCCCTAGTCGAAATTATAATTTGTTAAATTTATTGTAAAACTTAATGGATACTGTAGTACTTTCTATATGAGCTTCTACAAAGACAATTGTTGCAAATGTCAGCTATGGCATGGTACAATTCCTATACTTTATCATAGGAGATAATTATGGGGTTTGGATAAGCAGGTCATGTATGCAATTATCAGATAATATTGTATCATCCTGTAGACACTATAACATGCAGTATTCATGAATCCAGTACCATAGTCGGATGACCGCATGTACAATAATACAATATGTCACGGCCCCTATGTGTTAGCAAGACAGCCTACATAAAATCCTACCACGGTTCATATGAAAAAGCATCTTTGTGAATAATCCCCCAAGGGAATTCATCAGATAGAGATAGATCCAGGACTAAGGGATGATATTAGACATGACTACACATACACTGTCTGCTATATCCCATAATCAATTGGGTGATACACTACATGAAAATAACAACTAGTGCTCCCTAATGAACCATGACAAGTACCTTCATCATCTAACCATGACTATAAGTACTGGTGTAACGAAAAAAAAAAGTGCAGGTGCTGTGACCCACAGAGGCCCAAAGTGTCTGCATCATAACATAGAAGGAAAGCTCCGATAGTGGAGCTGCGTCCTGCGGAGCGCGGTCACGTGCCGTCTCATGTATTCTACATTCCACTCTCAATTATGTCTATTTCTCTGCATGCCGCTGCCTAAGATTTCTCGTTTATTATTACCAGCTGCTAATTCCTTTGACAGGTGCTCTAAATAATAAATAAGATGGCAACTGCATTATTAAAGTGCTGCAGAGATGTCCCATATTTCTCGCTGCCGCCTTGTGCTAAGCATCAGGGTTTTGACTTAGTCTCTCATAACTGCTAATGACTACACAGTCACAAAAAGGTGGTGCATAAAAAGATTGCTAAATATATGCATGTCTGCACCAGCTTTTGCTAATCATTTTTAGTTGTCTTATTCCAAATGCACACCATCAGGTGGAGTGATAGCAATTGATACTGACGCTATCCACTTGCTGAGGAGTCACTGCGAAACGTGCCTTGGAGGGTGGGGTGGAGCATGAGCAGTGAACTTCAATATCATGGCGGCAGCACTCGTGATCCGCTGCAATCCTCTTTTTTTTTTAATTTGATATGTCCTCTCTCTGGTGTGAGCACAGTGGCTGGAGAAGCAGCCATGTTTGGACTTTATGCCACTCTTCCACTTAGTTTTACCAAGCACAACTTATTCAGGTGAGCGACCAGCCCTCCATCTCACTTCCTGGTGTCTGCGGAGTTACACAAACTGCGCCTCTTATGTCTTTTCTCTGCAGTCTATTGAATATCAAAATTTTATTGAGTGATGGTATAGTAGTTTTCTATTTTTATACATAGTTAAATATAGAAGGAATTGCTCATCTCGCCATTCTGAATTAGAGTGATCCACTTAGGTCTTGAAAGCAAAGTATGATTTGTACATGCGTACTGTAAGGAGGTGGCGGGAACCCTCACGTGCCTCATTTCCCTTGGACACTATGCACATCTATCACATGTGGCACCTTGATGTCTATTCATGTTCACTACTGTGGATGTATTTGCTATTTGTCATGTACTGTAATGTCGATGTCTTTAATATGTGTTCTGCATAGAATCAGGGCTAGGATAGGAATTCTGGTAGTATAGGACCGTTGGGGGATTAGAATAGTGGGGGCATCATAGAATAGAATAGTTCAGTTAGCATAGGGGTGTAGCAGTTGGGAGGAGCTATAGGGCAGTGCAGTACAGAGCAAGGGGATATAGTCAGGACACTTCCTGATAAGGCAGCAGAGCCCGGGCAGCAAGCAGTGAGAAGAAGACAGTCTGCCAACCGTGGGGATAAAGCTGCTACAGTAGGAAGGGGCCTCAGGCTGAAGATCGTGCAGGCGGGCACCAGCGTAAGAGGGACGGTCTAGAGAAGGATCCCGGGTCTATGACTGGGGCAGGAGTAGCTGAGATGGCACCTTTCCCTATTGGAACCAGATGAGGAGATGGCAGGAGCTGGTGACACTGAAGGCACGGACGAGACAGAGATTGTCTAGAGATAAGGCAGGGATTGCCGGAAGAAGGGAGACAGAACTGACAGAAAGGATAGAAGCTACCCGGAAGGCAGGGAAAGTTCAGAAGATGTCCCTTTGTGTAACCTGTGCAGCAAGTGTGATGGATGCTCTACTGTTGGAAAAGAACTTTGCTTCTGAGATGTTTTGTGGAGCTTGGGAACGCGTAGCTGGAGTGACAGGACCTGAGAGGACTCTGACAGTGAATGTAAGTGTACTGTTGTGCACGCTACACATGCAGCAGAAGGGACACTGCATTCTATTTGTGGGGCACCAGGGTGTGGAAACCGTACAGCCCATTGCCACGACTACCACCCTAGCTGTGTTACACATGTATGGGAGTTAAAAATACAAAACGGCGGAAAAAAAGGATCTTTCGAAGACTTTTCTCTTCTTACCATTGAACGGGGCATTATATAGTATTTGATGTCAGACAAATATACATCCCTAGTAGATTCTAGTTAGAGCATTGAGCTATTTAAAGTAAAGTTCTTACCCAATATGCGGATCTGCATGATGGCTCCATGTAGACCAAAGAACATCCACAAAGGCTGTGAACAGTCCACGCAGACTTGCATTCCAGTATTGACACCATTATGACTCAAATGTAGTTCACCTTCTGTGTTTATCACAAAACCCAAGATGTCCCCACTCTGAAGAGGAACCAGCACTCGACAGACAGCCCAGAACTCCTTTCTGTCGACCAGTGACTCTGGATTGTATGGAAGGTCACTTGGTCTCATTGTGCTGGGATCACAAGAGGTCACGCCATAAGACAGACTACCAGATCTTGAAGCATTTGATTTGTTAATCTTGACAAAGATGGTTTCATTTATTCTAAGAGATCTATTGGTAAATACTAAAGTCCTTTCTTCTCGGGCATGCTCCAGCCTGGCCACAGTTTGGTCATCTAAAGTCTTGATATGGGCCCCTCGGAGCTGATGAAACCGGAGATCACTTTCCAACTGTGATGGAAGTAAGTGGGAATGCTGTGAGTTGAGAGAATTCTGTGGAATCGGACACATTGCCGTCATGGACTGAAAGTTTTCTTCCTGCAAATTCAGGTCACACAAGCTGACGGACAAGCGAGTATCTTCTGTTTCTCTTCGTAGGGATGGCCGGGGGATGGCAGTAAAAGATCTCGGCCGCACGGAGTCCGGTGGGATGATTTCACTATCTGTAGATAAAAAGCAAAATTTAGAATTAAGAAAATATGTTTACTGTGAATGCATTGAAAGACTTGCATTACAAATTTGTTCTGCAAATTTACTCCGACACAATTCAAACAAGAGTCCGTTTACACAGGATGATGATTGGCTGAACAAATGTCCATAAGAACTCTGGTTCCTAACCTCAACCCTGTGTAAACTTGTCTGATGACCAGAAACCATTGTTGTTGGCTTCATATCCCCTTGTCCTTGTGTGCTGCCACTGTTTTGGCTTATGCTGGCTGAATGGGCTTGTTTGAAGCATGCAGAAAGCTTTCAAGGAGCATACACAGAACAGTGAAGTGTGAACAGAGCCTAATTGTTTTTGTCATAGGGCTCTTACAATAACAGTGTTATAGATAAGTCACCAGTAAGGGGAGACAATAAGATTCTGATTCTTCCACTCAAAAATGATTTTAAAGCGAATCTGTCACCTTTTTTTTGCCCTATTAGCTGCCGGCATAGACATCGGGGGCTTATCTACAGCATTCTGTAATGCTGTAGATAAGCCCCCGATGTAACCTGAAAGAGAAGAAAAATACGTTATAATATACTCACCGAGGTGGGCGGTCCGGTCTGATGGGTGTTGCGGTCCGGTCCGATGCCTCCCTTCTTCATGCGATGGCATGAAGTCAAATCTGACTCAACAGGGCAGAGCAATGCGCCTGCGCCGGAGCCATTACAGGACGGCAGAAGAGGACGTCATTGCATGAAGGGAGGAGCCGGACGGGACGGCGACACCCATCGGACCGGACCGCCCACCTCGGTGAGTATGATATAATGTGTTTTTCTTCTCTTTCAGGTTACATCGGAGGCTTATCTACAGCATTACAGAATGCTGTAGATAAGTCCCCGATGTCTATGCCGGCAGCTGAAAGGCCAAAAAAAGGGTGACAGATTCCCTTTAAGAGCTTTGACTGTGAATAGAGGAGAGACAAGTAGATGATTTACCTCCATATTAGAAGATAAGCAATGCAAATATTTCCCCAAAAAGGCAAAACATCTGTGTCCACCACTGTATACTCTTAATGGATGAGCAGATTGCAGGAAGTTTTATGGATATACATACTGTACGGTTATTGTTTTTAAAAGATTTTTTTGTTATATTACTGGTACAAGAAGGTTAAAGAACTGCCAGGCTGCTCAGGTCACCCCCACTGTCCAGACTTATAGAAACATACAGGCCATTAACACCCAGAAACTTCTGAAGAACTTGCAGTCTTCATTGGCCCCTATCTCCTCCCTCTCATGTCCTGATTCTGCATTGAAGCATTACAATGAAACACTTCAAAGTGCCCTGGATGAATTTGCACCCCCTATAAATAGAACACCACAACGCAGACGGCGACAACCCTGGCACACGGTGCAAACACGTTTCCTGCAGCGGTGCTCCAGGTGCGCCGAACGTCTGTGGAGAAAATCCAATCTACACGAAGATTTCATCCATTTTAAGTTTATGCTTAGAACATACAACACTGCCCTTCACCTCTCCAAACAAACCTATTTCAACACCCTCATCATCTCACTGTCCAATAACCCGAAACGTCTCTTTGACACTTTTCATTCTCTACTCAATCCAAGAGTACAGGCCCCAACCACGGAGCTCCGAGCTGACGATCTGGCCAATTACTTCAAAGAAAAAATTGACCAGATCCGACAGGAAATTATCTCCAAATCCCCTCATACCATGCACTGTCCTCCCTCCCCCACTGCATCTAACTCACTCTCTGATTTTGAACCAGTCACAGAAGAAGAAGTAAGCAGGCTCCTTGCATCTTCTCGCCCAACTACTTGCACCAGTGACCCATTTCCGTCACATCTCCTCCAGTCCCTTTCCCCTGCTGTCACCCCTCACCTAACTAAAATATTTAACCTCTCTCTCTCTTCTGGTATTTTTCCCTCCTCATTTAAGCATGCCATCATACATCCACTACTTAAAAAACCATCCCTCGACCAAAACTGTGCCGCTAACTATAGACCTGTCTCTAATCTTCCCTTCATCTCTAAACTCCTGGAACGCCTGGTCCACTCCCGTCTTATCCGCTATCTCTCAGAAAACTCTGTTCTCGACCCTCTCCAATCCGGTTTCCGCTCTTTACACTCCACTGAAACTGCCCTCACTAAAGTCTCTAATGATCTGCTAACAGCTAAATCAAATGGTCATTACTCCATGCTAATTCTCTTGGATCTCTCTGCAGCATTCGACACTGTGGATCATCAGCTCCTCCTCACTATGCTCCATTCCATTGGCCTCAAGGACACCGTTCTCTCCTGGTTCTCCTCCTATCTCTCCGACCGCTCCTTTACTGTTTCTTTTGCCGGTTCCTCCTCCTCTCACCTTCCCCTTACTGTTGGGGTTCCTCAAGGATCGGTTCTAGGCCCCCTCCTCTTCTCCTTGTACACTGCCCCTATTGGTCAAACAATCAGTAGATTTGGTTTCCAGTACCATCTCTATGCTGATGACACCCAATTATACGCTTCTTCTCCTGACATCACGCCAGCCTTTCTAGAAAACACTGGCGATTGTCTAAACGCTGTGTCTAATATCATGTCCTCACTATATCTGAAACTGAACCTGTCAAAGACTGAACTCCTTGTGTTTCCTCCCGCTACTAATGTACCTACACCCGACATTGCCATTTCCGTGTGTGGTTCCACTATTACTCCCCAGCAACATGCCCGCTGTCTTGGGGTCATACTTGATTCCGAGCTTTCCTTTGCCCCCCACATTCGATCACTGGCTCGCTCTTGTCATCTGCACCTCAAAAACATTTCTAGAATTCGACCTTTTCTTACTTTTGACTCTGCAAAAACTCTTACTGTTTCTCTTATTCATTCTCGTCTCGACTATTGTAACTCTCTTCTAATCGGTCTCCCTCTTACCAAACTCTCCCCTCTCCAATCTGTCTTGAATGCTGCAGCCAGGATCATATTCCTCACCAATCGTTACACCGATGCCTCTACCTTGTGCCAGTCATTACACTGGCTACCCATCCACTCCAGAATTCAGTATAAACTTATTACCCTCACCCACAAAGCCCTCCATGGCTCAGCACCACCCTACATCTCCTCCCTTGTTTCAGTATACCACCCTACCCGCGCCCTCCGTTCTGCTGATGACCTGAGGTTAGTATCCTCAATAGTCAGAACCTCCCACTCCCGTCTCCAAGACTTTACACGTGCCGCGCCAATTCTTTGGAATGCACTTCCCAGGTCAATACGATTAGTCCCCAATCCCCACAATTTTAAGCGTGTCCTGAAAACGCATTTATTCAGACTGGCCTATCGCCTCAACACATTAACCTAACCTATCCCTGTGTGGCAGAGCCAAAAGTTTTACCATAACCAGGTTCCCAGCATCATGTTCCCACATGCTTTATGCATCCATTAGCCCTCTGTGTCTGTACTGTTACACACTTAACATTATGGCTGGTCCATACAATCAGGGCAACTGTTACCACCCACCTTTCGTGTCTACCTCTTTCCTCATAGACTGTAAGCTTGCGAGCAGGGCCCTCACTCCTCTTGGTATTTGTTATAATCTACTGTATGTGATTATTGTTATGCTGTAATGTCTATTGTCTGTACAAATCCCCTCTGAAATGTAAAGTGCTGCGGAATATGTCGGCGCTATAAAAATAAAATGTATTATTATTATTATTATAAGGTTATTATATATGGTGACTGTTCTCAAATTCATCTCACAAGGAACATACAGAGTTACTTCATAAACCTAGAGAAAAAAACTGGGAAATCGGTCAAATGAAATTGGAAACTAGAAACTGACCTATTATAACAAGACGCTCTCCAGATAAGAGCCAGGTATGTTACATGCTCAATTAAATGTCTTCTGCTTAATGTGGAACCGAACATGAGCCTCGCAGCTTGGATATAAGAATGTTCCTAATCTTAAATCTCACAGCGTTTTGTTTTATGAGTGCCTGGCAGGTTTCTCACTCTGTCCCTGGGATCTCCTCCTCGTTGAATTTTCAACTTGAAGACCTCACATTTTTACTGATGACTAAGCAGTAAAGTGACTATAATATAAACATAAGAGAAAATGGAGAGTGTCCAGATGGTGAACTACAACATCCATCACCTAAAGGAGCCTCAAACTTGTATTAAAAGAGGTTGTCCACTTCTAGACAATATTTGGTCAAAAAAATTACTAAAACACAGCCATTTGGAACACAAGTTTGCTATTAATAACAACTTTCTTAATAAATATCATAACAAGTGGCATAAGTGGAATTTGAAGTTTTTAGAAGACTAATATTTAGGATGATTGGGTTCTGAGATATTCTTTCAGTTGCTAGGTTAGGCTGGTTAAATATGTAATATTTATTCATGTAACTGTTACATTTTTAGGTCACTACATTTTAACTTCAAAATTTTTTTTTCTGCTTTTCTCTTCCTGTAAAATATTTATCAAATCTGACTAGATGTTCTTTTCTGTATTACTACTTGAAATTGTGTAATATGGGTTTTCTAATTATTTCCTTCCTCTCATGAGCATTAATTACTTATTCAGGTGGCCATACTTGGATTTTGTTTTCTCCCCATTTTTAAGTACAATATGTGGTAACATAAATGATGTTACTCAAGATCACAACACATCCCACCAAAAAATTACCTCCATGTTCTCGTGATCTGTGGAGGCTGCAGAGACCTCAATGATCAGACATTTATCACCTACCCTATGTATAATTTATACCTTTTATTTGTGGCATAAACTCCTAATCCTTCAGAACATTTTTGCCTCCTCTCACTCAACAGATTATGAAAGAAGCAACCTTTACTTGTCCATAATAAAGGGTTGATCTCCTAAAGTCAACGTTTGATATTTAAAGAGATTATCTGGTCAACCAAAAAGAACTTTAAATGTTACAGTGGTCAGGAGGACTAATGCAACTTACCCATAGAAGTTATGGTTTCAAATTTGCCTCAGATATCTACTCCGATACCTGGTCATGAAGAGGAACAATGCAGCACTTCCTGCAGTAAAGTTTCGATATATCGCACAGTCATAAGGTTTACTCTGTTGCTACCCCTGCACTTTTGTCATTTTCTGCTCATGTCATCTAGACCCTAGTCTAGTCAAAGCTGAATAAAGAGGCTATTTATTACACGGAGCGGATCCATGCAGCTATATTACTCTTAGCTGCTTCTATTCTTGCCCAGGAAATGTCAGACACCAAGCTACCGAAAGACCAGCACCAGAAATTAGGACGACATTTCTATGTACAGTCTCTCACTAGGAGAAAGGTACGTCATTGCTTGGACAATGGGAAAAAGGTCACTTGAACAATCCATTAACACTGGCTAAATCCCATTTATAAAAGATCTCTAATTGGGTCCGTCATATAGGGCATATGTTTTCTCAATGCCTTCAATTATTGAATTGCCTTAATTTGTTAGAGCCTGAACTATAAAAATTTATAATAATAAAAAAAAATCCTAGCAGAAATTTTATTTGTGTGCCTCCAGTGTTCATCGATGTCCCCATTCTCCTCACTGGTCTTTCTGTATGACAACTGTCTGCAGCAGGAGCCTCCCCCATCTGCTCTGTTTTCTTTGTCAGCCATTCAACAGCTAAAAATTGAAGAGAAATTAAAGGGGTTTTCAATGAATTTTATTTTAATTTATAAGCTCCCAGTAGGGGCAAATAACAAATGGAGCTTTACTGAACCTTACCTGCTTCAAAGTCGGCACAGGGCACAGTAAGTAGAGCTCCATTTGATATTTTTAACACACATAATATATATACTGTTCTCCAAGCTATGTAGGGGTAGTCAAATTTTAAATTACTAATTGACTAATTGCCAAAGGCAAATAAATCTCTATACCAAGGACTGTGAATTATTATGTAACTTTTATTTTGCATAAAGTACTAAAGGGAATCTCTAAAGTCAATCTTAAAAACACAAGATGGAGCCTTGCTGGGGGGTACATCACCCCACTGGTAGCGGTTAATAACCTTCTAAGCTTGTTATTTTCCCCTAGTGAGAACCTGTAAGGGGGTGAAGAGGAAGAAGAGCCCAAAAGGGGTTACCTCTCCTGCTCCATGTCTGGAACCACCTAGCCAGATAGCAGGGTTGCCGGGGGGAAGACTATCTGGCCTGGACCAACTGGACCATGTGACCGTGGGGGGCAGTGACGAAAGGGAAGGGGCGGTGGACAGGAAGCTTTGCAGGGTGAGGGCACGAAAGCAGAGCACGTGAGACGCAGAGCGCGTGGGACAGACAGCAAGCTGAAGCACTGCGCTCCCAGAGAACCCCCTGTCAAGGGACTGAGACTGAAGGACGAGGTGCTGAAAGCGCCGTATGTGAGTATGTGGACCCGGTAGCCTCTATGACTAGAGGAGACTTCCCCCTGACATTGCAGAGACAGTGACACAAGAGCGCAGTCCCGAAGACCGCATTGACAAGCCGGAGGCCCTGAGTGTGGTAAAGAGACTTCCCAGTGTGCGCAGCATCGTTCCTGCGGAGAGACAGATGGGGTATCATATAGAGACTCAGAGCAGGGAAGACTCAGGTTTGCAGCGTCTCCCTGCTCCTTGCTTTAAACCCTGAGGTCCCAACTTCATTCACAGTAGAGACTCTAGAGACTGCAAGCGCCGCTGTTGTCGGTGCCAACGTGGGAGAAGTAGACTCTTCAATCAAGCTTTCCCGAGACTAATAAGTTATAATTACCTGAGTTTAACTGTTTGAACGCCTGAATAGCTGTTTTATTGCTTTCTTCAGTTTCCATTGTGCTGTTTTACTGTATTATACTGTCACATTTATCCCCCTACTGCTCCTCCCTGCTTGGAAAGAAAATCCCTGTAAATAAACCATTAACTATTGGTCTGTCTCGGATCCGTGGCAACATCCTCAGTACCTGCAGTTTATTAAAAACCTATGAAATAAAAAAACATATTGCTGCAAAATTCCTTTAAGGCCACGTTCCCAGCATCAGTATTTGGTCAGTGTTTCACATCAGTATTTGTAAGGCAAAACCAGGAGTGGAACAATCAGAGGAAAAGTATAATAGAAACACGTCACCACTTCTGTATTTATCACCCACTCCTGGTTTTGGCTTACAAATACTGAGGTAAAATACTGACCAAATACTGAACGCGTGAACGTGGCCTAACAGTTGTACTCTACAGGGTTTCTACAAGACTGTCAATCTGCAGGATCTTACTGAAACTGTGTGAGCAAGTTTACTTTCAAAGCTATTATTTCTAGACTGAAGATCATACACATTCGACTACGGCTGGTTGAACTCGCTGATCATCCGGTAGTCTAATATATATTAGACCTCCTGACTTACCCCCAACAGATGATATCGGGAAAGAGAAGGATCTGGTGTTGGGGATTTCAATGACTAATCCATTTGTTCGGCAAGGAACTAAGCTGATGCCAAGAGAGTCTGGCAGAGTGTTTCTCGGAGGGGAAACAGGGGTGTTAAGCTGAACTGGTCTGATCTCTGTATGGTGGAGTCTGGAAAGATTGCATATAGGATAAGGTTCAAATCCCACCAAGGACAACATCTGCCGAGAATTTGTATGTTCTCCCCATGTTTGTGTGAATTTCCTCCCACACTCCAAAGACATACTGATAGAGAATTTAGATTGTGAGCCCCAATGGGGACAGTGAGGATGATGCCTGTGAAACACTGGGGAATTAATGGCGCTATATAACAGCATAAAATGAATAAATAGCTGGGTCCCTTAGTGTCCCTGTAAGATAGAGGGAAGATTGTTTTTATATATTATGTACACATATAATGTTATAGGCAGTGAGAGCGGGGTGCATTCACACTTTTACATTCTTTTTTATATATCATTTTATCGTTACTGATAAGCCCATTTATTATTAGTGTCCAAGAGACTTGCTTATAAGGGAAAAAGAAAGAACAATTAAAAAATGAAATGTGTGTCTTTGCAGATAATCCGCGCAATACAAAATATTTTCTGTTCATTGGACACATCTGTTCTCCTCGCCAGTGTCCACACTTACAGAGAGAATGCAATGCTTTAAATAAGGAGACAAAGGCCCGGCAGCCGAGGGTCAAGCTGGGGAGATAAACATGTACCTTTTGTTGGCATTTAAGTGGTTTCTAAGAGACAGGCTCCCACCACCTTTGTCACTGCGAAAAACACTCTCGGATGGCTGTTTCCATGGCTATGCAAGTACATGACGAAATTGAGATTTTCATCCCTCCCAACCAGCGCTCTAAATTTTCCACTGCCGTTCTCCGGAGCCATGTGCTTGTCTGCCTGAAAGGAGTCTTTAATATCCATGCCTGTAGTATCTGCTGCCCTCGCCTCACAGGTGCAAACTGGATTTAACAAATTGTCTACTTACTAATCTTTTTGTGTTTTTTTTTCTGTTTTTGGCACAACACAAGATATATTTCTAAAGAAGCACACAATGGTACACACTCATGGCATTCTTGTGGTCAAAAGGACAAGGGGACTGTTGCCAGACTTGAGATACTGGTGGCACATGGAAATGGAAACATCAGATGTTGATATTCTTCTAATACCGTGACTCCCAACCTTCAATCCATGCAAGGGTCAATGATTCCCCAGGAGGCAACAGCAAGACCTATCCATTTTACAGTAGTGATAGCAAACTTATATAAGGATGTCGAAAAATACTTGGAAGGCAAATCAGTGATGAGTGAACGTACTCGGATAACTTGTTGTGTGAGTATGCTTGGGTGTTATCTGAGTATCTTGGACGAGCTCGAATAATATTTCCGTGTC
This sequence comes from Dendrobates tinctorius, assembly GCF_039654945.1. Classification (NCBI taxonomy): domain Eukaryota; kingdom Metazoa; phylum Chordata; class Amphibia; order Anura; family Dendrobatidae; genus Dendrobates; species Dendrobates tinctorius. The sequence continues at coordinate 1,431,039 of NW_027361816.1, read as the reverse complement.
CCTGCGGCTGCATGTTTTGCATCTGTTAGACAGTCTCAACACGTGGGGATAGCCTAACAAACAGGCAATCCCTGCATGTGTTGCAGCTGTCTAACATCTGCGAATTATGCAGCCGCGGGGACTCAAACATATTACTCGAGCACGCCCAAGATACTCGGACAACACCAAAGCATATTCAAACATCAAGTTATCCAAGCACGTTCACTCATCACTACTAGAGAGCAAATATGTTTGGAAAACGATTGCCGAATTTGCCATATTCATACCATATTGGTGCCGAATTTATGCTTGAGGATCATTTCCGAACATATTCGCTCATCTGTACTTCTATTGGCTCCAATAGCGTTCGGCTATGTTCGGGCGAATGTTGCAAATTCTGCGATCGTAATCCGAACCGAATATTGAAATATTTGCTCATCTCTAATCACTACCGCACATCTTTGTGTAGTTGTTGAGTTTTTGGAGCAGAAACTCCAAAATCCTCCTCAAACACTATATAGATATGACATAGAAATTAATTATAGTTCAGTTTTCCAAGAGTTTTTGAAGCAGTATTTTTAGGAGGATTTTAGATAGTTTCCGGTTCAAAACCTCCTTAAATAACTAAGCGAGAACACAACCTAAAGGTTCCCTCAAAGTATAAAAGAAAACAAAGTTCTGGGTATATTTTACCCATTTAGCTTGTACTTTTGTACCGTGCTTTATATTGTTTGGCTTTATCTAAAGTTATTAAATTGATAACCTAGTAAATTTTGGCTGTACAATAACTCCCATAAAAACATTGAATATTGTTTTTTGGGATATATGAACCATTAAACAAAATTAAAATGATATGTTGTGAAGTTGCCCGGATCAATCCAGGCTGCTTGGGTATAGTTTATCGCCAGCACATACTGTATATTATAAGAATGTTCTATATAAACAGCAGGCCCAGAAAGATTCTTATTATATTTGTGAACATCGAACAGAGTAATTATGTCATTATTCACATGCAGAAGAAATAAAAGCTAACATATTTAGTCCAGATACAAGGAGCTAAGTGCAAAATATCAGCCACAATGCTTTTATTGCCATTGCTGTTACAGAAAACTAAAAGATGATGTCTGGAACTCAGGCTCCAAGTTATGAAGTGATAATACTCAAGGATCCTGAGCCTTGGAATATATCATCGCATGGCCAGCCATCGCTGTTGCTCGGATGCCCATTCAGCCAACATATTTTCTTTAAATCAGCATAGTATTGTTCCTCTGTTACTCTTCTTAGTTTTAAAAATAGGTGTTACCCGTTGATGGTGTTTCCCTGCACGGACTAAGGGTAGGGTTCGATTATTCTAGCCATACTCTGATCAGAGTTTGATCTGATTTTCTTGGATGTGGAGAATACAAACAAAAATCTCCATCTTCTCCATTCTGTCAGTCAGTGAAAATTGGACCACACTTGGATGTCATCCAAGGGCAATCCATTTTTTTTCCACGCACCCATAGACATGAATGGCCGAGTGCGATCCAAGAATAAGATGCAACTCAATCATGCTGTGATTTTTTTTCCTTGGACTGACTTGGTTCGGCACATTCATCTCTGGGACAGAGAACCTGTCTCCTTCCTGAGCGGTATGATGGCTGGATATTCCCATCTTCTTTGTACTTGCATATAATTGTTTGTACAGATGAACGAGGCACCTTCTGGTATCTTGAAATTGTAACCAAGGATGAGCCAGACTTGTGCAACTCCACAATTCTCTTCCTGATATCTTGGCCGATTTATGGAGACTTTCCCATGATGCTACACAAACTAGCAGTGTGTTTCAGGTGTGCATTAAAATACATCCACAGAAACTTCCAAACACATGACATCATCATATGGGCAGTCCAGAATTGTTTAAACGCATAGTAATCTTACTGTATGTAAACTTTTGACTTTGTAGAAAGCAATAAAAATGCCTTAAAACATTCTCATTATTCTGGCTTTTGGCAAATATTAATAATTATGGTAATCCTAATTGATCCAAAATGGGAAAGGTTTATTCTGATTTCATGTCAGATATTGAGAAAAACATGCAGATGTAAGTAAACTTGTAGTTTCAACTGTATATTGAGTCAAATTTTGCAGCTTTCAATGGCTCTGGTAATTAGCTGGGAAAGCAAAGCTGATTTACAGCTATGTTCTTTGCTTATGAGGGATGATGCCTATAGTGTTTCTATATATGGATCAATGTCCCTATTCTTTTCGCACAAGAATGTGAAGAAAATAGAGTTTATAACCAGCAATGTGGTCACATTTTCTGTTTTTGTTGGGTTGCTTCCACATGTTTTTTTTTCCCAAATTAGCAAATCATGGTCTTATGACATGTTGCATTGTGCATTGTATAATAGACATTGGTTGTATACATACTATAGAATGATCAGAACACATACAAATTATATATCTAAGGTATATAATGGCCCTTATTGTGCTTATAACAGGTCCATATGGCACAAGGGTCTTTAGGAATTCACGATCTCAAATAGTCATTAGGTGGTGTTCACACAGGCAACACGGTTTGGTACAAACGTGCAGTTTTATTGCTTTCGTAAAACTCTAAGGGTTTCAAAGCAAAAAACAGCCTTTTCTGGGCACAAAGGTAGAACAGCAAATAAAGAGTTCATTTTGCTGGATACATATATGTCAGTGCAGCCTCCCGTGAACAGATTACAGTCCTCTCCCTCTAAGCTTCTGGCTGAGGTCTTTTCTTCCTCCCAGACATAATAAGTAATATATACGGTCTGTTCTCCCAGAACAAACTTTACATAAAGAGGAGGTACGGTTCTACCAGTTTTGGTATCCCCTTAAATTTGAACTTCACCAGTTTCCAGCACAATCAGAAGAGTTCAACTCCATGCACACTGAACAGGCTGCAGCTTCCACACATTTTCTGCAGCTCCAACACACCCACTGCTCAGCTTTCCTAGCTGACCAATGCAGTCCCCATTCAGAGAGAGACACTGGCTTATCTATCTCCCAGCTACAGCTCACATTTTGGCTGGTCACTTACCAGCTTACACTCACTCTTCTCTGCTCAACTTCTCTAGCTAACTGAAAGCTCCCAGGTGAACATATGCCCTGGTTTTTAGTCAAAGCTAGACAGGTGCATCTAATCAAGACCTGCAGTGCTAGGATGTAACCCTGTTCTACCTGGCTTTCCTATAGGTCATAGTTATGTGAAATATACTATGGTCTACAAACAGAGACCAGATTGCGTTATTCAAGACTTGGGCCTTATTAATGCATTAGTTCAAGTATTCACTATTTTTGGATTTTTTTTTTTACGGAAGCTTAAAACACACGTGTCACTTTTTAATTACTGTATTTGACATAGTCAAAAGTTGTGATCTTATTAGCTAATTATTGTTTTAGTACCAAATATGAAGAATAACATCCCAATGTCTTGTACTACATCTCATCTGTACACTTCGTTCCAATTGTCTGCTGCCCTTGGATTCTTGTTAAGTTGTTTCCATGGAGAACAGACCTGGATTAAATCAGCATTTAGAACGTGATGGAACTGATAGCATATTTCACAATAACCAGTTAACATTTTACAATACTCCAGTCTCCTCCAGAATGCTTTCTATCAACAACTGAGAAGATCGGGGCAAACCTAAATGTATAGTTTGAGTTCCAATGACTTGAGTAGGAATAAGTCAAATATTAACTAGTGATAGTACTTAGTTTATAAATTGAGACTTGGAAAATACTTTGGTAAAACCGATATATCCTGCCTTGGTTAACGCTAAATATTTAAGTAGCTCTTTGGTAAAATAATATGTATACACCAAGCGTAAAAAGTAATTAGGAGGAGGATATTTGTAATATATTAGTGTTTCTATATTGCCAAACTGTTATATAGAAATGTTTTTGTAGTTAAAGAGGACCTTTCACCAGTTTCAGCATGTAAAACTAGCTTCATCATGGAAATAGTGGCTACAGAGCTGATTAAAACATAATTTAAAACATTGGTACCGATTCATAAAACCTTTAACCCCAGAAAAAAACTGTCATAATAAGCTATGAAACATTGCAAAATCTTCGTGTAGTGCGAGGCTGCGCAATATTTGTGCAACTTTTAGCTCTTTCACCAGAGTTCCAACAAAGTGCTGGAGCTTGATAGGGGATGGTGACCCCCACTTGTCATGATGAACGTACCTTACGCCACAAATCTTACTCCCGTCATTGAGGTGCACACAGAGACATTCTACTTCACACCTCACCTGATTAATTAAGCGGTGCACGGCTCCTAATTAGCGATGAGCGAGCTTGTTTGGATAAGATGTCTTAATCGAGCATTTTCGGCGTGTTCGAAAAAAATGCTCAACAGCTGCATCACATGCGGGGATTGTCTAACAAACATGCAATCTCTGCATGTGTTGCAGCTGTTGAACAGCCACTAGATGTGCAGCCATGGCACCTTGAACATTTTTTTTCGAGCATGCCAAAAATACTCGATTAGGACTCGAGCATGCTCAGCTAACACCTTATCCGAGCACATTCGCTCATCAATACTCTTAATGAATCAGGTGCATTGCATACCACCCTGCCCCTTCAACGATACCGGCGTGAAAAATGCTGGTCTTGTTGAATCAGGAGCATAGTATTTATTTTTATTTTTCTCATCTCCATTGCAGAGATATTAGCTTGTTAAGTTTAGATTTTAATTTTCACTAAGACCAAGGGGGCGTTAGCAGAGATTCTCTTGTATGGGTGTTTACTTTTCCCCCTACATAATGTTGCCCAATCATAAGCAGGAGGTGTCATGCTGTGGGAAAAGAAAATAACAAGTCCAGGTGTTGTACTGCCAGAGAAATGATATTGATAACCTATCCTAAGAATCAATATCTGAAGACCCAAATACCCCTTTAAACAATTTATTTGTGGAGATTGTTCTTTAGTTCTGTTCATAAGACCAGTCACATAATAATGATTATTATGTTTGGGTTTTAATAATAGACCAAACTATGCAATCAAATTTCACAATTCCAAAACCATATAAAAATTGAAAAAAAAGCAAATCAGCAATAATTCTTTTCATCATTGTCATATTGTTTCATTAGCTCCTAAACTGACCCAGGTGTCTCCAACAGATAACTGTGTAGTCTAATTCTGAGGTCCCTTTCGCTCTCTCCTAATTTTACCAAAAAGTATGAGACATAAAGAAGAAATTAAGTTACAGTAAGTATCCAGGATCATTCTCTTCATGGTACCCAATAAACTCATAGAACTATCAGGACTAAACTTTCCCACTGATCATAAAAAAATACAATTTTCTTTAGTAAGCCTTGTCCTGTTGTGAAATAGAAATGTGATTCCTGAGATAATAGAACGATTTTAGTGTATCAGATATCTACGCAAATAGTACAAAATGTCAGTTTTAATAACATGAATTACAGAAGGGAAAGACTTGGATTATAATCCTGTTCACATTAACAGGTCGTAAATGTAATTTGATTGCCAATAAATGGTTCTGTTGAGCACTTTATGCCATTTTACTAGGCAGAATCCTGTGCATTTGTCAAATTGGAATGTGTTCTCATTAAGACTGTAATTCCAAGAGATAATTCTAGTAAGAACACATTACTGGTTCCCAAATGTTGTCAGCAACGTCACTGGAAAATCAAGAACATGAAGACAAAAATGTGATCATTTCTAGAATCACGCCTTGTAAAGATCTGAAGACCAAGTCATGGTCTGTGAAGATCACTGCACAACAACATTGTGTGGCATCTAACCCTTCTACCAAACTTGGGAAAGCCAGGTTACAACAAAAAGATGAAAATGATACAGCGATACAGTACCACAAAGTACCCAAGGTGCCAAAATAACGGAGCTATATAATTTCTAATTAGCCTCATAAGAGCCAAGTGAAAATATTTATCACGTTGGTCTTGAGTTTTAACACTGAGTTATTGTAAAATTATGGTGTTGGGTTAAAGCTCCTGCTCGAATTTAGTAGGAGCAAGTCAGGTATCCAACTGTGAAGCACAACTGGGACCCCAATGTAACATAGTAACATAGTTATCAAGGCCGAACAAAGACATTAGTCCATCCAGTTCAGCCTATATTCCGTCAGAATAAATCCCCAGATCTACGTCCTTCTAAACAACCTAATCACTGTAAGATACAGTTAGGTCCATATATATTTGGACAGAGACAACATTTTTCTAATTTTGGTTCTAGACATTACCACAATGAATTTTAAACAAAACAATTCAGATGCAGCTGGAGTTCAGACTTTCAGCTTTCATTTGAGGGTATCCACATTAAAATTGGATGAAGAGTTTAGGAGTTTCAGCTCCTTAACATGTGCCACCCTGTTTTTAAAGGGACCAAAAGTAAATGGACAATTGACTCCAAGGCTATTTCATGGACAGGTGTGGGCAATCCCTTTGTTATGTGATTCTCAATTAAGCAGATAAAAGGCCTGGAGTTGATTTGAGGTGTGGTGCTTATATTTGGAAGGTTTTGCTGTGAAGGAAACATGCGGTCAAAGGAGCTCTCCATTCAGGTGAAACAAGCCATCCTTAAGCTGCAAAAACAGAAAAATCCCATCTGAGAAATTGCTACAACATTAGGAGTGGCAAAATCTACAGTTTGGTAGATCCTGAGAAAGAAAGAACGCACTGGTGAACTCATCAATGCAAAAAGACCTGGGCGCCCACGGAAGACAACAGTGGTGGATGATCGCAGAATAATCTCCATGGTGAAGAGAAATCCCTTCACAACAGCCAACCAAGTGAACAACACTCTCCAGGAGGTAGGCGTATCAATATCCAAATGTACCATAAAGAGAAGACTGCATGAAAGTAAATACAGAGGGTTCACTGCACGGTGCAAGCCACTCATAAGCATCAAGAATAAAAAGGCTAGACTGGACTTTGCTAAAAAACATCTAAAAAAGCCAGCACTGTTCTGGAAGAACATTCTTTGGACAGATGAAACCAAGATCAATCTCTACCAGAATGATGGAAAGAGAAAAGTAAGGCGAAGGCATGGTACAGCTCATGATCCAAAGCATACCACATCATCAGTAAAACACAGCGGAGGCAGTGTGATGGCTTGGGCATGCATGGCTGCCAGTGGCACTGGGTCACTAGTGTTTATTGATGATGTGACACAGGACAGAAGCAGCCGAATGAATTCTGAGGTATTCAGAGCCATACTGTGTGCTCAGATCCAGCCAAACTAATTGGTCATCTTTTCATACTACAGATGGACAATGACCCAAAACATAAAGCCAAAGCAACCCAGGAGTTTATTAAAGCAAAGAAGTGGAATATTCTTGAATGGCCAAGTCAGTCACCTAATCTCAACCCAGTTGAGCATGCATTTAACTTGTTAACCCCTTTCCTACATTAGACGTACTATTCCGTCCATGTGACCTGGGACCTACCGTATTTTTCAGACCATAAGATGCACTTTTTCCCCAAAAATTTTTGGGGAAAGTGGGGGGTGCGTCTTATGGTCGAAATATACTAACCTCCGGAGGCTGGTGCGGGTGCCGCGGGGCTCTGTAGTGCGGTGGTGGCAGCGGGCTGTGCTCCGATGCAGGGGTAGCGGCTCTCTGTGCTCCGGTGCAGGGGCGGCGGAGGCTCCGCCGGCATTTCCTCCAAGCCCGGAGACCCCCGCACATCCCTTGCTGGCCGCCGCCATGTTGCGGTGGCCTCCGGGGAACATGGACGCCGGGAAGATGGCCGCCGGTCCGGGGACGTCGCATGCGCAGGTTCAGATCTCATCCCGAGATCTTGGGGGACAAGATCTCGGTGCCGAGATTTGAATCTCGTCTCCCGAGATCTTGGGACGAGATCTGAACCTGCACATGCGCCGTCCCCGGACCGGCGACCATCTTCCCGGCGTCCATGTACCCGGAGGCAACCGCAACATGGCGGCGGCCAGCAAGGGATATGCGGGGCCTCCGGGCTTGGAGGAAATGCCGGCGGAGCCACCGCCGCCCCTGCATCGGAGTACATAGAGCCACCACCCTCACCCTACCGAGCCCACCTGCTCCAGCCCCAGCACAGCTGCCTCGGCCCCAGCCCAGCTGCCTCAGCACAGCCCAGCTGCCCCAGCCCCAGCACAGTTGCCCCAGCCCCAGCACAGCACAGCTGCCCTAGCCTCAGCACAGCTGCCCCAGCCCCAGCACAGCTGCCCCAACCCAGCCCAGCTACCCCTGCCCACCTGCCCCAGCACAGCCCACCTGCCCCAGCACAGCATAGCCAGCTGCCCCAGTACTGCCTAGCTGCTCCAGCACAACCAACCTGCCCCAGCACAGAGCCGCCACCGCACGAACCGGGACACCTGTGACCACTCCTCCACCTGTGCCGGATCCCTTCCCAGGTAAGTTGAATTCGGACTGTAAGACGGACCCCCATTTGACACATTATTATTCTTTTCCCTATTTTCCTTCTGAAAAGTGGGGTGCGTCTTATGGTCCGGTGCGTCTTATAGTCCGAAAAATACGGTAAGTCCCAAGGACGGAATAGTACGTCTAATGCGATCAGCTGCGCTCACGGGGGGAGTGCAGCTGATCGCGGCCGGGTGTCAGCTGATTATCCGGCACAATGTGTCAGGGGCGGTCACGGACCGTCCCCAACACGTTAATCCCTGGCACACCGCGATCAAACATGATCGCGGTGTACCGGGGGTTAAAGGAAGCATCAGCAGGGAGGGGGCTCCCTCCGTGCTTCCCTGCGGCCCCCACAGCAGCGCAATGTGCAGCGCCGCTGCGGGGATCGCCTTCCCTGCAGGTCCCTGGATCCAATATGGTGATGGGGACCTTCGGGGGCCTGCAGGGAGCTGGCTTCCTTACTGCCTGCAAAGCACAGGCATGAGAAAGCGTGCAGTAGTGCCTGTGACAGATCGCTGATCTGTCACAGCGATCTGTGATGTGACAGATCAACGATCTGTCACAGGACAGTGATGTCCCACATGGGACATTATAATAAAGTAAAAAAAAAAGTGTAAAAATAATTTTAAAAAAAATCGCTAAATAATAAAAAAAAATATTCCCTAATAAATTCATTTTTTGAAAATAAAAAAACAAAAAAACAATAAAAGTACACATATTTGGTATCGCTGCGTCCATAGCGACCCGCCCTATAAAACTGTCCCATTAGTTAACCCCTTTAGTGAACCCCTTAAAAAATAAAAATAAAAAACGAAGTAAAAAATAATGATTTATTATCATAACGCCGAACAAAAAGTGTAATAACGCACGATCAAAAAGACGCATATAAATATCCATGGTACCGCTGAAATCGTCATCTTGTCCTGCAAAAAACGAGCAACCACACAGCATCATCAGCGAAAAAATAAAAAAGTTATAGCTAGAAAATAAAGCGATGCAAAAATAATTATTTTTTATATAAAATTGTTTTCATTGCATAAAACCGACAAAACATAAAAAAAGACATAAATGAGGTATCGCTGTAACCGTACTGACCCGAAGAATAAAACTGCTTTATCAATTTTACCGCACGCGGAATGGTGTAAACGCACCCCCCAAAAGAAATTCATGAAACGCTGGTTTTTGTTCATTCTGCGTCCCAAAATTCGGAATAAAAAGTGATCAAAAAAGTTACATGCCCGAATATGATACCAATAAAAACGTCAACTCGTCCCACAAAAAATAAGACCTCACATGACTCGGTGGGTCAAAATATGGAAAAATTATAGCTCTCAAAATGTGGTGATGCATAAACTATTTTTACAATAAAAAGCGTCTTTCAGCTGTCAAAAATAAAAACCCGCCATATATAGTAAATCAAACCCCCCGTTATCACCCCCTTAGTTAGGGAAAATTAATAAAATAAAAAAAAAATTATTTCCATTTTCCCATTAGAGCTAGGGTCAGAGCTACATCTAGGGTTAGGGCTAGGGTTAGGGTTGGAGTTAGAATTGGGGGGTTTCCACTGTTTTGGTACATCAGGGGCTTTCCAATCGCGACATGGTGTCCGATCTCAATTCCAGCCAAAAAAGTTAAATGGCGCTGCTTCCCTTCCGAGCTCTGCCATGTGCCCAAATAGTGGTTTACCCCCATATATGGGGTATCAGCGTACTCAGGACAAACTGCACAATAACTTTTGGGGTCCTGTAAAAAATATGATTTTTTTAATTGTACGGCTGTACTTTATAAACTTGATCACCACATATCTAGATAAGTTCCTTGGGTGGGTCTAGTTTCCAAAATGGGGTCATTTGTGGGGGGTTTCCACTGTTTAGGCACATCAGGGGCTCTCCAAACATGGCATGGCCTCCAATCTGAATTCCAGCCAATTTTGCAGTGAAAAAGTCAAATGGCGCTCCTTCCCTTCCGAGCTCTGCCATGCGCCCAAACAGTGGTTCCCCCCACATATCAGGTATCGGCGTACTCAGGACAAATTGCACAATAACTTTTCCAGTCCAGTTTCTCCTGTTACCCTTGGTAAAATAAAAAAATTGAACCTGAAGTAATTTTTTTTGTGAAAAAGTTAAATGTTCATTTTTTTTTTAAACATTCAAAAACATTCCTGTGAAGCACCTGAAGGGTTAATAAACTTCTTGAATGTGGTTTTGAGCACCTTGAGGGGTGCAGTTTTTAGAATGGTGTCACTTTTGGGTGTATTCTAGACCCCTCAAAGTGGCTTCAAATGTGATGTGGTCCGTAAAAATAAAATGGTGTTGTAAAAATAAGAAATCGCTGGTCAGCTTTTAACCCCTATAACTTCCTAACAAAAAAAAATTTTGGTTCACAAATTGTGCTGATGTAAAGTAAACATGTGGGAAATGTTACTTATTAAGTCTTTTGAGTGCCATATCTCTGTGATTTAAGAGCATAAAAATTCAAAGTTGGAAAATTGCGAAATTTTCCAAATTTTCACCAAATTTCCTTTTTTTTCACAAATAAACGCAAGTTATATGAATGAAATTTTACCACTAACATAAGTACAATATGTCACGAGAAAACAATGTCAGAATCACCGGGATCCATGGAAGCGTTCCAGAGTTATTACCTCATAAAGGGACAGTGGTCAGAATTGTAAAAATTGGCCCGGGAATTAACATGCAAACCACCCTTGGTAGTAAAGGGGTTAAAGACTAAACTTCAGACAGAAAGCCCCACAAACAAACAGCAACTGAAAACCACCGCAGTGAAGGCCTGGCAGAGCATCAAAAACGAGGAAACACAGCGTCTGGTGATGTCCATGAGTTGGCAGTCATTGCCAACAAAGGGTTTTCAAAAAAGTACCAGAAATGAACATTTTATTTACAATTATTTAATCTGTCCAATTACTTTTGGTCCCTTTAAAAACAGGGTGGCACATGTTAAGGAGCTGAAACTCCTAAACCCTTCATCCAATTTTAATGTGGATACTCTCAAATGAAAGCTGAAAGTCTGAACTTCATCTGAATCTGAATTGTTTTGTTTAAAATTCATTGTGGTAATGTCTAGAACCAAAATTAGAAAAATGTTGTCTTTGTCCAAATATATATGGACCTAACTGTACAATATTGTTACGTTCCAGTAAAACATCCAGGCCTCTCTTGAACCCCTCGGGTGAGTTTGCTATCACCACCTCCTCAGGCAAGGAATTCTAGATTCTCACTGCCCTAACAGTAAAGAATCATCTTCTATGTTGGTGGAAAAACCTTCTCTCCTCCAGATGCAGAGAATGCCCCCTTGTGACTGTCACCTTCCTTGGTATAAACAGATACTCAGAGAGATATTTGTATTGTCCCCTTATATGCTTATACATGGTTATTAGATCATCCCTCAGTCGTCTTTTTTCTAGTCTAAATAATCCTAATTTTGCTAATCTCTCTGGGTATTGTAGTTCCCCCATCCCCTTTATGAATTTTGTTGCCCTCCTTTGTACTCGCTCTAGTTCCATTATATCCTTCCTGAGCACCGGTGCCCAAAACTGTACACAGTACTCCATGTGTGGTCTAACCAGAGATTTGTACAGAGGCGGTATAATGCTCTCATCATGTGTATCCAGACCTCTTTTAATGCACCCAATTATCCTGTTTGCCTTGGCAGCTGCTGCCTGGCACTGGCTGCTCCAGGTAAGTTTATCATTAACTAGGATCCCCAAGTCCTTCTCGATGTCAGATTTACCCAGTGGGTTCCCGTTCAGTGTGTAATGGTGATATTGATTCCTTCTTCCCATGTGTATAACCTTACATTTATCATTTTTAAACCACATCTGCCATCTTTTGGCCCAAGTTTCCAACTTATCGAGATCCATTTGTAGCAGAATACTATCTTCTCTTGTATTGACTGCTTTACATAGTTTTGTATCATCTGCAAATATCAATATTTTACTGTGTAAACCTTCTACCAGATCGTTATTAAATATGTTGAAGAGAATAGGTCGCAATACCGACCCCTGCAGTACCCCACTGGTCACAGCGACCCAGTTGGAGAATATACTATTTATAAGGTAGAAGACAGAAGCAGTTTATTGCCACATCTGCCTTCTATTTTGCCAATTACATAGTTCTCAATGAGCACTATCTAAAGTACATTGGCACTGATGATGACCAAGCAATCACGTTTGCCAGGTGTCTGCCTGACGTAGCAGAGATACTAAGTAATAGCAGACACAAATAAGCACTGCCAGTGACTTCTGTCAATGTAGTGGGCCGTTTTTCTCTGTAACTGGGGCTCTTCTGGATGGCACAGTTACAGTGGGAAAAAAATGATTAACAAAGTAAAAAAAAATGTTGCCCAGAGATATTTTATGATCTTTTGTGGAACAAATTATGTAAAACAAATACTTATATAAACATGTTCAAAATAATTAATAAATAGTAAAAAGAACTCCCCACTGCTAAAAAATGTGAAAATATCTGATTTTTTTCTTCATATAACATACTTTTTATTACATACATGTAAGAACAAAAACACAAAATCCCACACCTATTGGGCATCTTCACAATCGTAATAGCCTTGAGAGTTAATTCTACATGTTATTTGGTGTGAAACATGAACACAGTAAACGAAAAAGAATATTTTTTTGCCGATATTTGCATCACAAAGAAAAACAATACTACTTACATAATAATATACGGTAAGCTGTGCCAAAAAAATAATACTGCCACACAAAAAAATAAATATTTCAAAACAAAATAATACAGCGCTCAATGGAAGCCACGTAACGACGGCAACAGACCGCCACTATACGATGACAAGAGACGACCAAGGGATTATGTGGACCGAGGGTTCCACATAATTAAAAAGTAAAATAGTTGTGACTGAGAAAAAAGTGAATAGGTAAAAATGAAAAAAAAAAATCACCTTTCAGGCCTGGTCAATAAGGGGCTTACTATTCACATAGGCCCTAATAATATTGTGATACAATCTCTAAATAGCTATTTTATATTATGTCCAATTTTAAAATGTACATACACCTTTAAGGCGGTGTCCGACTTTGGGGTAGAAGTGTGCAGTCCATCAATTTGACTGCAGACTTGTGAATCTTCACAGAGCACACAGTGCGCACTATCAGGATTCTCTGGTGCTGGTGCTGGGAGGTCATGTGACCTCAAGTATGCGATATGCATACTCCACATTCCAACTTCACTTGTATTGAGTGAGACTGCGCATATCTAGATGGCATGTGACCACTTGTATGCAAATGCAAACCTCGATACCAGCCCCAGAGAATCTTGACAGCGTGCTCACCGTATGCTGTGAGGATTCACAAGTCTGCAGTCACAGAGTGACTGCAGACTTGCATCTCAAGGCTAGACAATCCCTTTAAGATTGGGCATCATAATCTTAAATTACCCATATGGCAGTACAGTACAATCTGTGGCACCATACTACGTGGTAGGAGGGTGTGCTTTGCTATGTGCCAGTGCTGTGTAGTCACAAGGTAATTCATACTGTAACTACATGTTATGTGAAATAAGATTTTGATTCTAGATAAAATATGGAATTTTCCACAATAAATTGACTTGTTTAGTCAACACTGAAATGTCATAGGCAATATAAAATATTTTCTGTCACCTGACCGCAGCCGGTTCTAGTTTAGGCAGTTTTTTAGGTGAATGTTTATAATACACAAAGGTTTAAGAAAATCATGTGAAGGAAAAATTGAGCAAGTAACATAGTAGATCAGGCAGTGGATGATGTATTTTGCTGTAGGCTGAGTTTGTGGAATATATTTGTCATAAGCTTTGGCACACCCATTGAAAACAATGAAGACAATTTGTCCAAGTTCATCAAATAAACACAAGATTAATGATGAAGCCTAATCCAACAGTAGATGGAGTAGAAATCCACAAATCCTGTCCTGCAAGTAAACATCTAATTTTGGGAAAACGATCATAGTGATCTTCATAGAATCACTGAGAGGGGACCTCATGCAGACAGTCACCTATTTGATTGAAGCACATCTAGTGCTTGCTTTAGAAACGAGAAGTGGACAGCTGTCAATGCCAGTGGGAGATGCGGTTGGGTCTCGTGGCTGACAGTCACGGGATCGCAAATGATTCTTTCTTTGAGAAAAAAACATTGTTTAAAAACATGCAGGGAAATGTGTTACCTCACAGAAAGAATCAGCTATGAATCCGTGCTGTAATGTCTGTATGGCTGCCGGACACATAGTGGATGGGAGACATGTATCACAGAGGTGCATGTCCTCTGTAATATAAACCTGGAGTAATGCACTGGTACACATAGTACTAAGTGGGGTTAATCGGCCATGACAGGTTGATTGGGAGCAGCTGAAGAGATGGAAGAGAAGGCTGCTCACCATATCTCCACCCTTGGGTGTGGTTCACATTGTAAAATTAGATCTGTTTCACAGTTGCTGTGTATAGAAGTTCCTGGATATTGTATGGACTTTTTGCTTTATGTTTTACTTTGTGCCGGACAAGGGCTGTATTTAAGTTTTCCTGTAACGTTGTTTATGAGAACTGAAATAAACCAGCCGGACTTTTAAATAGAAACAGTTCCTGTGATTCCTCATATCTCTCCCAAGTGAGTACCATTGCTACATCACTCTTTTGCGTTCTCCCCTGCCCAAGAGCTGTTGTATGATCAGACCATGTTCCTGTACAGTCAGACACAGCCATTACACAGTACACAGCAGAGACGCATTTATAAGATTATCTCACCACCGGAACTTTTTTTAAACACTTCTAATTGTGGAACTTATTAGTATTACAAGGTCTATTGAATAAAACTTACTTTATTCATGACAAAACCCCTTTAAATACTAAAAATCCATGTCAGAATTGTCGTATTATTCTCTCTGGAAGTTTTCAGGCTTGATATTAAAATGAGTATTTTATATCAGGGGTGAAAACGCTAAAAGAAAAAAGAAGATTATGTGGCGCCCCTGAGGGTTCAGTCGCGCCAGAGGTACTGCACCTCACCCAGAGGTGTGGTACCCCATTCTCAGGTAAGGAGGGAGCACCTCACAGGATTGTAATACCTGCACCTAACACACACCCTATAGCAGCAGGGCACTCTGGATGTACCCTACGGGAGGATCTCAACCCTGTCTGGGTAGTAAAGGGTGTTGGGACGTGGGTGTAGCTTGTAGGTTGAGAGCGGGAGAGTAGAGTTTTTAGTTAGAGCAGTCTTCCTGGACGGGAGGAAGTGGAAAGACGTGAGTGAAGCAGCACCTGGACAGAGGAGCTGCTGGGAAGAAGAGGACTAAAGGAAGCTCCCTGAAAAGGGAAGGGATTCTAGAGGCACGGCGCAGCGACCATAATGCCTGTGGGATTCGTTCCACGCCGACTAACGTTGGGTGGAGGGATCAGGTCGCAGTGGGGTACTGGCCCCCTAGTCTAGTGGAGATAGCATCAGACTCAACTAGCAAGACACAGTTATCTTCTCTGGAAAGGCAGCCATAAGAGAGCAAGGGAACGCAATGAGGACGTTACCCGACAAGGACCACGGATGCTGGCCTGGGACACTGACTGTGAGGTGTTGGGAAGGAAGAGGAGTAGAAAAGCCAGCACAGTGAGATGGCCAGGAAAGGCACACACTGAAGGGAGTTCTGGGAAGGTGGATCCTGATCTACCTGGGAGTTGACTGGACCCCTCACCTGGGGGGCGCAGCACCAAACGGGCAACTGAGTAAAGCCTTGGAAATGCACTCAGCTGTATCCTCTGACTTCTTTTTGCAACAACTATTCAGCATTGCTACATCCCTTGTTAAATACTACATCACCATAACCTTCTACTCTTTACATCTGCCCTGGGACTAAGCTCTGCCTGTGGAGAGCTATACCAACTCTGCTGCATCACCACCAGTCCCAGAGGATCTGCACTGTAGCGCTGGTCACCTGTGACCAGAAACCACAGGTGGCTGTTATGATGAGTCACCGAAGGAGGAAAAAACAAAATACCAGCTAAGTCCAGAAAAACCAGAGAGGTTGGCAGCTATCAGTTTGCAGACCCCTGAACCTATCCACAACAACTAGCAGTAGCCGTGGGGGGTTCCTACGATGCCCTAGACCCCTCGATCACAGCCGGAGAACTATATAGCCTAAAAACAGAAAGGGGAAAAACTAAACTGCCCCAGAGCAGACCCCAAAGCAATAGGCAGCCCCCAACATATAATGACGGTGAAGCAAGATGAAAACACTATCACAGATAGAAGGATAGGTTGAGCAAATGATGGGGCCCAAGCTAACTACATAGGACAGGATAGGAAAGCTGCTGTCTGCCATCCGCAAAAACCCTATCAAAATGAGCCAACCGACTGATAGGAAAAACAGGCCCTGAAGTCGCTAGGCTTCAAAAGACTATATCAGCACTCAGGTATATTCTGAAGACAGAGCAAAATATCAACAGATAAGAGACAAAAATGGAGTTCAGCTCACCCCCGGCCAGGGATGGCAGAACTCCCAAAAAACAAGGCAAAACAAAAACAAAACTGAAGAGTACAAAGCAGAGAAGAAAAACTTAGCTTTGAGATGCAGGAATCAGACTGGTCTCCAAGAATCCAGCAGGAAAATCACCAGCCAGGAAGAAGGGCGTCGGCAGCCTTATATCCAGTCCTCAATTCCAGCCACCCAGTCATCATCTAGCGGCCCATGTGTTTGGTAATCAGCCTCACTACCTTCCTTTACCAGAGGAGGGAGTTCATTAGACCTCAATGGTGAAGGGAAAAATGAACTCACAACAGTACCTCCCCCTTGAGGAGGGGTCACCGAACCCTCATCCATGCCACCAGGGCGATCCGGGTGAGCCCGATGAAAGGCACGCACCAATCTTTCGGCATGAATATCAGAGGCAGAGACCCAGGAATTATCCTCCTGACCATAACCCTTCCACTTAACCAAATACTGGAGTCTCCGTCTAGCCAGACGGGAATCCAGTATCTTCTCTACCTCATATTCCATGTTACCTTCAACCATTATAGGGTCAGGAGGTGCCACCACAGGAAGTACTGGTTCAACAAACCTCTTCAACAAGGACTTATGAAACACATTATGAATTTTAAATGTGACAGGAAGAGCCAACCGAAAAGAGACCGGATTAATAATCTCCAAAATCTTGTAAGGTCCAATAAATCTAGGCTTAAACTTAGGAGAAGCCACCTTCATAGCGATATTTTTTGATGACAACCAAACCATATCACCCACCTTAAACTGGGGACCAACGGTCCTACGCCGGTTGGAAAACCGCTGGGCCTTTTCCTGGGAGAGAGACAACTTATCCACTACTTGGTCCCAGATCTGGTGCATTCTCTCCACCACAGTGTCAACACCTGGGCAGGCAGAAGGCTCCACCTGCCCTGAAGAAAATCGAGGGTGAAGACCAAAGTTACAAAAAAAAGGTGACATCAAAGTGGCAGAACTAGCTCTATTATTTAAAGCAAATTCGGCCAAGGGCAAAAATGAAACCCAATCATCCTGATCGGCAGAAATAAAACATCTCAAATACGACTCCAAAGTCTGGTTTGTTCTCTCCGTCTGCCCATTGGTCTGAGGGTGAAACGCAGAGGAGAAGGACAACTGAATTCCCAGCTTGGAACAGAAAGTCCTCCAAAATCTAGACACAAACTGAACTCCTCTGTCAGATACAATGTTCTCAGGAATCCCGTGCAAGCGAACCACCTGTTGCAAAAACAGGGGCACCAACTCAGAGGAAGACGGCAACTTTGGGAGTGGTACAAGATGAACCATCTTAGAGAACCTATCACAAATCACCCAAATAACAGTCATCCTTTGAGAGACAGGCATATCAGAGATGAAATCCATTGAAATATGGGTCCATGGCCTCCTGGGCACCGGCAAAGGCATCAACAAGCCACTAGAGCGAGAACAAGGTTTAGACCGGGAGCAAGTCCCACAGGACTGCACAAAATTCCTGATATCATGAGACAAGGCGGGCCGCCAAAAAGACAGACTCACCAGATCTCTAGTACCAAAAATACCTGGATGACCAGCCAATGCAGAGCAATGAACTTCAGACATCACTCTCTTCCTCCACTGGTCAGGAACATACAACTTTCCACTGGGACAACGCTCAGGTTTGTCCTCCTGAAACTCTTCCAGAGCACGTCTCAAATCGGGCGAGATGGCAGAAAGAACTACCCCCTCACCTAAGATGGTAGCAGGCTTAGTCACAACAGGAGAATCAGCAAGGAAACTCCTAGAGAGGGCGTCTGCCTTGACATTCTTAGTGCCCGGAAGAAAAGAGACCACAAAATCAAAACGTGTGAAAAACAAGGCCCACCTAGCCTGTCTAGGATTCAAGCGCTTGGCCGACTCCAGGTAAATCAAATTCTTGTGGTCAGTAAGGACCACGACTTGGTGTTTGGCTCCCTCCAACCAATGTCTCCACTCCTCAAATGCCCATTTCATGGCCAACAGTTCCCGATTCCCCACATCATAGTTACTTTCGGATGGGGAGAACTTTCGGGAAAAGAAAGCACAAGGATTCATTTTAGATATCACAGGATCTTTTTGGGACAACACCGCTCCTGCACCAATCTCAGAAGCGTCCACCTCCACCTGAAACGGGAGTGAGACATCAGGTTGCCGCAAAACCGGAGCAGAAGTGAATCTTCGCTTCAGCTCCTGAAAGGAAGAAACAGCCTCCGGAGACCAATTCAGCACATCAGCACCCTTCCTAGTCAAATCCGTCAATGGCTTGGCAATACCAGAAAAATTAGCTATAAATTTCCGATAAAAATTAGCAAAACCCAAAAACTTCTGGAGGGCCTTCAAAGAAGTGGGCTGAACCCAATCATAAATGGCCTGTACCTTGGCCGGGTCCATTTCAATAGTTGACGGAGACAAAATAAATCCCAAAAATGAAATCCTCTGTACCCCAAAAAGGCATTTCGATCCCTTGACATACAGGGAATTCTCCCTCAAAATCCGGAACACAGTCCGAACATGTTCCACATGAGAGTCCCAATTCTTGGAGAAGATCAAAATATCATCCAGATAGATAATCAAAAATTTATCCACAAAGTCTCGGAATATATCGTTCATGAAGCACTAGAAGACAGAAGGGGCATTAGTGAGCCCAAAAGGCATCACCAGGTACTCAAAATGTCCCTCCGGAGTATGATGGGTCACCGAAGGAGGAAAAAATAAAATACCAGCTAAGTCCAGAAAAACCAGAGAGGTTGGCAGCTATCGGATTGCAGACCCCTGAACCTATCCACAACAACTAGCAGTAGCCGTGGGGGGTTCCTACGGTGCCCTAGACCCCTCGATCACAGCCGGAGAACTATATAGCCTAAAGACAGAAAGGGGAAAAACTAAACTGCCCCAAAGCAGACGCCAAAGCAATAGGCAGCCCCCAACATATAATGACAGTGAAGCAAGATGAAAACACTAACACAGATAGAAGGATAGGTTGAGCAAATGATGGGGCCCAAGCTAACTACATAGGACAGGATAGGAAAGCTGCTGTCTGCCATCTGCAAAAACCCTATCAAAATGAGCCAACCGACTGATAGGAAAAACAGGCCCTGAAGTCGCTAGGCTTCAAAAGACTATATCAGCACTCAGGTATATTCTGAAGACAGAGCAAAATATCAACAGATAAGAGACAAAAATGGAGTTCAGCTCACCCCGGCCGGGGATGGCAGAACTCCCAAAAAACAAGGCAAAACAAAAACAAAACTGAAGAGTACAAAGCAGAGAAGAAAAACTTAGCTTTGAGATGCAGGAATCAGACTGGTCTCCAAGAATCCAGCAGGAAAATCACCAGCCAGGAAGAAGGGCGTCGGCAGCCTTATATCCAGTTCTCAATTCCAGCCACCCAGTCATCATCTAGCTGCCCATGTGTTTGGTAATCAGCCTCACTACCTTCCTTCACCAGAGGAGGGAGTTCATCAGACCTCAATAGTGAAGGGAAAAATGAACTCACAACAGGTGGTGTCACGAACACTTTACAAACTCTTTATTTTTCCCCTGTAAATATCCCCTTTTATTGGACGCCCAGGGCTACGGACCGGGTCACTGCCGCCGTGACACATCCTTTTAAGACACCGGCCCGGTTCCCGAGTATTCCCACTGCCCCTGGCGGGCGATCCAATTATATAGCCATTCTGATATGGATTTTCAAAGCACGTACACTAGCCTCATCAGGTGCATTTAATAATTTTAGCGGAATTTCTTTGTTTCATATGTTCAGTCGTGTCTGGAGAGGTGACATAATAGACAGTCTAGAACCAATGGTGCACATTGTTCTGCAGACTTTGGTGATGATGTATATTTCTACATTTGTTCCTTTTCCCAATACAGCTTCCAAATGTCCAGCTTGTTCCAGCACAAAATATACGCCTCCTGACCTGCCAGGCGGGAGACTCGCTGCCAGCTGCAGACTCTCATTTAAAAGCCAATTCATGTCTAATTTGGCAGTAAGACTCCAATTTGTGACTCGCTGCCATCACTCCTGACAACAAGAAGGTTAAGAAGCCAGCTCACGTCTGACTTGGCAGTAAAACAGAAGTTCAATCAAATAGAGGCCTGTATTTTCATGCACTGTTTGCTTAAAGATGAAGTCACAGCTCCAGAAGAAAGAAAACACTAATTCTTCCTGACAATCACACCGCATCGAGGACGATTTAAGGAATGTAGAAGAAATTAGAAAGGTAATCGTAAAATAAAAAGTTCTTTAAGGACTGTGCTGTTTTTGACCTCAAGAATAGCATTTTTCTTTTGTTATTTTAGTCTTCCAAAAGCCTTTTTTTTATGTTCCTATCAATTTGAGGGCTTTTTTCTGTTTGCAGAGCATGTTGTATTTTTTTTATAAAGGCATAATTTTTGGGTTCATGCTGATTTATTAACTTTTTCTATTGGGAATTAAAAAAAAAAAAAAGAAAATATAATTCTGCCATTATTTTTATGTTTGAAATTTTGTGTTATTCACGGTGCAGTATAAATGACGTATTGGCAGGCCAGCATGATCATGGCAAAACTAAAAGCAAAATGTTTTTTGTTTTGCTACATTTGCAGAAGAAACATAATTTATACAGATGAATGAAGCAACTTGTTTAGTTGTTAGGAATTTTCTAACAATTTAAGATTCGATTTGTGTGAATCTCCAACGATGGCTGCTACTGTTGTACATATGACCGAAGATCGTACCAGACAGAAAAGGCTCACATGACATTTCCATAATGTCTTGCAGTTGTCACATCATATTGTATAGCTCAACCAATCAGGAGGGACTATAATAGCCTGTATAAAAGCTGAGGCTGGAAATGCAGCTGCCACTTGAGGTGAAACTGGATAGTGAGAGGATGTCACTCCTCCTAGCTTCGCAACAGAGACGGGGGGCAGATCACACATCAGTGAAGAGCAGTTATCATCTGGTTACCCCTACCCACATATATGGAGGTTACTTGGACATTACTAAGACTGTGTTTGCATTATACAGCTTGTTGTAAATACTTAGGTCCCAAAAAAATGAGAAAGGTATTCAAAGAGTGATACCTTTATTGGCTAACCAGAGAAATTATATTTGCAAGCTTTCAGGGCCCAGGCGGCCCCTTCATCAGGCTACATCACTCTTTGAATACCTTTCTCATTTTTTTGGGACCTAAGTATTTACATCGATTTTTCTGGCTAACATGGTACCACAATATTATTTTGTATTGTACATCATCATACAGCTTGTAAGAGGTTCAATACAGTTCTAGGAGACCTTGGAGTGTTACCCATCTCTTCGGGGCAAATGAATTACTTGCGACTTGTGACAATTGGACTTATCAGAAATCAAAATTTTGGAAGAAATTATCCAAAGCTAGTAAATCCAAATTTCATAAGATTTACTAATCCCTAACACTTAATTTATTTTTGTCTTGCCATAGTCTCAGAACCATAACTTTAAATTTTTCATTGACAGAGCTATTTGAGGGCTTTATTTTTGGACGTACCTCTCCCACTTTCATCCCCATTTGTCAGAGATGAAATAGCAGCTGTGGCAGACCTAGTCTTTCCAAAGTGGTCAATGGCTGGTATGTAATACTTAGGGGAAACTTATGATCAGCTGCAGTTAATCTGGAACTCCAACTAGAGGGAGCTTAAAGAAAACCGGCAACTCTTCCAACTTACCTACTTTACTAAATTCTTGTAATACCTCTAACGTTCAGACAGCTCCATTCACACAGGCTGAAACAGACAATTCTGTCCTGTGTTGGTCACAAACCAGAAGAGGACCTCCTGGGACACTAGAGGAGAGTTTATAGCCGATGATCGTCACACATTGTAGACCTGAAATGCCTTAGCACATTTTACAACTAGTGAGACTATGGAACTCTCTGCCATATGATGTTGTAATGAGTGATTCCCAACTAAAATTTAAGAAGGGACTGGATGCCTTTCTTGAAAAGTATAATATTACAGGGTATATACACTAGTTTCCTTGATATTGCGTTGATCCAGGGAGCTAGTCTGATTGCCGTATGTGGAGTCGGGAAGGAATTTTTTTCCCCAATGTGAAGCTTACTGTTGCCACATGGGTTTTTTTTGCCTTCCTCTGGATCAACATGTTAGGGCAAGTTAGGATAGGATATGGGTTGAACTAGATGGACTTAAAGTCTCCCTTCAACCTTAATTACTATGTTACTATGTTACAGGGATATACTGTAACTACAATATCTTTAGCTGGACAAGAATTCTAGTCTTAGACTTTTAAAGCTCTAATTATGGCTGACTTAGAGGTAACCACAAAGGTAAATACACCTACAAATGAATTGACAATAGAGGTTTATTGTTAACTGATATAATCAAATATTTATTTTTCACAGAACAATTCTTTTTTACATATCATAATCTATATTAAAAATAAAAAATGGACCTTTCAGTTTTCCCATTGGTCACTGTTTTTTTTTTTTTAGACTCTAATTTTCTGTTTCAGGAAACAACACATGTACATAGCCACAATGGTCATTGTGAAGGGAGGGAAAGCAGGGTGACCTGTGACATCACCTATTGTGATTGCTGAGTCCTGTGTTATCAGCTGTGTAGAGTTGTTACCTGCCAGCTTAATCCTGCCTCTGATGATAGGAGCCTGCTGAAAACTCTTCCTGAAATGACAGGAAGTAAAGTCCAAAAGGCTGAAAAGGCCTCAGTGGCCATTGTGATAATTGCAAGCTTACTAATATTGGTGTTTTTTTTAGAAAAGATTGTAATATGAAAAAAAATCTTGACTTTTTTTTAAAAAATACGATTGCCACTAAAGCCTGATTTAAACAATAGATTATTTTCTGATGATCGCTTCCCTTTAAAGAAAATATTATAGTACTTTTACAATTATATTCTCTGCTCTTAATATACATTTGGTGAAGTTATTTTAAAGTTTCTGGCAGAAGATATTATTGTATTTTAACGTATGGCCGGCAACCAGCACCATAATATAATCTTGGCACAATTGCCTCGGTCTGCAAAAGTTCTAATAGGCTTTTGTGAGGAGCTGGCGGCTGTGCCCTCCGCAGTCCCGGCTTTGGATGCTCAGGGACTAAAGCAGCTGTTTTCAGTCAACAGTGTCATGTGACGCAGGCAACAAAGAACTGTATATATCATAGTGACAAAAATTTCAATTAATTCTAGATGTGAGAGACGTCGAGATGAGAAGTACAAAAAAATCATTGCTCAATGTGATTTCTTACTTTAATCCGTTATTAACTGGACTGGTTCCATCTTCCTAGGCTCGGGCTGCATATTTTTATTAAGTTAATGTATGCAAGGAATTCTATAGACAATTAGGCTGATCATTTACAATTTAATTATGCAATCAAGGCTAACAATAAAAAAGGGAACCTGTCACCAGCTTTTACCAATATAAAGTTCGTTCACCAACTTAAGTCTTCTTTTATAGCATTCTAGCATGCTGTATGTCTGTCCCGAGTCCCCTCTGCTATCAACAAAAAAGACCTTTTATTATAGTCACACACGGGGTGGACCGGTCTGATGGCTATCACAGGTCTTGATCCAATGCCTCCTCTTTTCTTATGATCGCCGTCTTCCTTCCCAACTTCATGTGGATGACGCATCCTACATCATCCACAAAGTGTCCCTCATCAAAATCTGGTGCAAGCGCACTTCTATCTGCCCTGCTGTGGGCAAAGCACTGTACTGCGCATCCGCAGGCCTTACCTGAGGGTCATTGGCACTCTTTAGCCTTTTTCGGCGCATGCGCACTATAAAACTTTACTCTGTCCTCAGAAGGGCAGCGAGAAGTGCACCTGTGCAATAGTGCGATGGGGACACTGGGGCTCTTTGATGCAGTTTTGATAAAATCACTATTTTCTCTTCTGTAGATGAGACTCCTAGTCCTCATCCGTGGAATCAGGCTCTCTGCCCCTACATTATGCTGCTCTCATGTGACATAGCAAATATTGGCTGACAGACTCCCTTTAAAGAAGACATTTGTCATAAATATGCCACTAATGTAAATGTCACTGTTCTCCTGAATCTGGCATTGTTTATTTTTTTGATCCTGGGTCTTTCTATTACTGTATTCCTGAGATATGATCGCCTTTTTCATGTATGTAAATCTAATCTTTTTAGACAACTGGGTGTGGTCCTTAACTCTTTTTCTGTCGAAGTCCTCATAAGGATCATGTCCACTTGGCTAAAGAGACTAGATCTGCACACAGGGAAGAGGAGACCATATCTCATGAAAGGGGAGGCGCAGGAACAAAAGAAAAATGATGCCAGATTCAGGAGAACAGCGGCTTTTACACCAGGTGAAAAATAGAACAAATTCTTAGTAAGTGAAAGGTCTCCTTTATAGGGGTTGTCCGTTCCAAATTGATAAATCTACAGTCACTCGTGTGATTCGCCGGTTTTTGAGCCAGTAGCAGTCACTCGTGTGATTCGCCGGTTTCTGAGCCAGGACCGTACATACTCCCGGCCAGAGCCCGTCTAGATGGCGCGACCTTACTCCATATACTTGTATTGAGCAAGGCCATGCTCCGTCTAGTGACGCGGCCGACCGACCAGGAGACTCTTGACTCCTCTCAGTCTTGAGCCATTGTCTGCCTGCGTGACATTGTCTCTTTGGCCTCATCCACTGTGTGTTTTAGGGTGTAGAGACTGGATCCTGCTGCAAATACTTTCTGTTCCTGATCACTTTTTTTTGTCAACATTTAGCACGGAACCTGGGAAAGGTCCCAAAGTACATGTGATATGTATCTATACGACTTCATGAGCTTGAAAGAAGCCAAAAATGTGTGCTATTGGCCTTTGGAAGGTTTACATAAGTGTATCAGAAGAAATAAAAATAAATGAGGAAGCCATGAGACTAGCAGCCGTACAGAGGGGTGGTGGGGTCTGGCAGGTCAGTATGCTTATCTCTTAGCTTAGCATCGCCATTCTTAAAAAAAAAAATTTAAGTAGTGGAAACCCCTTTGAACACTTTCATCCAACTGAAAGAAAGGCAAAGCAAATCGATTACTTTTCCTTTAAACATGGGAGCCTATGTATAACATCTCAGGCATCTATGAAGCATAAGTCAGGAGATGACCACATCTTCTGACAGCTACCGAAATCATATTTTGAGTGGACTACCACCTTATTTTCAATAAGGCCCCAGTATACAGTGTGAATTTTCATAATAATATTTAATCCTTCATTGCTTACTTTAGTATTATTGAGCCAGACAGGTGGATACAACTTAAGATAGATAGATAATATTATCAGCTAATGTAATCCTCTATATAAAAGATGTAAGTTTACTTTTTAAGAGGGTTACTTGCCAAAGATTATCTTCAGCTCTGAGATGCTAATAAGTCGGATATACTTTGTTTGTTTTCTGAATCAGAGCTTTTCCTTTAAATAGTCACCTTTGAACATTGCAAAGCTGCATGAGTTCTTGCATCCTTACATGCATCTGTTTGCTTTTTTTTTTAGCACGGGATTCATAAGCTGTGGAAGTAAGAGTTTTCATCCTCCATGATTATTCCCATGTTTAATAATCTATGGAGGTGTCAGGGCTCACCAGGTGAGGTGGATCCTCAAAGCCTCAATCCAGGATGGCACACACACCTTGGGCATTGATGAACCAAGCAGGAAGGTACGTGGGCAACAAGGACTTGAAACACTCAAGAATCTCAGGAGCCGCAGGACGGATTAAGTGGAACCCAGCCGAGAACAAAGCAAGTAAAGTACAATATGCACAAAAGGTGGAGCACGCCAAATGTAGAGGCCTAGAGACTTAATTCCAAGATACAGGTGGATGTCAATGGGCCTTAACTAGGTCTATGGCGATGATGTCACTGATCCACACCGGGCAACCTGCAAAACCCAATGTGAAGCACAACACAGGGCAGCGGACCTGGGAGAAGGGAGAAAAACCTGTGATATCTCGGACAGGTGTGAAACAGGAGTATAAATTGGGTGCTTTTAAGAAGCCAAGTGACATTTCCTAAAGTCTTTTTGCACCATTTTAAGATTATATACATCATGTAAGAAAAATCTGTGATACCGTTTTACTTAAAATGCAGGAGTGTTTCTGATAAATGAAATTGCGATACAGTGCACAACTCAAGATAATAGCTAAAGAGTGAAACATCTACAGCAAATGGACATCAACTGCACTTACCTAGTAACTCTACACCTCTTGTCAACCCATAAACGTCGATCAAAGCCCAGAGCGGTTCCGTGGTCCTGACTCCACTGAAGAATAGCATTGCACCTGAATCATTTACCCTGTAAAATACTCGGCCCTTTTTATCCACCCAAAAAGTAATGATGTTTCCTTCATTTGCAAATTCCTCCGGCAATGCCTTGGCCCAGAACCCACTCTGAGACACAAGGTCAGGACAAGCATATTTGGGTAATGTGTCAGGGTTAATCCGTGAAGGATCTTTGGACGTAAACCCAAGTCTGAGCGCCCCACTCCAGCAACATTGCTTCTTCGTAATCTACAAAAGACACAAGAACAATAAGCAAATATTAAAACCTTGCATTTTTGGGTGTTTCCATATCTCCGATGAATTTTACAAATTAGCAACGTTTTTAAAATCCATTGGTAAGTAATTATAATAATCTTTGAAGTAATTTCTGCAAGTTGGATTAACTACCAGTGGGAAAGCTTAATGTATTCAAAGTCAGAGGCACTGCATGTGCCACCATATGGTGATGTATTCTACCCTAGAAAAATTCTGGTATTGGCAATGCCCAAGGCTGGTATTGGTAATGCCCAAGGCTGGTATTGGTAATGCTCAAGGCTGGTATTGGCAATGCCCAAGGCTGGTATTGGTAATGCCCAAGGCTGGTATTGGCAATGCCCAAGGCTGGTATTGGCATTGCCCAAGGCTGGTATTGGTAATGCCCAAGGCTGGTATTGGCAATGCCCAAGGCTGGTATTGGCATTGCCCAAGGCTGGTATTGGTAATGCCCAAGGCTGGTATTGGCAATGCCCAAGGCTGGTATTGGTAATGCCCAAGGCTGGTATTGGTAATGCTCAAGGCTGGTATTGGCAATGCCCAAGGCTGGTATTGGCATTGCCCAAGGCTGGTATTGGTAATGCCCAAGGCTGGTATTGGCGTTGCCCAAGGCTGGTATTGGCATTGCCCAAGGCTGGTATTGGCAATGCCCAAGGCTGGTATTGGCATTGCCCAAGGCTGGTATTGGGAATGCCCAAGGCTGGTATTGGCAATGCCCAAGGCTGGTATTGGCATTGCCCAAGGCTGGTATTGGTAATGCCCAAGGCTGGAATTGGCATTGCCCAAGGCTGGTATTGGTAATGCCCAAGGCTGGTATTGGCAATGCCCAAGGCTGGTATTGGTAATGCCCAAGGTTGTTATATGTATACTGCTCAAAAAATAAAGGGAACACTATTCCATTTGCAACAGGCTGTTTGTGTTCCATTTATTTCTTTGAGCAGTATATATGAAGTCATAAACTTGACATCAATAAATTGAGTAATATGTACAGCCAAATTTAATTGGTTTTCCTAAGAAAACCAATAGGACGTAACTTACTTTTTGCTCTCTGTCTGACCACTGGGAATGCAGTGGAGGTTGGGCATTTACACCTCCGCACCACTCATTGTCTATGGGACTGTCAGTCATAGACAAGCTCTGTAATGGACTCTGCAGAACCCCATTCTATCAGCTGGGGTCATATTACTAGGATCACTAGAAATTGGTAATTTATTCCCTATCCTATGAAATTCTAGGAAAACACTTTGACATTGCACCTTGACGTTACTGAATCACTCTGGTAGTACTGCTTATCTTTCCTTGTAAAAATTACTGGACTGGAGAGTGAACGATCATCTCGCGTTTGCTTCTGAAGCATCTCCTCTAACACACCCTGACTTCCTGGCGATTCACATTTACAGTAAATGGCAGTAAAGAAAATATAATATATCAGAAAAGGACATACAAAACTGTTATTATGCGTTGTTCATGGTATGCTCTGGTATGACCAATGTACATAACCCACAACCTCATGTATAGGATCTTTCAATGCCGTTGAAAAGAAGATCTCGTTTGTCATGCAAGCTATGAAAATTAGGAGCCAACCTCCACCCAACCACTGTGTCTAAAACTAAATATAGAATAGACCTTTACAAGTCACAACCCTATGACAATATTCCAATGCAGCAAATATCCTACCAGACCTACTGCATTATACATTTATGAAACATAATTTTTTTTTTGTCCAAATAAGTCCTAAATTCTATGCTGATTAATTTGAATTTCCTATAGCGGCCTGGCATTTTTTTTATACAGACCTTCTAGTCCCCTGAATAAAACCATGGTGTTGATGCCCTTTTCTCCAACTACAAGTTAAAACTGTTTAGAGCGCAAATAAGATTCTAATATATCCAGGTACTTTGTCAATTCTTATGATCGGCAACTTGTTATCCACTATTTTTGAGTGGACAAATCATATTCATCAGAATTTGCCCAGCACTATAGGCGCTGGAACTTCCTTGTTTCCACTTCCCAGGATACCATGCTCCTTTTATTGTCTAATAACTTGCGAACCCTGAACTTAAAGCTCGCCTCTCTGTTATGCCTGTAAGCAGTTTGATAGATCAGAGAACAGAGTGACAGGCCTTTCCTAACTTCCTGTAATCCGTCTCAGCATCTCGACTGGCAGGGATGGATTACTCTTGACAACAGGCAGGGGAAGTGCAAGTACACTGAACATTTAATGATTAAGTTCTGACTGCCTATCTCACTAGAGGGAATTTAGAAGCTTACTGCATAGAATTAACATTTTGAACGCAATAATAAAATAGTATGCGGTACTCTCCCACTAGTGGTGGCTGGTAGCATGAGATATTTTATTATTTAAAGGGAGTCCGTTACTACCAAAAATGCTAGATCCACTCATTTTGCATAGTGAGCACTTTATAATATTAGGATTGACAGCAGTCAAGCGAGCACTGCTTGAACTCACCCAGCATGTCTACGCAAGGACACCGCAGGGAGACCAGCCACGCTCACATAGTGTCACTGTGGGCTCTCAAAGCTGTTTGCAGACACTTTTTGAAACTGCACTGCAGACCGCAAACAGTAAATAGAGCAAACACTGAGACTTAGCAGGGATAAGCTCCTGATATTTCACTCTAGAGGCTGCAGGGATTCAGCTCACGAGTAGCCGCTTGGATAAACACAATCACAGGGTTTTAATATCAAACCAGCATAAAGTTTACTTTAATTAATAAACTTTACAGCTCCAAAAGGAAAACAGATTTTCTCCATAAACAGTCCTTCTTCCAGGCACAAAGTAAATGTAGCAGCCTTACCGATATCAGCATTTCAGGCCGTAGCAGCTCCAGCAGTTTAAACGCGTTCACCAAACACAGCTCTCTTCAGTTTCAGCACAATCTTAACTCTGCTGAGCTAACCCAGAAAACCAATATAGAAAAAGATCCTCCATAAACAATATAATGTATAAAAAGTGTAAATTTTAACCCAGCTGCTGTTATTAGGCCTGCAAGCCCCGGGCTGTATTATGGGAATTGCGTTTCTCACCCAAACTTATTTGGTTTCTCCTAAATCCCGGAGCCAAAAATTCAGTCAAATTTACCCTCCTAGTAACCTAGTGTTACTGGTACAGATTTTACACTACCAAGGCCAGCCGCCTCGGTGGTACACATCTGCCATCCAGGTGCAGAGCCAAGGATTGAGATCAGGCAGTGCGGTTTGCAAATTCAGGGGATGGACCAAGTACCCTAATGCAAAATAAATCATTTTTGTCCGATAACTAAGCTTTTAAAACCTATACTAACCGGTATGATTTTAATAAGTGCTAAGTCCCCTACAAGTGTTTTAATGTTTTATTTAATGTTTTTAATGTCCCTTTAATGCTATAGCACCTTTATGCAAGGAATATGGAGCTCAGGAAAAAGAATGCTGGATATAAAAATAATAATGTAAAAGGGTGGATATTGACTTTGAACAATAGGTAAAGAATCTGAAAAGTGTTATTGGAATTGCTCCACAAAACATGGACCCGACATAAAGAGTTGGAGGTACATTAACACGATCATACACATTACAATGAGGGGTACATGTGATAACAGTCTATGGCTTTTCTGAAATATCCAATTTTAATTTTTTTTGTAAAAGGTCCTTCAACAAAATGTTCATTTTTTTGTTTTAAAAAATGGTCCAAACGTTCATCTAAAAAGTCAATCGCTAGTATATTTTGATTGTCAAATACCATAAGATATCACGTATAACAATACGGAGACACCATCGACTTTTGATAGCTGGTTTATTTTTGTAGGATAGTCAGCCAAGATAAAGAGTTTGCATGTAATTGGACTTGACAGACTATAACCGCAATCATCGCGGCTGGTCCAAATATGCTTGTTCGATCCGTATCCTTTCCTTCAATGTAAATGAAGGAAGCCAGGCATGAAGTTTCGGAGCTGTGAGCAGTCTCTGAGTGTGGTTTCTCTCACAAAATAAGTTGTGTACGCACTTTTCCCTTCACTTGTAGATTTTAAACGGTAAAGGCCAGATGTTTTTTCTGTCTTCATGCTAACTTAGCAAAGAAAATTAACATATCCCGAACAAGAATGACAAGCAAAAGCTGCCAGAAATTTTTTTTTTGCCACAAATGGTAATTGACTTGGAGGCTCTGTAATGACCTTATGTCATTGCTAGATGAGGTGGAAAGGTGCATGACGGTCAGAATAAGGGGAAATGATTCTTGGTACATTTCTTCATACTTTCTTAATATTGTGGTAATGCGTACGGACAAATATTCTAGCTTCAAGTTCCATAATTGTTGAAGTTATGCAACGTTCTACTATATTTGAGGGGAATTTATGTAGAACTTTGAGTGGCATTATAGCTTCAAAAGTGGAGACAAAGGTGGGCAGGTTTTATATAGAGGGGCAGCTTTAAATGTGTTTTGCCAAATCTCTGTCATGCAGGCTTTGGACTCTGTTCACACTGGGGAGTCTGTTGTGCAGCCTTAGACCTTCCTGTTGCTCAGCCTGAGTTTGGGCTTCGGCGGTGGTGGTGGTTTGTTCACTGATGTTCAGCTTGGCAGGAGTTACCTCTTTGATTAGTGGCTGAGGCTGCTGGGAATGCCTTCTCCCTTTAAGCATGGCTCAGAACATTACTGGATGCCAACTATAGCATTTGCGCGCCTCTTGCATCCTGGTCCTGTGTTGCTATTGATACTCAAATCTAAGTTTGGAGTCTGGTGAAGTGTACTGTGTTGTTTGTTCATTTCCCTATTTTGTATTGTGTTTTCCCCTACATATTGTGTCATCCTGATAGTTTGCGTTGTGGTGCAGTTTTCTTTTTCCCTGTCAGTCTTTATCTGTGGTTTCTCTTACGGTTCACCGCCTGGGGTGGAGGTTGCGGGTTTAGCTCAGGGCAGGACAGGAGATAGGGACAGGTTGGTGACTTGGACTTCCCTACCATCAAGGGTACCCCTGAGTTAAGGAAAGAAAGGGACCCCCTAGCCTGAAGGGCAGTTCAGGGGGCCAGGTTCCTTATCTCCTGTTTTCCCATTGCACCCTGTGACAATCGCGATTTAACCTCAACTTGCAGATCACTGAGAGTCTGGGATTACCGGAGATTGTAGTTCTGAAAGTTGACAGTAGACATAAATCCATTGGGTTTAATCTGTAATCTAACATGTTGATCCAGGCAAACACCCCATGAGACGGATACTTATTGCCCCATATTAAGGGAAAAATTTGTTCCCAAATTCACATACGGCAATCAGACTAGTTAGCTTGATCAACGTCCCATCACAGAATTTAGTACCCATAACCTGTAAAAAAAGGATACAGAATTCTGAGAATGGGTCTCTGAAGAGCTCATCTTTGGTGAAGCAAAGGTAGGTATGTTTGACACCCCATACGAGTCAATATCGAGGTGAATACCGGAGAAAGCCGAGTACATCACTTTCTGGCAGCCCAACTGACAATGGTTGGAGCAAAGGTTGAGCATGCTGGATCTACAGTGCCTCTTTCTCAAGTTTCGATGCCATGTTCTTGGAATGACTGGTGAACCATATGGTGTCTTTTCTTACAACACAAGAAAAGTCCTGCATGCAAAACTTTTTTTTCTGTTCTAAAAAATGGAACCTAGACAGATTGCACAACAATCAATGATGCAAGGGATCATTCATTATGTTCCTGAAATGGCACAGACAAATGGAATGTGAACAGAACCTTAGATGAATGCAAAGCAGTCATCTTGAAAATGATGAGAACTAGAAACAAAATACATTACAATATGACATATAGTAACTTTTCACTATAATGTTCATCAAACAGGGAATGTTTAAAGGGGATTCAACAGGTTTTCTTAATAAGGACATACAGCATATTACTTTCCATAGAATTGGCGATTAATGTATGATTACTTAGACTCAAACCATTCACTGGAACTATTTGCATTTAAAACAACTTTCCATCATGGAGGAACAGTTGACTTAGAACCACCGGCAAGATATTCGCATTGTACCTCTAAGGGAAAATGCCTCTATAATATGTGAACCCCCTGGAATTATACTAGAAGTGTCGTATTATGAGCCCAATGAAATATATGCATGCATATTTATTGGCTTTACTCTAAAGTCCTCTAAGTCATTGTCTAAGCTGAAAACTGTACTCAGTCATTATTCTCAACTTCCACATAACCCTAGAAAAAAACAACATGAGCACATACCCTATAGTAAGTAAAAAAGTAAATGGTAGTAGTAGACGTAAATAACATAGGGTACTTTGTGAACACTATTTTTTTTATTTATTTTTTCACTATTTTGATAAAGAAAGTAAAAGCCATCCCACTGCGACAAGGTGACCCAATCGGGATGGTCCTATCTTGTCTCCAGTATTAAAACCGTACCTTGTGTCATAAGGACAGAGCAGACAGGGACTCGACCGTGAAGACACTTGTCCATGGGAAGCTATACAGATGAAATAGAGTCAACTATGTGCCCTATGCTATTTACATGTATTATTACTATTTATTTACTTACTACAGGGTATATGCTCATTTTGTATTTTTCTTAGATTTTGTCTGTGAGAATGCCACAGTGTGAACGTGCACCTTCAAATTTATCAACTTATGCTCCTGTTCATTTCTTTAGTTTTCTACATAACCCAGTTATCCTGTCATCTGTAGGATTTAGGCAGATCATGAACTCTTCAAATTTTGCCCAGGAGTATTTCCTTTTGGTAATGGCACTAAGTAGTTTATGCAAAATGTGGTTAATTTCAAAACTGAGGTCAAGGCTTAGAGACAGCATGGACCTCTAGAAGTGGACTACTCATAGGGGGCATAGAGACCTTTTAGGCATGCTTAGATTGCTCCAGAACCCTGGTATTGACTGCATTCTCCATAGCCTTGGATGGTATCTGTTCTCACTTAAAACAGAAGCGGACACATCACAACACACTGTCATGTAAGATTACAATCCCATGAACATCACCCCGTGACTAAAATGTGCTACCAATAATTGGAAAAGGAGGAAAACATGTCTGGTCATAGGAACAAGATGTGATACATGGCAGAGAATTGTGAGGTTTCGCAATCTCAAGGTTCCTTCTACTCATCACACAGCTGGATCACTGCTTTAGTGGATCACTTGGGAAAGGATAAAGGAATGAGTGGGATTTTTTTGGGGTTACATTTTTCCAGATTGGTACTAATTTCCTGACAAATCCTCTCGTCTCTAATGTTGTGGCCGATATAAAAGGTTTCTTCTACTCCATCCGCACTTGCAGATTTATTAAAGGCCATAATATAAATCAAGCAGCAGGAATTTCACTTTATGCCTTCATCTTTGCCCGGCCATTGTGATTGCGGTGGTGTGTTTTTTCTCTCCAGAGCAGGTTGTTGAGTCTGCACTTTTACACTGTGACATCTTACTTCGAGGCTGATTAATGTGTCTTACTAGACTTCTAGAATAATACAAGTTCAATCATCAGTGAAAGTTTATAAAACTACTGCATAAGATGTGCACAATTTTATGTAATGACTATATAATAGATTTATAGGATAAGAAATAAAAGTCTTAGGAACGGTAATGGGATAAGATCTGGTGCTCCCGTCAGGCATTTTGATTCCCGTCAATGACAACGCAACGTACCTTAAGTCGCACTTGTTCGTGTATGACTATGGGTCTGTTGCTGAAGGTGATGGCGTTGCAGAAACTGGCCTGTCTCTTTACTGCTTTCTGTGTGGTATCCATCATGATCTGGGATCCCTTGGCATGGGGATGGAAAAGGAGAGGACTGATTAATAATCCCCCACATTGTGGCATGGGCATACAGTGCTTCTGCTTGTGATGACATCGATGAGAGGAAGTTGGAAATGTCCCACCTATAGAATCTAAAAAGAAAACAGGATTAAGAAGAACATTGTCCAAAATATTCATCACATTTAATTTAAAGATTTATTCTCAAAATTGTAAGATATTCTCTATGTATAGCAGTCTGACCTTCAGCAATCCCAAGAACAGGGCTATAGATCCCAAGAATAGGGCTATAGATCCCAAGAATAGGGCTATAGATCCCGAGAACAGGGCTATATATCCCGAGAACAGGGTTATAGATCCCGAGAACAGGGCTATAGATCCCGAGAACAGGGCTATAGATCCCAAGAACAGGGCTAT
The DNA here is from genome assembly GCF_039654945.1 of Dendrobates tinctorius. NCBI lineage: Eukaryota > Metazoa > Chordata > Amphibia > Anura > Dendrobatidae > Dendrobates > Dendrobates tinctorius. The sequence continues at coordinate 1,395,478 of NW_027361816.1, read as the reverse complement.
ATATCCCGAGAACAGGGTTATAGATCCCGAGAACAGGGCTATAGATCCCGAGAACAGGGCTATAGATCCCGAGAACAGGGCTATAGATCCTGAGAACAGGGCTATAGATCCCAAGAACAGGGCTTTATATCCCGAGAACAGGGTTATAGATCCCGAGAACAGGGCTATAGATCCCGAGAACAGGGCTATAGATCCTGAGAACAGGGCTATAGATCCCAAGAACAGGGCTATAGATCCCAAGAACAGGGCTATAGATGACAAGAACAGCACTATAGATTCCGGGAAATGGGCTCTGCATAAGCTAATCTTGAATGAAAAGGAGGTATTCCAGATCGTCCTCTGCTCAATTCATTGTCTATGGGACTGATAGAGAAAGCCCAGTATTGTGCTCTGCAATTTTTGTCAGTCCCATAGACAATGAATGGAGCAGAGATCGAGCATGAGCACAAATTCTTCATTCAAGATGGGGTTCTATTAAGAACAGTTCCTTGACAGTCTACCGCAATTCTCAGAATTTCAGGGCTTCCCAGTGATTGGACCTCCAGGGATCTCTCCAAAGATTAGGGGATAACATATTATTTTGGGAATACCCATATAAGGGCACATATATCTTCAATTAATGATGTACTAAGAAGATAGAGTAGCTGATCAAAATGTTCCAAAAATGTTGAAAAATGTGGGTTTTAAAACTCTCATTACTGGTTTTCCTGCTGCTCCATGCTCTATCCATTAACCTTTTCCAATAAAGGGGATTCCTACAAATTTTCTGTGGCACCAGTCAGAGCTGGGCACCCTCTCTGTAAGGCTACAGTACAGTATGTGTAAAGTTTTTTTTGAGGTGGTAAAAAACTAATGCGGTTTTAAAATATAAATTAATAGGAGGAGTTTTTCAAACATTTTTAAAGCATTTTTTCAGATTTTTTTTTAACAAAGTTTCTTTACATAGTATCATCAGTAGGTGTAATATGGACATATACACATTTAGACTTTTTATATTATCGGATTTTAGGTTAAAATAGTAAAATTAACTAGCAAAGTGAAATATGTTTTACGTATTTGCATATATCAGGGCATGTTTCTTTCTACTGACATTCGGCCATTGCATGACGTCAAAGCTTCCCTATTCCGCATACAGATTATTATTTATTATTATAGCGCCATTTATTCCATGGCGCTTTACATGTGAGGAGGGGGTATACATAATAAAAAACAAGTACAGTAATCATGAACAATACAAGTAAGGACTGGTACAGAAGGAGAGAGGACCCTGCCCGCGAGGGCTCACAATCTACAAAAACCACTGCCTATTAAACATGTAGCACACAAGGTAAATGGCAAGACCTGCTTCCGATGATAGCGTTTCAGACAACGTGGGAATAGAGTTAAACCTCTAAATCACTCCAAATTGACGGTGCACCCGGCAATAGCGCTCCCACTGTGAGTAGAATAAGTTGTTAGGTGGCACATTGTGCTCACATACATATTTGCTCCAGATGGAAGAGTTATTGAGCCATATGTATCCAAGGAGGGAAAGCAAAACCTTTTTCTAGGTTAAAGGATCTTGGTAGAGCATCAGCATGATATCCTAGCCCAGTCTAACATAAGGTTACATGCAAGTTCTGAAAAAATCTCAACTTCGCTATAGGTTGATCTAAAACCTGTTTGAATGCATATGTAGGAGAGAAGACCGGGCTGCGGATGCTGGCAGGGCATCGGGTCCGGAACTACTGGGACCGAGCCTCCTGTTGCTGCCACCAGAAGAGAGAGGACCAACTTGTTAGGCAGGGAGGCCGGAAGAACTCAGCACCGGCCTCAGCTGTCAATCCAGAGGAAACGACAAGACACTTGAGTCACGCTAAGTGAAATTGACTTAAGCTGGAGTCACACATAGCAATCTTGCTAGTGAGATCGCTGCTGAGTCACAACTTTTGTGACGTAACAGCGATCTGACCAGTGAGATCGCTGTGTGTGACAGCGATCAGCGACCGGCCCCCCTGCCGGTGTCGCTGAACGCTGTAAGAAACCTCTGGACATTTTTTGGGTCGCTGGTCTCCCGCTGGCCAGCACGCAGCGATCTGCGTGTGACAGGCAGGAGACCAGCGATCAGCTGTAAAAAATAGAATTAAAATAAAAAATATTGTTGTTCTCACCTTCCGACGTCCCGTGCAGCAGTCCCGCCTCTCTACACGCTCCCGGTCCCACTAATCCTTTGCGCGAATGACCGCGAGACTTCGCGCTCCCGCGAGACCGTGACATCTCGCGATCATTCTCGCAAAGGATTACTGGGACCGGAGCGTGGAGAGAGGCGGGAATGCTGCGCGGGACGCCGGAAGGTGAGAATGACAATATTTTTTATACTTCGATACTTTGATTCTATTTTTTACAGGGATGGCAAGCGATGCCGGGCGCTCGGCATCGCTGTGCTGATCGCTGGTGAAGTTGTCTGTGTGACAGCTCACCAGCGATCACATAGCGACTTACCAGCGATCCTGACACCTTGATATCGGTGTCGGTATCGCTGGTAAGTCGCTATGAGTGACTCCAGCTTTACATATAAATTGCCACCTTAAGTTTGCTCTTTCTTTTTCCAAGCCCTAGCATTAATCTGATTTATTCCCCGTTGCTCCCTGCGGGGGTTTATCCCTGTAACAATTAAATCAAACAACTGTTTTCCCCTGTTAACCCTTGCTCTGTGCCTCTGTGTCGCAGCATCCAATTACCTATGTTACACATATATACACTCAGTGCCGGTCTGGCCCCACGAGTATCCAATGCCAGGGCCCCACTATTAAACTACATGCAAATTTAGTATTCTGCACCTGTGTTTTGCAACATCTTTGCTATATGGGTTGGCTGCAGTGTAGTGCATTTGTTCAGAGGCCTGGGCAGGTGAGGGGTGCTGCCCTTTTTCAGCTGTATTTTTGAATTTTTGGAGGATTTTTAGTCCCCTTCTGTGGCTTAGCTACTGAGTTTAGTTGAAAATAAATTTCATTTTTATTTTGCATCCACGTGAAGTTTAATTTCTAATAGTTTTCGGTCCAGCATAGGACCTTCATCAGAGAATCTCTTAAAGATTACTGTATGGAATACACATAAACAAAATCACAATTAGAAATATTGTAAACAGGCTATTGAACAAAACAATAATAATTACTCTCCACTGATGCCCAAGGATCAAGGAAAGGGGAGGGATAAGACAAAAATCATCATGTCAATCAAAGTCTCCAATTGAAAAAAATACACATAAGTGATCGTTCCACGAAGGAGTGGCCCATAGAGGCGTCCATTTCAAACATTCAGAGATATTCAAACATTCAACAAATATTGAGTGCCAAGTTCATTATCATTTTTGGAACAGGCTGGATACCCTACTTGTGCACCTACAAGAGACTATATATTTGAGTGCCTTGTTGTTTATACCATACTGAGTTTAGTGTTAGGACCCGCAAGCGCGAGGACTCTTGACATTGGGTTGTGAGCTTGCATATCTTGGCCAAAATATCGACTAATATCTCACATATTTATATGTATTTTGTGCACTTTATTTTCAGGGTGCAGCCAAGACCAGCACGTTAGGTCTTGTATACAGTGTTCATATGGGATGCATTTAGAGAGTGCTGGCCAGCCCGCCTGATCGAATAGTATGGGCGTGACTAATAGGCTGAAAACCAGACACTATGCATTACTTGCATGTGAACAGCGCCCTATACATGCCTCTATTGTGCAAACGTATACTAAGCAGTCACCCCTTCCACTAATTGATAGGTTGTGAGTGGCTGTCTATTTAGTATTTTGCACCTGTGGTTTACAACATCTTTGAAACCTGAAGACCCATCTCTTCAGGAAAGCTTACAGCCTGCAATGATGCCCGCTGCCTCCTCACCATCACTGGAGCTACCGCCTCACCATCACTGGAGCTGCTGCAACCCCCAACCTACTGTCTCCTTCCCCACCATCCTGTAGCATGTAAGCCCGAAAGGGCCGGGTCCTCTCTCCTCTGTATCAGTCTGTGATTGTTAGGTTATGTGCACACGTTGCGGATTCTGCTGGGTTTCCGCAGCGGTTTTGGCCCTGCGGAAACACAGCAGTTCCGCTGACCATGTACAGTACAATGAAACCCTATGGGGTTTCAAAAACGCTGTGCTGACAGTGCGGATTTTTCCGCGCGGTTTTGCTGCGGTTTACAAACCGCAGCATGTCAATTGTTTGTGCGGATTCCGCAGCGGTTTCATACCTTTTCCATAGTAGAGGTGTTAAACCGCAGACCAAACCGCAGGAAAACCGAAGGTCACTTTACCTCCGGTTTTATCTGCGTTTCCGCGCGGAAAAACCCGCAGCGGAATCCGCAACGTGTGCACATAGCCTAAATTTGTTTACTGTAAGTGATGTCTGTAATTTGTATGTAACCCCTTGTCATGTACAGCACCATGGAAGCAATGGTGCTTTATAAATAAATAATAATAATAATAATAATAATAATATGGGTTGGCAGTATCCTGTTGTGCATTTGTTCAGAGACCTGGGCAGGTAAGCGGTGCTGCCCTTTTTCAGCTATATTTTTGAATTTTTGGCTTTGGCTTTGCTACTAAGCTACATGCAAATGTGAAATTATCCTCAATCACAAATTTATATAACAATTAACTGGGTAGATTGTAAAATGAATGCCGCCTTTATCTGTATAAGTCCAAGTACTGCTCATATAAGAGGGTGGTGGCACACTCTTGCGTAGGGGCCCACTGGAGGATTTTCCTGTTCTCCAGTGGGCAAGTCCAAGCCTCTGAGTGTTTGTGTTCTTTTGCTGAGGATTTGTCATGGATTACACCTTGACCCTATGCATTGCAATGGGTGCAATCAACAGTGAAAATCCACAGCATTTACATAAGGCATATTTAAGGGCCATTTGTACTACTGCACAGAATGTTTTTTTCTTTATTGTTCATTTGCTTCCTAAATTCAAAGTTAAGCTTCTTTCTAAAAGGGAACCTATTATGTGAAAAAATGTTATTGACCTGCAGATATAGGGTTAATGTGCAGGTTTAATAGTGTTTTGAAGCCGTGCAGCTGCAGCACTGAAAGCTGGGGCCTCCGGCTTTCAGTCGTAGAGGCGCAGCCGTAACGGCTTCAGTCACCACTGCATAGTTAGTGGCAGCTATAACCCAAGATCGGGCTCTGACTATCAGCTAGCTCAGCACTGATGCACTGTAGAGCCGGCTCAGCTAGTGCCAGGATGTGGTACAGCCACCGCTCACTATGTACTGAACACTGACTGAAGCCACGACAACCAAACCTCTATGACTGAAAGTCCAAGGCTGCCGGGACGATTAAAGTTCATTACCTCCCGGTAGTTGGGTTTACAGTGTGGCGGCCACATGGCTTCAGGACAGTATCAGCCTGCAAATTATCCCCATATCTGTGGGTTAATGCCATTTTTTCACATGGCAGGTTCCTTTTAAAAGTTTTCTACCAATTTGCTGAAGCAGAGTATTTGTAAGTCCTTTATCTAATTCAATAATTATACAAAAATGTTACCAATCCGCCAGAGCTCTTGTTCTAAATACATCTCTCTGCCACTTCCCCTTCACTTAGTGTTAGAGATAGCAGGGAGGAAGGGCTGTACACAGATCTACTTAGGTCAGTCTGACAACAGTCGCTATGGGGCATGGGAAGAGATTCTCAACACTTTGCCAAGTTCCCTATAGTAGGGGAAAGCAACAAGAGATGGACGGGATGGCCAAGAGCACCTGTGCTTGAACTATCAAGAGGTGTAAACCATTCAGGTTTTAGCTATGGCACTCTACTCCATGTATACTTTTTGAAAGATTTTCAGTTCCATGCACAATGCATATTACAAGTTAATACAGGTTGTGGAAAGACACGAGAAAGCAACACCGGAGACTGGCTACCATAGCATGGAAACTGACATGTAGCATACCAGCCGGACAGCAGAGGATTTAGGATGTGTCTCTATATCCTGAGACAGCAAGCTATACTACAAAGCAGGCTCTGCAATGATATACACTCACTGGCCACTTTATTAGGTACACCATGCTAGTAACGGGTTGGACCCCATTTTGCCTTCAGAACTGCCTCAATTCTTCATGGCAGAGATTCAACAAGGTGCTGGAAGCATTCCTCAGAGATTTTGGACCATATTGACATGATGGCATCACACAGTTGGCGCAGATTTGTCGGCTGCACATCCCTGATGCGAATCTCCCGTTCCACCACATCCCAAAGATGCTCTATTGGATTGAGATCTGGTGACTGAGGAGGCCATTTGAGTACAGTGAACTCATTGTCATGTTCAAGAAACCAATCTGAGATGATTCGAGCTTTATGACATGGCGCATTATCCTGCTGAAAGTAGCCATCAGATGTTGGGTACATTGTGGTCATAAAGGGATGGACATGGTCAGCAACAATACTCAGGTAGGCTGTGGCGTTGCAACGATGCTCAATTGGTACCAAGGGGCCCAAAGAGTGCCAAGAAAAAATTCCCCACACCATGACACCACCACCACCAGCCTGAACCGTTGATACAAGGCAGGATGGATCCATGCTTTCATGTTGTTTACGCCAAATTCTGACCCTACCATCCGAATGTCGCAGCAGAAATCGAGACTCATCAGACCAGGCAACGTTTTTCCAATCTTCTACTGTCCAATTTCGATGAGCTTGTGCAAATTGTAGCCTCAGTTTCCTGTTCTTAGCTGAGAGGAGTGGTACCCAGTGTGGTCTTCTGCTGCTGTAGCCCATCTGCCTCAAAGTTCGACGCACTGTGCGTTCAGAGATGCTCTTCTGCCTACCTTGGTTGTAACGGGTGGCAATTTGAGTCACTGTTGCCTTTCTATCAGCTCGAACCAGTCTGCCCATTCTCCTCTGACCTCTGGCATCAACAAGGCATTTCCGGCCACAGAACTGCCGCTCACTGGATTTTTTTTCTTTTTCGGACCATTCTCTGTAAACCCTAGAGATGGTTGTGCGTGAAAATCCCAGTAGATCAGCAGTTTCTGAAATACTCAGACCAGCCCTTCTGGCACCAACAATCATGCCACGTTCAAAGGCACTCAAATCACCTTTCTTCCCCATACTGATGCTCGGTTTGAACTGCAGGAGATTGTCTTGACCATGTCTACATGCCTAAATGCACTGAGTTGCCGCCATGTGATTGGCTGATTAGAAATTAAGTCTTAACACACAGTTGGACAGGTGTACCTAATAAAGTGGCCAGTGAGTGTATATCCTATTTAGTATTGTGGGCCATCCATGCTTCCATTTTACATGTCAGAGCAGAGGAAACCCAACAATACAGCTCTCCGCACCATTACAAATGCAAGTCATAAAGAGAATAGAAAAAAAATGGAAAATTAATCTCCTGTGCTCTGAAAGAATGACAGGAAGATGCCTTCTCTTCCTCCAAATACGTTCTGTCCAGGATTCCCCATCCGCACGCTCCTCACTATGTAAATATTTCCTGCACATGTTTCTCATCTCCTCGTCTGCCTTCTACCAATCAGTCTGCCATTTGTAACAAGGCTCGACCTCTGACACTCTGTTCTGTTTAATCACGAAAGCAATGAGAATATATATATAAATTGAAGCTTTTTTCAGGTTTATTTATTTTACTCACTTATATAACATCATTAATGCCACAGCGTTTTACAGACATTATCATCACTGTCCCCATTGGGACTCACAATCTAGATTCCCTATCAGTGTGTCTTTGAAGTGTGGGAGGAATCTGGAGAACCTGAAGGAAACCCACGCAAACACGGGGAGAACATACAAACTCCTTGCAGATGTTGCCCTTGGTGGGATTTGAACCCAGGACCCCAGCGCTCTAAGACTGCAGTGCTAACCACTGAGCCACCGTACTGCCCAAAAGTTGGTTTTCTTCTTTTAAATAAGGATATTTACAAAAACATGTTCAATTTTTTTTCTGCCACCACTATCCCCACACACATATTGTTCCCTGTACCTTCACTACTTTCTCCCTACAGTAAAAAGAAGCGCTCCTCCTCCGCCCATCAAAGTTTATAGCCTATTAATATATTGCAATCATCACAATATACAGCACTGTGTACTTACAATTGCTCATTTTACTTTTCTACACTGATTAATTCTTCTCCTTTCGTTAGGTCTATGACATAGAGTGTAGAAGGATTCAGCTTGTCAGTTTTTACTCACGTGATGTCATAGACCTAATGGAAAAGAGTAAGTACACAGTGCTATATAATATGATGATGACTGCAATAAATTCAGAGGATAAACACTTTGATGGAGGGAGGAGGAGGAGGGCTCCTTTAACTAGATCTCTATTTCCACACTGTGTGGTGGTGTATGGCGGAGTGTTTATTGTTAGTGTAAGATACAGGATAGCAAAATAAATAGGTGTAAGGGCCCCGTCACACATAGCGACTCACCAGCGATCCTGATAACGATATGAACTTGTCAGGATCGCTGGTGTGTCGCTACATGATCGCTGGTGAGCTGCCAAACAGGCATCTTTACCAGCGATCAGCACCAGCGACGCGCAGCGGGCGTGTCGCTGTGTACCTTAGTTACCAGCGCGCTGATGCAGGGAGCTGGTAACCAAGGTACACATCGGGTTTCTAAGCGGCGCGCGGCACTTAGAAACCCGATGTGTACCTTGGTTACCAGATCCCTGCATCAGCGCGCTGGTATCTAAGGTACACAGAGGGTTTCTAAGCACCGCGTGGTGCTTAGAAACCCGATGTTTACCTTGGTTACCGGCGCGCTGATCGCTGGTCGTTGCTCTCCCGCCTGCCGTGCTGGCTAGCGGGAGACCAACGACCCAAAAGAAGTCCTGATCTTTCATGAACGATCAGCGATACCCATCGGGGGGGGGCACAAAACTTGTGACTCAGCAGCGATCTCGCTAGCGAGATCGCTGTGTGTGACAGGGGCTTTAGTCTGATTGTGTACCTTTGTGGAGAAAAGCTGTCTCCTGACCTTGTCCTGCCTGTTGATATGGACCCCAATCCAGGTAAATAAATAATGGAGAGATTTCTGTTCTCTCCATTCTATTCTCAGAGAATTGCGCAAGTTGCTCTCTCTTCATTTAAAGGCGATCTGTCAGCAAGTTTTTACTATTTAATCTGAGAGCAGCTTTATGTAGGGGCAGAGAGCCTGATTCCAGTGATGTGTCACTAGCTTATCAGCTTGCTGTAGGTTTCATAAAATCAGAGTTTTACCAGCAGGAGATTATCATGTCAGTACTAAGTGTCATGTGCAACCAGTCCAGCTAATCTGTGTAATCCCGGCCCCACCACTGATTGGCAGCTTGCTAAGAATATACAGTCTACAAGGGAAGTTGCCAATCAGGGGTGTAGGTGGGTTATACACAGCTCAGCATTCTGACCACTGCTACATCTATAGCAGAGGAAACAGGGATTCTATCAAAACCACACCAAGTAGTTCAGCAAGTTACACATCGCTGGAATCATGCTCTCTGCCCCTACATAATGCTGCTCTCAGATCCATATCAACAAACTATTGACATATTCCCTCTCCACCTTACTGCTGATGGCACCTTACCAGAAGAGGACGTTAGTGCCCCGACCTTACCGGGAAAATAGAATTATTCTTAATAAAATAAACAGCTATTATGTTCGACTGAACAGAGCATTATCAATATAGTGAATTCATATACAAAACAACATTTACATACAATTAAGGATTGGTGTAGAAGGCCATAGAATACCCCAAGTCCAGACACAAGAATTACTTATTTTTTCAACATCTTATTGGGGATTCAGGTTTATTAGGTAAATTATGTGATTTAAAGGGGTATTCCCTTCTCCAAGATCCTATCCCAATATGTAGTAGGGGTAGTAATAATAATAATATTAGCAAACACCACCAATTAGAAATGTAGTATAGTTCTTCTGATTCGCTGTTTCTTTCCTCATGTGCAGGCACTGCAGGACCTTAGGTATCCATGGTTACGACCACTATTACAGCGACAGTTAAGTTAGCTACTTGCTAGTAGTCGTATTAATGGATACCTAAGGTCCTGCAGTGCCTGCACATGAGAACAGAGACATAGCGAATCAGAAAAACTATACTACATTTCTAACTGGAGGTGTTTGCTAATATTATTATTACACCTACTACATATTAGGATAGGAACTTTAAGATGGAATATCCCCTTTAAATCTTAAAGCTCTAAACACACAGACTTTTATAACTTGAACCAGAAAAATTTTAATCAATAAAAATATTAGACTTCCACAAAGATATAACGAGGTAAAGAATCTACCGCACTTCACAGTAGTTAGTTACACATTAAAAGCAGCTGTGTGTCGGAGGACCAATCAGAGACAGGGTAATAAAAAAACAGTGAAGTTATAAGATCAAGTCACAATTGTATTCTAAAGCCCCCGTCACACATAGCGAGCTCATCAGCGAGATCGTTGTGTGTGACACTGACCAGCGACCGGCTCCCCTGCCGGTTATCGCGGATCGTCCTGGAATGGCCAGGACATTTTTTTGATCGCTGGTCTCCCGCTGGACAGCATGCATCGCTGCGTGTGACAGGCGGGAGACCAGCGATCAGCACGCTGGTAACTAAGGTCAAAGTCGCGCTTCTAAGTGGCGAACAGCGCTTAGAAACCCGATGTGTACCTTGGTCACCAGCTCCCTGCATCAGCGCGCTGGTAACTAAGGTACACAGTGGGTAACTAAGCGACGTGCTTCGCTTGTTACCCTCCTGTCGCTGGTGCTGATCGCTGGTGAAGCTGCCTGTTTGGCAGCTCACCAGCGATCATGTAGCGACACACCAGCGATCCTGACAAGGTCATATCGTTGTCGAGATCGCTGGTGCGTCGCTATGTGTGACGGGGCCCTAAGGCTAAGTTCACATTAGCGTTCGGGGCTTTGCGGAGGGCTGCGTACTTCCTCCGTTAAGCTCCGCCCACTTCTGCATACTTCTGCATGCGCCCTGCGTACCTATCTTTAACATTTAATAAAGCCAAGAAGCCAGCGCTGCCTATGGTCAGCACGCAATACATAAAGTGCATATGCACATAGTGATGTCTAACTGTACTTTAAAAGGAGACATTTAGCAAACAATTGATCAGTTCTTTGTGCCACCCTGCCACGTCACGTCATTCTCATATGGGTCAGTCCTACTCTATGTCTTTTATATGACATTTGCACAAAGACGGAGCCTCCTTTACTTGAGATTTCGAGTCTTACCATCTGATATTGATGGTTTATGCAAATGACTCCTCATCAATATTCCAGTCTTGGAGAACTAAGCCGGATAATCAGCATGAAACTATACTGGAGACAATTTAGCTTAATAAAAAGGAAAGAATTGAACCGCAGCCAGGGTTGAATCACACACATGGAGTGGAGGAGGTCTAGGGATGTATGGCTCATGTGTAATCTGACTGGTCACTAGGGCCACACTCCCATAACCCGCCCTGTGTGCACATGATATACATTATTATCAGATATCACTGCACAACGGTATCTACTATGGGCCACATTGCACAACGTACATCAGCACATTTGTTTGATACACAGTGATGGAAGTAGCAGGACGTATCTGTGTATCCTGTCTACAGACGAGCGCCGGGGTTTCCTTTTTTCTTTCTGTTCCTTCTGTCGACATCCTTGACTTGTTGATCAACGCATACTTTATGTAAACATCACATGTTCCTAATAACTGCACCAAAGATAATGTCACTGGCCAAGAACAAAGAAGGGAAGTAATTCATTGTCAGATATCTCCAGTGATGTCACGGGAGGGGTTCTGGCCAACGTTGGTGCTGTGGTCGCTGTACTGCTGAGCCCCCGGGGTTGTATGACCGATTTGGAGAATTGACAAGATCCTGACAATGGACAGAGGACGCTGGACGGATCGCATGACTCAGTGCAGCTTTTGGAAGCGTAAAATCAATGTGTCTGACATTGCGCTGGTAGAGCTGATGTTCTGCACTGAGCACTGTGCGCTGACTGCGCTGTCACAGAAGATAACTCGTGTACAGGAAAAGTGCAACAGGCGAATCAATGGATCCAATAGGAAGAGCCCAAGCTGGAGTTCTAAGCAGAAGGTGTATCCCTGACACATGGGTCATGGTGCAAGTTGCAATTTAGAGGCATGCCATGAAAATGATTATTCAAACCACAATACAGCCTGTCAAATAAAGAGTATTTGCAATATACATCCAAGAAAAATAGTGTGCAGTTTTTCATATACATTACATCTGCAGAGGTGCACCATGCTGTATCTACTGTGGCTGGAATGTAAGTACACATACAGTGGTGGACACACATGCTCAGCGGCTGTACTGCTCTGTCCCTCTCCTTTATGCTGTGCATAGGTCTGCCAGTGAAAAGGCTGATACTATATGGTGACGAAGGGAGAACTCTGCAGTGGATGTATGGTAGGGATGAGACACTGAGATAGGCCTTGTTCACACATCCTTGTTTGCAGCTCGTGTGGCATCCGTTTTTCTCACCGATCCCACACATACCCGTTATAATAACCTATGCTGCTGGGCACATGGCTGTTTTTTTTCCGGAAGCACAGATGACAGGGGCCAATACAAGTCTATGGGTCCAAGAAAAACGAGCACAGAAAGCGGATGGCAACTGTGTACCATCCATGTGTCGTCCGTGTGCTCTATGTGTTTAACATTGCAAAGTATAGGAGAAGCTTTGTAGTTTCATGCTTACTTTATCCATACTTTATTCCAAAAGGCACACTGACGACACACTGATGCAAACACTAATAACACCGGTACATTTTTTTTCTGGTACCGGTTTTATACAGACATGTGAAGTGGGAGATAGATAGATAAATAGATATTGGATACATAGATAATAGAAAATTGATAGATCATTACATAGATAGATAATAGATTGATGTACAGTGGGTACAGAAAGTATTCAGACCCCTTTAAATTTTTCACTCTGTTTCATTGCAGCCATTTGGTAAATTAAATTAAAAAAAAGTTCATTTTTTTGCTCATTAATGTACACCGGCTTTATACAGACATGTGAAGTGGGAGATAGATAGCTAGATGGATAGATAATTACATAGATAATAGATAGATATGGGATAGATAGTAATTATTTACATATACGATAGAAACAGATAGATAGATTGATTCTGCTATTCTCTGGTCACATGGGATAAATAAACTGGTACCTGCTACACAAAGTGATGAGACCAGAACTACAGTGAAGATAGTAAAGAGGCTAAAATTGCTGACCATTATACTGGAGAGTTGCCTCTTTTCCTATCTATATATATAAAGCTGAGTGTATTTATATGTGTGTATGTATCAAGCCACGCCCACTCCACATAGTCCCGCCCACTCCAAATAGCCACACTCATTTCACACGCAAAGCCCCGTCCACATGGCCCACCATGCAAAACTCACCGGCTATGACGTCCCAGCCGCTGTGAGCTACAATCAGGGCCGCCACCTTCAGAGCACCAGTGCGCGGCAGGCACAGGCCACATCTAGCTCCGTCGTGTTTAGAATGGAGTTTCTCCTGTGAGGCATGACGTCAAGTGAAAGGTTGCTGTGCACGTGTGAGGGGAAGAGAGGAGTGGGGTGAAAATGAGAGGAGTGAGGTGAAAATGAGAGGAGTGGGGGAAAATGAGAGGAGTGTGGGGAAATTGAGAGGAGTGTGGGGAAAATGAGAGGAGTGTGGGGAAAATGAGAGGAGTGAGGGGAAGATAGTGGAGTGAGGGGAAAATAGTGGAGTGAGGGGAAAATAGTGGAGTGATCGAAAAATGAGAGGTGTGAGGTCAAAATGATAGGTGTGAGTGGGAAAAATGAGAGGAATGATGGGAAAATGAGAGAAGTGAGGTGCTGCTGCAGTATGAAGCTGTGTATAGAGCAGAGTGAGGCGCTGCAGGAGGAGGCTGTGTATAAGGCCACATTCACATGTTCAGTATTTTACCTCAGTATTTATAAGCCAAAACCAGGAGTGGGTGATAAATCCAGAAGTGGTGACGTGTTTCTAATATACTTTTCCTCTGATTGTTTTCCTCCAAGTTTTAGCTTACACATAATGAGATACAAATACTGAAAAAATAAAAATAAAATACTATCAATACTTGGGTAATCGTTTCGTTAATTTGTGTTGCAAATCTGTAGTGTTGAATATATGATGTGAAATGTTTTTATGTGCAATATAATCATTATAATTTGTTATAACTAACCACAGTTAGTTACTATGCTCAGACAACGCCGGGCTTTTCAGATAGTTTAAAATAATTCTGTTATATTTTAGTGATTTTTATTATTTTTTTCAATTTTCTGAACTATTCCTTTCATTTTCATTTCATAAATCAATAGTACACTTGAAAATAAACAACTTTTACCTATATCTTAGAGAGATTTGCTTCTTTCTCCTCCTGGACTGATCATTCATTCTGAATTCGGGGTAAAATCTGTATTCAGTGAAGATAGTCTTTCACATTACTGAGATAGGAGATGACAGCTGGTGCTTTAGAAATTCTATGGAGAGGGGAGGAGCTAGAGGCAGACAGGGGCATTCAACTGCAAGTTCCATAGAAACTCTCTCTGTAACGGGAAAATCTGATCTGTGTTCCCGAAAGACAGATATTATCCATGAATTGAAAATTTTAATCATGAAAGTTTAAAAAGATGTGGATTTCCCTATTAAAATAAATTACAAAACTTCTTATTTTTATGTGTATTGTTTCAGTTATGGAAAAAAAGGATAAAAACAGTGGATATTCTTTATCTAGCCATGCACAAGTTCACTTATATTTATGAGGTTTTTTTTTCGAAAGTCATTAAGGTGAGTTTCTGAAGATTTAGATGCTTGTGTAGTGTTTTGGTGGTGGTGATGGGGAGGGATATATCAGCAGACCACATCATTGGATTGGTCATGACCTGTGACCTTGTAGTACTAGAAGATTGCAAGAACTGTCTGCAAGATCACAGCTATTTCCAAGTTGGCAAGGAATAGTTAAATGACACTTTGGGCGCGTTTCTAGTCTTGGCAAAAACTGAAGCCTTAAAGAAGTTGTTCCCGCCCCCAAACATTTTTTTTAATGGGCTTCTTTAATGGCCACTCCTATTTTATTTAAAAAAAATTGTGGACCACCCCTTTAAATGCCTTTTGATTCAAGGCACAACCTACTTTTGTATTGATGATGGCCGAGCGCTAGTAAAGCTACATTGTTCCCCATACTGCCGGCAGCTCACCAAGGTGTAGCTTAGTTACTAGTTCTATGTTCCCAAACACCAGGCCTAACCTTTCACGCTTTACATTGATAATGTCGGTTTTATTATGGCACGAGCGGAATGTGTACATGTTATTACCATAACTTCAGACAGCGTCTCTTACCCGTGTGCTCTTAACATATAACATCTGTTCATTTAATAGTCCCTCATTTCTCCGTTACTTGACTATGGTGCCCAAAACAGATAGTAATCAACCAGTCCCTGGAGATCTCCTGCGCTCTCCGACTCTTGACTCCCAAGAAAAATGTATTGGTCCAGACCGGTGTGTGTATATAATATAGAGGGGAAATAGATAAATCACTGTCACATACGGAGCTAACTAATGAATAGCCGTGCTGATCGCAATCAAAAAAGAATTAAAATCACATTAAAGAGAATTACAGAGAAACAACATGTAGAAAAGTAGAGTCGATGAAATGCAAAAAGCTTGGATTTAGCTAAATAAAGTGGTTCCTTAACAATAAAATGATTGATGCTGGATCTGCCAGGGTGCCCTAATTAATCTGATATTTGCCAGAATACATGGCAGTAAGTGTTTCATTTTCCTGCAGCACCTCCAGAGGATAAATGGAAGTATTACACCACAGTGCACATTTACATCAATGGTTTGTCTATGTAGTGCAGGACATGGCAAGTTCTCCACAGGGAAAGACTCTGTTTGTAGGCACTCTTTACCACTCTATTCACACAGGGAACCTTGGGCTCCCGATTCTTATGACTTCTATATCATATATCCTGTGGACAGGGAAATATTGTTTGCGGCACAACCGTTTTAATAAATGATAACACTGCAAAAACAACTTAAAAGTACTTGAAAAGATGAAATAAATTTTTCTAGAAATGTTTGGAAAGTATTAAACTACCAATAAAAAGTCATTTCACTATTAAAAGGGTTGTCCTGGACTTTAACATTGATGGTCTGTCCTTAGGATGTCATCAATGTCTGATCGTTGGGGGTGCGGTACCCGGCACCGTCACCAATCAGCTGTTCC
This sequence comes from Dendrobates tinctorius, assembly GCF_039654945.1. Classification (NCBI taxonomy): domain Eukaryota; kingdom Metazoa; phylum Chordata; class Amphibia; order Anura; family Dendrobatidae; genus Dendrobates; species Dendrobates tinctorius. Next base: position 1,379,223 of record NW_027361816.1, on the reverse strand, counting down.
CGGTGTCAGTCAGAATTGCCCAGATCCGTTGATGGTACAGTGGCTGCAGCCGGCTACTACACATCCACCCCCTACTCAAATCAATAGATGGCGAATGTGTAGTTCACGGCCGCAGCCACTATTCCATCTGTGCAGCTCCATAACTGAGCAGTTCTGACCAACACCGGGGACAGCTGATCGGCAGGAGTGCCTGGTGTCACATCCCCACCGATCAGACATTGATGACCTATCCTAAGGATAGACCACGAACGTTAGAGTCCTGGACAACCCCTTTCAGATTTGACATAAAAACAAAAATGCAAAATTTAGACTTGATTAGAATGAAAAAATATGTCCCCAAAATATGACAAGAAAGAAAAATTGCCAAAAGGATCTTTACCGACAAGTCACCTTGAAACTACGGTATACTCTCATTTTATTACAATTTTTCACAGTTTTTTTTTTGTTGACCTTCAGTTTTTATGATTTTTTTGGCAGCCGTCATTTACTATTTATACACTAGTGCACAAAATAATAAATGGAGGGAATGTATCATCCTGTAATGACATACTATGAAAATGAGATTTTCATTAGAAACATATTTGTATAATCTTTTGTTTTCTTGATCTACTTTACAGGCTATCCACATAAAAATGTAATAAATATGTCAATTATCATGCATTCCACTAGAGCAGACACAATAGATGCCTACTTCATGTTTACTGCAGCTCACTTGTCAACTTTGCTGTATAGACTGGGTCAGAATCAGCAGAGGAAAGAGATTTTCTGACTGCTCTTTCGCACACAGATAGGGCTCTTCATTAGGAAAGACTTAGGGTTCCTTTACACTAAACGACGCACCAGCGATCCTGACAACGATACGACCAGGTAAGGATCGCTGGTGCGTCGCTACATGATCGCTACATGGCCATCAAACAGGCAGACTCACCCAATGATGCAGCAACGATCCAGCGATCCGTATAACGACCTCGGTTGTCGTTGGGACCTTGTCACACAGGAGCGATTCTGACGACTCCCGCCTGCGTCCATGATTTCTGTGTCGCTAACGAGGTCGCTCGTCAGTGTCAAACACAGCGATGCATGCTGGCCAGCGGGACACCAGCGATCAAAAAATGGCCCAGGACATTCGAGCATGATCAGCGACATCGCAGCGGGGGACCTGGTCGCCGCTATGTGTCACACGTAGCGAGATCGCTGGCGAGGTCGCTGTTGCATCACAAAATCGGTGACGCTTCAGCCATCTCGCTATGTGAGACGGGGTCCTTTATTACCATACACAGAGATAAGGCTCAGCATCCTCCCTCCACTCCCTGCTAATTTGAGGAAGCGGCTGCACATTACTGAATTCCTAAAGAATAAATCACTTACTGGAGAAAAAAATGTAGAAAAAAAAACTTTTTTTTCTAGAAATTTACATAGAATCAAGAAATCTTAATTTTAATAGTCTGTGTATAGTGCATAAGAAAAGTTAGCACTACACCAAGAATGGAAAATTTAGTGTCTAGAATTTTAAGTGAAAAAAAATATGTGTGTAGATGATTAAAATCTGATTTTGACAAGGTTAACTGTACATTACAGTATTCATGTACTCACTGTACATTACATGCCTTTAGCAGATATGTCAATACAGGATAATGGCAATCGTGTAGGGTCAATGCAGCAGAATTAAAACTTAATCCGATAAAATCGTAATTTACAACCAGTGTGACCAATTGGAAATGCTATAGATTGAGTATAATGTGCTAAAGCGAATAAACCAAGCACAGTATAATTCCCTAGGACGACAAACCAGAAACTTTCTAAGTGAGTCAAACAAACAACATCCAAAGACCTAGAAGTCATAAATTAGGTTTCAAGCCTAAGCGAAATGTCATCAATTTGGCTTAAAAGGGTTGCCTACAGGGTTGGACAAGCCCACAAGAGAACTGGAGAATCATCCGGTGGGCCCTGCCTTCTCCTTCAGGAGAGTTCATAGTGCAAACCTTGCAGCTGCTATGGGGCTCTTGAGTTGGGGAGAAAGATGGGCCTTCAGAATCAAATCCTCTGGCAGGCCCATTGTTCTTCTGTCTGACACTGGTTGCCTATATTAAACCTCACATTAAAGGGCTTGTCCAGGACTTTATATTGTTGGCCTATCCTTAGGATAGGTCAACGGTATCAGATAGTGGGGTGCGACGCTTGACATACTTGCCAAAATCAGCTGTTCTCAGCACCATAGGGATCAGTTGCAGAGTACAACTACCCAGCTCTGTCACCTGTATGGCGGCTGCAGCGGGGTACTGCAGATGCACCCCTATATATTCGAATTGGTGCGGTTGTGAACTGACCGGCCATGGCGGCCTCTATATAGTTGATGGAGCTGTGTAGTTCCGCTCCACAACTGATCACTCTCGGTACTAAAAACAGCAACTCCACGATCTATTACTGATGACCTTTCCTACGTATAGGCCAATAATATAAAATCCTGGACAGCCTCTTTAATCCAGTACATGCTATTTTAAGCATGTAGTGAATAGGGTCTAAGCCATCAATAGCTTCACTGTGCGTAATCCCTGCTAAAAACTAAAAGTAGCCCTATGAGATCAGCAAGGGAAAAATGCAAAATATAAGGGCCTGAGCGGTCAGCTTAAAGCTTTATTCCTATCTCTGTCTTCCGTGGACGAGACAAGAACCATCTGCTTCCAGGTTCTGGTCATGAGAAAGGCAAAGATGGGATAACCCTTTAAAGGGCCAGTACAAAGTTAAAGAAAAGAGAATTTTTTTTTAGTTTATAACCAGCGCCTCTCTAGTCCATAGGATGTGTCTGGTATTGCCACTTAGACCCCATGCAATGGTCATATTTGGCACTAAAGTTTAGGCCCTTTTTATACAATGCTGCACCCTTGTGATACATTATCCAATGGGAGATCAACCACTAGGACCCCCACTTAAAGCTAGAGGAGGGGGGATCTTCATCTCTTTCCAACTAAATAGAATCTGTCAGCAGGTTTTTGCTATGTAGTCTGAGGACAGCATGAGTTAGGGTTTAACACATATATTTCAACAATGTGTCACATGTCAGGTTGCGTGCTGTTGTTTACTTACAATGAAGGTTTTATTACCTGATGATTATCATTGCCTACAGCAGCGTGTACTTGCTAGTCAGACTCCACCTATTCCTGTGAAAAGCAGCTCATTGTCAATAGACCATATGCATACAGAGCCTGGTGTGGGCAGGGTTAGCTTTCTCAGCTCTGCTGCATTGCTAAATCTAAGAACTCTGATTGTGTCAGAACGGCTGCATCCAGTAAACTATGTGATATACATCGTTGGATTCAGGGTCTCTTTGCCTACATCATGCTGAGCTCAGATGAGGTAGCAAAAACCTGGTGCCAGATTCCCTTTAAACGGTCTGGCAGCATTAGCTGAGGATACATACTGTTATGGTAAGTATAGAAACATCCTTCACCTTGTGAGAAAGCCCCCTTAAAGGGTAATTTTAATAATTAATTTTTATTCAATTGTATTATTTTTATATTCTGCAGCACTTTAAAAAAACATTTTTTCTCTTTCTACTCTGCTAATTTTTTTAATCTCTTACAAAAATATTAAATCTCACTGCATGAGACTCGGGTGACACTGGTAAAAATGAAACCATGGCAAGGCAACAGATAACTGGGGAATCCTCCCCTGCAGGAAGGGATTCGGTCATCATACACTTGGCTTGAGGGTAGTTGCGCCCGATCTCCTGACTTGTGGCAAACAATAATGTGATAAACAGTACTTTTTATTGATACTATCTCTTTTTTAGGTACTATTAATTTAATGGTCCCATACACATTAGACTAACATCAGCCAAACCCCCCGGTATTGACTAATAGCCCAATGTGTATGGTGGTCCATGACATATGATGTAGGGGAAGATAAGGATCCGGCATGTCTGAATTTAGACATCCAGAGATGTCTGGCAGCGGCTTTCTTAAAGAGAACACATGAGCTCTTGACATGGGAGAGTCGGGCGAGAAAGTTACTGGCCGAAAGATTGGACAAACAATTGGGTCGCCCGAGAGCTATGGGAACCCAATACCCATGGACATCCTGCGTCTACCAGAACAAGAGCCATTACTGGTTATCAACTCTCCACTTTGGCTTACAGGGGTCTACCACTTTGCCCATTACATGTTGTTTTATGTCCTTTTACTAGCAATTCTTAAAACAGACCAGTATAAGCGAGATCACACCACTACATAGTCACCATTTTTCCAGTTCATTTACTAGTTAGAGTTCACTGTCTGTGCTGATACAGCTCTGTACTGGTTCTTAAAAAGTGAATAAAAAAAACAACGTTAATAACCAAATAAATAATTCAACACATGGAAAAAATGATCTCTAATTCAAGCACTTTCGTGTAATGCAATACATTACAGTGGCTCATCTGTTTTACTGTAGAGCTGTGTGTTTGGGATAATGTAATACATAATGTCAAGGCAGCTTTCCCTGCATATCTGAGATGTTTTCCTCCAGTCCAAATACTTCCTTCCATCTGTTCTCTGACTTACCCGAAACACAACATTGCAATATCTGATTCTTCGAATGATGGAAACTCCAAAACAAAAAGTATGTGCCATGTGTCTAATGTGTCTACTGAACACATGGAAATAGCTGCTCGCCCTTTCCAAAACATCGCAATCAGGAGCGCCTTCACTATCAACCTGTGTGTCCCTTACCCATATCACGTGGTCAATGGGTAAGAAAGGACAGTGTAAATAAACATTAGACGGAGGACAGAATTTAGGAAACAAACTGAGATGATGAAAGGAAAAAAACTAAATAAAGTACAATGTAAACACCCAAAACAAAACAATGGAAATTGCGGAATATTTTTTAGACCAGGTCTATACACATTGAATAGATGATAGATTAGAAGATTTGATGATAGATTAGATGATTCTTTGCCCTACAGCTCTCTCTCCTCACCCAATACACACGCACGCTTGGCACGAGTGTGCATGTGTTCACAGTAGGGAGAGCGGTCTAAAGCCCCCTTCACACATAGTGAGATCGCTAGCGATATCGCTAAGGCCTCTTTCACACTTCAGTTTTTTGCATCAGTTCAAATCCTCCAAAAAGTCAGACAAGCGGATCCGTTCTCAACTGATGTGAACGGATGGCACAGGATCCGTTTTCAGACGGATCCTGAAAATGAGGAAATTTAAAGGAACTGCTGGCCGGGAAGGGGGAGAGAGAGAGAGAGAGAATTTTTTTTTTTTATCCAGCACCTAGAAAGAATTTCGGGTTAAATCAGTGTCTGGAGGATCCGCCAGAGAAAAAAACGTTGCAAGCTCCGTTTTGAAATCTTTGAGGATGGTGACGGACAGCAACTTTTGGCGGATCCTCAAAAAAAAACGGATGCAACGGACGGCAATCCGTCACAATCCGCCATTAATGTAAGTCAATGGGGAAAAAAAACGGATCCTCAAAAGAAAATTGAGGATCCGTTTTTTTCAAAACCTGGCGGATTGTGACTGATTGTAAAAAACGGAAGTGTGAAAGAGGCCTAAAGTGTCACCGATTTTGTGACGCAACAGCGATCTCGCTACATGTGACACGTACCTGCTACCCGGCTCCCCGCTGGATATCGCTGATCGCGCGAGATCGTCTTGGTCCATTTCTCGTCGTTGGCTTCCTGCTGGCGCCGACGATTGATGCATGGACGCGGGCGGAAGACATCATCAGAGCTGCGTGTGACAGGTAAGTGACGACCGTCGACCGTTGCTGCATCGCTGGTGAGATCTGCCTGTGTGGCAGCTCACTAGCGACCATTTAGCGATGCACCAGCGATCCTGACCGGGTCGTATCGTTGTCGGGATCGCTGGTGCATCGCTAAATGTAACGGGACCTTAAGCCTCTGCATGACTCCTATGGTATCCGCATATGACCTCTACATCAATAGAATTGAGAAATTGGACTTCAGTGACATCTCCTGTCAGAAGCCCATTAGATGGTTGAAATCAGCTGATTTGGCCAATAAATATCTAATGTGTATGATCAGTTTACACGGGTGGGTTTCAACATTTCCAATGGGTAAAATTGCAAAGTGGTTGTAGAAACGAGGAACTTTGCAATTTACCTATTAAAAATCCTCTCTGTTCTCATTAGCAGATGGAGCGTTAATTTTATAGCGTACTGCTTATTGCTTAGGTTACCATCCTCCTCTGCAGTCTATCAGAGGAGGTGTTTCCTAGGAAACTATCACACGCTTGCAAGCTGTTTGCTTTACAGCTTGCAAAGGCAGCTCTGAAACGATCTGGATCGGGCTAGCATCAGTGCCATGATGCAGAGGCAAAGCCACCTCTGCTATCAGTGTGGGAGAACACACAGCTCAGGCTAGTGGTACAACCATGAAGGAAGCCAGGCAGCAGGCTTTCCTGAAGAAAGTAGACAACACTTTCAGCATGTGACCTGATATGATTACACAAATTACAATTTCTAGATAATAAATTTTGAAAAAAAAATCCTAATTTATGCTAAACAATGTTCTAGTTGACAGTTCTTCACGCTACAATGAGATTCCATTTCCTTCACTACAATGGTAATTATTTTTTTTTTAATGCTCATAGAAAAATCTATACATTTGAATGAACAAATTAATGGATGTGGATTGAATCTTCAACAAAGTCATCCTGAGTAAAATCGATCTTATGTCTGCATCCTGCCCGGAGAGAAAAATTGTGGACAAGTATGATAAATGTCGACAATCCCCTCTTCCTCAGCCAAACCATAGATTAAAGCAGCGTTTTCCAAGCTCCAATCCTCACGGCCCCCAACATGTCACGTTTTCAGGATTTTCATAGTATTGTACAGGTGGTGGCATCCGGAATTCTCTCACCTGAAGTCCTGAGAAGATGACCTGTTGGGGGCCGTGAGGACTGGAGTTTGGGAAACAGTGGATTAGAGCATAGTGGTGTACACAGTATATGGATAAAGTGTATTCAGAATTAGCCAAACTAGCGCACTATAAGGTCCTCAGGTGGACAACATTTTGGATCCATAAACCAACTAAACCCTGAAGATCAAGAAAAGACAACATTTTGGAGATAATCACTTGCTCATGTATAAGGTCTATTGCTTATGGGATGATTAAAAAAAATTGTCCGTGAAATTCCAAAGACCTGACCTGATCCATTCTCTCTTCTGACATCTGTCGAGGAAAAGTCAGCTGGTCCACATATACAGTATCTGGGTGCCTTTTGTCTGATTCTGTGTTTTCTAGTGATATTTGGAGCTTTATTTATCAAAATGTAAAAGAAAAAAAGTATGCTAAAAAAACAATAAATTACCGTATTTAGTTTCATGTTTCCTTTTATTAATCAACCTACTACACTACTCTTATTGAATCATTATATGACCTTAAATAGATACCGTGCGATGCTTTGCGTCCTGAGGAAGAAACTATAATAAAAAGTTCTATTAATATTATCACTGCCATCAATCACTATTCTAAGCAGCAATCAATCACTCTGCGATTTGCACTGAACATCGATATTTAATATAATTTCGGAAGATTCCGAGAACGTAGCTATCATTAATTAATGCACACAGGTTCACTCTGCCAAAGAAAGAGAGAAAATCAATGATGCAGGAAAGGATCCAAATTTTTAGTAAAGAGGTGTTTAACTGAACTCATTATCTTTCCTCCAGCTCACGTATCTTCCTTACCCGATCTATTTATTATGGTAAACGGCATCACACTCTCTCCTGCACCTGAAATCCGCTGCCTCGGAGTAACTCTCGACTCTACCCTGTCCTTCAAACCACACGTCCAAACTCATGCCTCCTCCTGTCACTTCCAACTCAAAAATATTTCCAGAATCTGTCCCTTCCTCCGTCCTCAATCTACTAAAACTCTTGAACATGACCTTATCATCTCCCGCCTTGACTACTGCAACACTCTCCTCTGTGGCCTCCCTGCTAACTCTCTTGCACCACTCCAGTCTGTCCTCAACTGTGCTGCCCGACTAATCCACCTCTCTCCTCACTACTCCCCTGTCTTTCCCCTCTGCAAATCCCTCCATTGGCTCCCAATTTCCCAACGAATCCAGTTCAAACTACTAACACTGACCTACAAAGCCATCCACAACTTGTCCCCTCCCTATATCTCTGAACTAATCTCCCGATATCTTCCCTCACGTAATCTCCGGTCCTCCCAAGACCTCCTACTCTCCTCCACACTTATTCGTTCCTCACACAACCGCCTCCAAGATTTCTCCAGAATATCCCCCATCTGGAATTCCATAACTCAACACGTCCGATTATCTACCACCCTCGGATCCTTCAAACGGAACCTGAAAGCCCATCTTTTCAGGAAAGCGTGCAGCCTGCAATGACCATTCTGCCGCCTCACCACCGCCCGAGCTGCCACCTCATCACCACCAGAGCTGCTGCACCCGCGACCTTCTGTCTCTTCCCCACTACCCTGTAGAATGTAAGTCCACAAGGACAGGGTCCTCTCCCCTCTGCACCAGTCTGTCATTGTAAATTAGTTTACTGTTAACGATATCTATAACTTTGTATGTATCCCCTTCTCATTTACAGCACCATGGAATTAATGGTGTTATATAAATAAATAATAATAATAATGTGTCAGATTATGATACTGTCCAATGCACCCATTACATGTATTGCCTGCTTCCTGTCCACTATTAATATCAGTTTTCTAGGAAGTACTGTATGTAACTGATCACGGGGTAATAAGATATCTAGTTTTATCATTGCATTGATAATGGAGGGAAATCCCATAACTTGATGCTTTGGATGGTATGACGCAAGTTTGATCTATTTGAGACTCAAAGATTTGGAGCCTAAATATAAACCCATATAAACAATAACATATAAACCTGATGCAGTTTAGTGATCTCCAAATGTAGAAAGACCACAGAGTAGAAGCAGCGCCCCAGTAGATATACTGTAGGTGAAAATCTGTGATTTTACCCAGATGATGTGTCAGATTCTCATCTGAAGCCTTTCTTGACATAAGAAGCTGAAATGTATGCCTCCAGTAGAATATAATAGATAAGCTAACTTTCAAATTTTCACCTATATCTACTACAGGTTTGGACTGCCCCACTGGGGTCTGGGGTATTCACTGGTGGGCCCCCTATGTGTATTGTGCATGATATATATACCCTGGCAGAATTTTTGCTTTCTTGGCCTTTTTTCAGAGACTATGAATGAGAACAAAGTGAAGGTTCTGGAGTGGTCATCTCAGTCTCCTGACCTCAATATCATTGAGCCACTCTGGGGAGATCTCAAGCACGCAGTTCTTGCTAGACAGCTCAGGAATTTACAGGAACTGGAGGCTTTTACCAAGAAGAGTGGGCAGCTTTACCATCTGAAAAAATAAAGAACCTCATCCACAACTACCACAAAAGACTTCAAACTGTCATTGATGTTAGAGGGGGCAAAAAATACATGGTATAAGAAATGGGGAAATGGGGTATGTGAACTTTTGATCAGGGTCATTTGGATGTTTTGGGTTGTCATTATGATTTAAAAAGAGAAAACACAGTAGTTTGACAATAAATGGCTTCACCCAACCACTAACCATGAGTGGAGAAAAAGTTTTGGTGTTATCATTCCTATTCTCTGAAAAAAAAGCCAAGAAAGCAAAAATTCTGCAGTGGTATGTAAACTTTTGAGCACAACTGTATGTATGTGTGTGTGTGTGTATATATATATATATATATATATATATACAGTAAAGACCAAAAGTTTGGACACACCTTCTCATTCAAAGAGTTTTCTTTATTTTCATGACTATGAAAATTGTAGATTCACTCTGAAGGCATCAAAACTATGAAATAACACATGTGGAATTATATAATTAACAAAAAAGTGTGAAAAAACTGAAAATATGTCTTATATTCTAGGTTCTGCAAAGTAGCCACCTTTTGCTTTGATTACTGCTTTGCACACTCTTGGCATTCTCTTGATGAGCTTCAAGAGGTAGCCACCGGAAATGGTTTTCACTTCACAGGTGTGCCCTGTCAGGTTTAATAACTGGGATTTCTTGTGTTATATGGGTTTGGGACCCTCAGTTGTGTTGTGCAGAAGTCTGGTGGATACACAGCTGATAGTCCTACTGAATACACTGTTAGAATTTGTATTATGGCAAGAAAAAAGCAGCTAAGAAAAACGAGTGGCCATCATTACTTTAACCCCTTCATGACCCAGCCTATTTTGACCTTAATGACCTGGCCATTTTTGGCAATTCTGACCAGTGTCCCTTTATGAGGCAATAACTCAGGAACACCTCAACAAATCCTAGCGATTCTGAGACTGTTTTTTCGTGACATATTGGGCTTCATGTTAGTGGTAATTTTTGCATTTATTTGTGAAAAAAACGGAAATTTGGCAAAAATTTTGAAAATTTCGCAATTTTCACATTTTGAATTTTTATTCTGTTAAACCAGAGAGTTATGTGACACATTTGAAGTCACTTTGAGGGGTCTATATGGCAGAAAATACCCAAAAGTGACAACATTCTAAAAACTGCACCCCTCAAGCTACTCAAAACTACATTCAAGAAGATTATTAACCCTTCAGGTGCTTCACAGCAACTAAAGCAATGTGGAAGGAAAAAAATGGACATTTTAATTTTTCCAACAAAAATTTTCTTTTAGCATCAATTTTTTCATTTTCACATGGGTAACAGGATAAAATGGATCATAAAATTTGTTGGGCAATTTCTCCTGAGTACACCGATACCTCATATGTGGTCATAAACCACTGTTTGGGCGCACGGCAGGGCTCAGAAGGGAAGGAGCGCCATTTGACTTTTTGAATGGAAAATTAGCTCCAATTGTTAGCAGACACTATGTCGTGTTTGGAGAGGCCCTGTCTGCCTACACTTTGGAGCTCCCCCACAAATGACCCCATTTTGGAAACTAGACCCCCAAAGGAACTTATCTAGATGCATAGTGAGCACTTTGAACCCCCAGGTGCTTTACAGATGTGTATAACGCAGAGCCGTGAAAATAAAAAAATCATTTTTTTTCCTCAAAAAATTGTTTTTTAGCCCCCAATTTTTTATTTTCCCAAGGGTAACAGGAGAAATTAGACCCCAAAAGTTGTTGTGCAATTTTTCCTGAGTACGCTGATACCCAATATGTTGGGGTAAACCACTGTTTGGGCACACGTCGGGGCTCGGAATGGAGGGAGCGCTGTTTGACATTTTGAACGCAAAATTGGCTGGAATAAATTGTGGCGCCATGTCGCATTCGGAGACCCCGTGATGTGCCTAAACAGTCGAAACCCCTCAATTCTAACTCCAACTCTAACCCCAACACACCCCTAACCCAACCCTAATCATAACCCTAACCACAACCCTAACCCCAACACACCCCTAAACCTAATCCCAACTCTAACCCTAACCACAAGCCTAACCCTAATCCCAACCCCAACCCACCGCTAACCCTAATCTTAACCCTAATTCCAGCCCTAACCCTAATTCCAACCCTAACCCTAATTCCACCCCTAACCCTAATTCCAACCCTAACCCTATTTCTAACCCTAATTCTAACCTTATCACTAACCCTAACCCTAATACTAACCCTAACCCTATCTATAACCCTAATTCCAACCCTAACCCTAATTCTAACCCTAAATGGAAAAAAAAAATATTTTTTTTATTTTATCATTTGTGCCTGGTTATGGGGGTGATAAACGGGGGATGTATTTACTTTTTTTCCATTTTGATCACTGTGAGAGTTTATCACAGTGATCAAAATGAAAAATGAATGGGCAGCCGGCAAATTCATGGGCGCCACCATCTTGAACAATGGCAGGTGCACTGCGCATGCGCCCGCCATTTTGCAAGATGGCGGCGCCCATGATCCGGACGGCGGGACACCGGGAGCCACAGCAGGACATCGGAGGTACCGGGGGGGGGAAATCGGAAGGTGGGGGGAGTGAAAGGAAGGGGAGCAGATGATGACAGCGGTGACTGATCGCCACCGTCCATCGGTGGCGGGGGGCGATCGCCCCCACCAGTCGGTGTGGGGGGGGGTTCAGGTGTCAGTGTCCAGCCATGTCCGATGATATTGCAGCATTGGCCATAGCTGGATTATAATATTTCACCAAATTTCATTGGTGAAATATTACAAATCGCTCTGATTGGCTGTTTCACTTTTAACAGTCAATCAGAGCGATCGTAGGCACGTGGGGGCTAAGCCACACCCCCTGGGATTAACCATAAAGTGTCCTCTGTGTGCGGGTCGGGTGACCTTTCAGTGACCCCGGTCACCCGACCCGCAGGAACGCTATATATAGCATGATACCTACAGGGGCGTCATGGGTCATTTAGGCACGACTTTTCATGACGACTACGTAGGCGTCATGGGTCATGAAGGGGTTAAGAAATGAAGGTCAGTCAGTCCGAAAAATTGGGAAAACTTTGAAAGTGTCCCCAAGTGCAGTGGCAAAAACCATCAAGCGCTACAAAGAAACTGGCTCACATGAGGACCGGGCCAGGAAAGGAAGACCAAGAGTCACCTCTGCTGCGGAGGATAAGTTTATCCGAGTCATCAGCCTCAGAAATCACAGGTTAACAGCAGCTCAGATTAGAGACCAGGTCAATGCCACACAGAGTTCTAGCAGCAGACACATCTCTACAACAACTGTTAAGAGGAGACTTTGTGCAGCAGGCCTTCATGGTAAAATAGCTGCTAGGAAACCACTGCTAAGGACAGGCAACAAGCAGAAGAGACTTGTTTGGGCTAAAGAACACAAGGAATGGACATTAGACCAGTGGAAATCTGTGCTTTGTTCTGATGAGTCCACATTTGAGATCTTTGGTTCCAACCACCGTGTCTTTGTGTGACGCAGAAAAGGTGAACGGATGGACTCAACATGCCTGGTTCTCACCGTGAAGCATGGAGGAGGAGGTGTGAAGGTGTGGGGGTGCTTTGCTGGTGACACTGTTGGGGATTTATAAAAAACTAGCTGAAGAGCCCGGCGCTGCCTGGGCATATTAACTAACTGTGGATAGTTATAACAAATTATAATTATCCTCTATCCCATAGTCCCGTGCCCATATACCCAACATACCTATCCTCCATCCCATAGTCGAGTGCCCATATACCCATCACACATCCTCCATCTCATAGTTCCATGCCCATATACCCATCATACATATTCTCCATCCCATAGTCCCATGCCCATATACCCATCATACATATTCACCATCCCATAGTTGAGTGCCCATATACCCATCACACATCCTTCATCTCATAGTCCCATGCCCATATACCCCATCATACATATTCACCATCCCATAGTTGAGTGCCCATACATATCCTCCATCCCACAGTCCCGTGTCTATATACCCATCATACATATCCACGATCCCATAGGCCCGTGCCCATATACCCATCACACATCCTCCATCCCATAGTCCCATGCCCATATACCCATCACACATCCTCCATCCCATAGTCCCATGCCCATATACCCATCATACATATTCGCCATCCCATAGTCGAGTGCCCATATGCCCATCATACATATCCTCCATCCCTTAGTCCAGTGCCCATATACCCATCACACATGCTCTATCCCATAGTCCCGTGCCCATATACCCGTCAAACATATCCTCCATCCCATAATCCAGTGCCCATATACCCATCACACATCCTCCATCTCATAGTTCCATGCCCATATACCCATCATACATATTCTCCATCCCATAGTCCCATGCCCATATACCCATCATACATATTCACCATCCCATAGTCGAGTGCCCATATACCCATCACACATCCTTCATCTCATAGTCCCATGCCCATATACCCATCACACATCCTCCATCCCATAGTCAACCATTATGACATCATAATGAGCGGCGGGCTTGCAACCTATGATGACATCATCGTCGCCATGGCAACCATTATGGCATCATAATGAGGGGCGGGGCTTGATACACACACACTTTTTCCCCATTATGTAGATAGGGGCAAAATTGTTTGGTGAATTGGAACCCACTGGGTTAAAATTTCGCCTCACAACATAGCCTAGGACACTCTCGCGGTCCAGACGTGTGACTGTGCTAAATTTTGTGGCTGTAGCTGCGGCGGTGCGGATGCCAAACCCGGACATACACACATACATACACACACTTGAGCTTTATATATTAGATTGAAGGCATACTGAACCAGCATGGCTACCACAGCATCTTGCAGCGGCATGTTATTCTATCCGGTTTGCTTTTAGTTGGACCATCATTTATTTTTCAACAGGACAATGACCCCAAACACACCTCCAGGCTGTGTAAGGGCTATTTGACCAAGAAGGAGAGTGATGGGGTGCTATGCCAGATGACCTGGCCTCCACAGTCACCAGACCTGAACCCAATCGAGATGGTTTGGGGCGAGCTGGACCGCAGAGTGAAGGCAAAAGGGCCAACAAGTGCTAAGCATCTCTGGGAACTCCTTCAAGACTGTTGGAAGACCATTTCCGGTGACTACCTCTTGAAGCTCATCAAGAGAATGCCAAGAGTGTGCAAAGCAGTAATCAAAGCAAAAGGTGGATACTTTGAAGAACCTAGAATATAAGACATATTTTCAGTTTTTTCACACTTTTTTGTTAATTATATAATTCCACATGTGTTAATTCATAGTTTTGATGCCTTCAGAGTGAATCTACAATTTTCATAGTCAAGAAAATAAAGAAGACTCTTTGAATGAGAAGAATAAAATGGGAATGGTTGGTGATAGCAACTTCCTATTTGTGGTACATTAGTACATGGGAGGCGTGAAACTTTTCAAGATGGGTGGTGACCATGGCGGCCATTTTGAAGTCAGCCATTTTGGATCCAACTTTATTTTTTTCAAAGGGAAGAGGGTCATGTAATTCATCAAACATTTTGAGAATTTCACAAGAAAAACAATGGTGTGCTCGGTTTTAACGTAACTTTATTCTTTCATGAGTTATTTACGAGTTTATAACCACTTATAAAATGTGTTCAAAGTGCTGCCCATTGTGTTGGATTGTCAATGCAACCCTCTTCTCCCACTCTTGACACACTAATAGCAACACTGCAGAAGAAAATGCTAGCACAGGCTTCCAGTATCTGTTTTTTCAGATGCTGCACATCTCATACGTTCAGATGACCCCAAAGATAAATGTCTAAGGTGGTCAGATCGGGAGACCTTGGTGGCCATTCAACTGGCCCATGACGACCAATCCACTTTCCAGGATACTGTTTATATATATATATATGCGACCTTCATTCTGCTAGCTCAATATGTTCAAGTAGATCTACCGTTTTACTGTCCCTAACAAACAGGCAATCCCCCCATGTGTTGTGACTGTCTAAGAGCTGCCAAACATGCAGCCGCGAGGACACGAACATAATATATGAGAACGCCCAGATACTTGGATAAGACCAGAGCATGGTAGGATGACACGTTATCCAGGCACATTTGCTCATCACTATTTCTGGAGTGTTCTTTTAAAAGATTGTTGTTATTTTTACAACATGTATACAGACAAAAATAATGGGACATTCCTTTTAATGACTGAATTTAGGTTCTTCGCTCAGTCCTCTGCCATGCCATCTTCCTTTATTAACATATGTGACAGAATGACTTGTTCTACCGAGCACAGTGAAACCGTTGTGGTCCTGTAATAGGACGTCACCATTGTAACAAGTCAGCTCATGACATTTCTTCCCTCCTAAACATTCCACCATTATTATTGAAAAGTGTAAGAATACAGAAGGACAACAACTCAGTCACATAGTGAAGACCACATAAAATTACAAAGTGGGGTCCTCAAGTGCTGAGGAGCATAGTGTATAAAGGCACCAACGCTCTGCTGACTCCATAACTGCAGAGTCCAAACCTCCTCTGGCCTTAACATCAGCACAAACACTGTATGCTGGGAACTTCACGGAACGGGTTTCTACAGTTGACCAGCTACATGCGTGTTTTACATCACCAAGCACAATGCCAAGTGTTGGATGGAGCAATATAAAGCTGTCAACACTGGATTCTGTAGCAGCAGAAGATATTCTGTGGAGTGAAGAATTATGCCACTTTATCTGGGTGTCTAATGGACTTGTCTGGCTTTTGGTGATTGTGCCAAATAAAGAGTTTGCTGAAGAAGAAATAATGCTTTGAATAATGCTTTTTCGGGGCTTGATCTAGGCCCTTTAGTTTCAACATAACAAAACGGTTTGGACATTTTTAAGTTTCCAACTTGTAGGAACAATTTGGGGAAGACACGTTTCTGTTCTAGCAGAACTGTGCTCAGTGCACAAAGCAAGGTCCATAAATGCATAGTGTCACGACACAGCTGTCGGTTGATCCAGGACCAGGGGCTCCTTCCATGTCCCTAACATTAGGGGGCACCTTAGCTCTCCCTGGGATACTTCAGATGGTGAAGATGACGGGGCCTCCGCCCTTGCCTTATCTCCTGAGTTAGCCCTCCATCTGTTCTCTTCCCCCACCAAGGGAGGAGGGGCACTACTGAGCACCGTAGTACACCAACCCGACAAACAAGGAAACACAAACAAGGGTTAACAGAAAACTCCAGGCATACAAAATATTCACTCACATATAACAGAGAAATGCACCGGGACATGGAGGTAGGGGAGTAAACTAAAATAGAAAAGGATAAGGAATTACCACGCGTACAAACCAAACAACAGTCACAGATAACTCCTCCAACTCTCCTTCTCATATGAATTCCTCTCCCTCCATTAGCCAGGCAGCAAATGCTAGCTCTGACAAGGATTTGCAACAAAGCCCAGATTATAAAGGGGAAAGGAGTGGCTAACCGAGCTCAGCTGTGAGCGCAGGGATTTCCAACATGGCCGATTAACCCCTGTTCTGCCAGAAGAAATAAACACATTTAAAATGAAGGAGAGGTGCTCATTCTCAGTGGCGGAGTATGGGCAATCAGACACTGGCTCCACACTGTCGCGGTAGTTTATTATAGAAGAACATAATCGGCCATACAAAAGCCTGAACCTCGACCCGTTCAAACACTATAGGGAAGAA
Source organism: Dendrobates tinctorius (assembly GCF_039654945.1). NCBI lineage: Eukaryota > Metazoa > Chordata > Amphibia > Anura > Dendrobatidae > Dendrobates > Dendrobates tinctorius. The sequence continues at coordinate 1,362,184 of NW_027361816.1, read as the reverse complement.
ATAGAGCATAGATTCAGAACAGGTCCTCTTGGGGAACATCATTGTCTGATGCTCTTGTGTATAAATGACCAAATATTCTCATAGAAACCCTAGAAACATTGTTAAAAGCCTTCCCAGGAGAGCAGAAGCTGTTGTAGCTACAAAGGAACCAACTCCATATTAATGCCTGTGGTTTTAGTATGGGAGGTCATCAAACCTCCTGTAGGTGTAATGTGGCGGGTGAAAAAGAGGGACCAATGGATTTGGCCACCCCCTTTGAAGCCAAACTGAATGTAATTCCTTTAGAGCCATTACAGTGTGTAGAAGCCACGTGTAATATATAACATTTACCTTTTCCTACATTGTGTTTATTCAATGAAAAGATTACAGTTTACCTTAAGCAACACCCTTGAGAAACACCCAAGACATGGAAGACAAATTGACATCACATTGTTATTTACACGTACGGAGGTCAGTTTACATCTCCGTGACTTACGTGTGTCGGGAGCCCAGTGCAGATCAAGGACATCTCAAAGGCATGTTTTGATCCCTGTATACTACATGTAACAGTAGAAGATACAGAGAAGCTGCGCCATGTCAATCACATGAGACCTATACACTCTGTATAAAACCATGGAGTTAAATATGGATATTTACTTCAATAAACACATTAGATGATATTGGTAGGGTAGGGGTACACTGATGGTAGAGTGTTAATGCTAATCCATTCTTAAAGGTGTGTATGTCTACAGAGCTTTATATGTCAACGGATACAGCAGATAGGTGCAGCATGAGAGAAACCGTGTAGTCATGTAAAAAAGCAGGAGGTGATGAGAAAGGAGTAGGGAAAATAGTAGAGTATTTGCAGTGATGTAGAGAGAACATACATATATACATATATATATATTTACACAGTATACTAATCTAATATATAATTGCCAATCGGCTCTGTCACAGCTTCCAGCGATTGTGTCGCTATCCCCCAATCCACCGCGGCCGGAAGGCAACAAACTGCGTCTCCACAAGTGCCAAAAATGGCACCGCTATTCCGTCGGGAGATCGGCGGCGCTAGCCGCTGATCAACCGACTGTAGCTGCGGCTCATCTCCTGCCGCAGGGAGGTCAGCGGCGGCGCAGCCGGGAGATGAGCAGAGTCAGCCGCTCATCTCCCGACCGCTCACATCGGAACTATGCCGACCACCATATTGAAACACCCAAGTTATGGTTATTCCGATATGGCGGCCGGGATTCATATCCCCAGCCAAACCGCGTGGCACCGCTCATTGGCTGAGCCGTCCGCCATCTGGGCCAATGAGCGGCGGGGGATTCAAATCCCCCGCCGGCTGAGCCAATGAGCTGTGCCGCGCGGGATTTGAATCCCCTGCCAAGCAGTGCGGCACCGCTCATTGGCTGAGCGCCCCTGGCGACAAGGCTGGCGACCAATCAGCTGCTAGCGGTATTGGTGCCAGATTTGAATACCGCTAGCAGCTGATGTGATAGATCAGCAACCCGGCGACGGGCGACCAATCAGCTGTTATCGATACACAGATGTTCATTTCACCGCACTCTCGATGCAATAGCATCGGGCCTATTTCTAGTATATATATATAAATGAAGAGATTAGCCACAGGTCAGCAGTGATAGGAGGTTCTATAGTATTTTTTCCAGCCCAATCCTCAGTTCCCCCAACTCATTATTGCCCTCCATCGTCAGTGACTGATTACATTCAATACTCAGATAGCTTTCTCGCAATGTACAGTCTACTTTATTCTACATGTACTTCCATGATCAGTTTGAAATATCTTTATCAAAACCAACACTTTCCATTTTTACGCAATCAGCCATTCTTACTTAACACAGTTGGTACATGAGAGTTCCGTAAAAGTCAGACACAGGAAAGTGAAGCATTAAATACACAGCTATCACTTTCATGTGCATGGTTACCTTGGGCATAGTGCTATAAAATAAAGTTGTATGACTACTTATTCATCACTCTTTATAAACAGTAGCACCAACATATTCCGCAATGCTGTACGAAAATTTGGAATTCTTTTTCCCTTAATAATAAAGAACTTCATTTAAAAACTGCATTTTGTGATTACTTACGTTATCTTTGTCTAATATTTACATTTGTGTGGTGATCTGAAACATTTACGTGTGACAAACATGCAAAACAATAGGATATCAGGAAGGGGGCAAAGACTTTTTCACACGACTGTATATACTGCGTTGTGTATCTATGAAATTGCATAGGATTCAGGTATATAGCAGATTAAATAATTCAAGTATGTAGAATGCACAGTGATAATAGATATAGGTAATATTGTAACGGTATAAACTATACTCAATGCAGTAAGATAATCAGGGGACCCAAAGCAGTGCGGCGCCCACCTGACATGTGTTTCGGTGTTGACCTTCGTCAGGGGGTGGCGTCATCAAAGGAGGTGTGTGTTTATAAAGCGTCATTGGCTAATCACAAGGCAGAATGTGTGCAATAAGCCAATAGTGTGAGGGGGCGTGGTGTGGCATATCAAACAGAGAGAAGGTGTGTGCCGGGTGGCCAATAGCATTGACGGGGGTCTGGTGCAATGCATGACGCAGCCAATCAAGCTGGAGGATCAATGGCGACTGTGTTGTGATAAGAAACATTAGGATCACGTGGGAAAACATGTGACCCCACATCGCAGAGAACGTAGCGATACAGCTGGTGAGGAAAGCTTCAGGAGCCAGGCTGCGCATGCGTGCCGCCCCGCTCAATTAATAAAATAGAGAATATCACTGGAAGGTAATGGGGAGAATATTGTAACATGTACTTGTTAGGAATCATTAAGGGATTCGTGACAGCTCTGGGTCTGCTGAAATTTAAATGTTGTTTTTTCCTTTTGGTCCAGCAAGAGTTAATGTCAGTCTGTTGCTGGTAATGCTTTTAGTCTGGCCAGCTGATGTTGGTTGGTAATCACTCCCACCTCCCCTTAAAAAATCAGGATTCATCAGCTGATTGTCGGTTATACAGTTCTTCTATGCAGATCTACTAGGGGAGTGAAGCTCTCCTGTGACGTGATGTTGCTGCTGCCGAGTTCTGATTCCTGGTGCCATTTCCTCTGCTGCTGTGGAACTTAGCAGCAGAGCCAGAGCTGAGAATTTTTGTTTTTGTCTGTCCCGTGTTTGTCTCTTTCCCTGTATGTTACCATCTGCAGTGGCGAGGATAGAAGTGACAGTCAGGGAGTAGGGACGTGACGGCGCTGGGGGAAGGACCCGCATAGGGTGTCAGAGGACAGGCACAGGTTGGTATCAGGAGGTATCCCATCCCTCCCTATCTTTAAGGACTCTTGCATCCAGTCGTATTTATATGCGGTGTCATACGCCGGACTTACCCGTGACCGATCGTGACAGTACTACTAATCGACTGGTCTGTGTAATAAATGGTATGCTCAGGAAGGAGGTCTTTTGGAGAGGATAAAATGTAAATAATTGTGATATGCTCTCTGGTATATCCTTGCACTGAGTGCAATCTTTTCTTCTGTCTGTCATGTCGTATTTGCAATACACAGAAGGAGAATAAGCAGCGACACTTCACATAGTCATCAATGATAATGGTCACTATGGAAACTGCAAAAACCGCATCAGTACCATTTACACTTCCTCCAGACACCTCTTCATGAGTGCACGGCACACCGAAGGTACAATGTACACAGGGAAACATAATGCTAGTCACATAACAGATGTACATGACATAAAACACAGATCATGTGCAAATAATAAAGAGACGACGAATATATCACAATGCTATAACTTCCACCTAGAACTTATCCTTATTCTAAACGCCAGCGATAGTGAGTGATGCTCGTGCTTTAAAGATTACATAACATCTGCCAAAGCCTCTGCATTGCAGGGAGTTCCAGATCAACCCGGATTTACCTTTAAGTTTAGCAAAGTAATAGCGTAAGAGAATAAAATGAAACAAGGGCCGAAAGTCTGAAAGAGAACCCGTCGCAAATATGTATTTCTTACCCGATGAAAATGCCGCTATTCTCCGGAATGTTGCATTGTGGTTTTCTCTCCATTCCCAAGATATGGCAACTAAGATAATATTATAACCAACTGGGCGTGGTTCTCAAATAGATGTTCACGGGGAAGAGCTGAGGATCACGCCTACTTGGCTAAATAGGTATAAGTGGCTGGAGCATCTCAGGAACGGAGAGTTGCAGAAACAGAAGAAAAAGAATGCCACATACAGAAGGATGGCATTTACATCAGGAAAAAAATATATACATATTTATGGCAAGGGGCAGGTCTTTTTTATGGAAAAGATCAAGTGCACCAAGCTTAGTTCACCGTTCAAAGAACAATAGGGCCACGGGGTGACATACCATTGGAGCTGCTGATACAGACACATTATTGGACTGTAAAGGGCCACGTACTGTTCTTGCACAGTGGCCCTCTTCTCTCCGTGTCGGCCCGGAGTAGGAGATCCTGGTATTGTAGCTGTCATACAGAGGCGGCTATAATATGCTTACCCTAAGCCCACACGGCAGATGGCTTACTATAAAAAAATTGCAGAACTTAGTACATAACTGCCATTGCTTCCTCATTCTTCAGTTATATTTCCTCTTCCCTTATTTTTACAGTTTGGTAAAATCTTCAGTTAACGTCTTACAAAATGCAGCAGCGTACGGACGGCATAGCAGAGCTGGAATGGTGACTTTTGGCTACGTTGCTCTTTGGGAAACCTGCGAGCTTTGTTTTGTTCACGAGCATTTAAAAGATTAAAGGAGGAAAATAAGAAATGAAGATGTGTGACACCACATACCAGCAGTGTGTTAGTCGGGGGTAGTGTCCATATACATAAAGACATAAAGAAGATGCAATTTTTTTTGTAGATCCCCAAGGATGTCTCAGATCTGTAGAAAAAAGTGGATATGTGTATGTGAACATTCTTCTGAAAAATAGCACCACACCTGTTCCTAGAATTTGCCTGGTACTACTATTTTGCTTAATTGAATGGAGCTGAGCCACAATATCACACAAAAGGACTGCAGAGGTCTGTCTCTAATTTTGTAAGCATACAAATTGCTTCTTCAGAGGAGCATTACATGGCCTAAAAGCCTCCTTACACTGGCATGCCAGGCCTGTACCCCTGCTTTTGGGAGAAAAGCAGTAATATTATTCTATTCACAAGGGAGGCATATGATACATATTCTTACAGGGGTATTCACAAGTTTGGAAGTTATCCCCTACCAAAGGGAAAGTAGATAACTTCCCAGTCGCTCGGAGTCTGACTGCTGGGAACCCCACTAGTGATGAGCGAATGTACTTGGATAAAGTCTTATCCGAGCATGCTCGTGTACTAACTGTCTTCGGCATGCTCAAAAAATATGTTCGATTCCCTGCTGCTGTTAGACAGCTGCAACACATGTGTAACAAGGTGGCACAGGATGGTAGTCATGGTCGAGTTCACTAGGGCATAGTCAGTGAGCACCCCAGCCCCTTGCCGACAAACAGACAAGTGAAGTCCCAGTGTTGTGGTTCCGTCAGTTACCTTCATACCACACTCACTTCAGCCGCTGAGGATGAGCAAACAGGAACACACCACAGGCACAGTTCTGTTCCAATGGGAAACCTTTACTGGATATCATATAATGCTTCCTGTTCTGTCCCTGCAACTTCATGAGCCGGCCCAGCATCACCAGCTCCCATCTGGGTTTGGGAGCCATAAAAAGTGATTCTGGGGACGGTTCCACAACACTAGGGCCTGTCCACACTGCTCGGCGGTCCTCGGCAGTTTGTATCCCCCAGACTGGAGTACCTTCGGTTCCGGGCTGTGAAGCACATTCTGCCTTGGGCAAGCCTGCCTGGGCTGTGCTCCACAGATAGGAAATTCCTTCCTTCCCAGCTTGCTGGGCTGGCCCCTTTTATTAACCCCTTCTATCCCTAAGCTAACTTTACACAATGACATAAAGTGTATAACATATTCCACATTACAAGAATAAAACAGCAAGGAACACCAGGGTGCCTCATGGAATGTTCAGGAGAGAGGAGGTTCGCAAGGGTCCCCGCCACCTCCTTAGGCTGGTTTCACATTCGCGCTTTTTAAGCGCACGCACGGCCGGGGGTAGCTCCGCCCCCGAGCCGGCTCTCTGCCCGGCGTGCCCGCCCCTTCCTTGTAGCGCCGCCTCCTAGCGCACAGCGGCGCCTGCGATCGGCGCACCCTATCTTTAGCATAGGGTGCGCAGATCGTGCGCAGGCCGTGCGCTAGTTGCGCTTTGACCTGCGCTGCGCACTTTTGACGGTGCGCCGTGCGCGCCAAAATCCGAAAAGTTTGATTTTGGCGCGCACGGCGCACCGTCAAAAGTGCGCAGCGCAGGTCAAAGCGCAACTAGCGCACGGCCTGCGCACGATCTGCGCACCCTATGCTAAAGATAGGGTGCGCCGATCGCAGGCGCCGCTGTGCGCTAGGAGGCGGCGCTACAAGGAAGGAGCGGGCACGCCGGGCAGAGAGCCGGCTCGGGGGCAGAGCTACCCCCGGCCGTGCGTGCGCTTAAAAAGCGCGAATGTGAAACCAGCCTTACACATGCAGTCTAACAGCCGCGAGACATGCAGCCGCAGGGACTCGAACATATTTTTCGAGCACGCCGAAGACACTCGCTTAGCATCCGAGCATGCTCAGATAACACCTTATCTAAGCATGTTCGCTCATCACTAGCCCCCACCAATCCTGGAGTTGAGGATATGTAGAGCTCTGTGTGAATAGAGCGATGATTGATTATGCGCATTGTTGCTCCAGTTATTCTTATTGGGACGGCCGGAGATAGCAGTGAGGTGAATTTGCCTGTTCTTCAGCGCTCCATTAAGGATTTGAGCAGCAGTGAACGGTGAACGATTGACCTCTGCCACATTCACACCACGTCCTTCAGAGCTTCTTTGGAACGGTGAGGTCCAAGCAGTTAGATCCCATTGATTGCAAAGTTATCACAAATCCCATAGGTAGAGAATGACTTCCAAACTGGAGAATACCCCAAATACATTAATTTGATCACATGAGGCCAACCACCGATGGAAGAGCAGAACATCTCTAAAGAGGACCGGGGAGCTGCGGTGGTGTAAGTGCAGGTGAGTACCTGGCACAGGTAACAAATATGTGGTTCATCCATTTTTAACCCCTTCATTCCCCTTTGTCTGGAGAAACCTCAGAGAATTCGGAGCATCTTTTGACAGCACTTTTCAATCAGAACAATATTATTTTGATAAAATTGAAATCTGTTGGTCGAATTGAGTGGATATGGCCAAAGCTAATTTCAGAAGATTTACTCATCTCTTTAGGTCTTGGCCTAAGTTACTATTATTAAATGAACTATATAAACAGATTACTGCTATTCCAATGTCATCGAAACACTGATGACATAACTCTGATGAATATTAATGAATTCATCCATGAATCCGCTCCCATTTTCTGTCGCGGCATGTCGTGGAAGGTGAACATCAGTACAATATATTAAAAGGATTACATGCGCTTTAGGTAATCAGGTCCTAGTGTTCTCCTAAGCCCGGATGACAATTTTCTTTAAAGGCCTCACTGTTCCACCATGTTCATTAACAGAGAGCCAGCTGTCACGGAGCACTCAGTGAGCTCAGTGAGCGGCTGTATTGGACGTCACCGCACATTCCCTTGACGTGCCTTGTCTACACGCAGGTACACAATCTGGTGGTGACAGTGACGGCCTCTCTGATGGGAAATGTGAGATGTGACACAATTTCTATTAATAATTTTCATCACAATGGAGATTACTTAGATACTTGTAATTATCTAATTCTCGGGTTTTCCATCTTTTCTTAATTGTCTCCCTTGGTATTTTCCGGGACAGATTTAGTTCAGAGTCACAATACATCTACTATTACTTTTCCTTTTTTTAAATATTACAATATTCTCAGAATAATATGAGTGCTCCTTTCCTAAAAAAAACAATGGGGTGGAATTTGTGAATTGTGTGTCGCTAATGAAATAAATAGGGCGGCACGGTGGCTCAGTGGTTAGCTGGGGTCCTGGGTTCGAATCCCACCAAGGACAACATCTGCAAGGAGTTTGTATGTTCTCCCTGTGTTTGCGTGGGTTTCCTCTGGGTACTCCGGTTTCCTCCCACATTCTAAAGACATAGGGAATTTAGATTGTGAGCCCCATCGGGGACAGTTATGATAATGTGTGTGCAAACTGTAAAGCGCTGTGGAATATGTTAGCGCTATATAAAAATAAAGATTATTAATGACAATCAATCACAGAACAGCTTTTATTTTCCAGCATCAGAATACAAAATGAAAGCCGCTCTGTGATTGGTTGTTGGGCAATAAGGACGGGATTACACTTCTGCAAAGTCTGCAAGTATATAGGGCATAGATGTCAAACTCAAGGCCAGCGGACCGAATCCAGCCCACCATGTCATTCCATGTGGCCCGCAAGGTCAAGACACACTTCAGCACTGCTCGATCAGCTCTCCATACAAAGAAAGTGCAGGTCGGAGCAGTGCTGGAGTGTGCTCGGAGCTCAAATCAAAGATGGCAGCCGCCCCTTGAGTTGGTGCCACTCCCTCTACTAAGTACTGGCTGCGTTCTCCATAGACACAACCAGTGCTTAGAAGTGAGGATAGAGCCAGCAAAGGGAGCTGACGTGATCTTCAAATCTGAGCAGATGCAGCCAATAGATGGGGCACAAGGAGCAGGTGCCATATTTCTGAGTGAACAGTGCACACCGTGAGCACAGTCAGCCAGCACAAATAGTGAACGCAGTGATTGCAGTCAGCTAGGCCACATAGTGAACGCAGTGATTGTAGGCAGCTAGGCCACATAGCGAACGCAGTGATTGCAGTCAGCTAGGACAAATAGTGAACGCAGTGATTGTAGGCAGCTAGGCCACATAGTGAACGCAGTGATTGTAGGCAGCTAGGCCACATAGTGAATGCAGTGATTGTAGGCAGCTAGGCCACATAGTGAATGCAGTGATTGCAGTCAGCTAGGCCACATAGTGAACGCAGTGATTGCAGTCAGCTAGGCCACATAGTGAATGCAGTGATTGTAGGCAGCTAGGCCACATAGTGAATGCAGTGATTGCAGTCAGCTAGGCCACATAGTGAACGCAGTGATTGTAGGCAGCTAGGCCACATAGTGAATGCAGTGATTGTAGGCAGCTAGGCCACATAGTGAATGCAGTGATTGCAGTCAGCTAGGCCACATAGTGAACGCAGTGATTGTAGGCAGCTAGGCCACATAGTGAATGCAGTGATTGCAGTCAGCTAGGCCACATAGTGAATGCAGTGATTGTAGGCAGCTAGGCCACATAGTGAATGCAGTGATTGCAGTCAGCTAGGCCACATAGTGAACGCAGTGATTGCAGTCAGCTAGGCCACATAGTGAATGCAGTGATTGTAGGCAGCTAGGCCACATAGTGAATGCAGTGATTGCAGTCAGCTAGGCCACATAGTGAACGCAGTGATTGTAGGCAGCTAGGCCACATAGTGAATGCAGTGATTGCAGTCAGCTAGGCCACATAGTGAATGCAGTGATTGTAGGCAGCTAGGCCACATAGTGAATGCAGTGATTGCAGTCAGCTAGGCCACATAGTGAACGCAGTGATTGCAGTCAGCTAGGCCACATAGTGAACGCAGTGATTGGAGGCAGCTAGGACAAATAGTGAACGCAGTGATTGTAGGCAGCTAGGCCACATAGTGAACGCAGTGATTGTAGGCAGCTAGGCCACATAGTGAATGCAGTGATTGCAGTCAGCTAGGCCACATAGTGAACACAGTGATTGCAGTCAGCTAGGACAAATAGTGAGTGCAGTGATTGCAGTCAGCTAGGCCACATAGTGAACGCAGTGATTGTAGGCAGCTACTGTAGGACAAATAGTGAACGCAGTGATTGTAGGCAGCTAGGACAAATAGTGAGCGCAGTGATTGTAGGCAGCTAGGCCACATAGTGAATGCAGTGATTGCAGTCAGCTAGGCCACATAGTGAACGCAGTGATTGCAGTCAGCTAGGCCACATAGTGAATGCAGTGATTGTAGGCAGCTAGGCCACATAGTGAATGCAGTGATTGCAGTCAGCTAGGCCACATAGTGAACGCAGTGATTGTAGGCAGCTAGGCCACATAGTGAATGCAGTGATTGCAGTCAGCTAGGCCACATAGTGAATGCAGTGATTGTAGGCAGCTAGGCCACATAGTGAATGCAGTGATTGCAGTCAGCTAGGCCACATAGTGAATGCAGTGATTGCAGTCAGCTAGGCCACATAGTGAACGCAGTGATTGGAGGCAGCTAGGACAAATAGTGAACGCAGTGATTGGAGGCAGCTAGGCCACATAGTGAACGCAGTGATTGTAGGCAGCTAGGCCACATAGTGAATGCAGTGATTGCAGTCAGCTAGGCCACATAGTGAACGCAGTGATTGTAGGCAGCTAGGCCACATAGTGAACGCAGTGATTGCAGTCAGCTAGGACAAATAGTGAACGCAGTGATTGTAGTCAGCTAGGCCACATAGTGAATGCAGTGATTGCAGTCAGCTAGGCCACATAGTGAACACAGTGATTGCAGTCAGCTAGGACAAATAGTGAACGCAGTGATTGTAGTCAGCTAGGCCACATAATGAATGCAGTGATGGTAGGCAGCTAGGCCACATAGTGAATGCAGTGATTGCAGTCAGCTAGGCCACATAGTGAACGCAGTGATTGCAGTCAGCTAGGACAAATAGTGAACGCAGTGATTGTAGTCAGCTAGGCCACATAATGAATGCAGTGATGGTAGGCAGCTAGGCCACATAGTGAATGCAGTGATTGTAGGCAGCTAGGCCACATAGTGAATGCAGTGATTGCAGTCAGCTAGGCCACATAGTGAACACAGTGATTGCAGTCAGCTAGGACAAATAGTGAACGCAGTGATTGTAGTCAGCTAGGCCACATAGTGAATGCAGTGATTGTAGGCAGCTAGGCCACATAGTGAATGCAGTGATTGCAGTCAGCTAGGCCACATAGTGAACACAGTGATTGCAGTCAGCTAGGACAAATAGTGAACGCAGTGATTGTAGTCAGCTAGGCCACATAGTGAATGCAGTGATTGTAGGCAGCTAGGCCACATAGTGAATGCAGTGATTGCAGTCAGCTAGGCCACATAGTGAACACAGTGATTGCAGTCAGCTAGGACAAATAGTGAACGCAGTGATTGTAGTCAGCTAGGCCACATAATGAATGCAGTGATGGTAGGCAGCTAGGCCACATAGTGAATGCAGTGATTGCAGTCAGCTAGGCCACATAGTGAACGCAGTGATTGCAGTCAGCTAGGACAAATAGTGAACGCAGTGATTGCAGTCAGCTAGGCCACATAGTGAATGCAGTGACTGTAGGCAGCTAGGCCACATAGTGAATGCAGTGATTGCAGTCAGCTAGGCCACATAGTGAACACAGTGACTGCAGTCAGCTAGGACAAATAGTGAACACAGTGATTGCAGTCAGCTAGGCCACATAGTGAACGCAGTGATTGCAGTCAGCTAGGACAAATAGTGAACGCAGTGATTGCAGTCAGCTAGGCCACATAGTGAATGCAGTGACTGTAGGCAGCTAGGCCACATAGTGATTGCAGTCAGCTAGGCCACATAGTGAATGCAGTGATTGTAGGCAGCTAGGACAAATAGTGAACGCAGTGATTGCAGTCAGCTAGGCCACATAGTGAATGCAGTGACTGTAGGCAGCTAGGCCACATAGTGAATGCAGTAATTGTAGGCAGCTAGGCCACATAGTGAACGCAGTGATTGTAGGCAGCTAGGACAAATAGTGAACGAGGTGATTGTAGGCAGCTAGGACAAATAGTGAACGCAGTGATTGCAGTCAGCTAGGCCACATAGTGAATGCAGTGATTGTAGGCAGCTAGGCCACATAGTGAACGCAGTGATTGTAGGCAGCTAGGACAAATAGTGAACGAGGTGATTGTAGTCAGCTAGGCCACATAGTGAACGCAGTGATTGTAGGCAGCTAGGCCACATAGTGAATGCAGTGATTGTAGGCAGCTACGACAAATAGTGAAAGCAGTGATTGCTGTCAGCTAGGACAAATAGTGAATGAGGTGATTGCAGTCAGCTAGGCCACATAGTGAATGCAGTTATTGTAGTCAGCTAGGACAAATAGTGAACGAGGTGATTGCAGTCAGCTAGGCCACATAGTGAATGCAGTGATTGTAGTCAGCTAGGACAAATAGTGAACGAGGTGATTGCAGTCAGCTAGGCCACATAGTGAACGCAGTGATTGCTGTCAGCTAGGACAAATAGTGAACGAGGTGATTGTAGTCAGCTAGGCCACATAGTGAATGCAGTGATTGTAGTCAGCTAGGACAAATAGTGAACGAGGTGATTGCAGTCAGCTAGGCCACATAGTGAATGCAGTGATTGTAGTCAGCTAGGACAAATAGTGAACGAGGTGATTGTAGGCAGCTAGGACAAATAGTGAACGCAGTGATCGTAGTCAGCTAGGACAAACAGTGATCGCAATGATTGTAGTCAGCACAGACAGTGAACGCAGTGATTTCAGTCAGCACAAATAGTGAACGCAGTGATTGCAGTCTGCCAGCATAAAAAGTGAACACAGTCAGCCAATGTAAACAGTGAACGCCATGAATGCAGTCAGCCAGCACAAACAGCGAACGTAGTCAGCCAGCACAATTACAGAACGTAGTGTATGCATTCAGCCAGTACAAAAAGTGAACACAAAGCCAGCACTTTTATGTGGTTCCATTTTTGAATCAGAGCAGCCTATTCTTAGCACAGGGAGCAGTTCATTTTGGACTCTGAGGTATGGTACAGCTCTCCTAGCCCTTGTACCTGGGGATATTTCTTAGCCCTACTACCCAGGAACAGCACTCTGAGCCCTACTACCCAGGTATAGCGCTCTTAGCCCTACTACACCGGGAAAGCGCTCTTAGCCCTACTACACAGGGACAGCGCTCTTAGCCCTACTACACAGGGACAGCGCTCTTAGCCCTACTACACAGGGACAGCGCTCTTAGCCCTACTACACAGGGACAGCGCTCTTAGCCCTACTACACAGGGACAGCCCTCTTAGCCCTACTAACCAGGGACAGCGGTCTAAGGGTATGTGCACACATAGTTTTTTGTCTCTGCGGATTTTGTAGAGAAAACTGCAGGAAATCCGCAGGACAAAGTGCTGCGGTTTTTCTGCGGTTTATCTGCGGTTTATCTGCGTTTTTTCTGCGGTTTTGCCCTGCGGTTTTACACCTCATAATGGATGAGGTGTAAAACTGCAGCGTTTCTGCACCAAACAATTGACATGCTGCGTTTTGAAAACCGCAGCAAAACCGCGCGGAAAAAAACGCAGCATGTGCACAGCTTTTTTTTATTTCCATAGGAAATAAAGGTAGTGTACAACGCAGCAAAATCTGCTGCGTTTCTGCAGAGCCAAAAACGCTGCGGAAACGCAGCAGAATCCGCAAAGTGTGCACATACCCTTAGAGATAAATCTCTCTAAGGGTATGTGCACACGTAGTTTTTAGTCTCTGCGGATTTTGTAGAGAAAACCGCAGGAAATCCGCAGGACAAAGTGCTGCGGTTTTTCTGCGGTTTATCTCCGGATTATCTGCGTTTTTTCTGCGGTTTTGCCCTGCGGTTTTACACCTCATAATGGATGAGGTGTAAAACCGCAGCGTTTCTGCACCAAACAATTGACATGCTGCGGATTGTAAACCGCAGCAAAACCGCGCGGAAAAAAACGCAGCATGTGCACAGCTTTTTTTTATTTCCATAGGAAATAAAGGTACTGTACAACGCAGCAAAATCTGCTGCATTTCTGCAGAGCCAAAAACGCTGCGGAAACGCAGCAGAATCCGCAACGTGTGCACATACCCTAATAGCCCCTGGCCAGTCTGTACAATGAAGTCCATGTTCGAACCATGTTGCACGGACATTTGCAAGTGCTCATACAATTAAAAGTGGCCCTTTGGAGTCAGCCATAATGCTGATATGGCCCTCAGTGAAAATTAGTTTAACACCCCTGATATAGGGCATGTCTACAAGACTGTGACAACCATTTTCCCTGATTGGGAGCTGTTGTGATCACCACTCTAATATGGATGAACTATCTTAAAGAGAGGTCATCAGAATAAAAGGGGCTCTCAGGAATAAAAAAAACTGAATGAAAAATTATCAGTTGCTGTAAATAAATGCCTAAATCTTTTTACTTAGCAAATAATGGTCATTTTGTCTATGGAGGTATTTATTATAGCATTAAAATGGCTGACCCCATGTTACACTGACAGAAAACTCTCCTAGAAAGTTAGGAGAGCGGTCTGTGAGCATGAGCAGTTTGAAGCTCCTCTGCTGTGACTTGGAGATAACCTATATTATGTACCGTTTAGATAGACAAAGTGGACAGTAGTGTGGGCAGCCTCTTCTTACATCAGCATTCCTGGTACTGTATCTCCAGAATAAGAGCAGATAGACAGGGTGGCCAATAGTGTGAGTAGACTCTTCTTACCTCAGCACCTCTGTTATCTCTAGTATTAGGTCAGATCGAAAGGGAGGACAGCAGTGTGAGCAGCCTCTTCTTACCTCAGCATCTCTAGTATCTCCAATATTAGATCATAACATTCATTAGGAGCACATTTTCCAGCACATGAAGAAGGTAAGGAGCTTCCTATTGCACATACTCACAGGCATCTAACCTGTCCAAGATTTTAGGACAGGTTACTGCCAGTGTAGTCAGCTGGCAACCATAATAATTCTATAGTGATTGCCTCTCTAGACAAACGATTATAATTTGCGAATTATAAGTATGTAGGAATTTATTTACAATGTCATTTCCTTTACTCATATAGCCAAATCACAGACGGACAGAGCAACATCCACACCTATGTTGCAAATGCTGTATGGCAGCTGTGTATGCTCATCCTATTAGCCTGGGTTTACCCAAGCAGTAGTGTGCCATGGGGCCCATTACTGCACAGTAAATCTGTATGCACATTGCTACAGTTTTGAGATTTGATTTTTCACTGCACAATTTTTACAGCTGAAAAATATTTTCTTTTACCATATTTCAATTAAAAAAAATTGATACAATTCACAATCACAGACCAAAGTCATACATTCAAGTCTAAGGGTCCATGAAAAACCTGAGCAGAGCATGGATGACATCATAGTTTCAGCCTTGCGATGTCCATTGTTTAGGCTTCTTTTTGCACATGAGAAAAACTGATAAAACACTGATGGTAAATACTAACACAATGACCCAAATATGATCAGGTACACTGGTGAAAATTGATCCTTGCGAGGATCAGAACGAGACCTTAGAACCTTACTTAGTATTTTGGGAGGTCAGATCCACTTTTTGCAAAGTGTAGTGTCTTCTCATGTCTGGTAGAATGGAACATGATGACGACGTTGAGAATTTTCTTTCAATACTCGACCAACATGGAAAGCATAAGCAGCAAACACTGTACGTCTTCCTGTACAATCTAAATAATAAAACGTCCCACTTCCGTAGGCTTAAGTGTCAATTTAACATTTCCTCCTGTTCTCTATTATAAGTATCCATAATGAATGAGACGTCTCGGCTGTAACGAGGCACTTTGTACAATGTGCGGCAGAACTTTTACAGAATAAAAACTGACATTCAATCAGATTAAAAGCTGCTTGTGGAAAGATGAACCCCAGCCTTGCGCTGATGCCAAATTGTTGCCTTCGCTGTCAGTAGATCTTATTACTTCATTAGAGTCGCACTAGGTGATCATTGACTGACTGACTGACCGACTAAGACCTTCATGTTTCCTTCAACAACACGCCAACAATTCTGTACCTTCAATACAAGTACAATATGAGTGAAGAAGCCTCATGAAAAAATGAACTTCAACATATCATCTTGTATTAGTGCCAGTGGCAAAATTTGCAGCTCACAGACACCGATGCAAAATCTCCAAAAGAGCCCCCCATTATCTTAAATAGCATTGGTCTTTTCATAGGCGCCAAAGTGACTTTTTGAACACCCATAGGCTCTAAGGCTTGGGAGCAACTGCAGCCGCTTATATATATATATATATATATATATATATATATATATATAGTTAGATTGGGAGGGAGAGAAGAATCTGCCATGTTTAATTACAGCTCGCCTTTTGTTTTTTTTCTGAAGATAAGGTACCGCAATGGGTGTCACGCAGCATCTTACTGCGCTACTCCAATAGAAAACCTAATAACGTTCACTTAAACTGAGTGTACATGTGTATAGAAAGACCGGGAGAAAATTAATATAACTTAGTAACAAGTTCGATACAAGACTGGGACCATCCATGATATACTGATATATTAAGCTATTACAACACTTTTACAACAATGTCACAACTATTAGAAGAACAGCTTTGTCTTTCAGAATATTACCGTACTTTTAGTTATCTATGTGACGAACACAAGACAATCATTTCCATTGTTTGTGTAAATTTGCAGTCGGTCCTTACTGCATGTCAACAAGTCAGAAACCAGAGGGATCTGCCTCATTCCAGCCAATGGAAGATATGATCTCGTTTGATAACAGACATGATGAGTGTACCAACACCTGTGAACCTAGACTTATCAAAGAAGTGAAAGAACACAGGACTAATTTTATATTCACCAATTGGACCAAAATAGATCAAAAAGTGCTGACATTACATAAGAAGCTCTCATCTGCAAGAATAGCTATATGGAAGAATGTCCTATAGGGAACAGGAAGATTATTTAGCAAGATGAGAAAATACTGGGACTGTTGATTTTGTATTCTAAAAGATGCTGAAATAGTGTAAGGTCAGGTCAAGCATCTAAATATTGATATTGGCCTGAACGCTGAATGGTGGCCAAAATCTATGTGTATAAAGTTTACATAAGTTCTCCCATGATTACAACTTTTCAGCTATCTACAAAATATATGGTAAGCATTTGATCGCTGGGGGTCCCACAGCTTGGATCTCCACTGATCACAAGAATAGCGATCTGTTTAGATTAAGAGGCTGAATATTATGTTAGAGTACAGCGCTCTGTTATCTACTTATGGTCTGAAGACTGAATAGAGGACAGCAAAGGCACAGATATACTGCTCTCAAACAGGCACGGGACAGCTGTTTTTGTGATTAGAGTGGGTTTCTTAATGATGGAATACTCAGTGACCAGATACTTATCATGAAAGGTGGTAAGTTGTAATTTTGATTCTGCGGCGTTTCAGAGAAAAACATACTTTTAATAGCTGCTGTGGACCGAGCCGCACTTATGACTAGTCATACAGGCTGTTCCCCAGTGGCTTCTCTCCGCCCGCTGATAGTGACTGACAAGCCTTTACCTTCTGTGCTTGTGCTTACCACCATAATAAAGCTCTATGCAACTTCTAATTCTGCAGATGTAAAAAAAAGAAGCTAAAGAGGTGCATAAGACCTTACAATATCTCTGTATGCATCCAATTTCACATGGGGGGGGTTAGTCGAAAGTCACATGAATTTAACCAAAATTGTAGTATGTTCATCAGGGGCGATAATGAGAAACTGAGTCACCTCAGAAGTACAATGTAGTGCACTAAGAAATATCTACTACAGATATACTATTATTATTATAGTGCCAATTATTCCATGGCGCTTTACATGTGAAAAGGGGTATAAAAACGAGTAAAGTAATCTTAAACGATACAAGTCACGACTGGTACGGGAGGAGAGAGGATCCTGCCCACGAGGGATCACAATCTACTATGAATCCTCTCCAAACCTCAGGCCTGGACCAATTTTTGTGTTTTTAATACTATGATATCCTAGGTGCATTGTTATTCTTCTCTGAAAGGACCACCCCTCTAGAAGACCATTGTTTACTGCAATTTTGAATAGTCATTTCAATAAGGTTTCAATATATTTCTTCTAGAGATGGTGCAAATAAATTTGCAGGACTCAGTCCATCGGCCACATCAGTAATCTGTGGCCATCAGGTACATCATACATGGTCAATCGTCACAAGGGGATTATGGGCGTACCCAGGATCAAAACTTAAGGGGGCAAGCCATGGCCGGGAGAGTGGCAAATATTAGGCAACGCCCCTCACCACACCCATTTCACAACTAGTCACACCCATATCCATGCCCCAACCGCACTCATTTAGCACTGCTGATCACACTGACTGGTACTGAGGGCATAGTGACTGGCATTATGGGCACAGTGGCTGGTACTGAGGAATAGAAAGAAAGAACAGAGAGAGAGAAATAAGAAAGAACAGAGAGAACGAAAGATAAAAAGGAGAGAGAGAAGGAAAGAAAGAACAGAGAGAGAGAAAGGAAGAACAGAGAGAGAAAGAGAGGGGAGAGAAAGAAAGAACAGTGAGAGAAAAAGAGAAGGAAAGAAAGAACAGAGAAAGAGAGAAAGAGAGGGGAAAGAAAGAAAGAACAGAGAGAGAAAAAGAGACGGAGAGAAAGAAAAGAGAGAGAGAAAGAAAGAGGGGAAAGAATGAAAGAACAGAGAGAAAGAAAGAAAGAACAGAGAGAAAGAAAGAGGGGAAGAAAGGAAGAAAGAACAGAGAAAGAAAGAAAGAATAGAGAAAGAAAGAACAGAGAAAGAAAGAAAGAAAGAAAGAATAGAGAAAGAAAGAAAGAACAGAGAAAGAAAGAAAGAGGGGAAAGAAGGAACAGAGAGAGAAAGAAAGAGGGGAAAGAATGAAAGAACCGAGAGAAAGAAAGAACAGAAAGAGAAAGAAAGAGGGGAAGAAAGGAAGAAAGAACAGAGAGAGAGAAAGAAAGAAAAGAAAGAAAGAATAGAGAGAAAAAGATAGAACACAGAAAGAAAGAGGGGAAAGAAAGAAAGAACAGGGAGAGAGAGAAAGAAAGAACAGAGAGAGAAAGAAAGAGGGTAAAGAAAGAACAGAGAGAAAAAGAAAGAGGGGAAAGAAAGGAAGAAAGAACAGAGAGTGAAATAAAGAACAGAGAGAGAAAGAAAGAACAGAGAGAGGCAGAAAGAAAAAGGGGAAAGAAAGGAAGAAAGAACAAAGAGAGAGAAAGGAAAAAAAGAAAGATTAGAGAGAGAAAGAAAGAACAGCGAGAGAGAAAGATTAGAGAGGGAAAGAAAGAACACAGAGAGAGAGAGAAAGAAGCAGAGAGAGAAAGAAAGATTCTATCAACGTACTATAGCAGCCCGGCTTCCATTGTAGTGCCCACCTGTGCCTCCGATGCAGGACATATCATGATCCGCTCACATGGCCGGCATCCCCGATTCCAAGGCGATCTCACTGTCCGCGCTGTCGAAGGACACGGTGATGGATCTGAAGCATTCCCTGAAGTGCCTCCATGGTTCTGTCACAATCTCCTCCCGAAATTACCTCCTTTCCGGTCAGCTTCCAGCACGTCACTTCCGGTGGAATGTCCTGTGCGAGTTTTAAAGTGCTCCTCGGGGCGACGCCGTGTACTCCTGCGTCCGTGGGAAAAGCTCCCAGCCGGCACAGCGGGGCAGAATCTCAATCGGGACTGTCCCGCTGGCTCCGGGACAGTTGGGAGGTATGAATGCTCCCCACTAGAGTTGAGCGACTTTTGGTTTTTTAGGGTTGAGTTTCGTTTCGTGAAACCCGACTTTTCCAAAAGCCGGGTCGAGCAAGATCGGCCGATTATCGGGAAAAGTCGGGGTCGTCCCGAAACACGAAACCCAATGTAAGTCAATGGGGAATAAAAGTCGGCAGTGAGAGGAGGACAGGAAACACACCTACAGTGCTCATTTGAATGCCAAAAGCATCAATTCTTCTTACTTAAGCTTGTCAACCTTAATTAACTTCATAATACAAGTTACGCACTGAAAAATGGGGGTTATTTGGCTAAAGTTGTGGGGGGTAGGGCTGGCTCCAGGTTTTCATGTGCCCTGGGCAAAAGAACGCCCCTTTAACACATACCACAACTCATCATGCTCCGATACGGCAGAGAAATAGCGGTATAGTACAATGAAAAATACTTCACTTTTTACATCTCATGACGAGGCCCATCTATTTCTCCATACAGAATCATTGGTCCCATATAATGTTTGAAACAGTATATGATGAGCTCCACATAATGCTACAGTATATGTTGGTCCCCATGGATGAAGCTCCACTGTCTTATGGGCCCAAATAATGCTCCAAACATAATGGGCCCCATTTCTAATGCTCTAGTGTATAATGGGCCCTGCAAATGCTGCTCCAGTGTCTGATGTCCACCTTTGGAATGTTCCAGTGTATGGTGGCCCCCATCTATCATTCTCCAGAGTATAGTGCTCCCCAAAAATTGCTGTCCCAACATTGAAAACAATCAAATAAGTCTCCTCGCTAGGGAATCCCTGTACTAGTCTGGACTCCTCGTCGTCCCCATCTTCCATCTCACTGCACAGTATTTCAACCTTGCAAGTGCTGTGATCCTGAGCAAGCAGGGGGGGCCCACTCGTTGGCGACGGCACTGGCACAGGGCCCCTGATAGTACGGTGGTGTGTCTGATGGCGGGTGGGCCGAACCTGCACTTTCATCTGCAGCTTCCTCTTTGTCACCGTGTAAGATGGAACTGTATATGGCAAGGGTAACCTGAGTTTCATCAGGGTCAGATTCAGGCCGTGTAGCGTGTGAGGGGAATGTAGTGGTCTGGGTCAATGTACCAGCAGATTCATCGAGCAGTGGCTGGGCATCAGTGCACTTGTGTCGCCCCCAGGAGTACGGTCGCCACAGTGGCATTACCTTCCTCCTAGGGAGTGTGATGTCATGCTTGGGAGCAACGAAGGATCTCTCTAGCAGGTTAACTGATTGGGCGGCGTTATTCCCACGAGTCATGACCCTCCAAACAGCGTTCATGAAGGCAAAGTGTTTGTTTTACGTGGACAGTATGGTTGCAAAGCTGAACCTTAAAGGAATGTCCAGAAGGGCACCACCAGGAGTGGAGCCTACGGTTAAATTCGACTCCACCTGGGAAACCTCAACCATGCCAGCTACAGAACAGATGCACACATTGTAAGCTTAATTCCGTTAACGAACGAGACTCCGTCATGCCCCGCGGTCCGAGTCCGGCTTACTAGAGGGACACGTGAGGCTCTGGCACATGAGATTGGCCAATAACTGGTGTGCCATGCCCTTACATGTCCGTGGCTGCATGTGCGCTACACTGAAAAGGCCAGCGTTTGTCGCTTACAGGTGCAGATAACCCGCTGAACAACGTTAGTGATGGGGATCACTGATTACAATTATTACCCGCGAACAATGATTTCCCAGTAAGTGCAGGTCAACCGCAGTTCCGGAATTAGGCCTAACCGTCATTCCTGAAAAAATGAAAAACTTACGTGTGCAAACCACAGGTGCTGTAGCTTGCTTAACAGCTCGCCAGCCGTTCTCACGCCCAGTATGGATTACACGTGATTGCACAAAGGTGAGAAAGGGTACCGTATCCCCGGATAACATGTATGGATAGCGTACACATTCAAAATGTATGTCTATACATCAGGAGGCAGGCTCAGACGGTGTTAGGCCCAGTATGGCTTGCACGTGATTGCACAAAGGTGAGAAAGGGTACCGTATCCCCGGATAACATGTATGGATAGCGTACACATTCAAAATATATGTCTATACATCAGGAGGCAGACTCAGACGGTGTTAGGCCCAGTATGGCTTGCACGTGATTGCACAAAGGTGAGAAAGGGTACCGTATCCCCGGATAACATGTATGGATAGCGTACACATTCAAAATATATGTCTATACATCAGGAGGCAGGTTCAGACGGTGTTAGGCCCAGTATGGATTGCACGTGATTGCACAAAGGTGAGAAAGGGTACCGTATCCCCGGATAACATGTATGGATAGCGTACACATTCAAAATATATGTCTCAGGAGGCAGGCTCAGACGGTGTCAGGCACAGTATGGATTTGACGGCCCAGACTACACAGCGGAGGAGCAGAGAGAGGTAAAGATTGCAAATGCTGGGCCCCTGCCCAAGCAAGGGGGGCCCACTCGTGGGCGTCGGTACTGGCACTGGGCCCCTCATAGTACGGTGGTGTGTCTGACGGCGGGTGTGCACCACCACCGTCAGAGACACTTGATTGCACTATGAGGGACCCTGTGCCAGTGCCCGCGCCCAAGAGTCGGCCTACCCACCTGTCCAGGGCAACGGCACTCGCACGGTGTCGTGCGCTAGGTGGTGACCCCGGCCATGGGGGGGGGGAGGCAGCACAGTTAGGGAGTTTTAGAAAGTGGCATATGTTGATGTTGGACATTCAGCTGATGCAAAAGGCGAAATAGGTCAAGTCCCAGGAAGAGGTGGACCAAAGCAAGCCATTTTTCTGTCACCCTATGTGTCATCAGGGGAAGGTGGGACAAAATCCTTGGAAACCCATGCATGGTTCATTTTAATGAAGGTTAGATCATCCACATTTTGGTTTGACAGACGGGTCCTTTTTTCTGTCAGGATTGATCCAGCTGCACTGAAGACTCTTTCCGATAGCACACTTGCAGCTGGGCAAGCGAGCTCCTGTAAGGCATATTGTGCCAATTCAGGCCAGGTGTCCAGTTTAGCGGCTCAATAGTCAAAGGGGAATGACCTGTGTGGGAGAACATCGATATGGGAGGAAAAGTAGTTTGTAACCATAGTTGACAACTGCTGTCTCGTGTCACTTTCCATCGATGCAGTATTACCAGTTGTGTGAGCGGTACTTGAAAAATCAGTCCACAACATTGTCATGAAACCCCTGTCTCCAACGCCACTTCTGCTGTGTGCACCATGAACAACTCTGCCAAGCTGCCCCCGGCCCGTACGGCTCGTGTGAGAACCATCACCGCTGCTGTGTGCTGGGAATGCCTCAAGCAACCGATTTACCAGAGCTGCTTGTTTATTAGCCAATATTAGGTCAAGGTTCTCCTGTGGCATGATGTTTTGTAATTTGCCTTTATAGCATGGATCCAGGATGCTGGCCAACCAGTAGTCGTCATCGTTCATCATTTTGGCAATGCGGGGGTCCCTTTTTAGGATCTGCAAGGCATAATCTGACATGTGGGCCAATGTTCCCGGTGTCAATGATGCACTGCGAGTGCTGGGTGGAGGAGCACTTTCTGGCAAATCCACATCCCTCCAGTCACGCACAAACCCTGTACCAGACCTTGCCACGCCAACATTTTCACTTGCCCCACGAGATGCATCCTCCTCCCCTAAGTAATCATCCCCATCATCATCCTCCTCCTCCTCTTTTTCCTCCACCTCGTCCAGGAGAGGTCCCTGAGCAGACAATGGCTGAATGTCATCAAGGATTCCCTCCTCCTCTTCCTCCTCATCAACATTGGCTGCAGACGCCTGCTCCTTAAGGTGCGTCAAAGTTTGCATGAGCAGACGCATAAGTGGGATGCTCATGCTTAGGATGGCGTCGTC
Organism: Dendrobates tinctorius; assembly: GCF_039654945.1. Lineage (NCBI taxonomy): Eukaryota > Metazoa > Chordata > Amphibia > Anura > Dendrobatidae > Dendrobates > Dendrobates tinctorius. The sequence goes on along the minus strand of NW_027361816.1, from coordinate 1,338,818 downwards.
TGCGCTTACCAGCCGTGTGCATTCCTCAAAACACTGAAGGACTTTACAGAGGTCTTTCAGCTTCGACCACTGCACACCTGTCAACTCCATGTCTGCTCTCAAAGTGCCTGGCCGTGTATCCTCCCACAAATGCATTATGGCCTGCCTCTGCTCGCACAGCCGCTCCACCATGTGCAGGGTGGAGTTCCACCTTGTTGCAATGTCGATAATGAGGCGGTGGTTGGGAAGGTGGAGCAATCGCTGCAGCTTCTGCATACGAACGGAGTGTACAGGCGACCGGCGGATGTGCGCGCACAGTCTTCGCACCTTCTGGAGCAGGGCTGTTAACTCCAGATAATTTTTGAGGAAGCACTGCACCACCAGGTTCAAGGTGTGAGCCAAGCAAGGTATGTGGCTGAGTTTTGAAAGGGCTATGGCTGCCACAAAATTACGGCCGTTATCACTAACTACCTTGCCTGCCTCAAGATGTACACTGCCCAGCCATGACTCAGTTTGTCGCTTCAAGTACTCGGCCAGCACCTCGGCGGTGTGTCTGTCGCCCAAACACATCATCTGTAACACAGCCTGCTGACGCTTTCCACTAGCTGCTCGATAGGGGGACACCTCGTGTGCAACAGTGGCAGCTGCAGATGGAGTGCTCGTATGACTGCGCTCTGTGGACGAGCTTTCGCTTCTGGAGGAGGAGGAGGAGGAGGGTCGAACGCCTACAGCCAACTGTTTCCTATACCGTGGGCTAGGCAGCACTGTCCCACCACCGCTATCCCCTGTGGACCCTGCATCCACCACATTAACCCAGTGTGCAGTGATGGACACGTAACGGCGCTGGCCATGCCGACTGGACCATGCATCAGTTGTGAGGTGCACCTTTCCACTCACTGACTGCTTGAGTGCATGGACAATGCGGTCTTTTACATGATGGTGGAGGGCTGGGATGGCTTTGCGAGAGAAGAGGTGGCAACTGGGTAGGTCATAGCGTGGTACTGCATAGGCCATGAGTTCGCGGAAAGCTGCGCTTTCCACCAATCGATAGGGCATCATCTCAAATGAGATTAGTTTGGCAATGTGGGCGTTCAAACCCAGTGTACGCGGATGAGAGACTGAGTACTTTCTTGACCTACTCATAGTGTCTGGGAGGGTGAGCTGGACTTGAGAGCTGCATATGGTGGAAGTAGCGGTGGACAGGGCGGACTGAGAGAGGGTTGATGATGGTGATGGAGTTGGTGTTCTTTCTGATGGCCTAGATTCAGTATTTCGTTGATATAACAGTGGGATTCCCTGACTGCTGTGGCCTTGCAACGACACCTCAACATTTGCTGCTGTGCTAACCGGTGGGCTTACAGTGGGGGAAACAATGTATCGTTGTTGACTACCTTCTTTGTGATCAGTTGCACATGTCGCACTTGAGGTTTGGTGTTGTGTCCACGCTTGCAAGTGCATGCTGGTTAAATGTCTAAGCATGCAACTGGTATTCAAATTTTTCAGATTTTTCCCTCGGCTAAAGGTCTTTGCGCACTTCTTACAGATAACCTTGGCCTGATCATGAGGATTTTGTTCAAAAAAGTGCCACACTGCACTCTTCCTACTTTGGCAGACATTTTGCGGCCTAGCACGCTGTGATCTTTTGACCCTCTGGACAAGCTGTCCAGCAACTCTTTTGATTTTTGGAACCTGTCTTTGGAGTGCTCCGGGCCTGCCAGATAACAGCTGTTGCGATGTCGATGTCTGCTGTGGATGCTCCTCCTCATCTGAGCTATTGGAAGCAGCACCCTCTTCCCCCAATGGATGCCAATCTGGGTCAACAACTGGGTCATCCATCACCTCCTCTTCAATGTCATGTGCACCTTCCTCTGTGTCACCGTGTATGGTGGTATAGTGTGCGGGAAGGGGCACCTGAGTCTCATCAGGGTCAGAATCTGGCTCTGTACACTGCGAGGACAATGTAGTGCTCTGAGTGAATGTACCAGCAGAATCATCTATCAGCGGCTGTGCATCAGTGCACTCCATGTCAGATTCATCTTGGCCTGGGTAATTCACCATTTCACTTGATAATCCAGGCATGGTATGTGAAAACAGCTCCATGGAGTAATCAGTAGTATGGCCTGCGTCATCCTTCAATCTTGGTTGGGGTGAAGGACACAAGGAAAGGTGTGGTTCATGAACATGAGCCTCCAATGACGACTCAGTGCTTTTATTTTTTACAACTTCAGAAGAGGAGGCGATAGAGCTGAAGGCTGAGTCAGCAATGTAAGACAAAACTTTTTCCTGAAGCTCTGGCTTTAAAAGCGGTTTGCCAACTCCTAGAAAACTAAGCCTTCGAGGCCTTGTGGAGCCAGACGATGACGCAGGCTCAACACCTCCTGCATTCGGTCCTATTTTGCTTTTGCCACTACCATCAGATCCATCACCAACACCATCATTACCAGCTGCCAACCCCCGCCCAATTCCACGGCCTCTTCCACCAGCCTTCCTCATTTTTGGTAGAAATGTAGACAAAATCCAACAAACTATATAGTAATGTAAAACAAGGTACAAGGTGTCTATAGGACAGGGGAGATTTTGAATTTCTGCAGACACTTGTGGACACTGGACACTTTTGGATTGTGTGAGGCCCACTGAATATCACAGCGCTATGTCACTGGCTCGATGTCGCAGGTGTGAAAAAAGTGACTACAGGATCACAGAGATTTTGAATTTCTGCACACACTAGTGGACACTGGACACTTTTGGATTGTGTGAGGCCCACTGAATATCAGAGCGCTATGTCACAGGCTCGATGGCACAGGTGTGAAAAAAGTGTCTACAGGATAAGGGAGATTTTGAATTTCTGCACACACTAGTGGACACTGGACACTTTTGGATTGTGTGAGGCCCACTGAATATCAGAGCGCTATGTCACAGGCTCGATGGCACAGGTGTGAAAAAAGTGACTACAGGATCACAGAGATTTTGAATTTCTGCACACACTAGTGGACACTGGACACTTTTGGATTGTGTGAGGCCCACTGAATATCAGAGCGCTATGTCACAGGCTCGATGGCACAGGTGTGAAAAAAGTGACTACAGGATCACAGAGATTTTGAATTTCTGCACACACTAGTGGACACTGGACACTTTTGGATTGTGTGAGGCCCACTGAATATCAGAGCGCTATGTCACAGGCTCGATGGCACAGGTGTGAAAAAAGTGACTACAGGATAAGGGAGATTTTGAATTTCTGCACACACTTGTGGACACTGGACACTTTTGGATTGTGTGAGGCCCACTGAATATCACAGCGCTATGTCACTGGCTCGATGTCGCAGGTGTGAAAAATGTCACTAGAGGATAAGGGAGATTTTGAATTTCTGCACACACTAGTGGACACTGGACACTTTTGGATTGTGTGAGGCCCACTGAATATCAGAGCGCTATGTCACAGGCTCGATGGCACAGGTGTGAAAAAAGTGACTACAGGATCACAGAGATTTTGAATTTCTGCACACACTAGTGGACACTGGACACTTTCGGATTGTGTGAGGCCCACTGAATATCAGAGCGCTATGTCACAGGCTCGATGGCACAGGTGTGAAAAAAGTGACTACATGACTACAGGATCACAGAGATTTTGAATTTCTGCACACACTAGTGGACACTGGACACTTTTGAATTGTGTGAGGCCCACTGAATATCAGAGCGCTATGTCACAGTCTCGATGGCACAGGTGTGAAAAAAGTGACTACAGGATCACAGAGATTTTGAATTTCTGCACACACTAGTGGACACTGGACACTTTTGGATTGTGTGAGGCCCACTGAATATCAGAGCGCTATGTCACAGGCTCGATGGCACAGGTGTGAAAAAAGTGACTACAGGATAAGGGAGATTTTGAATTTCTGCACACACTAGTGGACACTGGACACTTTTGGATTGTGTGAGGCCCACTGAATATCAGAGCGCTATGTCACAGGCTCGATGGCACAGGTGTGAAAAAAGTGACTACAGGATCACAGAGATTTTGAATTTCTGCACACACTAGTGGACACTGGACACTTTTGGATTGTGTGAGGCCCACTGAATATCAGAGCGCTATGTCACAGGCTCGATGGCACAGGTGTGAAAAAAGTGACTACAGGATCACAGAGATTTTGAATTTCTGCACACACTAATGGACACTGGACACTTTTGGATTGTGTGAGGCCCACTGAATATCAGAGCGCTATGTCACAGGCTCGATGGCACAGGTGTGAAAAAAGTGACTACAGGATCACAGAGATTTTGAATTTCTGCACACACTATTGGACACTGGACACTTTTGGATTGTGTGAGGCCCACTGAATATCAGAGCGCTATGTCACAGGCAGAAATTGGCTAGTGTATCACAAACTACAAGGTGTATGTAGAATTGGGCAGAATAGGAATCTCCCTAGAGTGTAGGTCTGTAAGAACGGAACAAGTCCTCCACTTATCCTTCCACAGTGACACACAGATAGCTTCACTGTGGCTGTGATAACAGCCGTTACACGGTACTGTGTGAGGAGCGTACACCGCTGTATGGTGTGAAAAAATGCACGCTCAGTACCTCAGCAGGACAAAAAAAAAAATTGGGATTGCTTTTAAAAAAGCAGTTTGCAGAGCAGTGGGTAAACAGCAATGCAGCTGTCAGGAAGCCTTAGAAGGCAGCCTAACAACCAACACCGCTGATCCACCACAATATAGTCTCCCCTTGCACTGCACACACAGTGACTGGTGTGTTGTACAGGCAAAATCGCTAGCAGCAGAAGCAGTTTTTTTTCTTCTTCCCTGCCTAACGCTCTCCCTACAGAATCAGCAACTTCTCCCTATGCTAAGATCGGCAGAAGTAAGATGGCGGTTGGCGTGCACGCCCTTTTATAACCCCTGTGACGCCCACCAAAGCAAGCCAATCACTTGCATGCCCTTCTGAAAGATGGTGGTGACCCCTGCCTATGTCATCACGTTGCCCACAATGTCCGTGGATCCTGATTGGCTGAAAGAGCGCAAAACAAACTTTTGAAACGCGACTTTGGTGCGTAAGTCGCCGACCTCGTGGCCGACCTCATCCTAGGTTCGGGTTTCGTTTCATGAAACCCGACTTTGCCAAAAGTCGGCGACTTTTGAAATTTTTCGACCTGTTTCGCTCAACTCTACTCCCCACCATACACCTTGTACACGCACGGCTCCGCATACCTCATACACACATGGTTCCGCTTTGTATGCCTCGTACACACACGGCTCCACACCCATACACCTCGCACACACATGGCTCCACTCAGAACACACATGGCTCCACTCTGTAAACCTTGTACAAATGCGGCTCTGCACCATACACCTCGTTCACATGCTGCTCCTCTCCGTACACCTCATACACACACATGACTCCACTCAGTAATCCTCGTACAAATGCGGCTCTGCTCCATACACCTCGTTCACACGCGGCCACGCTCCGTACACTTCGTACTCACATGGCTCCACTCCGTAAACCTTGTACACATGCGGCTCTGCTTCATACACCTCGTTCACACGCTGCACCGCTCCGTACACACACATGGCTCCACTTCGTAATCTTCGTACAAATGCGGCTCTGCCCCATACACCTCGTTATACGTGGCCACGCTCCGTACACTTCGTACTCACATGGCTCCACTCCATAAACCTTGTACACATGTGGCTCTGCTTCATACACCTCATTCACACGCTGCTCCGCTCCATACACATCGTACACACACATGGCTCCACTCCGTAATCCTCGTACAAATGCGGCTCTGCTACATACACCTCGTTCACACGCGGCCACGCTCCGTACACCTTGTAAACACACATGGCTCTGCTCTGTATACCTTGTACTCATGCGACTTCACTCCGTACACCTTGTACACACGCAGCTCCGCTCCGTACACCTCATACACACATGGCTACACTTCGTACACACACGGCACAGCTCCGTACACTTCGTACACAGGGCTCCTCTCCGTACACTTCGTACACACACGGCTCCGCACACCTGGTAGACACGCGGCTCCGCTCCGTACACCTCATCCACACGGGGCTCCGTTCCGTACACCTTGTACACACGGGGCTCCGCTCTGTACACCTCGTACACACGCGACTCCGCTCCGTACACCTTGTACATGAGCAGCTCTGCTCCGTACACCTCGTACACGCGCGGCTCCGCTCCATACGCTTCGTACACGCGCGCCTCTGCTCCGTACACCTCGTACACACATGGCTCCGCTTCAAACACACATGGCTCAGCTCCGTACACTTCGTGCACACAGGGCTCCTCTCTGTACACTTCGTACACACGTGACTCCGCTCCGTACACACGAAGCTCTGCTCCGTACACCTCATACATGCGCGGCTCCGCTCCGTACACCTTGTACATGCGCGGCTCCGCTCCGTACACCTCGTACACGCGCGCTCCGCTCTGTACACCTCGTACACGCGCAACTCCGCTCCGTACACATCGTACACGCGCGGCTCCGCTCTGTACACCTCATACACGCGCGGCTCTGCTCCGTACACCTCGTACACGCGCGGCTCTGCTCCGTACACCTCGTACACACATGGCTCTGCAACATCCACCCTGTAAACCCCTCCTGACCCCACACATAAACTTCCCCTCATCCAGCACCATGACGATTAGCACAGCAGAGTCCTGCAGACACGGAGGCCCCTGATGATGTGCCCCCTGACTCCTCCCCTCCTGTGACCTCATCACAGGTCCTGTGCAGCCCAACAAAGTCATTGCTGGGAATTAGCAGTGAGGGGCTGCATTGAGGGGCTGCGCTCTGGGAGGGCGAGGATGGGGTGCATGGCGGCGAGAAAAGTAAACTTGCTCTCCACTACCGCAGCCAGGAGGTGTTGTTTCATTGTGCACCACTGCTTCTAGGGGGGCAGCTGCCCCCCCTGCCCCAGGGTGGGTACGCCCATGCAGCGGATTACTCACGATACTCTCCAAGCGTGTGACAACAGAGCTTCTTTACTGACAGAAGATTGCTTTCAAGGCTGGGAACATAGAGAACATCCTTAATTGGGATCTTTCTGCTTTGTGCTGAGGAAACTGGACAGTAGAGGTAGCAGTCTCCTACTCCTTCTGAAGTTATATAGTGTCCATTAGCTAAGAGGAACTTTTCTGATTTGCTTTCATTAAGGTCAGTGAAGAAATCCTTGTAATTTGTCATATGGCTGCTTGCACCAGAATCTATACACCATATATTCTTTGCAGATGGGCCTGTACTGGCATTAGATGCAGCTTCAACACATGCAGAATCTTCCTTTACAGCTGTTTTAACCCTTTGATGACTATTCTGCTTTTTAAGCTGACTCATTCTTGCTTTCCAAATTCTGCAGTCTGCTTTAAGGTGGCCAGGCTGTTTACAGACAAAACATGCACGAGTTTCTCTTAGATTGCCCTTATATTTAGGGAAATCCTGTGTCTTTAATGCAGCTTCTGCTCTGGATTCATTACCACTGTTTACATGCTGCATTTTTCTCTTGAATTCATCAACAAGTTTGCCTTTAACATACTCTAGAGTCAGCTCATCATCTGGCTGTGCATCTAGCGCAGTTACAAGTATGTCATAACTCTCTGGAAGACTACTTAATAGAAGTGCAGCAACATGAAAATTTTTAATTTCTTCTCCAGTACCCCTGAGACGCTTCACAATCTCTAGGGTGTTTCTTATATAGTCTTGCATATTCTGTCCATCACTTACCGTATTTTTCAGATTATAAGATGCACTTTTATTCCCTCAAATTGGGGGGGAAAGTGAGGTGTGTGTCTTATAATCTGAATGAGTGTGCTGTAGAGGAGGGGGGTGGATCTGGCGTGATGTCAGGGGGCTGGGGTGGGCTGGCTGCGGGCTGCAGAGACAGCGGGTGGTCACGTGCTCCCGCTCATTAGGCTCATGTAATATTCACTGCACCCGCTGTCCATCACCTCGCTGCTGAAGCCACGCCGAGTTGGTAGACAGGGGAGTTGTGCATATTGCATGTACCTGCACTCTCCCCCCCGCCCCATCAATATAATCACCTTCGGATGATGGCTCTGTTCTCCCAGCTCCCCTGTGGCTCTTCCTGTGTCTGTGCCGACATCCTCCTCCTGTGAGGGCGCACGGCAGGAGCTGCTCATTCAGGCACTTCATCGTAGCTTCAGGACCTTCCATCACGTGACCACTAGGACCTGCGGTCACGTGACTCCCAGTGTGCACTGCGGTCACGTGACGGAAGGTCCTGAAGCTACGATAAAGTGCCAGAATGAGCAGCTCCTGCCGCGCGCCCTCACAGGAGGAGGATGTCGGCACAGACACAGGAAGAGCCACGGGGGAGCTGGGAGCACAGAGCCATCATCGGAAGATGAGTTAAGTGTTTGTTATTTTATCATGTGCTTGCCAGCAGGGGGGAATATAGGGACGGGGAGCCCATGTGCATGCCAGCAAGGGGGAATATAGGGACGAGGGGGCCATGTGCATGCCAGCAGGGGGGCATATAGAGAGAGGGGGGCCATGTGAGTGCCAGCAGGGGGGCATATAGTGACAGGGGGGCTAAGTGAGTGCCAGCAGGGGGGCATATAGTGACCGGGGGGGCCATATCCAGGATGGGATGGGGGGGCTATGTGCCAGCACAAGGGGGCAACGTTCCAATGTACCAGAAGCACAGGTGGCCATGTGCCAGCACTAGGGGGCCATGTGCCAGGATGGGGGTTATATAGATACCAGGATGAGGGACATACAGTACAGACCAAAAGTTTGGACACACCTTCTCATTCAAAGAGTTTTCTTTATTTTCATGACTATGGAAATTGTAGTTTCACTCTTAATGCTTCAAAACTATGAATTAACACATGTGGAATTATATAATTAACAAAAAAGTGTGAAATAACTGAAAATATGTCTTATATTCTAGTTCTTCAAAGTAGCCACCTTTTGCTTTGATTACTGCTTTGCACATTCTTAGCATTCTCTTGATGAGCTTCAAGAGGTAGTCACCGGAAATGGGTTTCACTTCACAGGTGTGCCCTGTCAGGTTTAATAAGTGGGATTTCTTGCCTTATAAATGGGGTTGGGACCATCAGTTGTGTTGTGCAGAAGTCTGGTGGATACACAGCTGATAGTCCTACTGAATAGACTGTTAGAATTTGTATTATGGCAAGAAAAAAGCAGGTAAGTAAAGAAAAACGAGTGGCCATCATTACTTTAAGAAATGAAGGTCAGTCAGTCCGAAAAATTGGGAAAACTGTGAAAGTGTCCCCAAGTGCAGTGGCAAAAACCATCAAGTGCCACAAAGAAACTGGCTCACATGAGGACCGCCACAGGAAAGGAAGACCAAGAGTCACCTCTGCTGCGGAAGATAAGTTCATCCGAGTCACCAGCCTCAGAAATCGCAGGTTAACAGCAGCTCAGATTAGAGACCAGGTCAATGCCACACAGAGTTCTAGCAGCAGACACATCTCTACAACAACTGTTAAGAGGAGACTTTGTGCAGCAGGCCTTCATAGTAAAATAGCTGCTAGGAAACCACTGCTAAGGACAGGCAACAAGCAGAAGAGACTTGTTTGGCTAAAGAACACAAGGAATGGACATTAGACCAGTGGAAATCTGTGCTTTGGTCTGATGAGTCCAAATTTGAGATCTTTGGTTCCAACCACCATGTCTTTGTGCGATGCAGAAAAGGTTAACGGATGGACTCTGCATGCCTGGTTCCCACCGTGAAGCATGGAGGAGGTGTGATGGTGTAGGGGTGCTTTGCTGGTGACACTGTTGGGGATTTATTCAAAATTGAAGGCATACTGAACCAGCATGGCTACCACAGCATCTTGCAGCGGCATGCTATTCCATCCGGTTTGCGTTTAGTTGGACCATCATTTATTTTTCAACAGCACAATGACCCCAAACACACCTCCAGGCTGTGAAAGGGCTATTTGACCAAGAAGGAGAGTGATGGGGTGCTATGCCAGATGACCTGGCCTCCACAGTCACCAGACCTGAACCCAATCGAGATGGTTCGGAGTTAGCTGGACCGCAGAGTGAAGGCAAAAGGGCCAACAAGTGCTAAGCATCTCTGGGAACTCCTTCAAGACTGTTGGAAGACCATTTCCGGTGACTACCTCTTGAAGCTCATCAAGAGAATGTCAAGAATGTGCAAAGCAGGAATCAAAGCAAAGGTGGCTACTTTGAATAACCTAGAATATAAGATATATTTTCAGTTGTTTCACACTTTTGGTCTGTACTGTATATATTATTTGAAAGACAGACACTGGCATTGTAAGACACACTTCCATTTAGCATAAAAAAATTTTTTTCTCTTTTTCTTCACCAAATTTGGGGGTGCGCTTATAATCAGATGCGTCTTATAAAGACTGATGCAGCGTTCTCATGAGATAAAAGCTTATTGCTGAAATGTGATCTTTCATGCACTTTCTGTAACTGATCCCACATCTCCTTTGCAGTTGCACACTTGCATATATGCACAATCTGATTATCATCTACACTGAGGGAGATAGTGCTTTGTGCTTTCTGATTCTTCTCTAGCCTTCTCTAGATCCTTCTCTAGCCAATCATCTGGTAATTGATGAGGCATTGTTCCGGAGTATATTTCCACATACCTTCTCTTATGAGCAGCGTCTTCACCTTGAATTTCCAGTTAGTGAGGTTTGGCTCTGAGAACTTGACAGTATTGCTCCTAGTGGACATCTTCTCTGTTGCTCTGTGCTGCTTTTGCTTTGGGCTTCTGTTGCTGTGTTATTCTTGGGTTCTGTGTCACTTTGGGCCCATAACCTGATGGAGAGTTTCCTGAATAACTCGCTGCCAACATATTTTTTAGCTTGTAATAATGTTTTCTGTGTCTTTATTGAAAGATTAATAAGATGATTGAAGCCAGACAAGCAAATGAAGCCAATGCTAAGTAAGCTGTAACTACTGGAAGAAAAAGGTCAAAGCTTGAAAGGTACTCTGGACCACCATGAAAATAAAAGGTCAAAGCTTGCAAGGTATCCTGGACCACCATGGAAAAAAAGAGTCAAAGCTTGTAAATTATCCTGGACCACCAAGGAAAAAATAGTCAAAGCTTGAAAGATATCCTGGACCACCACAGGAAAAAAGGGTTCAAGCTTGAAAGATATACTGTATCACCATGGAAAAAAGGGTCAATGCTTGAAAGGTACTCTGAACCACCATGGGAAAAAAGGGTCAAAGCTTGAAAGATATCTTGAACCACCATGGAAAAAAAACGGTCAACGCTTGAAAGATATCCTGAACCACCATGGAAAAAAACGGTCAACGCTTGAAAAGTACCCTGGACCACCATGGCACAAAAATGAGTCAAAGCTTGAAAGGTATCCTGAACAAGTATGGAAAAAAAGGGTCAAAGTTTGAAAAGTACTCTGAGCCACCATAGAAAAAGGGTTAAAGCTTGAAAGGTATCCTGAACAACCATAGGAAAGAAAGGGTCAATGCTTGAAAGATACCCTGAACCACCATGAAAAAAGGGTCAAGGCTTGAAAGATGCCTTCAACCACCATGGAAAAAGGGTGAATGCTGGAAAGGTACCCTGAAGCACGATTAAGAGCTGAGGAGACACCAAACCCCATAATCTCCATTGTTGTAGTTAGCCACATATACAAAAATCACAAAGAACTGAAGCCATTGGCGAAGGAGCTGCATACAGTACATGGCAAAAACTCAAGTATTGTGAAAAAAGTCTCTGGCAAATGCTGAAATCTCTGCATTGTCTGCTCATCTCCACGTCCCGGAGATATTTTACTACCTATGGAAAAAAATCTTAATTGAAAGTCTAAGAACAAAGACAATTTTATTACCGATAGTGGGAACTATTAGATTTCATCAGCTATCACACAACAGACTCTTTATGGACGTCTGCAACGCAAAACGGGATGCAGCTTTACAACTAATTCCAACACTATTACATAACAGTACCTTATTATGAACACTGCTTCCTCGTCTGTGTGATTTAACCATTTCAAGGCTAAACTTTGACATGAGTCACAGGGTTAAAGCAATCTGGTGATGTTGAATGCTGCTTTGCTGTGTAAATTAATGCTGCCTCTATACTCCAGCTAGCACAAAGACCCCCGAGGAGATTTGCACATTTCAATCATTAATCGCAGCACGTCCCTACACAGGGTTCTCTCTCTCTCTGTCTTTCCTTCCCACATGAGATATGCATGTGATGGCCGCACTCTCAGCCTAGGGAAACCTCTCCCAGATCTGACTGCTGTGTATACACACACATGTATGTACAGTATGTCTGCTGAGGATTGGTGATCCAACCATGGCGTATAATGAAATAGTTCTAGTAATACAGACTAACATCATATAAAGAATAAAACGGGCCGAGAACGATTCATTCCTTCGGTCTTAGGGTCATAAATGAAAGATTGGTCTCTTTGATGTACTGCGATAAGGTCAAAGAATAAATATATAATGCAAATATACAGTACCTGGGCCAAAACCTGATCCCATGCACTGACATAATTGTTATCCCTCATCTGGATAGCCTAGATGTCTAACATATGTTAACCATATGACTAAACTGCAATAAATGTCCCATGTACCAAGCAGAGGAGTAACTTGAAGCTCCTGGGCCCCAATGCAAAGTCTTAAAATGTGTCAATTATAATGGTGCTTTCCTATGTAGCCGTAATACCTTTGGGCTCCTGAGACACCAGGGAGTTGGGTACATTTTCTACCTCTGTGCCCTCTATAGATAAAACTCATCACTTTTAACGAACAAGCAGAAATTATGTAGAATTGCAATTTCGTACTATATCCTGGAATTGCATATAGGTTATGTAAGTTCACTATCGCTTTCCCGTCACCTTGTCAGCATCGTCTAGCTTGAGTCTTTCCAGTATTACATTATTGATGGTCTATCCTGAACAGAGACCATCAATATTTTATCAGTGGAGGTCTGACTTGACACTCGTAACCTGTTTAAAGAGGATCTGTCACTTCCCATTCACATGTAATTGTTTCCTTTTGTCTAAATGTCGTTGTTCTTCTAAATCTGGGCTTGCTTGATGCTTTTTTAAATTGTTCTTGCACCTCTTAAGATAGCCCCTTGTTTCTTGTATGTACTGTAGATCTAGCCTTGATGATCAAGGAGACATGGGCATCCAGGAGATACAAGAAGAAAAAAGCTGAGGATCACACCCACTTAGTTATAGGTGCAAGGAAGAGTGGACCATATCCCAGGAGCATAGAGGTGCAGAATCAAAGCAAAAATCAATGTCAGATTGATAACTACATATTTATCTCAAGTGAACAGTTCTTTACGGGTTTGCGACCTCTTTGATGTCTCCATAGGTCTATGACCTATACTTAGTACCGGTTGTGTTGGGTATCGCAAGGTTTCCCCAGTTAAATGAATGGGACAACTCTGCTATTAAAGGTGTTGTGGATGTCCGAGTAGTGGATCCCTATGTTTCCATCCAGTAAAAGAAGAACCCATACTCGCCCCCAGTGCCGGCGCCGTTCCACTGTTATGTCAGGAAAGCCAGTGCCGACACCGATGGAATGATACCGAAACTGTCTCTTCCGACATAACAATCACAACCAATTAGCGCAGGCTTCTTGCTCACCTCCCTAGGAGAAATCAAGACTTCCGGAGAAAGACAGTCACAGCTCTCATTTCCTTCAGATGTCAATTTCGTAGGTGGCGGAGGAGAAAGAAGCCAGCGTTGATTGGCCACAGGGATCACGTGACATAACAATGTCATGCAATCTCTGGGAGAGCCAGTGACGCCACCACCAGACCAGCACCAGCATTGGAGGTGAGTATAAGTATTAATATTTCAATAGGGGGAAATAAGGGGTTATCCGAGTAGAGAACAACCCCTTTACGTTAAAGGAGGCTTGCCGTTAGACCTTGCAATTTAAACACTGGAGAGTCTGTAGCCCTTACACAAGCACCACAGTCCATTCAAACAGCTGATTTTCAGGGGTTTGAGGAATTGGACCCCACTGACCTGATATTGATGGCCTGACATGATATTGTGAAACTCCCTTTGAGTTGTCCATACCCATTGGATAAAAGTTGGATGAACTTGGATGTATACATAGGGGGAATCAGGAAGGATAGACTCTACTATGGCTATTTCTAGTGGGATTAAAGGTCCAAAGTAGGAATTTCAATTTATATTTGGAGATTGTTGCAATTTTTTGACTATATCCTCTGGGTACTTGGCAATTGGCAAGATCAGCTTGTGTATAGGGTTTCTAGTAAACCCTACAATTTACCATTGAATTGATATGTGAGACTACAGAATGCCTCAAAATGACACTCCAACCCTAGCAAAATAGCGAATACACTAGCGAAAATTGCCAGAGCTCTTCCAAAATTAACCTAATAATAACCAAAGGATTCATAGGCAGCATGGTTCATTTATAAAGGGCTATTGCGGATAGATGAAAAATATAGTTTATAGCATTACAAAACCATAATATGAGATTTACAATGTGGAAATGGACTCTGCTCAACTACATTATTGCTTAATGTCATGTTATTACCGTGTCTGTAAAACATACGCAAAACTGACCCTGAGTGACTTCCAGAAATAGGGCGACTTCTGCTTTTCTTTAAAATATCGTTAATTCTGCATAATCAGAAAAAACACATACAATACAAAATTAAAATGTACGATGGGGAGCGGAGTTGATCACGGGGCGCAACTGATTGCGGAAAACTGATCAATGAATTTTATGTAGAAAATGCATTAAAAAATAAAGCAAAGACGTCAGGACTGTGACACTTGGATGTATATGAGCTATTGTTCCACTTTTTCTAACATGTTTCAGTATCGGAAAAAGTGGGCAAAGTCATTGTTCAGGTTTTATACTTCCGATAATGGCAAACACCGCGCTAGTATAATAGGCTGGTGCCACAATACATGACGTCAGGGCAAAAAAAAAAAAAGGATCGGGTATGTTGACTTTAAATGCCTGATTAATTTGTTGTTAGACGAGATAAGATGTCCCCAGAGGCAGGCTCGGACTGGCCATAGGGGAACAGGGGAATCCCCCGGTGGGCCCCTGTGCAGACATGGGTCCCCAACCCCACTGTAATGGCAGTACTTGGCATAATTCACGTTTTGTGACCCAGGGTAGTGTAATACTTGTATACAGGTGAAAAGTGGGCCCCCAAAGTCAATGTTACTGGTGGGCCCTTGGCACCCCAGTCCGACACTGCCCAGAGGTGTCAGAAAAATGGAATGCTGCCCTTTACCCATGGGAAAACGCATAACCACTCAACTGAGCCTAATGTTCATGTATATTGGGGAGTCAGAAGACAGTTTTGAACACTTGTCCGACAACTGTCTCTTGTGTACGGGGATCTTTCATTATTTCCCTAAAGGATTTATATGGGTTGTCAGCTGAACCTACAGCAGTATTATAACATCATGTTTGACTTTACCCTCTTTGCAATGCATATATTTCCCCTTTTCACATGTAAAGCGCCATGGAATAAATGGCGCTATATAAATGCATAATAATAATAATAATAATAATATTGTGTTTGGAGCAGAAAGCAGAACATGCAGATGAGTAATAACAAGTCTTCCGATTATTTCGTGTTAACTTTTTAATTGCCAAATATAGTAACCAAAAAAAAACAAAAAAAACGTGATAGAGCAAAATGGAATATAAATGGTATACATTTTAATTAATTAATATATTAAAATAGTGAACAGGCAAAAAAGTGAAATCCCCTTGATGCCTAACCAAGATGAGCATCTAGAAAGTCATGGTAAATACCGAAGTCAATATGGGAGGTATATAATAAGAATAATAAGATGCATTTCACAAAAGTGGATGGATCATACAGAAAATATGAATAAAGCGTAAAGTGCCAACACTATTTAAAAGTCCCAGAGAGTAAAACTATAGAACAGTGCGGTAATAATCATCAGGCCAAATAGTAAGCAAAGTCTATTGATTTTCACCCGCCAATGACCTGACGAGCGTTTCGCTCATGCTTCATCAAGTGCTAAAAAGCGTACAACAAAGTCTATTTGCATATTAAAACCTCTGCAAGAAGTCAGCACATGTTCATGCCCCGATCCTAGCGTACTATGCTGTCCTAATAATTACAGGTAGCCACCATGGGCACAGAGTGCAGCATATATCCTTCTACCCAGAGATGTAATTATTTGCACGGAATGATCACGATCTGATTACACATTTAAGATTAATGAAAAATGCTTTAAATTATTAAAAAAAAAAATAGAAAAAGGCTGCAAAATTGTAATAATTTAATAAACCTAATTGTACAATTGTCTATGGCCATCAGCAGGGTTGTGACGATAATTCATTCGGAGACACAGTGACTACACTACACACATTTTTAGAATATCATCCACCTAGGATTGTGCAATGATCGAAGGAAGATCACTTTTATAAAAAAAAAAAAAAGCTCATTCAGCAGATAGTAAAGGCTTCTCTAGACTCCTGGGAATAATCAATTATTCAAAGCATCTCAATGGTGAAATGCAGCAATCCAGGCAGAGCAGGGAGCAGCCTGTACAGCAGTGGTAGGGGATGACATCCATACTGGCATATACAACAAAGGGCAGCAGGCAACAATGTATCCTGCCTCATGTCATTCCCAGCCCCAGCTGCACACAAGCCCTCACCTTTCCCAGACACCCCAGGCATTGACAGGCAGTGATGTCCTCCCCAATGGCTCAGTGCTTACCATACAGTGTGCTCCTGGTGACCTGTCCTCCCATAGTAGATGGATGAGTGGCTGCAGTCACATCGCAGGGCAGGGGCACTTCTCACCCACTGCAGCCTGGATCATGTTGCACATGTACATGCACCCAGCTGAGTGATTACTAATAATACTCATACAAGCAGCGATGCTCCAAGGAGCTGACACCACAGCAGCCTCCCTCTCCGGCAGCAATGTCATGTATATTTACATAAGAGGGAGGGACTGCTGCCTGCCTGAAATAGCAGAGACCCCATGGATCCCCCCATGTACTGCTGCACACTCCTGCCCAGGAGACAGGCTGCACTCACTGCACTCACCTGCTGCTATAATGTACAGTTGTGGCCCAAAGTATTGACACCCCTGCAATTCTGTCAGATAATACTCAGTTTCTTCCTGAAAATGATTGCAAACACAAATTCTTTGGTATTATTATCTTCATTTAATTTGTCTTAAATGAAAAAACACAAAAGAGAATGAAGCAAAAAGCAAAGCATTGATCATTTCACACAAAACTCCAAAAATGGGCCAGACAAAAGTATTGGCACCCTCAGCCTAACACTTGGTTGCACAACCTTTAACCAAAATAACTGCGACCAACTGCTTCCGGTAACCATCAATGAGTTTCTTACAATGCTCTGCTGGAATTTTAGACCATTCTTCTTTGGCAAACTGCTCCAGGTCCCTGATATTAGAAGGGTGCCTTCTCCAAACTGCCATTTTTAGATCTCTCCACAGGTGTTCTATGGGATTCAGGTCTGGACTCATTGCTGGCCACCTTAGAAGTCTCCAGAGATTTCTCTCAAACCATTTTCTAGTGCTTTTTGAAGTGTGTTTTGGGTCATTGTCCTGCTGGAAGACCCATGACCTCTGAGGGAGACCCAGCTTTCTCACACTGGGCCCTACATTATGCTGCAAAATTTGTTGGTAGTCTTCAGACTTCATAATGCCATGCACACAGTCAAGCAGTCCAGTGCCAGAGGCAGCAAAGCAACCCCAAAACATCAGGGAACCTCCGCCATGTTTGACTGTAGGGACCGTGTTCTTTTCTTTGAATGCCTCTTTTTTTTCTCCTGTAAACTCTATGTTGATGCCTTTGCCCAAAAAGCTCTACTTTTCTCTCATCTGACCAGAGAACATTCTTCCAAAACGTTTTAGGCTTTTTCAGGTAAGTTTTGGCAAACTCCAGCCTGGCTTTTTTATGTCTCGGGGTAAGAAGTGGGGTCTTCCTGGGTCTCCTACCATACAGTCCCTTTTCATTCAGACGCCGACGGATAGTACGGGTTGACACTGTTGTACCCTCGGACTGCAGGGCAGCTTGAACTTGCTTGGATGTTAGTCGAGGTTCTTTATCCAACATCCGCACAATCTTGCGTTGAAATCTCTTGTCAATTTTTCTTTTCCGTCCACATCTAGGGAGGTTAGCCACAGTACCATGGGCTTTAAACTTCTTGATGACACTGTGCACAGTAGACACAGGAACATTCAGGTCTTTGGAGATGGACTTGTAGCCTTGAGATTGCTCATGCTTCCTCACAATTTGGTTTCTCAAGTCCTCAGACAGTTCTTTGGTCTTCTTTCTTTTCTCCATGCTCAATGTGGTACACACAAGGACACAGGACAGAGGTTGAGTCAACTTTAATCCATGTCAACTGGCTGCAAGTGTGATTTAGTTATTGCCAACACCTGTTAGGTGCCACAGGTAAGTTACAGGTGCTGTTAATTACACAAATTAGAGAAGCATCACGTGATTTTTCGAACAGTGCCAATATTTTTGTCCACCCTCTTTTTTATGTTTGGTGTGGAATTATATCCAATTTGGCTTTAGGACAATTCTTTTTGTGTTTTTTCATTTAAGACAAATTAAATGAAGATAATAATACCAAAGAATTTGTGTTTGCAATCATTTTCAGGAAGAAACTGAGTATTATCTGACAGAATTGCAGGGGTGTCAATACTTTTGGCCACAGCTGTATATACTGTGCTCCTATATTGTCCTGTAATATACAGGTATATACTGTGCTCCTATAATGTCCTGTAATATACAGGTATATACTGTGCTCCTATAATGTCCTGTAATATACAGGTATATACTGTGCTCCTATAGTGCCCTGTAATATACAGGTATATACTGTGCTCCTATAGTGTCCTGTAATATACAGGTATATACTGTGCTCCTATAATGACCTGTAATATACAGGTATATACTGTGCACCTATAGTGCCCTGTAATACACAGGTATATACTGTGCACCTATAGTACCCTGTAATATACAGGTATATGCTGTGCTCCTATAATGCTCTGTAATATACAGGTATATACTGTGCTGCTATAGAGCCCTGTAATATACAGGTATACACTGTGCTCCTATAATGCTCTGTAATATATAGGTATATACTGTGCACCTATAGTGCCCTGTAATATACAGGTATATACTGTGCTCCTATAATGCTTTGTAATATACAGGTATATACTGTGCTCCTATAATGACCTGTAATATACAGGTATATACTGTGCTGCTATAGTGCTCTGTAATATACAGGTATATACTGTGCTCCTATAGTGCCCTGTAATATACAGGTATATACTGTGCTCCTATAATGCTCTGTAATATACAGGTGTATACTGTGCTCCTATAATGCTCTGTAATATACAGGTATATACTGTGCTCCTATAGTGCTCTGTAATATACAGGTATATACTGTGCTGCTATAGAGCCCTGTAATATACAGGTATATACTGTGCTCCTATAGTGCCCTGTAATATACAGGTATATAGTGTGCTCCTATAATGCTCTGTAATATACAGGTATATACTGTGCTCCTATAATGCTCTGTAATATACAGGTATATACTGTGCTGCTATAGAGCCCCCTAATATACAGGTATATACAGTGCTCCTATAATGCCCTGTAATATACAGGTATATACTGTGCTCCTATAATGCCCTGTAATATACAGGTATATACTGTGCTGCTATAGAGCCCCCTAATATACAGGGAAAATGGCCAATTGCTCCCAATCAGCCATTTTCCTTACCTGATGTTATATGACTCATTAATGTTACAAGTAGTGTTGAGCATTCTGATACTGCAAATATTGGGTACCGGACGATATTCGCGGTATTAGAGTTCCGATACTGAGTTCCGATATTTTTACAATATCGAATACCGGAATCGGAAGTTCCCATAATGCAATGAGCCAGTTGAGGATCTTAAGAAGTGTGGGCACATCCTGTTAGGCATGCTGAAATGATGTCATCATGATGCGTTATAATGGAGTGTGGGCGGAGACTGCGTGTCTGTGTGTGCGGGCGGGGTCTGTGCCTGTCATCTGTAAAAATATTAAAATAACAAACAACCAATATACTCCCTGATCCGCAGAAATCCACGAGTGTCCCACGACGATCTCCCGTGGAGAACAGGCTGCACACAGACACAAAGACCCCCGAGAGGCCCGCACAGACCCCCGGCAGGCCCGCACAGACCCACGGCAGCCTGCACAGACCCCCGGCAGGCTCGCACAGACCCCTGGCAGGCCCGCACAGATCCTCAAGAGGTCTGTACAGACCTCGCCCGCACACACAGACACGCACAGTCTCCGCCCACGCACCGCCCACACTCTTCCCCCCTCCCAAACTGGATGTGCAAGGAAAGAAAGGGTTTATTTTCATTCCGATATTTGTGTCCCATTGACTCGCATTGGTTTCCGGTATCGGAATCGGCGATACCCGATATTTTTGGGGTATCGGTCCAATCCAATCCGATCCGATATTTCCCGATATCGGAAGGTATCGCTCAACACTAGTTACAAGGTGTGAATGGGGAGCAGATGTGGTAAATTTGGCGTTATCGCTCTCACAATCTCTCATACTGGTCACTAGACGTTTAACATGGCACCTCCTGGCAAAGATCTCTCTGATGATCTGAAAAGAAGAATTGCAGCTCTACATAAGGATGGCCGAGGCTGTAAGAAGATTGCATACTCCCTGAAACTCAGCTGCATTTAACAAGACAGGTTCCACTCTGAACTGGTCTCGACATGGTTGACCAAAAAACCTGAGTGCACGTGCTCAGCATCATATCCAGAGGTTGTCTTTACAAAATACACTTATGAGTGCTGCATGCATTCCTGCAGAGCTTACTGGTGTGGGGGTCCGCCGGTCAGTGCTCAGACCATACGCCGCGCACTGTATCAAATTGGTCTGCATGGCTGTCATCCTATAAGGAAGCCTCTTCTAAAGATGATACTCAAGAAAACCCGCAAAAAGTTTGCTGAAGACAAGAAGACTAAGGATATGGATTACTGGAGCCATGTCGTGTGATCTGATGAGACCAAGATAAATGCATTTGGTTCAGATGGTGTCAAGCGTGAGTGGCAGCAACCACGTGAGGAGTACAAAGACAAGTGTGTCTTGCCTATAGTGAAGCATGGTGGAAGGAGTGTCATGATTTGGGGCTGCATAACTGCTGCCAACTGTGGAGGCTACAGTACATTAAGAGAACCATGAATGCAACATGTACTATGACATACTAAAGCAGAGCATGATCCCCTCCCTTCGGAAACTGGGCCGCAGGGTGATATTCCAACATGATAATGACCCAAAACACACCTCCAAGACGACCGACCACTGGCTTGCTAACGAAACTGAGGGTAAAAATGCTGGACTGGCCAAGCATGTCTTCAGACCTTAACACTATTGAGCATCTGTGGGGCATCCTCAAATGGAAGGTGGAGTAGCGCAAGGTCTCCAACATTCCCCAGCCCTGCGATGTCATCATGGGGAGTGGAAGAGGATTCCAGTGGTGACCTGTGAAGCTTTAGTGACCTCCATGCCCAAGAGAGTTAAAGGGGTTGTCCGGGCTTTTCACATAATCTCAGTACATATCTGGGCTGCAGAATGGTGGCAATAAGTAATTTACCTTCTGTCACCAGTTTGCAGGGTTTTGTAGATATCAGTGTCTTGCTTCTGAGCAGAACGTCCAAGGGGGGGTGTTCTGGCATTGAAATGTGAACTGGTCGTTTCCTCCTACTCTACTACGATTTTCCCTCCTCACTAGAGTTTCACTTTCCATAGATCACTGTTCAATGTGTGTCTGGGGGAGGAGCAGCTGGGTGGTTCTGCTCTCTGCACTGAGGCTGCTATAGGGGGAGGATTTGTTACTGTGTGAGGAGGGCTTGTTCATGTGGTCTGGGAGGGCCTGTTGCTATGGAGGGTGGGGTTGTTGCTATAGAGGGCAGGTTTTTAGTACAGTAGGAGGAAACGACCAGTTCTCATTTCAATGCCAGAATACATTGAAAGGGGGGGGGCTTGGACGTTCTGCTCAGAAGCAAGACACTGATATCTAGGAAACCCTGCAAACTGGTGACAGAAGGTAAATTACTTATTGTCATCATTCTGTAGCCCAGATATGCACTGAGATTATGTGACAAGCCCGGACAACCCCTTTAAGGCAGTGCTTGAAAAGAATGGTGATCACACAAAATATTGACACTTTGGGCACAATTTGGCCATTTTCACTTAATGGT
This sequence comes from Dendrobates tinctorius, assembly GCF_039654945.1. NCBI lineage: Eukaryota > Metazoa > Chordata > Amphibia > Anura > Dendrobatidae > Dendrobates > Dendrobates tinctorius. The sequence goes on along the minus strand of NW_027361816.1, from coordinate 1,316,568 downwards.
GTATTCACTTTTGTTGCCAATGGTTTAGACATTAATGGCTGTGTGTTGAGTTACTTAGGGGGCATGCCAAATTTACTCTGTCATACAAGCGGTACACCGACTACTTTACATTGTATCAGTGTCATATCTTTAGTGTTGTCCTATGAAAAGATAGAATATTTACAAAAAAGTGAGGGTGTACTCACTTTTGTGATATACAGTATATACTGTTGTAGTGCCCTGCAATGTATATGTATATACTGTGCTACTACAGTGCCCTGTAATATACAGGTACAGTGGCATGTAAAAGTTTTGGCACCACTGGTCAAAATTACTTTTATTGTGAACAGTTAAGTAAGTTGAAGATGAGATGATCTCTAAAAGGCCTAAAGTTAAAGATGACACATTTCCTTTGTATTTAAGGCAAAAAAAAAGGAAAATGGGCAGATGCAAAAGTTTGAGCAGCCTTAGAAATGTTTACGTTGAGGCAACTTTGACCAACAGTTCAGACCTTAATTAGCCTATTAAGGTTATGGCTTGTTCATCATTAGAAAAGGCCAAGTGATGAAAATTTCCCAGCTTTGGAAAAACCCAGCCTCCTCTAACCTTGTGCCAAAAAAGAGCAGCCATGGGTTCTACTAACCCAATGAAATTTCAACAAATTCTTGATGCAAGCATAACACCTTCTGTAAAAAAACTGAAGTTGAAAAAAGGATGGCTTCTACAAATAGATAATAATCCTAAACACACGTTAAAATCCACAATAGACACCCTCTAAAGGAACAAGCTGAAGGTTTTACAATGGCCCTCACAGTCCCCTGATCTGAACATCATTGAAAATCTGTGCCTAGACCTCAAAATAGCAGTGTATGCAAGACGACCCAGGAATCTCACAGAACTGAAAGAAATTTCCAAGGAAGATTAGATGAAAATCCCTCAAACAAGAATTGAAAGACTCTTGACTGGCTACAGAAAGCATTTACAAGCTGTGATACTTGCAAAGGGGGTGCTACTAAGTACTAACCATGCATGGTGCACAAACTTTAGCATTGGCTCATTTTCCTTTTCATAATTTTTAAAATGTAAAAAATGAAAATATATATTTTTTTTGCCTAAAATACAAAAGAAATGTGTCATCTTTAACTTTAGGCCTTTTAGAGATCACTTCATATACAACTTGCTTAACTGTTCATAATAACAGTAATTTTGACCAAGGGTGCCCAAACTTTAACATGCTACTGTATATACTGTCCTGCTTTATTACTTTTTATGACATAAACTATTGCTATAGTGCCATGTAAATTAAGTATATGCTTTGCTGCCATATAACCTGCCAATAACCCAATCATAGATAGAGGTCAGCAACCTTATTTTTAGGGTTATGGATGCATAGATTCCATGAAATCTATATTTTTTCACCAATGTCCCACGATTTCCATTTGGAAAAAAAAACGCTAGGCTTCTTCACTTTCTGACAGATGCAAAATGTTTAATAGCAAAGAATTGGAAAAGACCTCAAGTTCCATCAGTGACAGACCTATAATCACACGTTAAAGATGTTAGGAACACGGAACACCTGACAACCTTGCTTCAAAATAGAGTTGATGCTTTCAGTGACTTTTCGTAACCGTGAGACTATTGGGCAGAACATCATCTACAAATAGTTGTGGTCCTAATGATCCATACAATTTTCAAGCAGGTTATTAGAATTCTAGTAAAGAATATTTAAGTCTATGATCATAGGATCTTCTCCTATTATTTCCTCTCTCGTTTGTGTCTTGTCTTGTACTGATTTATTTCCCTAATGGCTTTTATTTTTTTTTTATTATTGAAAATTCCTAATACTGAAACATTCTAGAGTTATTCAGGTCAAGTCTTCGGCTTATTTATGTTATATTGATAAGAACATTGCAGTCATTTAACAATTTTTTATTTCTGTGTTTGTGGAAAATTTCAACAAATACATAGTTAATAAAAAAATATAATCCAACCATTCAATACCCCATACTGTATATATTTTTTCAAGAATTGTGTGGAAAGGAAAGGATGGGTATCCGGCTCTCCGACCATTTAAAATTCAAATTTATTAAAGCATAATTAAATCTAAAACCTTAAACAACCTGGTGCGTTTCTGGTGCGAGAGTGCCACTTATGCCTATGGTTAAGGGCGCACTGTCGCGCCAGAAGCGCATCAGGTTGTTTTATGTTTTAGATTTAATTTTGCTTTAATAAATTTGGATTTTACCTGGTCGAAGAGCCGGATACTCATCCTTTCCTTTCTACTTGTTTGTTGTGCTCACCGACAGGATCGGCACCCACCAGTTGCATACCGACAATCTCCACCGGATTTCAGCCTTAGTCATCTGCGTGGTGGCTCCAAGCCCCTTCTCTCTTTTTCAAGAATTGTTAATCCTCATTTGGTGTAAGCATGCTTCCTCCGTCATATAGTATACTGTTCCATAAATGTGTATGGCAGAGTGTAAGAAATTGAAGTTGAACAAATTTTGTAAATACTTGTGGCAGAATCCTACAGTGTGGACCTTTACAGGGTCATCAGATTGGTCTACTCCAAAAGTGACTGCAGGCTAGGAAGCCTGCCCTTTTATGCTGCTTATGTGGTTCTCTGATTGACTACCTTCTTCACAGTGTACCAACCTATATACCACTCGCAGGAGTGCAGCAGTCACTTTGAAAAGAACTGCTGTGATCCTTCATAAATCAATGGGGCAATTAACGTTTCAGTCCAAGTCCACAGTGCTGTTGATTGTTGATGGCCTAATTTCCAGATAGGTCAACAATATGAGACTGGGGAGAGGGTTCAAAACTCCACAACTCAACTGATCAGTTGTTATCAGCCCTGGTGATAAACAGATGCAAAAGGTTATCGAAGATGACCAGCAAAGCTCTGTACACTGTGTATTGGCCGATGCCAAGAACTTTTAATGAGCTGAATAGATGCGTTGAATAAGAGGAATCGTTATGGGAATTGTCCCAGTGCCAGTTGACCCTTTCATTTGAGGGGTGGTCACAGGAGGATAGCCTTACAGTCAGTCCACAGAATAGATGTCCCCCCTGTTTAGTCATAACAATATAGGATTCTCTCTTCCAAAACTCATGTCCTCTCTGTCTTCTGTCCTAATCTCCGATGTCTCTTATTCCTCTGCGTCAGGCCCAGGACCCATGATTATCTCCAATGCTGCCACAGCTGGTAGACTCATGCTGGTGTCAGGCTCTTCTTTCTTCCAACTGGAAGGTAGGAAACTCCATTTCCAAGTACTGTATTTGACTATGGGCAGCGACCTGCTAAACATGAGACAAGAGAGAAAAGACACCTGGTGGCCAACAAAGTCAAACATAATAGGGTTGGTAAGATTAGCCCATTCTACAGTGTTCGCCCCTGGGCAAAGACAGGGACTCTTAATTTCCTGCCCTGACATCTATAATACAGAATTTCTTTTTATAAATTCCTTAATGTATGTGAACATGTAAGATGATGAGCAGCGAGCAGGGCAATACAGTGCAGACAGTACTGTACTGATCGGTCTCAGCAAAACACTTTGTCATACTGGAGATGATTCATTTGATCATTGGTGGTTGGGCACGATGACCCTGGAGGCCACTTCCAACTCTAACATTCTATGATTCTATGATCATTTGGGGGTTGTGACCACCAGCCTGAACACCCAGAGCAAACCCAGGAGAAAGTATCACCATTTCTTATTTGTACAACTGTATGTAAATGACCTATAAATCAATTAATCAATCAATCTATCTTTCTATCTGTCCATCTATCTATCTATCTAGCTATTGTTTTTATATTTGTTGGAGAAGAGCCACAGAATAGGGACATTGTTACTGGAAGAAGCCCAGGATGGGGGACATTATACCAAAAAAGAGACATACCAAGAAGAGTTCAGAAGAGGTCCAGGATGGAGTGATTATACCAGGATGGGGGACATTATTACTGGAAAAGGACAAGGAAGGGGGGACATTATACCAGGAGAAAGCCCAGGATGGGGGACATTATTACAGAAAGGGGCCAGGATGGAGGACATTATTACAGTAAGTGGCCAGGATAGAGGACATTATTACAGTAAGTGGCCAGGATGGAGGACAGAATTACAGGAAGGGGGACATTGTTACATGAAATGGTGAACACGTATGTCTTCTGAGAAACTGGAATAATACAAGGGCCCATAATCTGATGAATATGCAGGGGAGGGGGGTCCAGGTTCAAATTTTGCACCAGGGCACATTGGACTCTAGTTACACCACTGGTGACTGTTTAATAAAAAATGTCCAATGTTATGCATCCATTTAGATAGACTGTATGTACATTATAATCTAAAGGTGTTGTATCATTCAAGATGACCCCTTTCAAAATGCAGCCACTTTGGTGATCAGCTGCTATGATCACTCTGAGGAAATGCAGTATTGCACGGCGGCCGTTCAAAATCTTACATCATGGTTCTTTATTCTGTTTTTATTCTAATTAGTACAAAATACTCCATTATGATCATATGCTCTGAGATAGTGCAACCCCTTTAAGAGAAAGTATTTTCAGAAAAAGACCTATTGTTTTCTACAGCATTTTATTTTACACATTTATCACAAATTTTCGTGGCGGTAATCATCACTTTCTATGAGCAATCTCTAAAGTTGACCAAAAGCGGTTCACCCAGAATTTATGTGTTCTCAATGGAGAAATAGAGAAAACCATTGCCAGATACCTCAAGCCGCAGATTATCTCTCTCTGAAAACAAAAGGATTGGGCATTGAATCTCAAACTGATGTCAGAGGAGAGTCGGGATGCCCCCATACACATCCGATAGTCAACTGGTTCTCCTGAAATTGGTGGGTTCAGCTGACTGTTATCTGATGTGAATGGGGGTCCTTAACAACTGACTGTGTGAACCTTTGTTCTATTTGTGAATCCCTTTTCTTCTTTATACAAGGCAATGATCTCTTCTTTTAAGTTTTTGGATCTTTGATTTGATAATGCAAGAATATTAGTGAAGTGGAGGCCTTTTCCCTTGAGATGGGCTACAATTCCTCAGTAACTCTGCCGGAAGCTGGTGTCTGGCTGTGCAGCAGGTCATAACAGCCGAAGAGTGCTCTTCTAAGTGCTCAAAATAAATGTCGTGAAAGGGGTTGAATAATGTTATGACTAGAGGAGTCAATAAAGGTGCTATTTTGGATTGAATTTGGAGAAACCGCTTGTTATATTAGATGCGATGAAAGTTTGCAAACGTTGCTAACAAACCTGATTGCAATCGGGAGTGAATAATTTCAGTGCAACTTTATTTTTGCAATGAAGTCTACTCAGTCACAATCAACTGGTATATGTCTCCTCCATAGCTGTGCATGCAAGCGAAAAGGGGAATGAAGGCAAATGGGGTCTACACCCACTGCTTAGATGATGGCGCTAGCCCTCCTTTATGGAGGAATATTATATATTCACTAAATAGCTATAACTAATAATTCTGAGCACAGAGCGCACTTCATTAACTTTGATTATTCAGAGTTGGATTTTCCCAACCTTACATATGGTTTATTGAAATGACTTCTACTTATCACTGGAACATAACCGCCCTGAGCTACTTATTCATCCAACATCCTGTTTGATCCATCGCTCTGGATTATCACAGCTAAGAGACCTTTCTTGAAAAGCAAACAACACTGATCAACTTTCTATGATGTGCAGCAGTGAATTAACAAACCTATAGAACCAGGACGCATAGGGTAGATGAAGAGTCCTCTCCATTGTGTTGTCAGCTCCTATGGTTGTCTGTAAATTACGCCAACTGATCGCTGGAACTGAGGGGAGCCCAGGAATCCTTTGTAATACAGGACTAAATAAAACATTACTGGGGCTTGGATACAGGAAACTTTGGGTATAATGGAATGGAGAGGTTTGGGAATATTGTACTGTGCCAGTTCAGATGAATGGGTAACCATGAAGCCAACTTTGCCAGACTGAGAGCCACTCACATACTGTATCATTACATATTCGCCCATATAGCTCTTCAATATGGCACTGAATGTCCCAGAGAATGGAATAAAAGAATGAAGGACTATTGTTTCAAAAGGAATGTTGAGTGCCGCTTTTTCTATGCTCAGCACAGCAGACAAATTGGTTTATGGGCTGAACAGCACTATACTTCCTATACATAGGACTTACAATATGGCCGCCGGACAGATCCTTGAGGGGAGATATGTATCATTGAGGTTGGTAGCTTTGGTGATGTGTTAGCTCGGAAGGCATGCTCCAGCACATATAGTGCTGAGAGAGTTATTAGGCCATTCCGAGGCGGGGTTTTATGAGCAGTCAAAAAAGAGATGGGTGGGAATGACTGCTCACATATCCCCACCCCAGGGGCGTGAATTGGCAGATAAAGTGGAGAACAAGTGTCTCATTCAGTGTCTGGGTGTGGAGATGTGTGGCTCTCCTGTGTTTTGGTCTGTGCAAAGAACTTAAGAACTGAACATTATCCTGAGTGGGCAGACCCGCTATATTGTACGGACTTTCTACTTTGTGTTTTCACTTTGTGCCGGAGAAGGCCATCTTTTGTTTGCTTATGTTGTATGGTGCCGAAGACTCTTTGGACTATAACTAAAGTCTTTCAACATCAACCAGACTACCAATAACAGTACCATAGAGTGGGTAAAAATACCGCTATTCAATGCACAAAGTGATGCAACCACAATGTCCAAATGACAGCTCTAGTCACTGACTATAGTTTCTTCATTAAAGAAGGCTTTCATATGAATGACTACAAACTAACTAACTAAAGGCTAAGACAGCTTTAACTAGGCAACATCTCGACTTGACTTTTATCAATTAATAAGTCAATCAATCAATAATTTCAATATTTATCAATTTTATGTTTGAGGGTGAATCAATGTCTTACTGGATATATACTGTGTGTATGGCAGGGAGGAGGCAGCTATACCAGGGCATTGTGCTATGAGGCATCGCCATCTGACACATGCCACGTTGTATAAATATGAACTGAAATTGATTGTTGTGTGGTATCAGTTGGTAAAAGAGGAAGTCCATTTGAGGAACTCCATGATGACTGTGTACACACTGCCGATAGCTGCTGCCGCTCCGCCTGCCCCTGACAGATGTTATGTGTTTATGGTCAGCGTTTTACAATGTTTCCACAATACTGTGTAAAAGAAGAGCAGACTTTGTTCCTAGCAATAAAGTAACATAACATATTCCGAGCTGGATGTATGGACTATATTTTATATTGTTCCTATTGTCGGAAGACCAATGGAGACTTTAGGACGACCCCAGTTGTAATGGTCAGTGAACCTGTAAATTAATTCACAAAAGGTTGAGAACCGTTTTTAAAGATATGGTGCCATTATTTTTTCAAGTGAGGTCCCATGGGATTACATATCAATGTATTTCTGTATAATTAGCAGATCACCAAATGGTCTGGTGTCCTGAAAAAGAATGAAAATTAACCTCCAGTAATCGCCGGCATTCAATTTGCTAAAATAAAAAACATTTAAGAAATCTCTCCCTCCATTAAAAATATCCTTGGTCCCAGAACAATCAAAAAGTTCAATTTTTCAAAACATTTTAAGTTGTACTGTCTCAATAACAGTTTCTTAATTTTTCGTTCTCCGATTTCCCAAGTTTCATGGACGCCAAGGATAGATGCAAAAACTTCTGTTAATTCAAGATGGCCTAATATGTTTTTCATCTTCTCAGTTCAATTTCACGTGCTTGGTCTTATAAAAAGTGATCCATATCTTTCTCTACATAGTCCAGGTGTTCTCCTTCGACGTATAAACGTGCACCGTGTGTGGTATCTCTGTATTATCTCTACACCTGTTTTTAACAATCCCTGTTTGATTTCCTTCCCGAGAAGCAGTTGACCATAGACAGCTGACAGGTGTATTACAGGTGGTGTAGTGGTCATTCAGACCTGGGTGGGCCGCTATCAGCAATCTGCAGCACAATGTCTGTGTATGTAAATGCTGTTACTTTGTGCACAGAGTAATTACGTGGTAAACTATCCATTACACAGAGCAAACAATCCGAACTGTGGAAATCATCAGGTAGTCATTAGCTTAATGTTAGTGAACCGGGTCACTAGCCACACACTAGATATCTGCTGATCAAATAATTTAGATGAATCCAATTGATGTTTTAAATCTTATGAATGGTATGCCATATGTTATCAAGAATGGAATGTCAGAAGACAGGATTGGCAACAGCACCTGGCAAACTTCGGCAAATGCGGGGGTCTACACTGCCTAGGTGTCAACTTGCAACATCTGCTCTACTCCATGTATGTACAGTATGTATTGAGTGGGCTCAGTAGCTGACAACCGAGTCTAGACGGTGGTGAACGGAGCTAGCGCTGATTGCAGAAATTGTAACAGTGACCCATCATCCCCATCACCACCACCTGCAACATTATTAGCATTGTCATGGCAGCTGGGGAGCCTACTGAAGGCTCCTGTGTCTAGGCTTCATAAGAGAGTGTAATTTTACAATACAAAACAGGGGTGTAACTAGAGTATGAAGGGCTCCGATGCAAAATTTGGACTGGGCGCCCACCTCTTGCTAGTCAGATGTATTCTAGAGCCTATAGAAACATGAGTATTTTCTGCCCATGTAATAATGCCCCACGTCCTATATCCTTTAAGTAAAAATGATCCCCTTCCTTGCACCTTCTTGTAGTAATATGCCACATCCTGGCCCCTTTGAGGAATAATTAGGGATGAGCGAGTATACTCGTTAGGATTCGGTACTTGGCGAGTAATGAGGTACTCGCGGTACTCGAATCCTAGCGAGAAAATTTCACTACTCGCCTCGCAATATTCAGGCGAGTGTTATGCCCGGCATGTGTTAGCCAATCACAGTAAAGCTGCCACCTTCTTTGTTGTGGCATTACTGTGATAGGCTGGCTGCGCAGCATCACTGTACCGCTGGAGCCCCTGGAGAGCGGTCGCATCAGCTGATGTGGCTGCTCTCCATGGGAGATCGACGTGGGACCCTCGTTATTAATGGGATTACGGCGGAAAGGTGAGCATAGGTTGCTTTATTATTTTGATTTTTTTTACAGGTGATCAATGGCTTCGGGGAATTAGGTGTGTGCGGTGAGTACGTACTCTATGTTATGTGTTGTATGTCCTGTGTATGTACTGTATGTTATCTGTTGTATGTTCTGTGTGTCTTTTTTTTACATTCACCACATTAGCCAGATGATGGGAATACTACTTTCCCATCATCCGCTAATGCTGTCACTGTAGCGCGCATAGCCAGATGGGACAAGTAGTCCCTTCGGATGATGCCTGCACAGCCACCGCACAGGCCCCGCACAGCCCGCACAGGCCCCACACAGCACCGGCACAGCCCCGCACACACACACAGCCCCACAGACCACCGCACATGTTCTCCATGCACACATAGTCTCCGCCCACACACATTTTCTGCCCATTACTTGCATTTCCCATAGACTTACATTGGACTCACTACTTGTTACGAGTACCCGAGTATTAGGAGCTACTCGTAACGAGTACACCGAGTCCAAGTATTTCACTACTCGCTCATCCATGGTAATAATATCCTTCATCCTGAGCCCCTTTTAGTAATAATGCCCTCTCATCCTATAACAATGTCCCCCATCCTGGGCACCTGTCCTGGTATAATGTTTCCCCTCCTGGGACCCTTCCTAGTATAATGTCCCCATCCTCAGCCCCTTCCAGTAATAATGTCCATCTCCTGGCTCTTTCCTGTTATAATGCCTCCCTCCATCCTGGCCCCATCCTATAGCAATGTTCTCCATCCTCAGCCTCTTCCTATTATAATGTACCCCATCCTGAGTCCCTTCCAGCAAAAATGTCCCTCGTTCTTCTCCAGCATATTTTAAAAGTAAACAAATGATCATTCTTGCCTTCCCCGCTCTCACAACGTTTGGTGTCCTCTTCTATAGGTGGCGCAGAAGCCGGCAGCTGACTTTGGCTTACTGGCATAGGCAGTGTGTTATGTCACTGCCATGCGCTCCCATGATGTGCAAGCAAGCATCAAGCATGACCGGTGGCATGTATTGTAGAGCCAGGAACTGGTTGGTCTTTGTGCCGCAATACCTTTTAGCTGTCTGTGCGTCCGAGGACACAAATCCATGTGTAATAGACACTGGCTTCGACGAGCCCCCTCCAACATGGGCCTGGTCACTGTCGCACCCCCTGTACTTCAATATTACAGCATTATAGTACATTGTACAAAATATCAAATGAACGCATGATCAAGTCCTCCAGAGGGGACTAATAAATAATGGAAGAAAAATACATATTTTTTAATTAAAATTTAAATCTTCTTATCAACCACTTTTCCCAAGACATATAACATCTGAAATATAACAAAATACACGTATTTGGTATCGCCGTGTGCATAAATGTCCAGTGTAATAAAATATCATGATAATTATCCCATAAACTGAATGCCAAAATAGAAAAAAATAAAAATAAAAAAAACGGCAGAATCGCTGTTCAATTACGTCAACCACGGTCTGTTCAAATGTCACACCTGCACGGTTGGGAACAAAAGCTGCTCAGACGCAATGGGCTGTGGGGATGACATCAGCCATATCAATCAAGGCAGTTTTCGGGGACAGAAGAGGCACCGAGCACAGACCAGTGACACCCATCGTACCGAACAATGCCGATTAGCGTACGGTCAGGGAGTATTATTAAGGGTGCTTTCTTTGATATGTGAAGGAGCTAAGCTCTTATAAGCAGGTTGCTGGAGTGTTGATCAATACATCCTAAAATTGGTGGATTTAGTTTATATAGAGAAATCCTGGTGATAGGATCCCTTTAAATGTTACTGAAGTTACAAGCTCTAAGTCTGGTGTTCATGGGTCCTCAAGACAACTCTTCCTGTCCTGTGTTCTAGAATTAAAACCCCTAGCCACATCAATGAAATAAACAGTTTTCAATGCCAGCTGCCGGGATCTATAGCACTCAAAGTAACCACTTTAGTGCAAACTTCTATACTTCCTGACCCAGGGGCGGACACTGACAGCTTGGGACACTGGTGCCATTGCACCAGCTGCACTGGCGGTATGTCCGCCCCTGCCCTGACTTTTTTGCTGTCCCTTTCATAGGGCAGCCCTGCAAAAATTTAAACTATGTGTCTGAGAATCACATTTTCAGCACTTACGGTGATGGCCATGCCACCCTACCCCATAGACTGTACACATCTTGTACTTTACTGGTATTAGCACAATTGCTTCACTTATAAAGGGACATTTTCTGCTCATAGAAGTGTATTATGGAATTGACTTATAGAAGGAGGTTCACCAAAGGTAATATCCAACACATGGAAAAATGAAAGATGAAATTTAAACTTGGTACAAACGGTGACTCATCTGCCGGAGAACAATGGATTCCAATAAAAATGAGACATTCTGCAATATTGACTCAAATATGAGATGAAATCACAGCGCAACAATCCCACCGGGTTAACTCTTTGTGCCTCACTGACATGTGGAGGGAAACGCAGCGATAGCAATTTAATGAAATATTTATTGAAACAAATGAGATGTTCCGGTGCCGATCATTACATGGTAATAATGGAGAAAACAGTGTAAATCCATCATGCAGCTTATTATACAGCTCACAGTTTTCCCCCAAGCGAAATGTATTGGTGTTCTCTGTAGTTGCATTGTTTGTTATATTACCATATACTGTATATATAATTATATGTGTGTGTATGGTCCTGATTAAATGGAGGATATTTATATATTTAATAGGAATATTTAAATAGTGGCAGTCAGCAATGAAGGGGTTACCCGAGATTGTAATATTGATAGCCCTTGTTTAGTATTCCCCCACCCCGTTAGGAAGCGATGCCACGTCGTTAGGATTTTGCTATTGCTTTTTGATCAGATAAATCAGATCTGCAGCTCATTTTCAGTCCGTATTTTCCGGAGAGAAAATCCTCTGCATATTACAGTACGAGAATTGTGCGTCAGATTTTCAAAAAGTCTTATCCACAAGAAAAAAAAAAGAAAATTATCAGCGGAAATTGCTTGGCACTGTCAATTTATGATGCGGCTGTTCAATGCGGATGAAGGCTAAGAGAAATACATAACAGAGAAAACTGGAGTAAATTCTGCCCTAGGATTCTCTGCATCACTTATGGAGAAGGAAGCAAAGAGGTTCCATTGCATTATTATGGGGTCTGTTTGGTCTCAGTTTTGTAGACCCATGAACCCCTATGGGAACACAGCAGACATGTGAACGGAGCATTAGACAGTGTAGAAACTCTTCCTAGGAATCTGGAGTTCTGTAACAGTGAGTGATTACAGCATGCTCACTGAGTATATACCTGCAGATTACCCCTATATCGGCAGGTATAGAATCTTATGGATGTGACAGATTCCCCAGAGACCCTTATGATGTAGGGGCAGAGACCCTGATTCCAGTGATATGTCTCTTACTGGGCTGCTTGGTGCAGTTTTGATAAAAGTCCTTTTTTTCTCTGCTGTAGATGCTATAGCTGTGATAATTGATGATCTCCACCCACACCACTGATTGACAGCTTTCTATGTATACTGTACACCAGACCTGGGCAAAGTGCGACCTGCAGGCCACATCCGGCCCTCTGGCTGGGGCTGGCAATCAGAGGTCCACGTGCTGCACGATGCCTGCCCAGCCTCTCGCTTTTTCCATGTGTGCCACGGCTCTGCGTGGCGCTGCTGACTCCTTTGGTGGAGGAGGGGCCACCGGCCACTTCCTACACCAGAGTGTGAAACAGCTGACGCGATAAAATGACGTTATCGCATCAGCTGTTTACTCCTGAGAGTCCGCGCACTGGAGGCAGGAAGAGAAGCAGGTATGTGGTGTTTTCTTTTTCCTAAAGAGTATGGGCTATTTGGGTGGGCATGGGGAGGCTATGGGGGTGACATGGTGCTGCACAGGGAGGGGGTGACATGGTGCTGTGCACATGGAAGGGGTGACATGGTGCTGCACATGGAGGGGGTGACATGGTGCTGTGTGAGTCGCCCTCCCAGGGCTGTGGGGTACTCGGTACCGGGCCGGTCTCTCAGATGGGAATGTCACAGCAGCGGTGACCCGGTTCGTGGCCCTGGGCGCCCAAGTAAAAAGGGGAAATTGAATGGTGGAATGTAGGTGATTAGATGAATAGTTCGTGACGCCACCTGTGGTGTTTGGCAAGGGAGATGTTAAGCCAACGCTGCATGCAGATCCTCTGGGACTGGTGGTATGGCGCAGCAAAGATATTATAGCTCCCCACAGGTGGAGCTGTAGTCCCAGGGCAGTGTAGATGTAGAGGCAAAGGGAAGGCGTAGGTGAGGCAATGTCAGGCACCAATATGTAGCAGTGCCGGGTGTGTTGGCGCAGGAATAAGTGGAGGACACCAGAGCATGTAGTTCCAAAGCTTTACTCACAGTCTGTTGTGCAAACAGGTGCCCGCCTCCGTGCCGTGTCCTCCGGGTCAGGGACTCAGTCAACCTCCAGGCCCGATGGAATACTCCTTTCCAACACTCCGCCAACATGTGCCTTTCTGAACGTCTCCTCTTATAGCGCCTTTAAATGAAGTACTCCTAGTACTGAGTTACACTGGAGTTCCTCCTGTCCGATGTTCCTATGAACTCTACTTGTACAGCAGACAGCTGTAGCCTGCTTCGGGGACTCCTTGCTACTAAGTCCCGGCTCACTATCCAGTTGCTGTTGTGCCCCCAAGTCTTGTGTGGGAATAAAGTGGTCACTACTTCTATTCCTCCGGTGTCTGCTGCAGGACCATTAGTATCCGTACAACCTCGGGGACCGGGCCCCGGCCTTGCGCTTAGAACTTCTAGGAAGGGTTCTCTTCTAACCCACGTCCTCTGTTCTCTTTTACTCCTCACGTTCTGTACTAATCCTTTTTTTCTATGGAGAATCAGGCTTTCAGTCTATGTTGCTCTCTCTCTTCCTTTCTCGTGCCAGCAGACCCAGGTCACTGGGATCTGCTGCAGCACTTCCATCCATCCATCCCTCTCTCCGGGGATCTTCGTCTCTCCAACTCTCTAACCAACTGACCTCTAATCCTAAACTCTTCCCGCTCTCTGTAATATAAACTAACTCCACCCACCTCCCAGCACGTTTCGTGTTCCAAGCAGGGAGCCATCAATGGGTGCTTTGCTATACTCCAAGCAGGGATCCGCCGAAGGTGCTTTGCTACACTACTTTGTGGTGTGGGGTGCAGGTGTTGGAGTGTGGTTGGGAGTCTCCACCTTACCTGGATGGTGGGATACCACACCTCAGGAGGAGGTGCAGCACCTCTGTGGAGACTGAGCCTCAGGGGCGCCACACTGTGCACATGGAGGGGGTGACATGGTGCTGCGCACATGGAGGGGTGACATGGTGCTGTGCACATGGAGGGGGTGACATGGTGCTGTGCACATGGAGGGGGTGACATGGTGCTGTGCACATCGAGGGGGTGACATGGTGCTGCACATGGAGGGGGTGACATGGTGCTGCACATGGAGGGGGTGACATGGTGCTGTGCACATGGAGGGGGGTGACATGGTGCTGCACAAGGAGGGATGACATGGTGCTGCACATGGAGGGAGTGACATGGTGCTGCACATGGAGGGATGACATGGGGAAACATGCAGTGCATGTAGGGAGGCTGTGTGGGGCTCATGCAGTATATAGGGAGGCTGTGTGGGGCTCATGCTGTATATAGGGAGGCTGTGTGGGGCTCATGCTGTATATGGGGGAGGCTGTGTGGGGCTCATGCAGTATATAGGGAGGCTGAGTGGAGCTCATGCAGTATATAGGGAGGCTGTGTGGGGCTCATACTGTATATGGGAAGGCTGTGTGGGGATCATGCTGTATATAGGGAGGCTGTGTGGGGCTCATGCTGTATATTGGGGAGGCTGTGTGGGGATCATGCAGTATATAGGGAGGCTGAGTGGAGCTCATGCAGTATATAGGGAGGCTGTGTGGGGCTCATACTGTATATGGGAAGGCTGTGTGGGGCTCATGCAGTGTATAGGGAGGCTGTGTGGTGCTCATAATGTATATGGGAAGGCTGTGTGGGGCTCATGCAGTGTATAGGGAGGCTGGGTGGCGCTCATACTGTATATGGGAAGGCTGTGTGGGGCTCATGCAGTATATAGGGAGGCTGTGTGGTGCTCATACTGTATATGGGAAGGCTGTGTGGGGCTCATGCAGTATATAGGGAGGCTGTGTGGAGCTCATGCAGTATATAGGGAGGCTGTGTGGGGCTCATGATGTTTATAGGGAGGCTGTGTGGCGCTCATACTGTATATGGGAAGGCTGTGTGGGGCTCATGCAGTATATAGGGAGGCTGTGTGGTGCTCATATTGTATATGGGAAGGCTGTGTGGGGCTCATGCAGTATATAGGGAGGCTGAGTGGTGCTCATACTGTATATAGGGAGGCTGTGTGGGGCTCATGCAGTATATACGGAGGCTGTGTGGGGGTCATGCAGTATATAGGGAGGCTGTGTGGAGCTCATGCAGTATATAGGGAGGCTGTGTGGGGCTCATACTGTATATGGAGGAGGCTGTGTGGGGCTCATGCCGCATATAAGGGGCTGTTGGGGGGCTCGTACGATATACAGAAGCGGATGTGCTTGGGTTAAAACAATATATAGGGGGGTGTCAGCATTCTTAATTCTGCTTAATATACAATTCCGATACAATTAATATTAAACAAATTATCAATAATATAATAATTATAAAATATTGATATTAATATTGAGCAGAATTAATTTTGGCCTGTTGGTTCAGCCCTCCACAACAGTCTCGGTGTTTCATGTGGCCCCTCGGGAAAATTGATTGCCCACCCCTGCTGTACACTGTGAGCGAGCAGCCAATCAGTGGTGGGGGCGGGGTTACACAGATTAACTGGTCTAGCTGGCACCTGACACCTAGTCCTGCAGTGATAATCTCCTGCCAATAAAACACTGATTGTGTTGGAACTACAGCAAGCAGCCCATAAGAGGCACATTGCTGTAACCAGTGTCTATTGCCCTACATTATGCTGCTCTCAGATTATATAGCATAAGCCTGCTGACATATTCCCTTTAAGGTCTCAGTCAGTTAGGTGGATGATAACGGTTTGCCAAATGATTGTATGGCTGGCAGCTTTTTTCTGTCTCTCCTATTTCAGAAGACAACAGAAAACACAATGCCCTGCGGAATACAATCAGCAGCAAATAAAGGCGCTGTGAAGAGAACGTGGCTCGGGTATTAGAGAGAAAGCAGCTGTCGCAATTTCAACACGGGGTGATAAAAAAGAACAGTTCAGTACTGTGGAGTCAGATCATTATGTCCTGCCATGTTTTATACGGGGAAACATTACCTGAATACACAAGGGTATACACAATGACTGGAATTACCCAAGTGTATATATAAATATTACCACATTTACTATTACTTGTTTATAGGAAACAAGCCGTAATCAACACAATAGAAAACGAAGGTGCGGAGGAGAAAAGGAGAGGTAAAGGTGTAGAAGGGGAAAATTTATTTGGATGTCAGCGTTCAACCAATTGAAAATCTGAAAATGGACTTAAAAAAAATTGTAAATATTTCAACCCCTCCTGAGCTGTACAAGATATGGTGGGGCCATTGCCTCAACTTTTCATATGTAGGTTTGTATTTCCTTATTTCCTTTTTTATATGCAACATATTCAGCAATGCTGTGAAGAGATTGTCATCACTACATCCAAATCATTCAGGTAAAAGTTGGCTTTGTCTTTTAAGGCCCTGTATGATGGGCAGAATAAACTGATTTCTGCATAATACTCCAGCTTGTATCATTATCTCACTCTAATCCCTGTAATATGATGCAGTCGATATCAATACTTAAAGAGGTCATCTGGGACATTTTTTTCCATGTAGTTAAGCACTTACCGGCAGGTAGCTGCTAACTAGCTGCCTGTTTTGCCATGTTACGATCTTTCCAAGCTCAGAGCGGTCACAGGACTCTCCTGACAGCGATTCTCCTACTTTCTGAGACGTCACATTGACAGAACACTTCCTTCTCTTCTGCTCCGCTCTGTCGATAGGGTGTCGCTGTCCACAGCATATTGATTGACAGCCGACTCCAAGTTGCATTAGGCCGACTCGTCTGGCAATCAACATGACAATGGCCGGGACGTGCCGTCAACAGAGCAGAGGGTAAGAGAAGGAACTGCTCTGTCTGCGTGATGTCACAGAAATCATGAGACTCCCCGGCGTCTATGACCACTCTGAGCTGGGAAAGTCACATGGCAGAACAGACAGGTAATTAGCAACTACCTACCAATAACTACTTACTTAGAACAACAGGAAAAAATTGAAGTCCCGGACAACTCCTTTAAAGATATATATAGAAACAAGATAAAAAAAGGCATCAACGAGGAATACTTTTAATCTTAATAACTTATTAAAGAGGCCCATCTATTACCATGATGGTACCATCACTGGTGGTCTGACTCCTGGTATTCGGAGAATGAATTGACTGAGGTCCCTTTCTGTTTTCCCCTCCATGATGGTGATCCAACACAGCTTCATTCCAGAATTCCTGTTCGTTCAATCAAACCCCTGAGTAATATTACAATCTAATCTGTGCTGCGTTTCGTAGTGTAAAGTAAAGACATTGCTGTAAAGGCGTTATAATACTGATTACATGGATACTCTTGGTGAAGAAATCGGCTTTGCTGTTCTTCTTTAACCCCTTCATGACCCAGCCTATTTTGACCTTAATGACCTGGCCATTTTTGGCAATATTGACCAGTGTCCCTTTATGAGGTAATAACTCAGGAACGCTTCAACGGATCATAGCGATTCTGAGATTGTTTTTTCGTGACATATTTGGCTTCATGTTAGTGGTAAACTTAGGTCAATAATGTTTTCATTTATTTGTGAAAAAAACGGAAATTTGGCGAAAATTTTGAAAATTTCGCAATTTTCACATTTTTAATTTTTATTCCGTTAAACCAGAGAGTTATGTGACACAAAATAGTTAATAAATTACATTTCCCACATGTCTACTTTACATCAGCACAATTTTGGAAACAAAATTTTTTTTTGTTGGGAAGTTATAAGGGTTAAAAGTTGACCAGCGATTTCTCATTTTTACAACAAAATTTGCAAAACCATTTTTTTTAGGGACCACCTCACATTTGAAGTCACTTTGAGGGGTCTATATGGCAGAAAATACTCCAAAGTGACACCATTCTAAAAACTGCACCCCTCAAGCTACTCAAAACTATATTCAAGAAGATTATTAACCCTTCAGGTGCTTCACAGCAACTAAAGCAATGTGGAAGGAAAAAATGAACATTTTAATTTTTCCAATAAAAAATTTCTTTTAGCATCAATTTTTTCATTTTCACATGGGCATCAGTATAAAATGGATCCTAAAATTTGTTGGGCAATTTCTCCTGAGTACACCGATACCTCATATGTGGTCATAAACCACTGTTTGGGCGCACGGCAGGGCTCAGAAGGGAAGGAGCGCCATTTGACTTTTTGAATGGAAAATATGCTGGAATATTTAGCGGTTGCCATGTCGCGTTTGGAGAGTCCCTGTGCGCCTAAACATTGGAGCTCCCCCACAAGTGACCCCATTTTGGAAACTAGACTCTCCAAGGAACTTATTTAGATGCATAGTGAGCACTTTGAACCGCCAGGTGCTTCACAAATTGATCCATAAAAAAAAAAGGACTTTTTTTCACAAAAATTTTCTTTTAGCCTCAGTTTTTTCATTTTCACATGGGCGATGGGATAAAATGGATCCTAAAATTTGTTGGGCAATTTCTCCTGAGTGCACAGATACCTCATATGTGCTCATAAACCACTATTTGGGCACACGGCAGGGTCCCGAAGGGAAGGAGCACCATTTGACTTTTTGAATGGAAAATTAGCTCCAATCGTTAGTGGACACCATGTCGTGTTTGGAGAGCCCCTGTGTGCCTAAACATTAGAGCTCCCCCACAAGTGACCCCATTTTGGAAACTAGACCACCCAAGGAACTTTTCTAGATGTGTGGTGAGGACTTTGAACCCACAAGTGCTTCACAGAAGTTTATGACGCAGAAAAGTGAAAATAAAAAAATAATTTTTTTTCCTCAAAAATGATTTTTTAGCCCACTATTTTTTATTTTCACAAGGCTAACAGGAGAAATTGGACCACAAAAGTTGTTGTGTAATTTGTCCTGAGTACACCGATACCCCATATGTCAGGGGAAACCACTGTTTGGGCGCATGGGAGAGCTCAGAAGGGAAGGAGCGCAATTTTGGAATGCAGACTGATGGGATGTTCTGCGGGCATCATGTTGCGTTTGCAGAGCCCCTGATGTGCCTAAACAGTAGAAACCCCCCACAAGTGACCCCATTTTGGAAACTAGACCCCCCAAGGAGCTTATCTAGATGTGTAGTGAGCACTTTGAACCCCCAAGTGCTTCACAGAAGTTTATAAACGCAGAGCCATGAAAATAAAAAATCATTTTTTTTCCTCAAAAATGATTTTTTATCCCGCTATTTTTTATTTTCACAAGGGTAACAGGATAAATTGGACCCCTAAAGTTGCTGTTCAGTTTGTCCTGAGTACGGTGGCACCCCATATGTGGGAGGGAACCACTGTTTGGGCGCACGGCAGGGCTCAGAAGGGAAGGAGCGCCATTTGACTTTTTGAATGGAAAATTAGCTCCAATCGTTAGCGGACACCATGTCGTGTTTGGAGAGGCCCTGTCTGCCTACACTTTGGAGCTCCCCCACATATCACCCCATTTTGGAAACTAGACCCCCTGAGGAAGTTATCTAGATGCATAGTGAGCACTTTGAACCCCCAGGTGCTCTACAGAAGTGTATAACGCAGAGCTGTGAAAATAAAAATATTTTTTTTTCCTCAAAAAATGATTTTTTTAGCCCGCTATTTTTTATTTTCACAATAGTAACAGGAGAAATTGGACCCCAAAAGTTGTTGTCCAGTTTGTCCTGAGTACGCTGGTACCCAATATGTGGGGAGGGACCACTGTTTGGGCACACATCGGGGCTCGGAAGGGAAGTAGTGACGTTTTGAAATACCGACTTGATGGAATGGTCTGCGGGCGTCATGTTACGTTTGCAGAGCCCCTGATGTGCCTAAACAGTGGAAACCCCCCACAAATGACCCCATTTTGGAAACTAAACCACCCAAGGAACTTATCTAGATGTGTGGTGAGCATTTTGAACCCCCAAGTGCTTCACAGAAGTTTATAACGCAGAACCGTGAAAATAAAAAATCTTTTTTTTTCCTCAAAAAATGATTTTGTAGCCCGCAATTTTTTATTTTCACAAGGTTAACAGGATAAATTCGACCCCAAAAGTTGTTGTCCAGTTTGTCCTGAGTACGCTGGTACCCCATATGTGGGGGGGGGACCACTGTTTGGGCACACATCGGGGCTCGGAAGGGAAGTAGTGACGTTTTGAAATACCGACTTAATGGAATGGTCTGCAGGCGTCATGTTACGTTTGCAGAGCCCCTGATGTGCCTAAACAGTGGAAACCCCCCACAAGTGACCCCATTTTGGAAACTAGACCCCCCAAGGAACTTATCTAGATGTTTGATGAGCACTTTGAACCCCCAAGTGCTTCACCGAAGTTTATAACTCAGAGCCGTGAAAACAAAAAAAATCATTTTTTTTCACAAAAATCATTTTTTTAGCCCCCAATTTTTTATTTTCCCAAGGGTAACAGGAGAAATTAGACCCCCAAAGTTGTTGTGCAATTTTTCCTGAGTACACTGATACCCCATATGTGGGGGTAAACCACTGTTTGGGCACACGTCGGGGCTCGGAATGGAGAGAGTGCTGTTTGACATTTTGAATGCAAAATTGGCTGGAATAAATCGTGGCGCCATGTCGCGCTCGGAGACCCCGTGATGTGCCTAAACAGTGGAAACCCCTCAATTCTAACTCCAACCCTAACCCCAACACACCCCTAACCCTAATCCCACCCTAATAATAACCCTAACCACAGCCCTAACGCCAACACACCCCTAACCCTAATCCCAACTCTAACCCTAACTACAAGCCTAACCCTAATCCCAACCCACCCCTAACCCTAATTCCAGCCCTAACCCTAATTCCAGCCCTAACCATAATTCCAGCCCTAACCCTAATTCCAGCCCTAACCCTAATTCTAGCCCTAACCCTAATTTCAACCCTAACCCTAATTTTAACCCTAATTTTAACCCTAACCCTAATTTTAACCCTAATTCCAACCCTAACCCTAATTCTAACCCTAACCCTATTTCTAACCCTAACCCTATCTGTAACCCTTATTCCAACCCTATCCCTTATTCCAACCCTAACCCTAATTCCAACCCTAACCCTAGTTCGAACCCTAAATGGAAAAAAAAATATTTTTTTTATTTTATTATTTGCGCCTGGCTATGGGGGTGATAAAAGGGGGGTGTATTTACTTTTTTTTTCATTTTGATCACTGTGAGAGTGTATCACAGTGATCAAAATGAAAAATGAACGGGCAACCGGCAAATTCATGGGCGCCGCCATCTTGGACAATGGCAGGCGCACTGCGCATGCGCCCGCCATTTTGCAAGATGGCGGCGCCCATGATCCGGACGCCGGGAGCCACGGCGGGACACCGGGAGCACGATCGGAGGTCCTGGGGGGATCGGAAGGTGGGAGGGAGCGATAGACAGGAGAGGGGGAGCAGATGATGACGGCGGCGAACGATCGCCGCCGTCCATCGGTGGCGGGGGCCGATCGGCCCCACCAGTCGGTGTGTGGGGGGGTCGGGGGTCGGTGTCCAGCCATGTCCGATGCTATTGCAGCATCGGCCATGGCTGGATTGTAATATTTCACCAAATTTCATTGGTGAAATATTACAAATCGCTCTGATTGGCTGTTTCACTTTTAACAGCCAATCAGAGCGATCGTAGGCACGTGGGGGCTAAGCCACGCCCCCAGGGATTAACTGTAGAGTGTCCTTTGTGTGCGGGTCGGGTGACCTTTCAGTGACCCCGGTCGCCCGACCCGCAGGGGGGCTATTTATAGCATGACGCCTACGTAGGCGTCATAGGTCGTTTGGGCACGACTTTTCATGACGCCTACGTAGGCGTCATGGGTCGTGAAGGGGTTTTAATCACCATTTGAAATTGCTAATTAGATATCAGTGCACAGGGGCCGGACTGTGCACTGGGACTTCTCCTCCCTGTCTGTGATTTCCTAGCCCCTTGGCCTGCCTCTGATCTTTGATTGACAGGTCACTGTTGAGATTTGAAGCAGAAGAGTCTGGTCATGCACAGACCTGAGGCAGACGGAAGGGCCAGAGAATCACAAATGGAGAAGACCCAGTGCACAGTCCGGCCCCTGTGCACCGAAATCTAATTAGCAGAAAACTTCAAGTGGTGATTAAAGAAGAGCCAGAAAGCAGATTTCTTCACCGAAGGTATCAATGTATTTATTACAGCGTCATTACAGCCATGACTTTATATTACAAAATCGTGCTGACGGGGTCTCTGTAATGGGTGGTCATGAATTTGCAGTTCACTCTGTCTTTATATGACTGATCCCAGCATATCCAAGCCGTGTCTGCGGAAAGAACTCAACGAACAGAGAGTGGCAGATGTTTTTGAGTGGTTATAATATCAGGAGTGGCAGTGGTTGGAAAGGTATTATTTATTTTAATATTTTAGGTATTTTAAAGGTCCTTTTTTCATATTTTATTAATGGCAAGACAACTCCTTTAAACCCTCCCAAACGACAAAAATGTTGAAGACCACAGAATCCGCGTGTGAAAAATGTTCACTTTATTCTCTTCACTCGGAGTATGATATCTTGGCAAAAACAAAAAAAATTCCCGTTTGGGCTGTAAAATGATAATGAAACCCTTTTAACCGGCACCAAAATAAATTCTTCTGTTACAAAACATTAGACTTGTTATTGCAACAAAATAGATAAAGCCGTAATTTAACCCAAATAAAGTAAAACAGTTAATAAGCAAATAATTCAATGATGATAAACTGGAGAAATCTTCATATCTAATAAATCCCGGCCAATTCTCTGCAAAGATGCTGCGCTCTGCTACATTAATGAAGGCAGTCAGACACTTTCATTTCTATGGAAATGTGTGACATTATCCCTCAGCTACAATAGCGGATATTAAACTGAAAGCATTAACAATTATGAAATGTCATTGCGGATGGCTGGAGTGCAGGAGCGAGATAATTGCACATAAGTTGCAACCTTATTCCGGTCAAGTGGCTCCGATTATTACATCCAACACAACTCTCACGTTGCACAACTCGATCTCGAAACATTTTGTTGCGTTCTTGTTTTATGAATGCACAATGGGCCAGGATTGCTTAACACAATTATTTGGCCACTGTACAATTATTCCAGATCTGGCTCCATAATAACTGTTCCTAGCAACATAAGGGTTTACATAAAGCGATGACTTGCCATGCTAGATGACAACTGCTCTAAGCTGTGACCTCTCAACAATCCTCCCCTAGTATGTGATTGAAGGGGGTCTGTACTTCAGAAATCCCAAATATTTACACAACAATTTCCCTTTTAACAGTACATTGAGATGTAACAGTTCACAATGCCTCATTGGTTACGAGCTCTCTGAAGCGGTATCCATTGTTTACCCCTGGCATTATACATTGTGTTATGAAGCAGCTAAGCCCTTGGATATTTTGGCTTTGGTTACATGTACTCTCTAAAATCACAAAATGTCATATGGATATAGTGGTCACCACGTCTCCTAGAGTCAGGCTTTACTAAACTCAGGCCTTACATGACTCAGACTTTACTTTAAATAAGGCTTTATTAGACTCAAGCTTTACTAGACTAGGGATTTACTATACTAACGCTTTACTAGACTTAGGCCTTACATGACTCAGGCTTTACTTGACTCAGGCTTTACTAGACTCAGGCTTTACTTGACTCAGGCTTTACTAGACTCAGGCTTTACTTGACTCAGACCTTACTTGACTCAGACTTTACTTGACTCAGACGTTAATTGAAGCAGACTTTACTTGACTCAGACTTTAGTTTACTCAGACCTTACTTGACTCAGACCTTACTTGA